>NC_142132.1:76707840-77332840 GCF_024610735.1 Ursus americanus
TTTTCACAGAGAAAATGGACACAACTTCTTTTTGCCTTTCCCACAGTAGAAATCATGGACAGCTTTAAAGGGGCATATTTTCCTTTAGTATTTCCTCTGTGAAGGTGGAGAATTGGGGAAACAACTAAGAACACAGCAATACTTGCTCCTGGAGAAGTTGGTAGCCATCACTGATAACGGCTGGAGCTTCCTGTCCACGAAGGAATTACAGGCCAAAGGGAGGAGACCCTGAAGTTCATTACAATGGCAACGGAATAAAGCTCTTGGCAAAGACTGAAGTCAGTGGAAACACCAGTAACACGGATACGGCAAAGCTCTTGCCTCAACTATCTCTCTGCTGGGAAGGTTGCTTGGGTTGAAAGAAATAAATACAATGCTATGGCATACCATGTTTTCTAAAACTCAGAGAAGAGGTCTCAGATTCCTTTAAACCTAAGACAAGAAATGAATTTCTCTTCAAGATCTGAGCTGAGATCAAGCGTCAGATGCTTAAGAGGCTGAGCCACCCAGGCGCCCCAGAAATGAATTTCTAATGCAAACTAAGCCCGCCATCTAAATGCGTACATGATCTTTTCCCTTTTTATTTATGTACATAGATGAAGACCTTGGAAACAACCAACTCTATGGACGCTATGGCATTTACTGGTATCTAGAAAATGTTTTGGTTTAATCAGTGTGATAAGCTAAGTTCTCATCCTTGACTGCCACGTAAAATAAGAAAAAGTCCCTTCTAAGTATGAATAGAGGTGGGGAATCAGAAGACCTAAAAAGTCTGATGTGAAAGTCATTCTTGAGGAATCCTATATCTTGTTCCTAACATCCTGCTCCCTTAGGAGAAGGTGTGGATGATACAAGATCACACAGAGCATATTGTGGGTTAAATAGTGTATTTATTTTTAAAAATCATTCCCTGGGGCGCCTGGGTGGCTCAGTCAGTAAGCGTCTGCCTTCAGCCCAGGGCGTGATCCCAGGGTCCTGGGATAGAGCTCCGTGAGCCCGCTTCTCCCTCTCCCACTCCCCCTGCTTGTGTTCCCTCTCTTGCTGGCTGTCTCTCTCTCTGTCAAATAGATAAACATTTAAAAAAATAAAATGAAAAAACAAAAGTTATTTCCTTACTTTTTCTACTACAAAAAGGCCTAGAAGCAGGCCGACCCAGCGACAGTGACCACCCTTACGCTTACTACCACTTCTGACTAAAAGGAACGAGGGTTCCTTGAGAAATGGTGGATATCAGGTTGAGGGGAGGAAATGAACACAAAGAACCTGGGACATCTTGTTGTTCAGGAAACGAGAGCCATTGGCCACTAACAGATTGTGTTGAGAGAGAACAAAGAGCCAACCTAATACACTGAATGTATAAACACCCATGAATTCATAATGATACAAAAAAAAAAAAACCCAAAACAAGCAAAAACCAAAATTAAAAAAAAAAAAAAGCAACTCATTTGCCTCTAAGAGGTAACTAAGGCATCAATTATTCTGGAAACTGGTAATTAATGGGGAAGAACAAAAAGCATTCATCCTGCCTGTCTTAAATGAACAGTATGGGGGTCAGCAGTCAATTAGACTGTTAGCCGATGATGGGGAGTGTCTTTAGAGAATCCCAGTTAACAGATATTGAAAGAATGATGGAATTGGATAATGATCGTGTTAAAGCCTAATGAGCTAGTTGATTCAGGCAGTGACCAGCATTGCTATTAAAACATTTAACAGAAGGTCGATGGGAAACTTCACAATAGAAGAACCACCTCCCAGTCCACCGATCCAACTTCAAGTAGCAGAAAATGGAACAACCAGGCACTGTTTGCCTTCTGTTACAATGCAATGCAGAAGTACACTGGCGTCCTGGGAAGTTTTCTTGCCACGAGAAACTGAACGTGAATTTAATTAATCCTTTAGGCTTGAGGATCCTTTATAAAAAGTGTAGCGGCTAGAGAGAGATGAGGAGGATGACACCACTCAGAAACAGTAAGACAAATTGGAAATGGGGATCCATTCCAGGACAAAGGGCTGGTTTGCTCCACACCCTAACGGAGCTGTTGGGGCGCTCTTCGAGATGAAAGGAGACATGGAGAGAACCAACACACAATGTATGAGATTTGTTTCGATCTCAAGTCAAATCAACCATACAAAGAGAGAGACTGGAGAAAATGGCGGGTTGAATGACAACATACTCATTTCGTCAGGCGCAACAATGGCACTCTAGTTATATAGAAACCTGTCACTATTCTTAACAGATACATACGAATGGTTGTCCCTACAGGGAATGATAGGATGTTAGTGATTTGTTCAAAAGATCTCAGTGATAAAAATTTGTAACACGAATTAGATGAAATGATTGTGGAGCAAAGTTGGTAACTTGAATCCTGGTGATGTTTCTAAGGGGACGAGTTCACTGTATGACTGCCTCTGATTGAAATAACGGTAATAACAAGTTCCAAATATTTATCTCATGCACATATGCATGTGACATGGTTAGGGCTCTGGAAATTCACACCTGGGCTTTGGCCGCAGGTAGCTGGTGGCCAGGGTGAATCCCTGTTCTCAAGTTGTGAGACCTTGGGATTAATCCTTCCAGGTCTCAGTTTCCCTATCTGTAAAATCAAGGAAAATAAGAATATTCGCCTCATAGAATTATTGTTAGGATTAAATGAGGTAATTCATAAAAAGCCTGGCACAGAATAAATGCCCAACAAATGTTACCCATTTTTGTCATTAATTATCAGTGTAATCATAATTCCTAAAAATATAAGTAGAACAGGATTATCTTATATTTACATCATTTTAACATTAGTGAATTGCTTTCAGATGTATTTATCTCAATAATAATATATTCTGTTTTAATAGAATGCACTTAAATTTTTCAGATTCCCTGGGATTTGTGTTGTTTTGATCACTTGAGTATTTTAATTAACTGGTATTTACTTTGTAAAAGTTAGATGGATAAATTATTAATATTCAAAGAAGCAGAATGAAGTACTGAATATAAATAAGGCTTTGTTTTATGGTTTGGAGACCTCAGAGTTCCTGCTGGCCCTCACTGTCATTAGTATCTAGCATCGAAAAACTAATTTGACTATATGGACTTTCTTGTTGTTGAGATTTTTCATAAGTAGGGGCTTATACTATATTTCATAGCAAATATTTACTGTTTTTAATAGATCCAGAGATAAACCCACATTGATAAACATCTGCGGTGATTACAGGGTTATTAAAGCTTTCAAGTTCTGAAGAGCGAGCTTAAGAATATCAATGAGAGCACTCATTATGAAGGAGGAGCTCTAGAAAGCTGACAGCAGCCCCAGTGCAAGCTAAGTTTATCTTTGGCTTTTCTTGCACCTGGCAACATAGAATCCAAATATTACGACATGATCAGGGTCACTCTGGAAAGACAAGAGGGTGAAGGTTTGCATTCAACTAACTGGATAACTGGCAAAGGGAAATAGGTCCCGAAGGACTCGAGGTTTCTGGGGTGAGCTAGTGAAACACTTGTCTCATCCAGCCTCCGGGTCACAAATACATACCTGCAGGGGGCGGGAGATTGGGTGTGTGGGGCTACTAAGTACAGAGGAAGTTTTCAACTACATTTTATCAAAACTTTGTCAGCAAGCACATCTTCTAACGCTGCAGATGACAAACTCCATAGATATTTGCAAACAAATCTACGTGAGCTAAATCCCCCCTTGGCTCACAACATCCCTATAATTGGCCTTTACCTAGGAGAGTGTTTTGATAAAAATAGATACAATCCTCAGATGGAAAGAGATGCTCTTTCTAAATGCTTGTATCACATTCCATATCTCCCCTCTTATGAACACCACAAGCGACAACATCATTGTTGCATTTGTTAGATTTTTAATTTCTCAACAGGAGAGCAAACATATCCTTTCTTTTGTATTCTCCTGGTCTAGTATATCTTGGTATATTTGAACTGAAAAAATGTTGACTTGATTAATTCTTCACAATAATAATGTACTGTCCTTTGAATATGGAAATGACATTACCAGCCCATCACTAACTGACACGTGCTTTGCATATGGAAAGGTGTGTACCTTGCCCCTCTCACTGTCTTGTCTTTTCCTTGGAGTCAAATGCAAACATTTTCAAGGGACCCAACTGACAGAGGAGGCAGTATCATCTGTAGCCATAAGGTAAGTCTAAGTATTCAATGACCATAATAGAAATCATCTATTTTTAAAAAGTAAATTGAAATTACATTTAATAGTACAACTGAATTGAGGGGGAGAGGGATTTATATTGATTTATGTTTCCAAACTTCTTTGACTATAGTCACATTAAGAAATCCATTTTTTGTCAAACCCATCCTTTACACCCATTATATATATGGGAAGATATATATGAGAAAATATACATATATAGGTAAATATAATGGAAAAAATCAATACAACTATATACATGGAGTAAAAATGCTGGTCATGATTAGCTCATGAATTTCAAGACCCCTGAGGGGTTTGTTAACCCATAATCTGAAAAACACTTTAAAGGTTTATTCTTTTATAATAATCTCAGAAGACTACTATTTTAATTACTATTTACCTCTGGGTGTTGTTTGTTTTGTTTTGTTTTTTATTTTTTAAGATTTTTTATTTATTTATTTGACAAAGACAGCCAGTGAGAGAGGGAACACAAGCAGGGGGAGTGGGAGAGGAAGAAGCAGGCTCCCAGCCCAGGAGCCTGACGTGGGGCTCGATCCCAGAATGCCGGGATCACGCCCTGAGCCGAAGGCAGACGCTTAACCACTAAGCCACCCAGGTGCCCCTGTTTTGTTTTTTTAAATAATCCCAGATCATCCGTATTCCTAGTCCTTGCTGACCTTCTTCTCCGGCACAGCAATCCCAACATTCCCTGTATTTCAAACGTCCACTTGCTGCATAAGGATGCACAGATAACACCCGGAGGACTGACATGGCCGGCTCTAATTGCTTTAGTTCTTTCCTCAATCATCAGGGAGCCAGACTCCGAGCTGTTTGGCTCTTTGGAGCACTTGGGGACTAGTCGTCATGTCATTGGGCAGCAGGTGGACCACACGGCCCTGTGTTGGCAGGCTCTATTGCTCCTGATTACCCCAAAAGTGGAATTTAAAGAACGTCACGCCCTTTATTTCTAAAAGTTAATGAAACCATGTTGACAGGACTTGTCATATAAAAATGCTGCAACTTGGAGAGACTCTCAGATTTGTGACTTCTGGTCCTCCAGAGTACCCCTTCCTTGCCCATGGCACATTCCTCCTCCTTAGTAGTCGACAGTTTAACGATATACGCTTGTGTCACATTACCCATGTAATACCGGTCTTCTATTATAGATGTATATTGTACCTAAAGCCTGTTTTTGTGTTTTCTATCTTAATGCAATGCCATGTTTTATTATTATAACCCAAGGGATTATATGAATAGAAATTCATTGTATCATACACAACGTAATTACATTTGAGACTATTATAGTGGCTTAGACTCTAATGTGAAAAATGTCAGTCAACAAGGTACAGAACAAACTGGAACAGTATTTTCCAGCTTCAAAAAACCCAGTTACTCTAACATCTCAAGATTTAAAAAAAGAAAAGAAAAAAAAATCTAACATCGTAACAACAATAAAGCATCTAATAACAAAAGTTTTAACAACCCGCTGAGCCAGATTTTCTCAGTGAATTAATTGTCCTATAGCCTTAAAATTCTGCTTCGTTGAAGGAATATATTTTTTAAAATCTTCAGTATTAGGGAAAAGCCTAGGAATCTTAATTGAATGTGGATAAATTATTGTGTATAATTTGGTTGTATTCTAGCATTTGAATTAATCACAGTTTTGCAAGCCCTGCTCTTCTGAAGCAAACATGGAGTCTGATGGTAATTGTGACACTTCTGTTGTACCTAAATTTTTCTCTTGGAAGTAAAACTATAGGGAAGTCAGGCTCATTTTCAACATGTGATAGAAGTCTGTACTGCTATGAATATAATTCCAGTGTCCCTCCCAATAATTTTGCATTTATTTGTCTTCTATTTATATCAATGGTTCTCAACCAGGGGCAGTTTTGTCCTTTCCCCTTTCCCCCCAGCAAATATTTGGCAATTTCTAAAGACATTCTTGATTGTCATGACTTGAGGGGTGGATGGAGGATATGCTATTGGCTTCTAGTGGCGTGACGAAATGGGAATGTTTATTTGGTGTTCGTCCTTGGTTCTTGGAACAGAGCCACTAAGACCCTAGGACTCTCTCTGGGGCGCCCGGGTGGCGCAGTCTTTAAGCGTCTGCCTTTGGCTCAGGGCGTGATCCCAGCGTTCTGGGATCGAGCCCCACATCAGGCTCCCCCGCTGGGAGCCTGCTTCTTCCTCTCCCATTCCCCCTGCTTGTGTTCCCTCTCTAGCTGGCTGTCTCTCTCTGTGTCAAATAAATAAATAAAATCTTAAAAAAAAAAAAAAGACCCTAGGACTCTCTAGAGTGACAACTGTGTCTTTGGCATGCTAATGAGATGACTGCTGGCTGGGGTCCCTGGATGGCTTCCGGTGGGGGGCGGGGGGAGGCTGGCCATTAGAAAGAGCAGGCAGGATGAGAGGGTTAGAACCTTTAGCCTTACCTTCCACCCCCAACTGAAGAGGGCTGAGGGGCTGGAGGTTGACTTCAATCACCAGTGGGCAATGATTTGATCAATCCTGCCTACATAATGAAGTCTCCATTAAAACCCCTAAACAATGGGGTGAGGAGAACTCTGGGATTGGTGAGTACATCAAGGTGCTGGGAAGGTGATGTGCTCGGAGAGGATGTGGAAGTTCTGTGCCTGCCCACCCATACCAGCCTTCTATTCGGCTGTACCTGAGTTGTAGCCATTATCATGAACTTGTAATGGTAGGTAAACTGTTTTCCCGAGTTCTGTGAACAATTCTAGCAAATTATAGAAGCTGAAGAAGAGGTCATGAGAACCCTTGAATTACAACCAGTTGGTCAGAGGCATAGGTGAAAACCTCAGGGACCGGCAGGTGTGTGAAGTGGGGGCAGTCTGGTGGGACCAGGCACTTAAACTGTGGGGTCCGTGCTGACTCCGTAGTGAGTGTCAGAATGGACTGGAACTGTGGGATGTTCAGTCAGAATCCAGAGAGTGGGAGGACTGGTCATCCGTGTGGAAAAACCATACTCATTTGGCATGGGAAGGGTTGTGAGTAAAGAGCTTAGAAGGGGGTAGAGACCAGGGTGCCAGAGCATCTTCTGATGCGCAAGGCAGCGACCGTGACCAAGAATGACCCAGCCCCAAATGTCAGGAATGACGAGGTAGAAAAATTGCTTATATGCATAGTTGTCTAATATTTCCAAGATTACAAAGATAGCAAAAGGCTAAGCCTCACACAAGCAGCTTAGGAATAAAGGGATTTAGGTAGAATATTTATGAAACTATTAAAATTTCAAGGTGGCTACTATAGTTAAACACCGACACATCTAGAAGGAAAATCTGAATGCATCAATTAAATAATGTAGCATGACAGTGGACAATAACGGCTACTTCTTCAGTACTCTGTACTAAGCACGGCGTCAGATACTGTTTCTGAAATCACACGTTGAACCATATGAGATTGCTATTTTAATAGGCTAAAAAGAGTCAACTCTTGGCAATTTCATATGGTTCAATCTAATAAAATTAAATTTCTTAACTATCTCATTTTTATTTACCTGAAGAACATCATGAAAAAGGAAAACACGGACAAAATATAGTATTATAGAGGCCTTTAAATAATAATGTAGATAAAGGAAATTGGGTCAAGCAGATAGTGTGCCTTGTTTTTAGTCATACTAAGGAATCAAATGTTTCCGTTTTTGACCAATATCTATTTAGTTGTTGGGAATGTGTTGAGCTTTTTGGAGGAAGAAGTATTCTTACCTGACTTTTATGGTTTCTTAACGTAGCTCAGGAATGCAAACAACAGTCGGAAATATGAGCTAGGAAAAACATACCCTGTAGAATGCAATTATTGTATCTTTCCTTCTTTAAAAAACTTGTGAGCTCGGGAAATCACATTTTGGTAAGTGATGAACCATTGTTCTTACACTTCTGATTCCTTGAACCCCTACTCGCTCCCCTATAGACACTGGCACGTGAAGCTGGTGTTCTGATCATCTGTTTCAGTGCGGAAGGGAATATGAATCAATGTGCATGCCAACATCTCTCGAAAGGTAAGGGCTCATCTACTCTCCTAGTTCGTGTCCTCACTCAAAAATCACCGTCTATATTTTGTCTGTTGATAAAGTTGTTATCTCCTCAATGGCCTTTTCTGTCTTAAGACACCTCTTTGGAGCCCATTTGAAATGGAGAATTGTTAATATCAATTAGAGAATATTCTTCATCATTAATTTAATTGTTCAACTAATACAATAAAGAGGCTCGAGAAGAAAAACCAGGAGTCCCATCTGGAGGACTGTGCAAAATTAATCTGAATAGCATGGTGAGCAAGGGATCTTGATTTGGGAGGACAGATCTTTGACAAAATCGTTTTCAGTAAAATGGATGTAATACTAAATTGTGACATTTGGATAAGCCAATTTTACTGCCTTAATATAAGCACACGGTGCTTAAAAAATCAGCATCAGTTAACAACAAAAAAAAAAAGCCTGGGAAACTAATGAGGGATTACTTATACACCCACTGAGTCCTACGTTCCAAGTCTTGAAACTTAAAGTGCTCTTCGATTCATCATTTAGGAACCTGCTTTATCCCCTTTTCAAGGATATTAGGATCATTATTATTCACTACGCTCAACAGGAATCTGAGTTGTCTAAAAGGTCTAAACAGTTTCTAAATATTAGAGTGACAGCTTTTGTTTTCTATCCCCACATATCTGATAGAGTAGGGCATAAGCTGGGTGCCTGAAGTAATTAATACAGTGTATAGAGTTGACTAATGTTTGCAATTTGTTCACTGGAGGAAAATAGTGTGATACACACAAATGGCTGTGAACAGCAGCCATACTTCACTTCGATGATACCTCATCTTCCTCATGTAACAATTTAGAGACATAAATTAACACGGTGTGTTGTGCTCATTGTATTAAAACAATTTACGCTGCCATTTTCATTCATTATTTAAAAATCATTTCTTTCTACAGGGATTCATGGGAAAAGTATTGGTATAACATTTCCAGTTTCCAAGGTACTCTGTAATTTTCAAATGGCATTTTACTGAAAGATAGCCTGGCTTATTATCATATCTAAATGTCATATTGGCAAGAGAAAATTGTATGTATAATGATGAAAATGGAAACTGCTCTGTTTCTAAAAGCTAATTTATTTAACTACTATGAGTTATCAAAATGTACTTCAAGCAAAACTGCATGAATTTTCATTTAAATATTTTGAATAAAGTAAGCACTGACAGCAATACTCTCAGATTCGACGGGGAAAGAAACACAGCTTAGTGACTTTTGTTAAAATACAGACCCACAAATGGTTCTGTGATCTTAGGAGGCTGTTTTCTGTTGACAACCACAAAGATGTCTTCATTAGAAACGTAGAGCCCAGTGCACGTGAAAACATTGGTTATGTAAAAGGGAGTTATGCTTCTAGAACTATGGCTTGCTAACTTCCACATTCTAAGCAGCTACACTAGAAAGGATTTAAGAGGATTATTTTTACAGATTAGGAAAAAACGGGTCCAGAGAGGCTATGGCCAGGTGCCAGACCTTTTGCTCAAGGTCACAGGGAGAAATTTGCGTCATGTTGTGACTAAGGCTCATGTCTCCTGGCTCCATGGCCTCTTGCTCTATGCACATGGCCTCACTGAGGGACCTCTTTCAGTCTCAGCCTTGATCTTCCCAGGTTCAAAGGTTTGCTCCTGAGAATGGCTCAACTTCCTATGTAAAGCAGAGTTAGAATTACGCTCTATGCTGTCTCCACAACAGGGAGAGAGAGTGCCCGCATTGAAAAAGGTATTTCAGTCAAAGATGACTATTTTGCAGCTGAAACTGCTGAGAACACAAGGGATATACTAGGTATGACTATATTTTCCTATTTAAAAAGGACTGTATCACAAACAGGCTCTGGGACGTCAACATCTCGAAGGGACTCATGCATTGGGTGGCTCTCTTTTTCTGTCTCGGGCTCTGGAAATGCTGACCTCATTGCCACATGGGACCAAATTATCCTTACGATTTACAGAGCTCTTGAAATTTTGGAAGTAATTTCTTTTTTTTTTTTTTTCAAGATTTTATTTATCTGGCAGAGAGAGGGAGAGAGCGAGCACAAGCAGGGGGAGTGGCAGGCAGAGGGAGAGGGAGAAGCAGGCTCCCTGCAGAGCAGGGAGCCCAACCAGAGGCTCCATCCCAGGACCCTGGGTTCATGACCCAAGCCAAAGGCAAATACTTAACCAACTGAGCCATCCAGGCACCCCAGTTTTGGAAGTAATTTCCAACTGCTGTTGTCTAATATGGCAATGGTAGAAAGGAAACATCCTTCCTTTTCAGAACAAGAAAACAGCCTTGAATCAAACGGCATGCACCAAGCAAGTCAGCAGTGCTAGAATTTTCAATTATCTTTAGTCCTCTGCTTTGTCAATTACAAAGGTTGCGTGCAAGGACATTCTGGGATTCACCTTTATAAAGTCTTGCTATATAGGGAGTCTTAAAGAGAAACGCTACAGAGGAGAAATTCACAAATGGCCTTTGAGAGATTTAAAATTTTTAATGGGACAGAAAAAAAATTCTCCTACCCAAGGCCAAGTAGTTTTACCCTGAAAACCATTTTTTTTTTTTAAGAGCCACTTGATCAGTATCACTGCAACTGCAGGAGACACTGACTTTGAAGCTCCATAGTTACAACTCACATGAAGTTTCCATCTTTGAGCAACGGTGGCCCTAGCAATGGTCCCATACCTCCTCCCAGCCTGACTGCATGTGCTGGGATTGGAAAACTAACTAGCTCTCGCACAGCGGAAAGCTAGCTTAATTAGGTTCAGGGGCCAACCGCTGAAAATTTCAGCTTTCGCCCTGCAATAAAATGGAAAACAATTTTTATTGCCCGGAGAACAGGACTGTCTTCCGTCTACTCAACCCTGGCAGTGGTCAGCAAGTTCTAATTCTGGTTTGAGGGCTATTTCAGAAAGCCATTCACTGTTTCTTCCATTTAATTGGCGTAATGCTCACTTGCATTCTTTCCACAGGGGGAAAAACAATTTTCCAGGCTCATTTCCCTGAGAAGTACTTAGATCAAGCCCACGTTCGTTCAAGTAAATTGTTGATAAGATTGTGGGAATACTAAGATCTTTACCCTAAAATGCCTGGCAGAGAAACCCTCCTAAGAAAGGCCAAATTTTCAAAGTCTGGGTGTTCCAGAGAGCAAACCCATGTGTATTTGATTGCGCGTTTAAAATCTCATGTTTACTAGATGCTAGGCAACCCTGGGGCATTTGGGAAGACGTGAAGAAGAATGCAGACCTCGTTTCGGATTTGCATAGCTTCATCGCTTTGAGATGCCTCTGATGAGTCAATTTCCAAAGGCCTGAGTAAACTGCCAAAGAGCACACAGCAACCATCCGCCCCGTGACAAGCAGAATGAGCAGCTCAGGGTTGTCTCTGCTAATGAAATGTAACGAGAGAACATTTTTACTGCTGTCACATGTGTCAAACAACAAGGCTTGGCACCAAAACCTGTTCTGAAAACACCAGACAGACTAACATGTTCCTTTGCTAATGAACTTGTAAACGAAAGGGGAGCTTCAAATCAAGGAGGGTTAATTACAGAAAGAGGAGTAAAATTGTTATTTGGACTAAGCCGCAAGGCCAAGCGAGGGGTCTGTATGCGGGCAATATTCTCTCCTTCTTGCAGAGTCAGAGGAAGAGAATGCAGTGCTGCATGGTTTCGTAGCCCTAAGTCGGGGTCAATCCTGACGCCTGTTTTGGGGCATCACCTTTTTCTCGTGCCCTGATAATAGGATCCTACTTTACATACTCCTTATTCCCGGCTCCCCACGACAGTTTCAGCTTTCTTGTTTACTTTTTTCTTTCTGAACTATGTGAACCTGTTCTGAGAGACCATTTTTCAGGACAAGGTGGAGAGTAAGTGGAAATACGTGGAAATAAGAGAGAGGCGCACAAGGAGGGGAGTAGGGCAGGACAAGACGGCGGTCCCAATGGTGTCTTTATGTCTTTGGTCATTTTGTGGTTCCTTGCTCAGAGAGAGGCTCAGCTTTTCTCTGCAGGAGAAGGAGCTTATACATATTTATGCTAAGATGGTAGGAAAAAAATATTAATTCCTCTTGGGAGAATTTTAGATTTTTACAGGTTCTTTAGAGAAAGGACAGCATTTAAGCCTAAAGGAATATTGCTTAATTAAAACAGAAAAGCAAAACCTTCTTAAGAAATCACATCACAAAATCTGCTTTTGTCTATGATGGTTAAAAGGACCTGAGACCCCCTTGCCTAGACTTTTATGCTCTCTCCATCGCTCCTGGACTAAACATGCTCCTTCCTCTCTCAGCACTGAAGATCCATAACCGTCCCCTACACGTTTCTGACTATTTTACTTGACATTTCCTAGAATTTCATGTAAGCACACTGACCCTTGTTTCTTCACACCAGATTCGTTTCCAGCCCATGTTAGGGGACTCGATCCCTACCCATCCCAAAGTGAACGTGAACCAGTGGTTTGAGAAATCTGATGGGCATTTGTCAACCAACGCACAAGAACTCTCGACAGCATGCAACGTCATCGTTTCCTCCCTCATTCTTGAAAGGCACTCTGTTCCTGGCTTCTGTGATGCATCGGGCTTTGCTTCTACTTCTCCTCTCTCATTTTGAGTCTGTGTGTGTGTGTGTGTGTGTGTGTGTGTGTGTGTGTGTGTGGTTGGTCCTTCTCCTTTCATGGAGTTTTAAATGCTAGTTTCTCAAGAACAAACCCTCAGTGCCAGGATACTCTAATTCTCTACTTTCTATTTCAACCACATTGTTAATTCCACCTACCATGTAAATACTCATAATTCTCAGATGAATCCCAACCTCTTCTCTGAGCTCCAGACCTGCCCAGCGATTCTCAAGGGTTCCCCGTATATAACCTGAGCAAAAATCAATTCGTGATCACCCTGCTTTTCAAACCTGGCAAACATATTCTATTTTAGTGAATGCCATTGCCTCCCTCTGATTTTCAGACCCCAAATCCTTGCACCATCCTCAACCGTGCTCCCCTTCATCACCAACATCTATTTCCTTCAGGAGACCTACTGGCTTTGCCACCTAACTATCTCTCAACTGCCTTTCTTTATTCTTACTGCTCTCATTTTAGTCCTGTCTACCACCAGCTTTCCCCTGGAAAATACTCTGTTCGGTCTTTCTGCTTTCACTCTATACCCCGCCAAATGCAGAGGAAAGGACGCTCAATTACAATGTAAACCAACTGATCTCTTGGTAACTGACAATCCTGAAGTGGTTTTCCTAAATCTTTAACATCTGATCTCTGACTTTTGCATTCTAGGTCCCAGCCTTGTTGGTACTTTGGTTCCTTGAAGAGGCGGTCTTGTTTCCTACCCAGGGGGCTTTGCAAATGCTATTTCCGTGGCTACCATGCTCTCTGCACTTCCTTGCCCAGCTAATACTAATTCTTGCCTAGCCAGTACCAGTTAATTCTTCAAAATTTAGCTCAAATCTAGATAAAATGTCACTTCCTCAGGGAATCAGTAATGCGTGTCTCTCTCCCCAGATGTACTATGAAGGTGAGGTACATGTCTATTTTATTCACTGCAGTATATGTAGCCTTTTGTAGGAACACAGAGAATATCTTTGGCTTCATCAGCGCATGAGTCAAAGTGAATGAACGTGGTTAAGAGGGGCTAGAGTCAGCGCACAGTCTTCAAATCTATATTCAGATCAAGTGATGTCGTAGATTAAAACATATGACTGGACTCATTTGCAAGTTTATGTAAATTTTGCCATGAGAAAGAGCTCCTTGTGAACAATGTTGAGAATCATCAATTTAGATCATAAATAAATGCACATATGAATCTATATTCATAGAACTGTCAGAACAGCAAAATGCTTAGTATTAGAAAACAGGCTTTGTACTTGGTATGCACGTCGTGAAGCGCAAGTCCTGGCTCATCATTAAGTAAATTTCTAAATGTTTATTAACTGAATGAGTACATATTCTCAAAGAAAAATACTGCGTACCTTTCATCGCACACGCTACTTTCTGCTCTGAATAAGGCTAATGATGCTTAACTTTGATCTGCTGTTGTCTCTTCTAATGTCGTTGTGATGATAACTTCATATTGTAGAAAGAGAAGCCCTTAGTGGATAATTAGCAGCAATCAAGGGGAGCTTAAACATGCCATAAAGGTAAAGTTTCTGTCAAGAATAATTTTCTTCGTAGGAAACAGGTGTCGTGAGACAGGCTGAAGGCACACACCCAGCTCAGAGGAGTTCTGAGGACCATCTGCCCGGGACATTTCTCTCCAGCCAACTCCTGGACCAGTCCCCACACCGAATGCAAGTGATGCTCAGTACTTTTTCGGACCGTCCTGCCCCTGAGGCCTGATTATGCTACCAGCTAATGAGTTTTTCACAGCTGAACTTCTAGCCGTCTCACCTGAATCCATGTTTTCAGTCAGGCCTACTTGTTTTCTCTTTTCACCCAAATAGGCATCGTCGGTGAGACAACAGCAATGATAATTTCGCATGGAGAAATAATGTGATCCTTTTAGTCGGGCTTTAAGAATACTAATCTCATCTTCAGTGGAGTCCTCAAAATCAAGGAGATCTTAAAAAATAAGGCTTACACGATGGAGCCAATCAACACCTCAGCTCTAAATGGTACAGATTTTGTGATCTATATAGAAATGTAGAGGCCTTACAAGAATTATCCAGGGAATTTAGACCAATTAGAGCATGTCCATAGGCCCTGAAATGGCAAACGTTAGACGCTCCTTAAATACGAAGATGAAGGCACAGTGTATTTAAGGGGAAGAAATCTAATAAAGAGACAACAGTGTTAACACAAATAGACATTTAAAACTTGTTAGTTCAACTAAAACGCTTTGCCTGGGGAATAATTCAGAGTTTACCTCTGAGGGAGAGGACACCTAGTTAAAATGATACTTTCAACTTCATAAACCTTTGGATATTAAGTATGTACTAGAAAGCTATAAAATACACACAGTGTAAAAGGCGTAACAAAGACCTTTGCCAGGATGTATGTACATAGTTGGCTATTTTGAGGAATGAAGGTTACATTTATCAATTTCTCTAGAATTTGGATCAGTGGTTTTAGACATTTTTTTCACCAAGGTAGTTCCATTTTCTAAGTAATAATATTAAAGAAAGTGGGTTATGCATTCACCTGGATTTAGTAGTAACTGAACTAGAAAAGTTCAAACTAATCTTTCCTAATTAACTTATATTCATGTGTAAGTATAATAACTAAGCTCTAGTCTATCAAATTTATGGCTCAACTAATAATATTCTAAGCCATCTCCATGGAAATAGCCATTTTATTGTCCTTCTTTGCTCTTTAATCATAATCGGACTTTTTTTTTTCTTTCTTTTTTAAGTAGGCTCCATGCTGACCAAGGCAGGCTTGAACTCACGATGCTGAGACCGAGACCTGAGCTGACTTTTACAGAGACTCAGTGCAGGGTCTTTAAGGACTTATTCAGATCAAGTCTTTGTAGAGTAGAACAAATGACTGGGCTCATTTGAGTCACCCAAGAACCCCTGAACTTTCTTTTAACTAAATGTCATCATTTTTACAAAAATGATATATATGGATACTTTCCAGACTAGGTTAAATTTTAGGATATGCTGCCAAAGTGAGCATAGTTTGTACACATCAGAGTAAAGACTTTCTGCCCAGGAAGTTTTACATGATCGATATGCAATAATTATCTAGGAATCAAGCAATTTATCAAATGCACTAGGATACACTTCCAGAGATTACTTCTACTAACAATATCATTCATTTTTGCAGCCCTTTATAATTTACAAAGTATTTCTACAGAGTGCCATCAATTACATCACAGAAGTACCATTTTAAAGGTAAGATAAGGACAGTGAGAGGCAGTGTTAACTCCTGACCCAGATCACTTGGCTGGAAAGGGCAGAGGCAGAAACAAAACCTGAGGCTTCTACCCACGTCCAGGATCATATTTTTCATATTGATTCTCTTCCAGTGAGAAGTATCCTCACCCTTCCTATCTCGTAATTGCCTGATCTGAACTTCAGTGTATTTATTTTCCTTGTTACCTTTGGTTGGAACATGTGCATGTGAGCCCACAAATGCCCGGAACTCATGGGATACACACACAGCTCTTTTTTTCTTTTTTTTAAGATTTAGTTTATTTTTTTGACAGAGAGAGAGACAGCCAGCGAGAGAGGGAACACAAGCAGGGGGAGTGGGAGAGGAAGAAGCAGGCTCCCAGCTGAGCAGGGAGCCTGATGCAGGGCTTGATCCCAGGACCCTAGGATCACTGCCTGAGCCGAAGGCAGATGCTTAATGACTGAGCCACCCAGGTGCCCCTACACTCAGCTATCTTTATAAAGCCAGTAGGACACCAAGAAGAATATAGTGAATTCAAGTCACTTTACCATCACCGCCCAGTTTTAAGCCTGCAACTAAACTCAACTTTGGGCAAACAGGAGTTATACAAAGACTTTAATTCTAAAAATCTAAAATTTAGCAGGAAGCAGAAATAGACCAAAGAATGCTTTACCTTAAAAGACCTCTGACTTTTTCTAGTAACTATAAAAGTATTTAGACAGTTGCTCATGTAGGTTTTAGATGAATTTTGAATATTACCACCAGTTATATATATAAAATGTATATAATGTGATATATATATATATATATATATATATGTATCTATATATATATGAAATGACCCAAGGCAATCGTAATATTAATTGAATATATATACCTAAGAAAAAATGCTAACATAAATTATAAATATGAGTTTTCATATAGCACACGTTCCTCTAGGGATAAAGTCCAATAGTAATAAGGGAGTTTTATAATTTTTAAAACTGGTAAGGATCTTAAATGGTCCCCTCTTCCATCTCAGTACGATTAGTGCCAATACCAGAAACTAAAGTCTAAGCTTAGCATTAATGTGTATTTTAATCTATTGTAGAAAACCAGAAAATTAATATCTATCATCCACAGTACAAGCAATCCCGATGACTGCGTGGAGTTTGGTGTTAAAACTGGCTCGTGCAATTGCCCGAGCAAATCCCTGCAAAGGCACTGCTACCGTCTGACCTCAGGATGTACGTCTGTGTCCCTCCAAAGAGCAGAGGAAATGAAAGCAAATATATAGAAACTGTGAATATATTTAGACAGCTTTAAAATAGTAGAATTTTATCAGCTGAAACGAACTATAGTACTTCTTTAGTTGTAGATCAAATTTTTAATCTTCCTAGATTATCAAGACAAAAGCTATTATTATAATATTATTATTATTATTATTATTATTGTTATCTTTTGAGGTTACAACAAAACCAACCAAATTCTGTCCCTGAGCTATCTATGTACTGATAAATTTTTGTCAGTTTAATCCTTCAGGTGTCCTGTGTGTTATCAATACTGAATTGCTTTTCCTTAAATTAGTTCATTGGAAAAAAGAGGGCAGGATTCCAAAGATTACCATTTTTTAAAAGTAACCTAA
This sequence comes from Ursus americanus, assembly GCF_024610735.1. Taxonomy (NCBI): domain Eukaryota; kingdom Metazoa; phylum Chordata; class Mammalia; order Carnivora; family Ursidae; genus Ursus; species Ursus americanus. Next base: position 76,725,479 of record NC_142132.1, read on the forward strand.
ATTTTTTTCAGCAAAAGCAAATCTCAACTAATTTCAAACCTTTGTCAAAAAGATGAAAATTTTGTTTTAAAGCACTATTAGATCATATTGAATTCTGTTATACAACAATGATAATTCATTCATAGGATACGTTCTATCTCATATCATTGATAACTTTGTAATACTCCAGCTCAATGCCAAACAACAACATATTTGCACCAGGAAATATTTCCAGCCTTACTATTTTCCGTACAATTTCACAAACAACTACTGAACACAACAATCACCATTCATCCAGAAAGTATTTTTAATGGGAGAAATAATGTGTTTGGATTCAATTATTTATATTGATTTTCAACTTACCGTTTTCCCTGGTTGAGATGAGCTTCCTCCCCAAATTATGATTTCATGTTTAAGAAGAGACATATGAAGCATACTGTGTAATCATTACCTTGAAATTTGTTTTTTTTCTTCTCAAGCAATTAGTTTCTTAGAGTGTTGAGCTTTTTAAGTTCAACAAAATATTTAATCTTATTGTTATTCAAAATCGTTTTTTTTTAAATCAAGACTAAGGCCAAAGAAAAAACTGTCACTTACTTTGCCTTAGCTTCTGCGTCCTCATAGGCTTTATTGGAAACATCATCCAGTCCTCCAATCAAATGCTTGAAAGAACTGTCGGGAAAAACACAGTCATCAGGGTGAGTCCTCTATCAAGTCATTGCAATGACAGCCTAGACAATGGTATATTGAAACAATCTAGAAGGAACTAAATAAAAATGAATTCGAACATTCAATCTAGATACATTATTAAGAAACATATCAGATAATGCTATAAACTCTGAGGGCAGTGACCTCTCCCATCTTGTTCACCTCTATAGTTCCCAGCACCTAGAACTGTATCTGACAAAAGCAGATATTCCAAGAACGGGTGGAACCAAGTCTGCGACACACAAAATGATACATCACAAAGTTAATGGGTCAATTCTACTAGGGAAATAACAACAAGACCCACCAATTACGGAATGCCTACTGTATGCACTCTCCTTTTAATGATCATGAACATATATGGCTACTAGGGAAATAACAACAAGACCCACCAATTACGGAATGCCTACTGTATGCACTCTCCTTTTAATGATCATGAGCATATATGGCTACTAGGGAAATAACAACAAGACCCACCAATTACGGAATGCCTACTGTATGCACTCTCCTTTTAATGATCATGAACATATATGGCTACTATGGAAATAACAACAAGACCCACCAATTACGGAATGCCTACTGTATGCACTCTCCTTTTAATGATCATGAGCATATATGGCTACTAGGGAAATAACAACAAGACCCACCAATTACGGAATGCCTACTGTATGCACTCTCCTTTTAACGATCATGAACATATATGGCTACTAGGGAAATAACAACAAGACCCACCAATTACGGAATGCCTACTGTATGCACTCTCCTTTTAATGATCATGAACATATATGGCTACTAGGGAAATAACAACAAGACCCACCAATTACGGAATGCCTACTGTATGCACTCTCCTTTTAATGATCATGAACATATATGGCTACTATGGAAATAACAACAAGACCCACCAATTACGGAATGCCTACTGTATGCACTCTCCTCTTAATGATCATGAACATATATGGCTACTAGGGAAATAACAAGACCCACCAATTACAGAATGCCTACTGTATGCACTCTCTTTTTTAATGATCGTGAACATATATTAATTCCAATTCTCCAACACACTGTAAAAGACAAGCATCACTATTGGCACTTAACAAAATTGTAAACTAATCTTCAAAGGCAAAATATGTATGCAGAAGATAAGAAAAGAACAGAAGACAATTATAGGAAAGTCAACTCATTTTGGAGGGATCAAGAAACTGACTTCAGCATCAACCAGGAAGAGTAAAGCAACTGTTTAAACCACTCTATTCAATATCCCGGTATGGACCTAGGACTGTGTTCAGAACTACTTTATGTAATGAAGTCTCATCTATCGGATACCTATAACATAAAGTATTATACGGTCAGCACAAAATGACTACACACAAACATGATAATCACCCTAGAAAATGACTGAACGCAACCAGACACAGTAACTCTTGTGTGCACGACATTTTGGCAACCACCGAACTAGACTGAACAGAGGAACGAAAGGAAAGTCTACATTCAAAGTGTTCACGTAATAATCAGGGCCGTTACTTACACGGTGCTTATGTGCTGTGCGCTTTACATGTAATAACAAAGACTTCAATGGGGACAGCAATCCTGTGAGTCAGTATTACCTCCACTGCACAGATGATGGTACTAAGGCACCAGAGGGTAAGAAACTGACCTCAAGTCATACAGCCAGGCGGTGTGAAGGCTGATAGGGAAGGAGGCCATCAATTCTCCCTCATACCCTTAAAACCTACACCACGGCTCCTATCCAAATCACTGTGCCTTGAGCTAACCATCAAATCCCTAGCTATGTCCAGCATGTGGATGGAGAATGGTCGAGTGCTGTAAGAAATTCGTTTTAATTTTAGATCTCTATAATCTTAATGCATGAAAATGGCTTTGTGTGCCATGTTAAACAAAATATGCCTGGTCAGGTCCTGAAAGATAGGGCATTTGTTGATGTAAAGTTAAATGTTGCTTAACCACATTAACGTGCACTATTTTTTTTGGTTTTTTGTTTTGTTTTAAATGTATGAAGAGGAACTTGACACTTGCTCGGGGGTCCAGCTGAAAGGAGGTGGGGAGCCATTATCTCAGGCCCTTGGGTAATGATCTCATCTGGGGGACAGGGTAATTGGAATGCTGAGCAAGAACACGAAGTGTTTCTCATACAAAAAGGACCAGAAGGAAGTGACGAGCAGCTAAGGAGTCAAGCACTGCAGAGGATCAAGTTTTCTAGGACACATTGTGTTAATGAACGTCGAATGAATGAAGCCTGTAGTTGGCGGATGGTCCTTCTACAACTTTCAAAAACATATAATGATAAAATAAATGATAAATAATCCCCACCGTTGAGATTCATGTTCAAATAGGATTCTTGCCATTGTTCTTTAAATGGCAAAATTCCCCACCTTCCCAGAGAACGCCTCTATCATGACTTAGAGATGGGTTTACATTGTAAAGTAAAATACAGATTTATTTTGTGGAAAAAATAATATCTGGTTGATTCTCTCTTTTCACAGATAATATCAAATTTAAGCACAGGGAGTTTAAGTTACTTGTCCAGGGTGACTCCCAATTCTGCAGTATATCCACAACCATAATCCGTATTCCCTTATGCCCATTCCCGTCCCCCACAATACTTAACCTATTTTAATCTAACCAAATCCAAAATCTTATGAAAAGGCCTTGACAGGAACCAAAGAGCATAAGTAGTGAAACCGAAGAGCAACACCCACTATAACAGCTTTTCAAGTACATTCAGATTGTGTTCTTAAATGTTTAACACTCATAGTAACTTTAGGTTCAAATAGTTAAAAAAAAAATCTTCTTCCAAGTATGTATTTGACCTAATTATGTCTTAAGCAGGATAGGATATTATTTAGATTTAGAAGGTGAGTGGATGACAAATGTGATAAGGATGAAGGCTTGTTAACTTAAGAAAATCTGTCCATCCCACTAGACTTGGTTGCAGATTACTTTTTGGAAAGACAGTTCGAAATTCCTCTTTTTTTTTTTTTTTTTTTTAATTTAAGTTCAGGGGCGCCTGGGTGGCTCAGTCATTAAGCGTCTGCCTTCAGCTCAGGCAGTGATCCCGGGGTCCTGGGATCAAGCCTGGCATCGGGCTCCCTGCTCAGCTGGGAGCCTGCTTCTTCCTCTCCCACTCCCCCTGCTTGTGTTCTCTCTCTTGCTGGCTGTCTGTGTCAAATAAATAAATAAATAAATAAATTTTTAAAAAAATTAATTTAAATTCAATTAGCCAACATAGTACATCATTAGTTTCAGATGATTCATTGGTTGCACATAACACCCAGTGCTCATCACATCACGTGCCCTCCTTAATACTCATGACCCAATTACCCCATCCCGCCCCATCCACCCCACCCTAAACAATCCTCAGCTTGTTTCCTAAGTTAAGAGTATCTCCTGGTTTTTCTCCCTCTCTGATGACTTCCCATTCAGTTTTGCCTCCCTTCCCCTATGATCCTCTGTGCTATTTCTTATATTCCACGTATGAGTGAAATCATATGATAATTGTCTTTCTCTGATTGACTTATTTTGCTCAGCATCATACCCTCCAGTTCCATCCATGTCAATGTAAATGGTAAGTATTCATCCCTTCTGAAGGCTGAGTAATATTCCATTGTAAATATGAACCACATCTTCTTTATCCATTCGTCTGTTGAAGGGCATCTCGGCTCCTTCCACAGTTTGGCTATTGTGGACATTGCTGCTATGAACCTGGGGAACAGGTGCTCCTTGGGGTCACTGCATCTGTATCTTTGGGATAAATACCTAGTGGTGCAATTGCTGGGTCACAGAGTAGTTCTATTTTTCATGTCTCGAGAAACCTCCATACTGTTTTCCAGAGTGGCTGCACCAGTTTGCATTCCCACCAACAGTGTAAGAGGGTTCCCCTTTCTCCACATCCTTGCCAACATTTGTTGTTTCCTGTCTTGTTCATTTTAGCCATTCTCACTGTGAGAGGTGGTATCTCATTGTGGTTTTGATTTGTATTTCACTGATGCCAAATGATGTGGAGCATTTTTTTATGTGTCTGTTGGCCATTTGTAGGTCCTCTTTGGAGAAATGTCTGCTCATGTCTTCTGCCCATTTCTTGACTAGATTATGTTTTTTTGGGTGTTGAGTTTGATAAGTTCTTCATAGATCTTGGATAGTAGCCCTTTATCTTATATGTCATTTGCAAATTAATTCTCCCATTCCAAAGGTTGCCTGTTAGTTTCCTTGACTATTTCCTTTGCTGTGCAGAAGCTTTTAATCTTGATGAAGTCCCAACAGTTCATTTTTGCTTTTGTTTCCCTTGCCTCTTTAGAGACGTGTCTTGAAAGAAGTTGCTGCTACCGAGGTTGAAAAGGTTGCTGCCTGTGTTCTCCTCTAGAATTTTGATGTATTCCTCTCTCATACTTGGGTCTTACATCCATTTTGAGTTTATCTTTGTGTATGGTATAAGAAAATGGTCCAGTTTCATTCTTCTACATGTGGCTGTCCAATTTTCCCAGCACCATTCATTGGAGAGATTGTCTTTTTTTCATTGGATATTCTTTCCTGCTTTGTCAAAGGTCAGTTGACCATAGAGTTGAGAGTCCATTTCTGGGTTCTCTATTCTGTTCCATTGATCTATGTGTGTATTTTTGTGCCAGTACCATATTATCTTGATGATTACAGCACTGTAATAGAGCTTGCAGTCTGGCATTGTGATGCCACCAGCTTTGGTTTTCTTTTTCAACATTTATTTGGTGTCTTTTTTGGTTTCATACAAATTTTAGGATTGCTTGTCTAGCTCTGTGAAAAATGTCGATAGTAATTTGATAGGGATTGCACTGAATATGTAGGTTGCTCTGGGTAGCATAGATATTTTAACAATACTTATTCTTCCAATCCATGAGCATGGAATATTTTTCCATTTCTTTGTGTATTCCTCAATTTCTTTCATAAGTGTTCTGTAGTTTTGAGGGTACAGATCCTTTATCTGTTTGGTTAGGCTTATTCCTACGTATCTTAAGGTTTTGGGTGCACTTGTAAATAGGATCAATTCCTTAATTCCTCTTTCTTCTGTCTCATTGTTAGTGTATAGAAATGCAACTGATTTCTGTGCATTGATCTTTATATCCTGCCACCTTGCTGGATTCCTGTATGAGTTGTAGTAATTTTGGGTGGGATCTTTTGGATTTTCCACATAAAGTATCACATCATCTGTGGAGAGTAAGAGTTTCACTTCTTCCTTGCCAATCGAATGCCTTCCAAACTTGTTCTATGAGGTCAGCATTACCTTAATCCTAAAACCAAAGACCCCACGAGAAAGGAGAACTACAGACCAATATCCCTGATGAATGTGGATGCCAAAATTCTCATCATGATGCTGGTTAATAGGATCCAACAGTACAGTAAAAGGATTAGTCACCACGACCAAGTGGGATTTATTCCTGGGCTGTAAGAATGGTTCGACATTCGCAAATCAATCAACATGGTACAACACATTAATAAAAGAAAGGACAAGAACTATATGATCCTCTCAATTGATGCAGAAAAAGCATTTGACAAAATACAGCATCTTTCTTGATTAAAACTCTTCACAGTGTAGGGATAGAGGGACCAGACCTCAGTATCATAAAAGCCATATATAAAAATCCCACAGCCAACATCATTCTCAATGGGGAAAAACTGAGAGCTTTTCCCCCAAGGTCAGGAACAAGAGAGGGAGGTCTACTCTCACCACTGTTCTTCAACAGAGAACTAGAAGTCCTAGCCTCAGCAATCAGACAACAAAAAGAAATAAAAGTTTGATTTTCCTATTCGCAAAGTATGCAAATGTAAAATCCTACATCTGGTGAAAATCTACAGAGTTTTAAAAGCAGAAACCATCTAATCATAGAAATGAGTTTAAAAGTAAGTTGAGCCTGATTGGAAAAAAAATAAAACACATTTAGACTGATTATGACCACTTTATATCCATTTTTGTTAAAGCTTGGCCATATCCAATGATAAGTATCACATTTAAAAGAATGAACAAAAGAAGTATTTCAAGTGTGACTTTTTCATATAAATTTTCATAAGTGTCCTTGATTTAAAATATGAGTTTTCGATGTGGTGCTAATGATTCAATATTTCTTAAATTTTTTTTACTACTTGATTAAAAAAATGAAGGGAATAATATGAATTTACAAAAGGCCCCTATCTTGATATGATAAGAACTTATTTTTGAAATAAATTCTAATTAAGGAAAATGCTTCTCATTTAAAATGCAATCAATTTATTATTATGGAAAAGTTATTTTTTTTAATTTTATTTGTTTAAAAAGAGAGAGTGTGTGTATGCTCATGAGCAGGGGGAGGGGCAGAGAGAGAGGGAGAGAGAGAGAGAGAGAGAGAGAGAGAGAGAATCCTAAGCAGACCTACATGGGGCTGGATCTCACAACCCTGAGATCATGACCTGAGTGGTAATCAAGAGTCAGATGCTTAACTGACTGAACCACCCAGGCGCCCCTCTTATGGAAAGTTTTTGAAAACTGAGAGGAGAAATTAAGAAATCACTCATAGTTCTCTAACCACAAAAAACGAATGGGAATATCTTTATGTATCTCTTTTCACTTTTTTTTTCTACAGAGCTTTACTGTTGTCGTTTATAGAGTTGTAATCCTCAAGCAGCTATGGTTTAATATCTTTGATTTTTAACATAATACTATAGCATAAGTATATAGTTTTATTTTTAAAATCTTCCTAAGCAATGTTTTCATGGGCAAATAATAGTTCATTACACAGACACACATGATAGAATACCTACCTACCCATCTATACACGCAGAGACCAACACACGTACACAAGCACACATACAGATGAAGGAGGGGTGGGCACCCATGTACAAAAACATTCGTATTTATACTCTCTATTACAGATTAGACATATGGAATTTCTTTTCAAAATAAAATACCCAGGACTATAATCCTGGCTTTGAAATTGGAACCATATGTCCTTTGCAAATCATCTTTATTTAGAAAGCAATCCTGGTCAAGCAACATTTTTTGAAACACAGAACAAAGGCATCCTGCTAATATTCTCCATGTCCTCAAATAGTAAAGCCAACCATTATGCTTAACTAAAAGTTGAAGAAAATGTAGCGTTTTCGAGCCGTGTTCCAAGTGGCTGTCTCTGTCTGTGCATCCCTGCACTAATCAATGAATAATTTAAGAATTTTGGTAGGTTTAATTGATGGTATTACAGAATTTATCATTCCTGGTGCAAGCATGAACTAATTAGTGCTGCATTTTTCCCTTTCGCAGATATTTTGCAGGAACATTGGCCATCTGTGTGGACCCTCATCAAAGAGGCCTTTGGAAAATTATTAGTACAGGGTATCAGATGCCTTTTAAAATATTTACTCAGGTCCCACAACATTTCTTGACTACTAAAGGGAAGATTTCCTCTGTTCTATTCAGAAAGGGATTATAATGCAATGTTTTGAAAACTTTAACAACTGATGAGCAGAAATCATAAAATACTATTTATCAGTTATAACAAATATGGGAGACCAGAGGCCAAACATTGACTTCTGTTTATAAACAAACTCACGATTCATGCGTGAGTTATAGTTCAGCACTATAAAATAAAAAAGCCAATTTCACATATATGCTAGACATAATTCTGGAATAAATGAAGACGACTTTAATGAGCAAAAGACGGTCATTCAATGTATTTCAACAGCAAAACTTACTGCAGGCTGAGGCAGTTATTAGGCAGCTTTCCTGTTTCTTGGGATGTGAAATCCAGTTTTAACAGGTCTTGAGAGTGTTTAGAGGGGGTGGACGAAATGTTATTAGCTGAGCACACAGGGATAGAGAGGGAGCAAAGGGAAAATCCCGTTTATGCTTAATGCTGGTAGTTCGTACATGCTTGCAAGGGAGAAGTGAAAAGAAAGAGGACAGGAAAAAGGGATGAAGGAAGAAGAAAAGTCTGGATCTAGGAAAGGAGGAAGAAATGGAGACAGGAAAGAAGAGAGGGAGGGAGGGAGAAATGCTACTTTCACATCAAGAGCTGTATTCACAGAAATTTTCCTTCAAAGTATCAGTTAAAAGGGTATGTTTCCTATTCCAGGAAATTTGTCTGTTTTAGAACATTACGGTGACAGTAACTCAGTGGGTAATAATTTCAGTTATTAAGATGCTTTCATTATTAAGCCAAAACATCCTTTTGAAGGGAGCTGATTACTCAGTGGTATGTCTAAAAAGTGTGTAATTTTGTTCTTCGGTTGTGATATGATGAGACTTCATTGAGAGAGAAACGGGCTATTATATTATGAGAAAAGCAGTCCAAATGCCAGAGATGAGCTTTATCATGTTGCTACAAAGGGACAGCATTTACATTTCACTTTACAGTTTACAAAGCACTTTCTATATTAATGAATTCTGTATGTATCAAATAATACATATTAATTGATTTAGTCCTCATGATCTTTTCTCCTTTATTCCATTAAATTGTTTAGGGATCTTATATAAAAGCACTTAGAACAGATTTTTTTTTTCCAAATTGAAAATAGGGTGGAAGGAAATCTCAAAACTTTTTTTGACAGTTTTTTTTCCATTATATCTTTAAATAAGATGGTATTCTGTTTTGAAGGGTTAAAGATTGCAAGTCAAAATGGGCCAAAAGTAGTATCTTAAACCAGAAACTACTGCAAATACTTCAACAGAGGTAAGCAAAATGTTTGCCAAACATTATCTAAACTCTTGACAAAGCTCTCCAAATTTGACACGCATACATGATTATACCCATTAGACTCTCTTAACCTGAATCTTGGCTAAGTCCTTAAAAATATATTTATTAAAAGAAAATACAAAATTAGTGTTTCAAATTAGTTGGGACATTTGTTACTTAGCTAAATCCCAGATATTAGAGGCATCCTTCAGTACTTTGGTACATTTATTGAGAAAAATCTGTTAATTCACTCTGTGGCTTCAAATAAAGGCTCTTTGTTACTATTGTTTGTTTTATTTATAATGACTACAGTCAGAATTATAGTGGTTTATCTTATCAAGTACCATATGAATATATGTTTCATTACAGGGAAAAGGAACCCCAAGTACAATAAAACCAACCAACATTCATATCCTTCCAAATATCCACCCACCCACCCACCCTTCATCTATTCAGACACATGTGTTTGTGGAATGTCTATTATCTATAAGGAATGACTCAAACTACTGTGGATTATGCAAAAAAGAGTAAGATACACCCTTAAGAAATTTACAGCTTTATATTAGAGGTAAGAAACAATTGTAATGCAAGGTGGCAGGGGAAAAGTGGTTGAATACTATCAGAAGGAAGGCTCCGGGCGCCTGAAGGCAAAGTCAGTTGAGCGCCAGACTCTTGGTTTCAGCTCAGGTCCTGATCTCAGGGTTGTGAGATGGAGCCCAGCTTTGAGCTCCATGCTTAGCACAAAGTCTTCTTGAGTTTCTCTCTTCCTCTCCCTCTGCTCCTAAACCCCTGCTCGTGCCCTCTCTCTCCCTCAAATAAATAAGTCTTTAAAAAAAAAGCAGGCTATAATACCTATTTAAAAATTGCATAGGATAGTAATTTCAGAGAAAGCAGTTCCACTTTTACGAGCAGTTTCCTTATCAGTATTTTTTTTATTCCACACATGTTTATATTTGCAGGAGAAAATTACTCACACCAAAGTGTTACACATTTGTCTCTGTCTTTCCTTTGTAACAATAATCCCTTATCTATCATGGGGATTATTAAGGAAACTGATTACAAATAATACACATTGAATTTAAGGCATTTCCTGATCATAATTATATGCTTTAAAAGAATCAAAGGTGAAAATAATGATCCAGGCGCCAAAAGAAATCAAAAGTTACCAAATAAATCTAAAGGTAAGAAGTCATTTCAGGAACTCCCCCGATTCATTTACTATGATTTTGGAGAAATAAAAATCCGGTAGTATTAACCACATTTTCGGGTCTCGTATGTCTGTACAGTTAGTCTTCTCTGGGGCAGAGTCTGGTTGAGCTCACTAGGCTCTTCTCTATTAGTCAACTGACACAGACTAACTTGGAATTTTAAGATTTACCTTTTTCTTTTTTTCTTTTCTGATCCCAACAGTAAGATGTTGAAATTTTGAAAGGCACTAAAATTCTCCAAGGAATATAAGATTACTTGTAATCTACAGCCCTGAGCTAAGCATTCATATTTTGGCACATATTCTTCCAGACACTTTAAATTCTATTTCAGAGATGGAACTGTATTGTTTTAGCACTTACTTGACCTTGGGGTGTGTCTTGTTTATACAATAACCAATTTAGTGGTTAAATGAAAACAAACAGCAACACAACAGTGTAGGACACCCTTGATTATGCAGAAACTGTATGAAATAATTTTTCAATCTCATTTATTTGCTTATTTAATAATTTTACCACTGAAACATTTGCAGTAATTTCTGGCTTAAGGTTTTATTTTTTACTCTTTTGGACTTTTAATCTTTAACTGTTAAGAATATGTTCCACCTTAATAAAGAACGTAATAAAAGAAAAACTGTGTTTTAAGAGATGCATTTTGAGATATGTCTCCCCAAACCATTGTGAGTTTGTAAACATTCTATCTTCACTAGTTGTATATATACAAGATTCCTCTATGTATTTTATCCTTATCTAAGCATGATTGAATTCAGGAATCTTTTGTAGACCAGCACTTCTCAAAGTGTGCTTGCTAAACGCTTACTGTGAAGAGATTAGTAGAGAAGTTCGGAAAATTTTTCTAAATTTAGAAAATTTTATAGCAATTTGACATTACTGAGACATCCAAGGGAAAGATCAGTGGATTCACATTTTTTGAACTGGGCAGAGACCTGTTTAATTGATGCCAAATTTATGAGGTGAGAAATATTTGGTACGAATGACATACAAGTGATACAGAGAAGGGTAATGTTAAATGCGTAATATTTAAAGAGTAGTTTGCTAATTGTAGCCCCAAATATACAAATTCCACAATTTATTTCATTCATTGAAAGATAATTTAAATTTAACCCTAACTGGTTTAGGATAAATGGACAGAACTGAGTATTAATGAGGGATTAGTGAAAACAGAACATCACCTATTCCATTTTAGGGAAAAAATAAAAACGAATATCCTGAGTACGTTGTAATTGTCTCAAAAACAACTTCTTCCATTTCCAGCAAGATATCTCTTTGAGACTGGTTTCTCTACTCTGAGTGTATTAAACAAAACACAAAACAGTTTGGATACACATCACTGCCTGCAAATGGTGTTTCCATCAATCCAATCTAGATTAGAAAAGTTAACAAGGAGGAAACAGGAACACGTGGCACATTAAAGATAAATACTGACACACACTCTGTTCCTTAAAAGTATCCCCGTTGCAGTCAGAGCAGAGAACTGCTATGTCACTGACCAATTTTGGTTTTGTTACAACTGCACATAACTATAATAACCATTCTCCACCTTATTGCTTACACGCATACTTTCAGTGACAATGGGATCAACTTTTGTAATTCTCTTCCTTTTACCCAGCGTTATGTTTGCTCTGATATTTTTATTGAAACATAATTTTATGTATGTTCGATCTAATAGTTTTTAAAAGTGGGCATTTTGTCTTTTTCCATTTTATTTTTCTAGTCATCCGCTGATATATGATCTTAGGAAAGCATCTGTCTGGGATAGATGGGAAATTCAAATGAAACTGATCCTGAACATAGATCCTTGGAGAAGCACTGTCTTAGATCCCTCGCACCCTCTCTTATATACCCCTTTCTGATACCCTGCGAGTGTTTTTTTTTAGAGGACTTAGTAGATTTTTGGTCAGTCTTCTTCACTAGGTACTGAGCTCTTTGATGTTCAGGTTTTTTGTTTTTTTTTTAAACCATGTATACCTTGTACTAGTGAAGCACCTATACAGAATATCCTCAATAAATGTATATTGAAGAAATCAACGAACTAGTTGTTTTATCAATTTCTGTAACAGTTAGAGGGATCCCTAGTCCTGGAATTTAATCATCTTATAAGTAATGAATTTTTTTCCCTGAAATAGAGAAATACATTAAATCCTATATATTTTCAGAGGGAAGTTAGAATGAACGTATTATTAAAGAATTTATAGCCACAAATAATAAATATTAATATCCTAACACAACTGTAACATAAAATATTTATAAAAAGCACAGGTGCATAAATAATAGAATGCATGGCAGCATACCAGGGAGAAAACACTGACTATGCCAGTTCCATCATCCTATAATTGATTAAGAACTCTATCCTACATGGGAGTGAAGAAAGTCAAACAAACACATACTCCGGGCACCTGCTGGGTTACTCCAGCAAGTGTGGAAAGCGGTCTGGGAAATGAAAATGTACTTCCCTGGCTAATGAAGCCTTCTCTCCCACAGGCCCAGAGACCCTACTTGACTGTCACATCTCAGATGGTGTCACTAATGTGGGAGAGCATCTGTTAGCCTCTGCATGGTAAGGTTTTCCAGAAGAGAAAACCTTACTCTTTCCAGGACTTACTCTAGAGATCAGGGGTCAGCAAACTTATGCCTGTAGACCAGATCTGGCCCACTGCCTGTCTTGTAAATAAAGTTTTATTGAAACACAGACACACTCATTCCTTCATATATGGTCCTCTGTGGCTGCTTTTACCTATAACAGCAGGGTTGACTAGTTGTAATGGACAGAGTATGGCCTGTGTAGCTGAAAACATTTGCTAGTGCCCCTTTACAGCAAAAGTCTGCATACCCCTGTTCTAGATCACCCTTTTTCCCTCGCCCAACCACCCCACATAAAATCCAGTGCTAAATCCTATAATTCTACCTTCAATAGTCTGATTCTCTATTTCCCTTTGGTTCCGGCCACCATTCTCTCTCTTGAGAATTACTATAATTGCCCCTTTCCTTACATACTAGGCAGGGTCATCTTTTAAACACATAATTTAATCATCTTATATGTAATGATCAGGTCTCTCCTCTCTGACCTCTCTGCCTGATCTCTCCTACTATACTCCCTTTGACCTCAGAATATGTTGAGCTTGCCTCTACCCCAGGGCCTTTGTCTTCTGCCTGGATCATCCTTTCTCTAGATTTTGTGTGGCTTTTTCTTTTCTTCTTTTCTTTCCTTTAAATATTTTATTTATTTATTTTAGAGAGAGAGAGGGAGAGAGAGAGTGTGTGAGAAGGGGGAGGAGCAAAGGGAGAGAGAGATAATCTCCAGCAGACTCTGCAGTGAGTGCAGAGCCTGTCCCAGGACTCGATCTCACAACCCTGAGGTCATGACCTGAGCAGAAATCAAGAGTTGGGACGCTTAACTGATTGAGTCACCCAGCTGCTCGTTGCGTGGATTTTTCTTAATGCTATTCAGATCTCAGCTCAAGTGTGTTCTCTTCAAACGGGTTTTCTCTGACCAACCAACAGAATATAAATACTCTAAACCCTCACTGCCATTACTGAGTCACTTTAACCCACTTTATTTTAGTCTCAGAGTTTATCACTTGCTAAAAATTTTGTTTCAATATCTGCTGTCTTTCTCACACTAGGATTAAGTCTCATGAGATTGAGGACCTAGTCTATCTTATTTATCAATAACTCTTGAGGAACTAGGATATTGCCTGGTATATAAGAGAAATTTGAAATAAATTAGTGAATAGATGGATGGACTCATTCATTCACTCATCCGTCCATCCATTGATCCATCCATCCATCCATCAATTCACTGTGTGTGACCAGAAGACAGGTAAAAAGTTAAGCCTTTTGAAGCAAAGTTTCATTTAAAATTCACGGTTTATTTGTTGAGAGCCTTGTATCTGTATGCCTCTTTGCATATCCACCTATATGAATAATGCGTTTTTAGGACAAAGGTTTAGTTAAAATGAACTCCTTATTTCAATTTTGGTTCCTGATGAAGATATATATTAGTATAAATATGAGTGAGGAGGTCTGAAACATTTAGCAATTTATCATTGAATTACATCTAGGACATTAAATGAGGGTAATTATTTTAGACTTTAATGGAATTTATGTCGATGAATCCCTATCGCAATTAATGTGAGAAAAAAAAAAGACTGAAAATGTAGCGCAAATTTCATTGTCAATTAAAAACAGGAGAAATTAGAATCAAATCTCATGTGATAGTTTAGCCTTTTAGGTTAGAGAGGAAAAAATGCTTCTAAGTATAGATTGCCCTAAAATGCCAAATTCACAGGTTTCATTTTCCTTAAAACAATCTCCCAACTATACTTAAATCAGACAGTTCATGCAATGGACAGATTTCTTGTGGCTAAGTATGTGTTAGATACTTTCCTTTCCTGACTATATCAAATACATACCAACAAAAGTGGACATCATACATTATTCTTTCTGACATTGATACTCTGGGCCAAAATATCACTGCTTTGACATGAGAGCTAATGATGATTTCTCGTACATATTTGATAATTTCACTAAAATAATCCATTTTCCCCAGTGAAAATGAAATATGAATAACCAAGTAATTTAACTTTAATGCTGTAGATTCTCAATTCTAAGACCATTTTGATCTCCATTTTCTCAATAAGGATATGCAAACAAATGTTCATTTCTTTTCTAGATTTTCCTATTCTCAAAGTAGAATCTATGGCAATAGTAGGTATTTTATCTATTAAATATTTTCAAACTTATCCCCTTAGAAATTATTTACAATTTATAAATTCACATAATTGACAAAAATTATCAAAATTGTCTAAAACTAAATAAGCCATATTAAAAACATTAAAAATCCATAGCTGATATATTTTAGTTTATGTAGATATATCAATTATGGCAGAATACCAGTTAAAACAATTTGCTCTTTTGTAATGAACTATTTAAAAACTTCCTCTAAAAAACTTAGGAAAATGACCTGGGAACATAAAATACTATGAAAGTCATTAAGCTGTTTTTAAGCAAATCGAAAATGAAATGCTAATATGGCACAATAAATCTATCTCAAAATATCTTTACAGTATGCTAATGTTATTTTGCCTTGAAAGTTTTTAAAACAAAGACAGCATTAGCCCCTAGCTCCACATTTTTACAAAAATGAGTGTGTCAGTAGACTTTTTATTTCTGCTCTCATTACAGGACTGGGAAGAGAATGAACACTTAACAAGAAAATATTCATTTAGGAGCTAAGAGATAAATATATCCTTTGATGTCACTAATTAATGCTTATAGAATCTAGTAATAACAAAGACATTAAGCAAAACATGAAAACAATAACTAGCATGCGTTATGAGGTGTACAAACTAATTCATAGGAGCTTCCCTCTTTAACAGATAGAGCAACTGAGGCTAAGACAAGTAAGTAATTTACCCAAGGTCGCAGGGCCAGTAAGTGTCAATGTTGGGGTTTGTATGGAAGCAACGTGACTCTAACACTCATAATCCCAACCATTACTCACACCGTTTTTCTCTCTCAACACAGAAAGCTGAAGCCAGCTGGTTGTTTGCTGGGGCTGGGATTTGGTAACACATATCTGCTATTTCTCACATCCTTCCTTCATGGTTAATCCAATTCTTTAAAAGAAATATTTATTTTTTAAATACTTATTTTACTTATTTGAGTGAGCGAGCGAGCGAGAGAACAAGCAAAAGGGACAGGGTTAGAGGGAGAAACGCAAGCAGACTCCATGCCGAGCATGGAGCCTGTTGGGGGGCTCCTTCTCACGACTCTGAGATCATGACCTGAGCCAAAAGCAGGAGTTGGAAGCTTAACTGACTGTGCCACCCAGGAGCCCCAGAAAATTTTTTTATTTTAACAGATCATCTTATTTCTCCTACTGCATGTTATCTATAGCAGTTCCAATCATGAAGGAGAGGAGTCTGCTAGGGCTGCCATAACACACTACTACAGACGGTGGCTTAAGCAACAGGAGTCCACTGTTTCACAGTTTTGTGGGATGGGGGTCCAAGATCGAGGTGCCAGCAGGGGTGGTTTCTGGTGAATCCTTTCTTCCTGACCTACAGATGGGCACTTCTCACCATGTCCTCAGGGGCCTTCCCTGTGTGTGTGCACCCTGCTGACCCTCTGCCTCTTACCATGGGGACACCAGTCCTCTGAGATGAGGGTCCCACCCTCTGACCTCATTCAACCTCCAGTATCTAGTAAAGGCCCCCTTTCCAAATGCAGTCACACTGGGGGTGAAGATCTGGGGAAGACAATTCAGTTCATGAACTATTAAGGGCAATTTAGAACATACATCTTCTTATGTGTCTGGGCTATTTAAGAATAGTTCTAGGGACGCCTGGGTAGCGCAGTCGTTAAGCGTCTGCCTTCGGCTCAGGGCGTGATCCCGGCGTTCCGGGATTGAGTCCCACATCGGGCTCCTCCGCTGGGAGCCTGCTTCTTCCTCTCCCACTCCCCTGCTGTGTTCCCTCTCTCACTGGCTGTCTCTCTGTCACATGAATAAATAAAAAATCTTAAAAAAAAAAGAATAGTTCTATTTGTAATTTTTCAGAGGTTCATAAAAAGGTATTTTCTTGGTTTCCATTTCTTTCTCTGGACCTGAAGTATGGTGACATTATCTTCATATTTCTCTCCCAGCATCTTCCTAAAGCAACCCTACCTTTGATTACCCCTGACTACAAACTCTCATCTCTCTCCTCCAGACTCTGGCTCCACCAATCAACATTTCTTACCACTTCACTGTCCCCCTTGAGAGTTTTCTTCCCTTCAGCCTATAAACAGGACGGCCTCCCCAATCCTAACACACAGCACTAACCTTTGTGACCAATTGGCTAGTTCGAACGAACTGCTTTTCCTGCCTCTCAGTGCCATTTTTCATGGAGTTCTCAACCTATGTCCATCTGGCATTCTGGTCCCATTCTTCTTTCATTCTTATTACAGCTCTCTCCTCAAGGCCATCACTAATCTTCTAATTAGAATCCAGTGGTCTCCCTCCAGTCCCAAGCTCGGTCACCTACCTGAGATCCATGACCCTGCTGACCAGCTGCTTTGGGCATAGCCATGAAGTAGGAACCATGACAACATACCAAACTGCTCTGTGCCTTTCTCTGATGTTTCATTCTGGACCCTTCTCCTCCTCCTCCTCCATGCCACATCTCAGCACACACCACACACACTTCTCCCTCCGCCATCCCTTACGGGCAAGCAGTCACCTGACCTGTGTCCTCTGCCCTCTCTTCCTGTGCAATGGATTGGCTTATTTTTCTGAAATAGTTACTGCTTACAGGTTCAGTCTTGTTTTCCTGCTGTATTATCTCACAGAAACCTCACCACGACTCTATGAGGGAAGCACCATGATCCCTACTTTATAGAAGGTTTACAGCAGGTTTTCTCAGGCTCAGGACTTCTGACATGTGGGATTAGATCATTCTCCACTGTAGGGCATGTCCCGTGCACCACAGGACACTTAGCAGCACCCCTCACCTCTGTCCACTGGATCCCCCCTGAAAGCCCACCCGTGACAATTAACAGATGTCTCCAGACATCATCAGGGTCTCCTGGTTGGGAGTGAGAGACAAAGGATAAAGCTTAAGGGGTTAGGTAACCTGCCTGAGACCACAGAGCTAGAAGCAGTCCATCTGGCATATGATAGTGTGATTGGCGCTGGACCCTAGCTCTTACACAATACTCTCATTACACTCTCCCTAAGCCCTCCTGGAAAATATCCTTTACTCTGAAGACTTCAGCTGGCATCTCCATGCCAGTTAGGATCCCAGGCTGATGGCTGCCAAATCTGCATCTCTATCCTTAAATGCTCCAGATCCACACTGAGACACATCCCTGTGCTCCGTGTCACCTGCCTCTCTCACCAGCACCTCAAGCTCGACTCAGTTATCACTGCATGAGCCCCCTTCCATCAAGACTCACTGCTATCTAAACTGCTTCCCTTAATGCAGTTATCTTTCCACCAGCAATGCAGGCCACACATCCTGGTGTTGTGTGTGACTCTTCACTTTTACCCAAGCTCATCGAGTCTATCCTTGTGACCTCTCCTAACTTTGTTCCTCCTTGTCATCTCTACTGTCGCTGCCTCATTTGGGTGATCGACACTCTGCCTTATCTAGGAAGCACCAGTTGGTTTCTCTGCCTCAGTTTCTCCCACTCTACTCTTTCAAAAAGATCCCATTGATGGAATCTAGCTTGCCAATGGACCCTTGACTTGTCGGCATAAAAGCAGCAGCATAAAAAGGGTGTAAGAGACAGATCTGCTGTGTGGCTCTGAGAAAGTCACTGAACCCACTGTGATCCTCAGTTTCCTTTTCTGGACTTTATGTCCTCTTTCCCCATAGGGATGTTGTGAGGCTGGACTGAGATGAAATAGTAAAACAAAGGCATCATATTGAGATGGTCAGAAATTCATGTATTAACTTCTCTGGATTCTTGTCCTTCTTCCCCACCGATGACCACAACCTGTATCATCTCTGAATGGGGGCCTTCTCATGTCATAATTTTTGGCTTCTATTTTAACTGGTCAGTTGGATGATTTCTAATTTTCCCTGTCTACTCTTCCTTTCCAGGTAGCTTGTTAGCCTTTACTATTTACTCCTGACCTTTCAGAAAAAGGTTATTTGAGTCCTCCTCTGCTCTCACGATCTTCCAAAGCCTTTTAAATGTGTTTATTCTTCTCCAGGATGAAAAAGTAGTTGCAAAAATGAAAAAAAAAAAATAACTAGGCTCCATGTATCAATTACAGGAGAAGAATAAATATCAAACCGACTCTTGGATGCTGACATATTTCATGCCCCGGGCTGATTTGCCCCATCATGTCATTTAAGACTATTTAACCAAAATGTCAAGCTGGTCAGAGTCAGCGCAACAGATGTTCTCACACATTGCCACTGGGGAGTGAGCTGGAGAACGGTTCTACACAGCAATGTCCAAACATGCATACCCTCTGAGCCAGCAATTCCACCACTGAGGAGCTCAAGGAAATACATTCTAAGAGGGACAGAGGTGTATGCAATGAATTCTTCACAAAAATTACAAACTGAAATGAGCTTACATGGTCAAGCACATTTTAGAAACTAAGGAGAGAGAGAAACTCGAATCGTGCTCACGAGATGTTTTAATTAACCTGGTAAATTGCGAACGGTCTATGCGGTAAGCGCTTTGAAAGCAGAACCAGGTTCATACACTATTTCTTGACTTAAAAGCTGTGTGCTTTGCAACATGACACTCCGGCTGTCTGGAGCCAAGTTTACCTTTATAACAGAGAAGGAAAGGCATCCTTTGTATGTTTTCTCTGAGAGAAATTATGTGTATATGTATCTATCATCAACCTCTCAGTCTCAACCAGCTTTGTGATTGGCCCCTATGTAAATAATGGACAACGTAAGTTTGTCTATCTACATACCTATCTCTAGGTGTGTATTTATGTATCCCATCCCTGTATGTGGACAAAGTGGAAAACAGACTTAGGCAGTGTGATCTCACTCAGGAAATAAACTAAAAAAATAACAGTAGTGACCTTTGAATGGCAGGGTTATAGCTACAGTTTCCTGTGCTTTCCAATTTTCTCAACGTGCAGTTATGATGCTTATCACCCGACACCGACTCTCTAAAAATGCACAAACAAAACAAAACAAACAAGAGGAGAGAAAATAATGCAACATAAATAAATAAAAGCTCTCCCTCAGTGAGAGTTCAGGTCTCCCACCTAGATGACAATATACTACACGTCCAGTTTGTCAGGGAGGATGACAACAGGCTTGTCAATAACCAAATCATGATTTGCCTTCGCGAGCCTGGTTTCTGTTTTAATACTAGTTCCATTACATGACTGTGGCATGTATATGTGTATAATGTGACCATTAAAACCCCCTCCAAACTGGTGTATTCTGAAAGGCCCCTCTTTAAGCAAAGCCGAGTCGGGAATAAGAGTTCACTGTTATTGTGGCTGATGCTAATCCAATTCATGTGTCTACACTGAGCTTCAAAATGCGTACCAACTGCTAGACATATTGGAGGAAAAAAAGGGAAGTCTTAGATCTTTATGACCCAGCTGGGCCTGTAATAACCGTCTTACCAGGGAAGTGTGCCTCCCGAAGTAATAAGCAAAACCACCTAACTCTACCAAACACAAACAAAAAAAGGCAACGTGATTATTTAATGCAGAATTCCACTTCCAAACTTAATGATGACACTGTTGATTTTTAAACTGCTTGTTAAGCTTCTGTCAGATGCGGATCCTGGCATCACTCCCCTTCCTGCTTTATCTCTAGGACCCAAGCAGCATTACGATCCCCTCCTCAAATAAACACCGCACAGAAGACTTTAAAGAGAATTCCAAATATTGCCTTTTTAATTGAAGACATTAAGACTGATTTTTCAGATGTGGGAACAAAGTGTTCACAGATTTTCTTCTTCATTCATGCAAACTGGTTCCTGCAACATTGCTGAATCTCTAAATAATTAGTTTTTGAGACCTCCGAGGGGGGAGGGGAGCGCAAGCTGCAGCAGTACAGGAAGATTTTAAGCATTTATGGGGGAAAATGAATTATTTATTCATCAAGGTAAGGCGAAACAATCATTGTAATTAACAACGCCAAAGCTGTGATTATAATATTTTAAAACTGATTAACTGTGAACTCCAACATCAATTTCCATTCATCATCTGATTGTCAGGAAACGATCTCACTTCTAACCTCTGATGCACTTCTCCGTCTGAACACCACCACTTGGGCAGGTGGAACCCATCACACCCACAACTGCGTTGACCAATTGCTTCACCTCAGCCCGCTGTAGCTCCCATACTCGCCATCTGTGAGAGACATCCCCCATGCCTCCCAAGATCGAGGCACTTCTCTATCTCTGCATTGAATTATTCCCCCAAATCTGTCTTGGGGTGGCGTGGAGACTCTCAGACTCCGGTGAACAATCCCTGGGGTGGGTACAGCAATCTCCTAGCAGCCTCCCTGCCTGAGTTCCATCCCACTGGAATCAACCTTCCATTCCCCTCCTTCAAAACCAAACACAGGGAGCAGTAGCACCAGCCTCCCATGGGTTCCTCACTGCCCAGGGGACAGAATCCCTGTTCTTTTTGTTTGAGATAGCAGATTTCTTCATCATCTGTCCTCATGTCTTCTCTGCCCACACTCCACCCGTCCAACTGACCGTTCAGGTCTTTAACTCCGAGATCCTCTGCTCCTGCCATGTTCCACTTACTGCTGTACAACTGTCTTTCCGAATCTCTTGTCTTTGTGCAAACCACTGCCGTGTCCTTCCACTTGGGGTGATGCCGCCCCCACAGGGAACACTGGGCGATGTCTAGAGACACTTCTGCTTGTCCTGCTGATGGGTGTTGGGGAGTGTTACTACCACCTGGTGGGTAGGAGTCAGGAGGCTGATAAACATCCTATAACGCACAGGACCACACCCCATAAAAACCATCTCTCTGACCCCAAATCTCTGTAGTGCCAAGTTTCAGGACCCCTGTTCCGTAGCAAGGTCTGGTTCCCAGTCCCAGCAGGGCAGGGGGCTGCAGAGGGGAAAGGGAGGGTCCGCAGGGTTGAGGGGTGTCTTCCTTGAGTGCTCTCTGTCAGGCCCAGGGCTAGTGACTACTTACATCTACTATCTCTGTATTCTCTATAGCTCTTTTCCTTTCTTGCTAGCTTGTTACTTCAATCCCCTGTTACAGTTACTAATTCCTTATAACAAACTTCTCTTGTTTAGACTCCTGTGTGCTGCTTCTCTCCTGCTTGGACCCTGATCCATACAGCTTTGAGCATCCCTTCATTCCAACATATACTGCGTGAGGACTCAGTACACTTCCGGGCACGTGCGGGGAACCGAGGCGACAGCATGAACATCATCAGCCTGGCTTCTGTCCTCCTAAAGCTTGTGGTTCACGAGTCAACACAGACAGACAAGCGTCGTCAACATCTCACACAGCAAGGGGAGGATGGTATCGTGAAAAATGACAGGAGAGCCCAACTTATTATGGAAGGTCGGAGAAATGGTTGAGTGTAGGCTCATATACTCTTAATGAAATCAATTGACTGAAATGATCAAATTGTCATTTTAATTCAGTGATTCAACTCTCTAGCCATGATGGGGTTTAGAGGCAGGGAGGTTGGCAGACTATTTGGAACTCAAAGATTTGACACACAAATCATTTTTCTTAAAAGTAGTAGAATTCGTTTCAGATTTAATTCAATGAGATTTTTTAGAAGATTTTATTTATTTGAGAGAGAGCAAGTGCACATGCACAGGAAGCGGCGAGAGGCAGAGACAGAGGGAGGAGCAGGCTCCCCCGCTGAGCAGGGAGCCCGATGTGGGACTCCACCCCAGGACCCTGAGACCATGACTGAGCTGAAAGCAGACACTTAATTTGCTCACCCTCCATTTCTTCTTTTTCAGGTGGACTCTTATAATATCATTATACTGTTCGTTCATTTTCATGATTATGAGCTTCTTGAACCAACTATCTCTTTTTATGCATTTCTATTTTTCACAGCACTGACCCCAAGCGTCACACAGACTGGATACTATGTGTTTATTGAATTAATAAACACATGAGTTTTCTATCTCGGTAATTTAAATCATAACATGATTCAGGTGAAAAAGCACTGAACCAGTTATGAGATATTATCATTGTAATCCCATCCCTGTCACTAAAGAACTGGACAGTTGGGGCATCTGGGTGGTTCAGTTGGTTCAGCATCTGACTCTTGATTTTGGCTCAGGGCATGATCTCAGGTTCCTGGGATTGAGCCCCACATCAGGCCCCATGCTCAGTGTGGAGTCTGCTTCTCCCTCTCCTTCCCCCTGCTTGTTCTCTCTCCCTCTCTCCTTCTCGCTCTCTCAAATAAAAACTTAAAAAGTCCATATTCCCTCTGGAACTCACCATTCTCGTCTCTAAAGAATTTGGAAGAGAGGTTTTTCAAAGTTTCATTAAGTTCTAAAATTCTAAGATACAATGTTAGAAGACAAAAATGTAAATATATTAACCATCTTGATTCATTCTTCGTATTAAACAATGTGATTTGAGTGCACCTGACACTCGCGGACCCAATTTCATCACTTGTAAAAGCAAGCTGACCTGTAACAGGGGTTAGCAAACTGTGACCCTTGGGCCAAATGGTGGAGTTAAGCTTTTGGGACAGACAATAGGCCACAAAGTTGAAAATATTTATGATCTCATCCTTTATGGAAAATGTTTGTCAAGCCCCAGTCTGCGAGGTACCTCCTACTTTTCCTTCTTAAATCTCTGCTATGACTTTCCAACTAATCCACTGACTATAAGTTTTTAACAATGGTTTTCAAACAAAAAATTTAGTGCATTTTGAATAATGGCCTACCCACATGTTAATGACATTGGACTGCTTTTATTTTGAACATAGTCAAAAGGCTTCAAAGGAGTACAGTTAGAGCCTCCATGGGTTTGTGACTTCACAGATGAGAGGTGGAGGTGATCCATACAACAGGTGCGAAAATAAGCAATATAATATTTACATATTTGCCTTTAGACCTCCAGCCACTAGATGTCTGAATGGCTGACATATAGCAGAGAGCCAGTCATTTCTAGTTGGGTGGATAGAGCAAGAGACTGTGCCTTCTCAGACTTCTCCAGTGATGCTTGTGTACTGTGTCTGTGAGGACAGGAGGAAGGTCTACCATTTTAAAGCACTGGGACAGGCACACATGACAAATTGCTGTCCCCATCCCCTTCTTTCCATTACTAAAACCACAAATGGTCTCTCTATATACTTCTTTTCTAGTGGAAACGTGCTTATTTTGTAGTCAGATCGTGCTTGCTCAGGGCATGCTATAATTCAAGTCACATCATTGAACTGAACAAATATAATGTCTGTCTTCTAAACTTCTGGATTTTATCTTTCCTGTTTAATATTTTTTTTATAAAGCATACCAATCAATAACAGCTCCATAAAAAGACAAGCCCAAAAGATCACAGCTGATACAATTCTAGTAAGGCATACTTGGTTTTGTGATCAGCCTGCAAATATCCTCACTTCACCCCTAGATTTCATTCTGGAAAAGAAACCAAGATAAATCCATTTAGGCTGTAGGAAAGCCTGAGGCTGTGAAATATTTTAAGTTTATCACCCTATCAGTTAACCAATGTGACACAAGCAACATGGCATGTGGTCCCTATAGTCCTATCGTGTGGACACAGAATGTCAAGTTACATAAGGAGGACACAGGAGACCTAAGGGGGACAAATACCATGGGTGCATAGGCCTTCGTGAGACTGACCTGGCTGGTGGGGTCAAAAGGATGCCTGAAAGATTCTGCTGTCTCCAAATCCTTCCCCTGTTGTCCTCTCTCACGGCACTGGAAATACTAACATCTTTTGGACTTTTAGGATTTCTCCACCTTTGGGGTATGTCATCAAAATGCAAGTAACTCTTGCACAGAACCATCTTAATTTCTAATGTGCTACTACCCAACTTAATGCAAAGCTAAAGCGAAGTCCTAGAGAATGCAAGAGTGGACATAAGAAGGGACACCTGGGTGGCTCGTTTGGTTAAGCAACTGCCTTTGGCTCAGGTCATGATCCCAGGCTCCTGGGATTGGATCCTGAGTCGGGCTCCCTGCTCAGTGGGGAGTCAGCTTCTCCCTCTCCTTCTGCCACTCTCCCTCTCTTTCAAATAAATAAATAAAATCTTAAAAAAAAAAAAGTAGAAGAAGAACAAGGATCAAAATCAGAAAGCTGTGTGTGTGTGTGTGTGTGTGTGTGTGTGTGTGTGTGTGTGTGAAGGTATCAACCCACCGGAGTCGAGAAGGCTGGGGAGAAATATGGGCAGAGACCAGGATCAGAAGCAGGATCTCTGGAAACTGATGTCGGTGTTAGCTAAAGAACTGAAAACTAGTACTAGAAGAGCTATGGGTGGAAGGTTGGGTGATCAGAAGGTAGGAGGTTTTGCTACCAGCACTGGTAAAGAAACAAACAAAAATTTAATATAGACACAGAGGTGTCGCTGAGCTCGCCCTACATACTCAGTTTTCAGACCTGTATTGAATTTGTGTCTTGTTTATTTCAGGAGTCTGGGTATTTGAGACAGGATGCAGACATTCACTATTAATTTTCTTAATGAATACATGTAAAATTTCCTATAGTCTAGTTCTAACCCCAATTTTGATACCTAAGCCCTCATTTGGGTACTGAGAATGTACCAGTGTATCAGTTCCAGTGACTTTTTCTCATTGTCCAATCTGTCTTGGTAACTTATTTGCTTTCCTATGTTTGATGGGTCTTGGGGGCCATCCTTAGACTTATGAGTTGCTTCCCAAGCACTAGTCCCATAGCTAGAGGCTTGATGTTCTTTTAAACACAAGGCATGAATATGCCTATTACAAATGAGGCAGCGAGAGCTCTAGGAGGTTAAAAATTTGAACCATCATCCCCTCCAGCTTCCCTGATCTATAGGGATAGCTCAGTTTCTAAAAGTGCCATGTGCAATGTCCTATAATTTGATATTTGAGACTCCCTCCTAATCTCATCATTTTTATGCCTCAGCACACTGCACTTCCTCTAGGCTAGTTCTTGGTCTCCATCCCCAGCTGTGTCTCAGGGACAACTGTCTCAAGCCACAGCTGACTCCAAAGTTTGACGAAATATCCCAAATCCAGTGATGTAAAGGTTAGCCAAATGTGGTTTGTAAATTATTTTAGTGACTCCTGGAGTCCCATTGAGGACCTTAGGGATCACCTGGAATGATTTAGAGGGACAGAGGGAAGACTTTTGGGTACTCCAGAGATTTTGCCCCCATGGAATCAGAAAAGTTCCGCTTTCTTTCTATTTTATTTAAACGATGGATTTGGTAAAACAGAAGCTTGAAAACCAATGGTGATGAGATGTTATTTTAGCTTGAGATTACCAGGAGTGATAGTCAAAACAATTAACAGTATGACACAGGAATTGGCCAATCAGAATTGATACTAGTACTGGGGTCTACCAGAAGTCACCTTCTAGTTGTTGCATCAAGGAGAGATTGGGAGAGTCGGGGCGGGGGGCATCAGATGACCAGGGCAGTAGGGGAGTACAAGGGACCCACAGGGAGCTCAGACCACTGCTATTTACCAACCAGTAAGAAAATATTTTAATTTTCATAACCAGTATGGCTACATCTGGGAAGTTAGTTACATAGTAAATCAGGGATTGAGTTAGGACTCTAACTTAGATCTTCATTTCCTGGGGAGAAATATAAAACTCTTTTCATACTTACTAGTGGTTATGTTACTGTTTTCAACAATGATCTCAACATGTCAAAAGATAAATGGTTTTCCTTGAAGCTCTAGCTTCATCACCAAGTCACTCCAAAGAAGAAGTAGACATCGCATAACCGATTATAGGATGCAGTGATGTCCTTACTTTTACATTTATTTATTTTCATGGATTCCAAAATGAGAGGTGCTAAAGACACCTAGTTATTTTTTTAAATATTCAAAAATTTTAATAATGGAAATAGACCATTCTGTTAGACAGATATCCTTCTTTTTTAGACAATTTTCACAAAATCTAGAATCACTGCAGATAGTTACTAAGATCATGATGAGGCTGCAAGAATCTAATCATTGGAGAATACTTCTGGGAAAACCATGTATCTGTTAATCATTTTCTAGTTTGTCAATGAGCATTTTCTAAAAGAAATTCTGACATTAGTTACAATAATGTTATTTTGCTCTCCCTCTGGAATGATAAAGCATAATTACTGGCTTATGTAACATGGTACCTCGCTTGTAAATTTGAGAAAGAAGCTCCTTTTGTTGACAGTTCTAATGTCTGCCATCTGTTTGCACGGGATGAAGCCCTGGTGCTCCCCTAATTGGCCATAAATTAGGTTCCAGCAGCAGGCTTTTGACAGCAGGCTTCAGTTACAGTGTTTTTTGTTGTTGGTGGTGATGGTTTTTTATTTGTTTGTTTGTTTGGTTTGTTTTTTAAGCTGTGAATTCAACATTTAGTGGGAAGACCCTCTTCTCCTCTAAGATATGCACATTCTGACTTCTACAGTCAGGCCATCTTCTCTATAATTCTCCTCTCTCAAGGGGTACCCTCTGTATATATTCCTAAGGATAAACTTCTGCCGGATAGAAAAACTGCTAAATCAGAGGGGCTTCTGTGCCTTCCTTAAGAAGAGGAGAGCACATTTGTTGAATGCTTACTATACATCCTGTGATATGCATGGAACTTCACATATGATAAACTGATCTTCAAAGCAATCTTAAGTTTAGATAATATTAACCCATTTTGCAGATAGGGAAACCGAGACTTAGAATTTATGTAACTGCCCATAATCTCAAAACATGGTGTAGTCAGGATTCAACTACTGGGTTTTATTTGACAAAGCCCATGCACGGCCCAGCTCCCACAATATATGAATAGGTTTGAAGAAAAGAGAAAACCAGATGAGCGCAAAAGTGTGTATGGTACGTGGCATTCCTCCACGCCTCAGGACCTCACTTAACTCAGTTGAAGAAGCAGGACCAGAAGGCCCACAAAAATCCTATCTAGTTTGTTTCTCTGATTAATCTGGGCTTATTGTTTACCAGGAAATCTTATGAAGTTATTCAACTTCTATGGGCTTCTGCTTCCTCTTCTGTTGAACATCCCGTCTACCTCCCAGCTGGGATCCCATGGATGTGGAAATTCATAAATTATTAAAGAACTGTAGGGATATAAACCAATATGATTACCTGTCTACCCCAGTCACCTGGCACATCCACAGCCTCAGAAAATCTGGCCATATTTTCTCACTTTAGACTTTTTTTTTTTTTTTTTTTTAAGATTTTACTTCTAAGTAATCTCTACACCCAGTGTGGGGCTCAAACTCATGGCCCCAAGATCAAGAGTCGCACGCTCTACTGACTGAGCCAGTCAGGCACTCCTCTTGCTTTATATTTTAGAGGCAAGTCAAGACCATCTGAATTCTCATAACTTTCCTTATCTATCTATATCTCTACAAATTTTCTACCTCTCCTTTTAGAAATAGAAAAAAAAAAAAAGAAACATATGTTCTCCAAGTATTCTTTCCTTGTTTGCCCACCATCTCCTCCCCTGTGGCCCCATTTCCAACAAATATTCCCTCCAGTATTTCGTTTGCTCCATCTTCCTGGATATGTATGAGTACTCGTCACGAGGACACTCTCCAAGGGCCCACCAATGCCTCATACTCCCCCTCCCAATGTCCCTCCCTAGCTTCTACCAAGTTCCTGAAAGAAAGAGCCCTTAGTCTGGGTGTTCTCACTTCCTCAGTGCCCACTCACTCCCTCCAGGCTGGACACCATTCTCACCATTTGACTGAAACTCTTCCCCTCTATCTGTATACCTCTCGGCTTCTACCTGCACCGAACACAGCTGACTATCCTTCCTCTCATGAATCTTCTCTTGGCTTGTGAGGTTTCCAGCACAGCTATGATAGCTGACGCTTTGGTGTTATTTACTGGTTTTTCTCCTCCCAAATGGATTCCTTTATACTCCCTGTGGATCTTCTCGATCCTGAGTACACCCCTAATTCCTTCTATGCCCTTTACATTCAGTCAAGGAGTAAGCCCTCTGGGTTCACCTCTTCATTCTAATGCAGTCCTCCTATAACAGGTCTCATGACCACCACTGGATGTACAGATGCCTCTTATTCATTTTACACGGCATTCTCAGATCAGTCTAGCAATATAGCAATATGGTGACACTATTTTGTTGCATAAAACTCTCAGTTACCCTCGTCCCAACATTGAGTGTTCGTGGTGAACCAGCCCCAACGTGTCTGTAAACTCACTTGCCACAGCACCTCTGCCAACCGCCCCGACACGGCCTCCCTCCGGCCAGCTGACATGATTCAGTGGTCGCTTACGAGAACCTTTGTGCTGTTCACACTATTTCTATTGCCTGTATTCCAGATCCATCCAATTGTGCCCTTTCACAAAGACGTCCCTGATTCTTATGAGTCGTCATCGCTCCCTTCGCTGGACTCCCTTAGGTGTGCACTCTGGACCCTTCCCACTTTCTGCCTTGGGCACAGGTCACATCTTCTCTTGTAGAACAAACCCCCAAAACCAGGATCTGTGCTACTCCTCTGGTTCTTCTCATGGCACCGAACCCAACTCCTTGTACATGGTAGATCCTCAGTAAGATGTTAGGCAAACGAAGGAAACAACTGGGTAATGGTTGATTATGGGGACCAGATAAAGAATATCTGTGTCAGGGGCGCCTGGGTGGCACAGCGGTTAAAGCGTCTGCCTTCGGCTCAGGGCGTGTTCCCGGCGTTCCGGGTTCGAGCCCCATGTCAGGCTCCTCCTCTATGAGCCTGCTTCTTCCTCTCCCACTCCCCCTGCTTGTGTTCCCTCTCTCGCTAGCTGTCTCTATCTCTGTCAAATAAATAAATAAAAAAAAAAAATCTAAAAAAAAAAAAAAAAAGAATATCTGTGTCAGAGACATTCACGGACATGCCGTTCTGTGGTCATGCCACTAATCTGGTTCTAGTGACCCAGAGCCGAGGATCTCTGGAACTGAGATCATTGGATCAGGTGGGATCCTGCTCCACCTAGAGCTTGCTGAGCTCCACAGGCAACTCCATTATTCTGGACTGCTCACATCTGGCCCCCAGGGGCAGGCTACCCTGACACCCACAGCCCATCCCAGCTCTCCTCCTGCACGAAATGGGTGCTTTGCGTTTCTTCCCCTTGGGTTAGCCACTTGGCTTTTCTGATACGCTTCTCCACATACATGGCAATGAGGAAGAGTCCGGAGGACTGCTTCCAGATCGCACCCACACGTTTTACCCAGGCCCTTGGAGCATCAGTAATTGGATATTTGTAGTTGAACCGATAAAGCACGCAGGCAATGAGACTAGCAAAGCCAGATGGAGAGAAGGAACAGGGATGGGCATCATCGAACACACTTGGCATGACCCTAAATATATGACTACGTCTAAAATGATGGTTTCTCCAAAAGTATCTTCCTTAAATGCTTCCCTTATAGGAGTCTGGGGATGGGAGAATAGAGAGAACTAGAATATGTCGAAGGAATGATCCATTTCTTAATAATAATAATACTAGTAATATATTATTACATATTCTATAGCAGTAATAATTATTATTATTCTAAAAATTCACCCAAATAGCTAGCGTTGTTAAGATCCTCCCCTGTAGAAAAAAGAACACTGGGACCCATGCTTTCCTCATGTGTCTCATGAATCCTGACGACATTTCTGTGACATTGCATGATGGCCCATGCGTGTAAACGAGCTAACTGCGGTGGGTCTCACCCTGGTTAAGAACCCTGTGGACACTTTCAAGGCTAGAATGGCAGAGCCAGCCACTTCCAAGAATAACAGGGAATGAGAATCAAATATACAAGGGAATGAGAATCAAATACACAACTAATTTTAAAATGAAAAAATAACAAGTGTTAGTAACTCCATAAAACAATGTCTAATTCCGAGAACTTATGCACGTCATGGACTGGAGCACACAGTGCGCAGAATAAGGCAGTATACTCACTCTCTGTCGATGACAAGGCAGGTCACAGCCTCTGCGGCAATTACGTTTGCTGTCCTCACATCCTCCCTGTATAAAAAAGAGAGAGATTGAACTAAAATACTTTTAAAACCAAAGAAAATTGTTCATTGCTATTACTTTCAGGAAACAGTGAATTATGTAGACCCCTTTGATCTATCCATCCCCAGGGTTACGCCTCGTTCATGTCTCAAAATTTTTCATCCGGTGGAACCACCTTACTCTTGCCATTAATCCCTCAAATCCTACAATTATAATCCAGGAGTTAGAATGTTCAATCTTAAAGTTTCATTTATACAAGTGAAACAAAATTTTATATCCTCATTCCCTGTGCTTTTTGGGGAATTAAGGAATTAACTGGATAACGATGAGGGTGGTAATGACGTGAGTAATGAGAGTTTTAAAGGACCTGAAGATGGATTTCTGAGGACTGAATAACCCATTTGTGTATGAATTTTTTATTATAACCTTGAGAACAACAGATCTGTTTCAATTATCACCTTAGAGACCCTGTTTTAAAATGGCTAACCTTTTGGCAACTTCTTTTTTTTTTTTTTAATATTTTTTATTTATTTATGTGACAGAGAGACAGCCAGCGAGAGAGGGAACACAGCAGGGGAGAGGGAGAGGAAGAAGCAGGCTCCCAGCGGAGGAGCCCGATGTGGGACTCGATCCCGGAATGCCGGGATCACACCCTAAGCCGAAGGCAGATGCTTAACGACTGCGCTACCCAGGCGCCCCACTTCTGGCAACTTCTAACACACATTTATTCACCAATACCAGAGTTCTCAGTTCTTCAAGATTATCTGACAAATTTTAATTGCTCTGATTGAAATATGTATATACTATTTGGCAATATTCAATTTGTCACTGTAGGCATATCTATGAACTTCTTAAACCTTTAAAAATGTGTTCTTATTTCTTGTCTTACCCAGAGGTCAAAGACAGACTTTGTAAATTAACATTCACATTTCATTCTGAGCTACTAAAAATGTCATAGTGCCATTGTTTAGAAACATTAAGTTGCACAAGAAAACGTACTCTTTTTCCTAGAAAAGTAAAATTTCAAAGTTAACATCATGATAAATATAAGTTTGAAATACATTACAGAGAAATATACAGAAAAAATATACTGTTAATAATACATTCTAAAAATCATAATCCAAATATCATGGTCTCTAATAATGGGCTTTTCAAGTCTTAAAAATAAAGATGTAACCACTGAATTTTTATTTTTTCAAAATACACTACATTTTAACATATATTTCTGAACCCAGGAATTTCTACTGGTATGTCTTTCACTGTTGCTACCCCCCATGATATTGCAACTATAGTTGTGGGGTGCCTGTCTGGCTCAGTTGGTAGAGCATGCAACTCTTGATCTTGAGGTCATGAGTTTGAGCCCCACGCTGGGTGTAGAGATGACTTACATAAAAACTTTAAAAAATTGAAGAAAATTACAGTTGTTTTATAGTAACCATTAGCATTGAGGATTTGGTAAACAAGTGCCCCCTTACTAACATTATTTTTCAGAAATAGCTTGATGATGCTTTTAAGCATTCATATTTCACAGGGACTTTAAAGTAATGTTTCCACTTCCGATGGAACCCACATTGGGATTCTGGTAGAGTTGTGTTACATTGACACATTGATTTCAGAAGAAGGACTTTTTGATTATATTAATTTCCATACAATCACAACACATCACCCTCCACTTGTTCACAGCTAGTTTTAGGTCTGTAAGTAGAATTTCTTAATCTTTTTCACTAGGTCTGGGTTTTTTTTTTTTTTTAAAGAATTCTTGGGTGTTTTATATCATTGCTTTCTCTTACAAAAGCAATCTTTCCTCTTCTGTTTCTCACTGGTTACTGCTATTAAAGGAGAGACACTATCGATGAGTGTGTATCTTTAATCCACGTGTCATACTAAACTCGCTTTGGACTCGGCAACTTCCGTTCCGATCTCCTCAGCCCCCAGCAGGATTCTGCCAGTGCCTCCCAACCGTCCCCACCTTCCAGCCAAACTGGCCGCCTCTGTTCTCTGCTGAGAATTAACTAGACCAGGTTCTCCACCCATTTGTTCTCATGGCCTGATATAGCTCTCGACCCAAGTGTCTATGACGGTTTGTAATCTGTACACGTATTTGTGGGGTCACTTGGTTGCTGATTCTATCCCCCCGCCCCCACTAAACCATAGGAGGGCAGGGAGGGTCCATGGCTAGTTACATTCCCCATGTGACCCCGAATGCAGGGGTATGCAGGAGGTGTCTACTAAGTGTGTGGTACAAGAATGGCAAAGCACCACAGCCTCGAGCCCGTGGGTGGGACGAGCAGAGAGCAGGCTTTGGACTCACATTGTCCCGGTTTTACGAGGGAAGCTACAAGCGACGTGAAAGCCTGGGACGCGGGAATGGTGAGCGTGCGCACTCCCTGGACGGGATTAAATGCGGCGGAGTTCAAGTTTGCCGTAACGCCCAGCCCAGGGACAGCAGCGTCTTCTTCTGGGAATTCTGGTTCTTTCACCTCCGGTGCGGCCACGGGGTCCAGTGGCTTACGAAACACTCCCCCCAACAGGCCGCAGATACGCTTTCTGCTCCAAAGGAACAATGTATCTTCAACTCCATGACTACTTTCTGAGCAGGAATTTTCAGTGAAGTGGACACGACAATGGGCAGAAAACATCAGTAATGCCCATTAGGTCTTTCATAAACCATACGAATGACTTTCCTTTTTTTTTTTTTTTTAAGGTTTTACTTATTTGACACAGAGAGAGAGTGTAGGAGCAGGGGGAGCTTCAGGCAGAGGGAGAGGCAGGCTCCCCGCTGAGCAGGGAGCCGGACATGGGACTGGAGCCCAGGACCCGGGGATCACGACCTGAGCTGAAGGCAGATGCTTAAATGACTGAGCCACCCAGGTGCTCCAAGAATGACTTATTTCTTAGGTAGTGCTTGCAGTAGTACATTACTACACATTGCTGCTAGTCTAAAAAACCAAAGAACACCTAACACAGCTTTATAGAAAACATCCTATTAAATCTGAATTTCCTAAAATATTTTACCATCTTGACAATTTACAAATTGCTCAAAAAGTTTTTAAAAACATAATATATACAAAATAATGTTTTCTGAATATATTCTCTGTGCATATTATTTTTTAATTCATCACAAATTTGCAACATTTTAAAATTTCACTATGTTATCAGGACTAAATTGGATATACTTTTTAAAGTGAATGCAATTTTCTTGCAACAAAAAGAAAATACAAATAGCTTAAAATACAGATGGGGAAAAATAAAATATCAGAAGAGTAACATAGTCAATAGAAATTGGAAGTATTTTATTTTAAAAAGGCAAATCTGTAAGTTATGGCCTACAATCAGGCTTAGTACCTAGTAAAGTAACATATATCAAAAAAGAAAAGAGGCATAGGGTGGGGAAAAACAATATATTAACCATTAGATTATAATATTTGCCATTTTTTCAGTACCTAGCATATGTCAGGAACTGTATTAGGTGATTTGCACAAATCTCACTTAATGCAGACAGCAGAGGGGGGTATTTTATCTCAAACGTACACAGGAGGACAAAAGTTAAGTAGCACACCCAGAGTCCAACATAGCTGGTGAGTTGCTGCTTTGGAATTTGAACATGGAGCTGGCTGGCAGCAGAGCTCACGTCTGCCCAGAAAAGTCCACTACTTATACACTCTGCTACCAGATTCCAGCTGGACAACAAACCTAAATGCATTCTCATGCAAAATGACTTAGCACAGTAAGTACTCAGAATGTCTGTCACCATAAAAAATATATTTAGTTGTCAATAAAAATAGCATTCATAGGTTTGTGGGTGCTCAACCGCAAAGTTAATTCAATAAACCATTTTGATTCTCAAAGTGTTCGAATTCCTATCCGTGACTATGTCCTAGCCCTGCGATGTGGCTTTATAATAATGTTACAATAGGCAATAATTAAATGCCAAGTTCATTCAATGCCAAACTCATGTTGCCACTACGCTGTCATTGTATCTCTGCTATTAAGGTGTTTCGTGCCATTACGCCTGTCTAGGCAGGTATCTAGAAACGCTGTCCCTGTGGACTCAGAGAGCCTACTCCCATGAGAGACAGAATACTATCTGATCTAGTATTGACATATGCTAACACCTTATTTTAGGAGAGATGGTGGAAACTTCTAATAAGACATTATTACTCATAGACGCTGACGATACTGTGACTTACTGTGTCTGCTTATTTCCTTTGAGGGTCCAAGCAAATATGTGGATTGAGATATAAAACATTACATACTCCTCTATTACAGATATCCTAATAGCTGCATGTGGTTATTAAACTTCTCTCTATCCCTACACAGCTGCTAGGATACTGGTTTCACACAGAACACCTGCCCAGTTAGCAGGGGCTTCATGTAATACGGGCTTAGATGAGAGAAAGAGGAAGGGGGGAGATCATGTTATTTATAAAAACAGATTTCCTTGATTTTTACTTTTTATCAGCTCACGGTATATGATCATTTCCAGCAGAAGAATATGGGAGATTTTGAAAGTCTCATTGATGCTAACCACAAGATAATTTCATAACTTGAATTATAAGATAATGAAAAACATCACCAAACACATATGCCTCTTAACGCTCAGCACACTTCTTTATAGTAAGTACCGTAGCTGTATCTACATGAGAGTCCAGGTCAGCACGCACCTTGTCTCTAAAAACCAAACCTCCTACTCATCCATTGTGGTACCTGTGTGTTAGTTGACTGCAGCTGACAATTAATAAACACGTGCTACTGGGCAAGTAGCTACTATTGCAGATTATCGGCTACTTCACAAACATGCTGTTGATTAATGAGTAATTACAGGCAAACCTAGGCAGTTAAGTAGGGTTCTCTTTTTAAGCCTTTCTGGAGGAGTTAGAAATTCCTTTCAGTGAAATCAGAGAGCATGAAAAACACCCCAAATATCTGCAAACACAGTTTTCTATGCACTGACTCTGAGACTCTTTGAACTTCATCACTGGAATCTTCATCATCACTGTATCCCAGCGTGGAGTCACTGTCCGTGTCGGAACAATCCATAGCAAGGGTTTCCATGGGCTCTTCTCGTTCTGAAACAATTTTCTTATGCCTCATAGCTGCGAGGGAGCTCAGGGGAATGACAAGGAGCGCAGGAGGCCAAAGCAGAACAGAGTTCATGCAAAGTAGCTGCTGCCCCAGAGGCTCCTGCAGCCCTAGAGCAATGTGACCGCCGGTGCCAAGCCCGAGCCCTCCCTCCGAGCCAGCCTGCACGGAAACTGACACTGGGGACCTTGCAGCGACGCTCGGCTCAGGGCCCTTCCCTCCCAGGCAAGTGCAGCAGTATAAGCCCACGGTGGAGTGTGCTTCACGCTGGACAAAATTAAACCCTTTCCATCTCAAAAATCAAAGGCAGACGTACTACAAGGGAAATGGTGAACATCCAACAGACACTTAAAATGAAATTACGCTTTGAATTAGTCATGAACTAGAATTGCGGAATTTGTGGCGAATTCAACCATGCCTTCCGATTTGAAAGTTAGATCCCAGAGCAGGTAAGGGTTCTAGGGACAAAAGAGCTGTCTCAGGCTAGTCACTGACTCTACTTCCTATTTGGCCATGAAGTTACTCTGACGTGATTCACACCTCCCATGCTCTGTAAAATGGATCGACGCACTGAATAAGTACTGTCTTCTGACCAGGGCTGGCAGAGAGGAAGCAATCAGTCAGTTTGAGCTGTCAGCATCAGATCATCACTTTAGGGTCCTCTAGGACATCTCAGAAACATGTGACCCTTTCCGCTTTCTCTCTGGAAACTCCGTCCCTACGTGTCTATAATACATCAGTCTTCTAATTCTTTCTGACAGCACCTTCTCAATTTAGTTTCCTGAATCCTGTACTTTAGTTCACTAAAATATAGGTGTTCCTCAAAATTTTGTTTCTGGCCTTCTGCTTTTTTTTTTTTTTTTTTGCTCTGACTTACCTCACTGGGGAAATCTCACATCATCTTATGGTATCAACTTTGGCTTTATACTGACTCGGAAGACTTTATTTTAGCCCTTACCTCTCTCCTCCTAGACGCCTGCCTCTGAATATTACACTGTAATTTCTAATTCAAACCCAACTCGCTTCCTCTTAACCACAAAACCTTGGTTTTCTTTGGGCACCCTATGAAATCACCCTTTGGGTCAATGACATCACCATTCTTACACTTGCCTAGGTGCAAAAGATTAAATTCATTCTTTGCTCTCTCCGTCACTGCATAGGTTTGCTCAGACTGCCTCTATCCCTGCCTTCTCTCTTGTCCCTCTCCTTCCTGCACTTTCCTAGAGCTACTGCTCCATGTGGGCCATCACCATTCCAACCAGGAATGCTGATTCTGGCCTCATAACTGGCCTCCGTGCTCCCATACTCTCCCGCTTCCCATCCACGTCTCACTTTGTTGCACATTTTCAAATTTAAATCTAGCTGTGTCAACTCTTTGCATGAGAGCTTTCAAAGGAAACATCCAGGAAAGAAAAGTTTCTGCATTGTCATTTAGGGTTGGAGGTCCTGTGCTCCTTGACCTATCACCTTTTCAGGTGCTATAGAGACCAACCACTGTACTTGTGACAGTCTCCTTGAAAGACGCTGGCTGTTATCTTCATGCCTGTGCGCAGGGAGATGGCATTGCCAAGAACCCTCCATCCCAGTTCAAACGTTCACTCGTGCAAATTTCCATGATCTTTTAGTAGCATTTATAAAGGTAAAAAAAAAAATCCACCTAAGAAATATGTCTACATATTGATTACAGAAAAAAATAAACAAAAAAAGAGAGAAAAATAGAAAAATACTATGAAGGCATCTACCAAGATATAACTACGGGTAACACTTTGGCAAATGTCCTTCAAACACTTTATTATTCTTAAGTATTCACATGTTTCGTGAATATAATCATAACAAGGCAATAATTATTTTAACAAATACTTGCTGGGGGCTACTATATTCTGCGTGCCTGAATCTTGTGGTCTAGTGGGGACAGAAGTTAAATCAGTATGCAAGCATGTATTCGAAAACGCCGATCAAAGAGCACACAATCAGAGCTATAATAAGGGAGGACCTCACTTGGCAATTCAGAGGACAGACAACCTTGTTGAGGACGTTAAACAGTAAGACCGGAAGGATTTGTTAGCAACATGAGCCAGGAGCTGTATTTTCTAGGAAGCAAGTACAACATAGGTAGGAGCCCTGAGGTAGGAAATAGCATGTTGTAAAACAAAGAAGGAAACAGCTTATTGTAAAACAAAAAAGGAAATCCCTTATTGTAAAACAAAGAAGGCTGGAATTCCAGGATTGAGGAAAAGAAGGCAGGGGCCAGCAGAAGCCAGACTGGAGGGCAAGGCCACATCATTCAGTGCCTGGGGGCTGCCCTAAGGATTCATTTTTTTAAAAAGAGATTGACTGAGGGGCACCTGCGTGGCTCAGTCTGTTGAGTTCCCAACTCCTGATTTTGGCTCCGGTCATGATCTCATGGGTCAGGAGCATCAGGCTCTGCACTCAGGGGGGAGTCTGCTTAGATTCCCTCCCTCTGCCCGTCCCCCGCTCACGTTCATGCACTCGCTCTCTCTCTCTCTCCCAAATAAAGACATAAAATCTCTAAAAAGAGATTAACTAAGTGAACTTTTTTCCCTTTACCTAATACATAAAATCTTAAAAATTAGTTGGAAAGCTCAAGCTCAATTAAAGGAAACATTTTGTATGCTATCATGAAGTAAAGTATCAAGGAAATCATTTCAGATGAGTACTTTTTTTAAAAACATTTCAACAAATATTTATGAAGCAGTTAATATGAGTAAGGTATTGACTATAAAAAAGACCATTATTGTCCGGGCATATCCATACTATAGTGGAGCAGACAGATGTGTAAAGGCTCTTCACACATTGTCTAAGAGAATAATCACACTTTGAGATTTTGCCAGATGTCTGTGCACTGATCTGGGCATTCTTTCCACATGTAGAGATAGGAAATTTAGTTGAATATGTCAAACTAGTCTTGTGATATGATGAAATGTTTTCTTTTTCTTTCTTTTTTTTTTTTTTGCAGGGCATTTTAAAAAAATTATTATGATATGTTAGTCACCATACAGTACATCATTAGCTTTTGATGTAGTGTTCCATGATTCATGTTTTGCTCCATGCAATACGTGCCCTCCTTAATACCCTTCACAGGGCTAGCCCATCCCCCTATGCACCTCCCCTCTAAAACCCTGTTTGTTTCCTGGAGTCCATAGTCTTCCGTGGTTCATCTCCCCATCTGTTTCCCGCTTCCCTTCATTCTTCCCTTCCTTCTTCTAATGATCTCCCTGCTATTCCTTATGTTCCATAAATAAGTGAAACCATATGATAATTGTCTTTCTTTGTTTGACTTATTTCACTTAGCATAATCTCCACCAGTTCCATCCATGTTGATGCAAATGTTGGGTAATTATCCCTTCTGATGGCTGACACATAGATCAGTGGAACAGAACAGAGACTGCAGAAATGGACCCTCAACTCTGTGGTCAACTAATCTTCAACAAAGCAGGAAAAAACATCCAATGGAAAAAAGACAGTCTTTTCAATAAATGGTGCTGGGAAAATTGGACAACTATATACAGAGGAAAGAAACTCGACCATTCTCCCACACCATAGACAAAGATAAACTCTAAATGGTTGATGTGAGACAGGAATTCATCAAAATCATAGAGGAGAACATAGGCAGTAACCTCTCCGACATCAGCCACAGCAACTTCTTTCATGACACATCTCCAAAGACAAGGGAAAGAAAAGCAAAAATGAACTTGTGGGACTTCATCAAGATAAAAAGCTTCTGCACAGCAAAGGAAACAGTCAATAAAACAAAGAGACAACCCATGGAATGGGAGAAGATATTTGCAAATGACACTTCAGAGAAAGGGCTGATATCCAAGATCTATAAAGAACTTCTCAAACTCAACACCCAAAAAACAAATAAATCAAAAAATGGGCAGAAGATATGAATAGACACTTTTCCAATGAAGACATATGAATGGCTAACAGACACATGAAAAAATGTTCAACATCATTAGCCATCAAGGAAATTCAAATCAAAACCATACTGAGATACCACCTAACACCAGTTAGAATGGCAAAAGTTGACAAGGCAAGAAACAACAACTGCTGGAGAGGATGTGGAGAAAGGGGAACCCTCTTACACTGTTGGTGGGAATGCAAGTTGGTACAGCCAGTTTGGAAAACAGCGTGGAGGTCCCTCAAAAAGTTAAAAATTGAGCTACCCTATGACCCAGCAATCACACTACTGGGTATTTACCCCAAAGATACAGACATAGTGAAGAGAAGGGCCATATGCACCCCAATGTTCATAGCAGCAATGTCCACAATAGCTAAATCGTGGAAGGAGCCGAGGTGCCCTTCAACAAACGAATCAGATGAGTAATTTTAGAACACTGGTGGCCTTTTCACTTATGAAAGCAGATGTTGCTTTATACTCATTGATATATTTAAGTATACATCTAAAGAGAAAATATGACCTCCACCTTATAGAATCTTCCAATGCAGAATGCAGGAGTAATGACAAAAACAAATGCATAAAAATTACTATGTTATCAAGAATATAGACCAACTCCTGGTCAACTCTAGTGCACTAGAGTTGGAGTCTAACCAAAGCGGTCTCTGCCTCTCATCAAGAGTAGGGACTCATGACACTACCCCAAAGAGGATATTTCTCTAGGCAGAACAATTCCAAGTTGATCCATAAAGTAACTCCAAAGTTTATTCTTCCTGGCAACACTGGTGGCTATTTCCATTCACTGTATTAATTCTCTTCGTCAGAGGATGCAAATCCTCTTCAATCTATGCCCATGGAAGGTCACAATAAATAAGAGTGATGGATTTGGAAGAATTCCATTTTCACATGGTTTTTTCCTATGACTTCTGTTGCGTTGATGGTATAAGCAATCTTTTATGTGACATATGAACTTTGCATTCTATGGCACGTTTCAATGACAATGAACACAGATATTTATTAGACTGAACCGAATGAAATTGGCACTTTTGCATAGTTATTGTCAATTTCATATGATTCAACCTAATACATGGAATTACTTGGGAGAGAAAGCAATTGCAGAGGAACAGATACTGCTATTTCTTTTCCGTTGTGCTGCTCCCTTTGTGACACTAGCTGTAGTGAGTGTCAAAAGTAAGCCATGCTGCTTCCATATTCCATATTTGAATGCATATCCATCTGAATGTTCATATGACTGATGGATTTTGCTCTTCTATCTACACATTAAAGAGAGTTCTCTGTAAATTCCATTATAGCTAGGGTATGAAAAGAACCACTGAGGAAATTCCTAGTATTTACTTCATACTCTACCTTTGAATAGTAAACTCTTTGGCAAAGTCTGACAAATTTAAAAATGTCTTCCCGGAGCGTATTTTATGGACAGAAGGAAGAGTTCACTTTTGTTTATTCTGTTATTATTTTATTAGTTGTTTGGAAGCATAGATTTAGATATTACATTGCCATGGTTTTCTTAGGGGCCCATTTGGTCTGTTTCTGAATGATTTAGAGGTATTTTAATTTAAGAGGGAATAAAAGAGAAGGAAAATTTTTCCTCTATTAAATTTTTTTTTTAAAAAGTCAACCCTGGAGTACAATACAATAAATGTTTGTTCCTTTACTCAAATCAGCACTCACTTTCCTCTTAACTCCATGCTTCTCTTCTCTGAACCATACTTCATAAAATAATCTGATCAAAATAAACCTGGTGTTGGTTTTACTTTTCAGACAGTGATACATGTAATTTTGTAATTTGATGGGCCAAAGAAAGTTTGCATTGTGGGAGAAGATATTAACTAACATATTATTTTATATATGTCTCACATATTGTAAGTATTTTTTTTAAAGATTTTATTTATTTGAGAGAGACACAGAGAGAGAGAGTGCACATCCATGAGCAGGGGGATGGGCAGAAGCAGAGGGAGAAGCAGACTCCCCATTAAGTGGTGAGCCTGACGTGGGACTCAATCCCAGGACCCTGAGATCATGACCTGAGCTGAAGGTGGATGCTTAACTGACTGAGCCCCCCAGGCACCCCAGGTCCTAAGTATTTTAAAGAATAAAATAATGCATTGGTCTTTTTTTCTTCATGTCTGCCATGGAGCTGAAAAATAATTCTTTAGTTTTCCCTATCTTCAAAGTAGCAGAAACAGAAGTATATTAGAATGATGGCTAGAACTGATGTACTCATAAATCCTAACTGATGCTTGTTTGAAACGAATGTTAAGTTGTGTGGGCACATATTTCAAAGGACTTTATCTAAAGTGCCTTCAAGCTGGGTTTGGGTCCTCTTATGTAAAGAATTCGAGGCACCATGTCAGGAGAGTGTCTCATTTCTTGTACTATTGC
The DNA here is from genome assembly GCF_024610735.1 of Ursus americanus. NCBI lineage: Eukaryota > Metazoa > Chordata > Mammalia > Carnivora > Ursidae > Ursus > Ursus americanus. The sequence goes on from NC_142132.1 coordinate 76,768,063, forward strand.
CAACTTAGTACGTGACCTTGAGGAAGTGCCCCATTCTCTGTTTCATTATCCACATACGAAACAGTGACTGAAATCACTGTTCTGTTCTCCTCTGTAATTAGTTTTAGCAATGTGGACACTTCAAAAGTTCCAATTATCATGGTTTTCAATGCTCCTGAGACAATTCATCCTGAATCCAAGGATATTACTTTAGATAGAAAAGGACATGATAAGCCTGTAATTGTGATCCACTATCTGAATATGTCAGTGGCATATTATGGCATAGATTTTCATATTAGTCATGTTTATCTGTGACTAAAAAATGTATTTTCACATGGAAATTAGACACGTTCACTTGAAATAATATATTCACAATCGGGTCAAGAAAATGTAATAAATCTTCATAAAATCATTTTGATACTTAAAAATTAAAATTGGGATTTTAATAGGGCTCTTTCATGGAAGAGAAATATCTAGAAATTTCATTTATTATTATTACTTTTAGAATTTTAAGATAGAGACAGCTATAAAATATCTTTCCCTTTTCTTTTTGGTTCTTGCTCATCAAATATTTCCTATCTTGCATTATTTGAATACAGAGCTAGCTTTTTAAACAACATTCTTAAGTAATTTTAGAGTCCAGTTCATCTAACATGCTATGATTTTAACCAAATTGAAGATCAACTTTGAATCACAGATAAACAGAAGAAACAACTTAATTGGTGAAGAAAGGAAACTAGTGGCTCTGCTTATACAAGACCAATTTGAGTAAAAAGTGCTGAAGTGAAACCCCTGCATACAAGCAAAACAGTTGGTGTTGGTTAGGAAAAGAAAACAGGATATTGGATTCATTGAATATATTGATCAATTTTTACCAAGAATTTTAATATATTAGACTTGCCTTCCCTGCCCAGCAACTTTAAGTTATGTATATGATTTTAAATAGTTTTAAAATATTATACAGTTTAAATATCTAAATAATTGAGAACTAATTTCTTTAATATGTAAAAAGTTTACACAAGTCAATAAGAATATAAAAAATAACACCTCAATTAAAAAATGAGCAAATTATATAAACACTTCATAGACAAGTAAGAAACAGCTTTTAAACATAAAAATAGGCCACAAAACACAGTGCGAGAAATGCAAAGGCCTTGTGAATACACTATTGTTGGAAATAAAATCTAGTGTAACCTTTTTTGTAGACAGTTCAGCTTTGCATAACAATTCAGCACCATGTATTAACTTTTTTCTTGTGATTATTCTCACATAAGTACTCACACTTCCGGAAAACAATGGCATTAACTATTACTACAACATTGTAATAACAACACTGAAAATAATTTAGACATCCATCAATGTGGGATTAAACATTTTCTACAACAATACAAGGGGTTATTTTTAAAAGAAACTATCAAAATAACTGTCTCTCTGATTTCTTCCCATTCTGTTTTCCCTCCCTTACGCTATGGTCCTCTGTGCTCTAGACTTTGGGAAACAAACTGAGGGTTACAGAACAGAGGGGGTGTGGGGAAAGGGTAACCGGGTGATGGGTATTAAGGAAGGCACATGTGGTGATGAGCACTGGGTGTTATATGCAACTAATGAATCGTTGAACACTACATCAAAAACTAATGATGTACTGTATGTTGGCTAATTGAACATAATAAAAAAATAAAAAATAAAATAAAATAGAGAAAATATATATGTACATGATCTCCAGGATATCTTAAGTGAAAAGACCATGGGAGGAATTAGAAAAAGTGATTACATCCAGGGAAGAGAGTACGTGATTAAAGGACAAAAAAAGGAGGGAAAATTACTTTTGTAGCTTTTGAGTTTTATATTGTATACTTGAATTGCCTATCATAAAATAAATATATTTTTAAAGTAAATACATGAAATAGTAGAAATTGACTCTTACAAGCAATATCTGGGTAGAGAGGCTAGTGAGGTCTTACTCTCCTCAGGGTCTTGTCTGTGCTGACTGTGGGCTAGCTGTTGTCCATCCGTGGGTTGCTTTTCAACCCTCACCGCATGGGCATCCCCTGTGAGCAGGACTCAAGCTAATTTATGTTGGCCTTGTCTGATCACACTGAAGGCGTACTAGCTTAGCAGGTGGAACAGGAAGAACGTTGGACACAGCATCCTCCCGCGTCGTTTACAGCACTGCCTTTTGCCCTGCGCTCATTGGCAGCAATTACAGGAACCAGATAACAAACTAAGGACGGTATTTTTTTCAGCAGGGACATCTGCATCTTAGCACCCTTAACCCCTGTTAGGGTGGCATTATGGGCCTCTTAAAATGTTAAGCTAGCAATTGTAGGTGTATGTATCGAACATTTCATACGGATATCCATATGTATATGTATGTAATAGTTAACACCTATATTTAACACTTCTATGAGATTGTATTTTTAATATTTCTACACGTAATTGGAAAATAAATTTTCTCTCTGTAATGATTTTTCATCATATAATCACACAAGGTGCACTAACCGTGTTTACATAGTCCATGGTAAATCTTTGCATTAAGAGCAGAGCATTGTCATAAGAAGAGCAGATTCAACAAAAGTTACTTCATCTAGGTTCAAATACCAGATGTGCCACTAATTAGCTGTGTAACCTAGAAGAAGAACTCAAGTTCCCCACTTCTCAATTTTCTTGGGAAAATAAAACTGTTTAACAGGGCTGATCTTATGAAGAATAAATAATTACATGTACAAAAGCACCTGGGTTAGTGTCTGACATACTGATTACTCAGTAACCATTAGACAGTACTAGTATGATTTCATTATTATTATAACATGTCTAACCCCAATAGATTCTCTATATTCTTGTTTACCTCTGGTAAATCATCATAACTTTCATGCCTCTTCTATTAATCTGAAAAGTGTCTCAAGGACTAATAGTTATCTCTTCATAGTGACTAAATCTCTCTGTTAATAATATAAAACATGCCTTCAATGTGCAGTCAAGGATTTCAGATCACACTGATGAAATTTTCAACTACGGCTGACTCTTTAATCTGAAACTTGGAAGAATTAGTGAAAATGGTTCCTTGCAATACAGAAAAAAAATGACTTTCATTCATCCATTCATTCACTCACTCATAAAGTAGGGTTGCCAGATTTAGCAAATAAAATTACAGAGCATCCAATTTAAATTTCAGATAATATATTTTTCTTAGTATAAGAATGCCTCATATAATAGCATACTTATAGTAGAAAAGTATTATCTAAAATTCAAATTTAACTGGTGTCTTGCAATGATCTAAAATCTTTCAGACACATCAAAAGTAGTTTTAAGAGGAAAATTTATAGTGATACAGGCTGACCTCAAGAAAGAAACAAACAAAAAAATCTCAAACAATCAATCTAACCTTATATCCAAAGGAACTAGAAAAAGGAAACAAAGCCCAAAGATAGTAGGAGGAAAGAAATAATAAAGATCAGGGGTGCCTGTGTGGCGCAGTCGTTAAGCATCTGCCTTCGGCTCAGGGCGTGATCCTGGATTCCTGGGATCCAGCCCCATGTCAGGCTCCTCTGCTGGGAGCCTGCTTCCTCCTCTCCCACTCCCCCTGCTTGTGTTCCCTCTCTCGCTGGCTGTCTCTCTCTGTCAAATAAATAAATAAAATATTAAAAAAAATAATAAAGATCAAAGTGGAAATAAATGAAATACAAATAAAAAAATTTTAAAAAGATCAATAAAACCAAGAGCTGGTTCTTTGAAAAAGTAAACAAAACAGATAAACCTATAGACTCATCAAGAAGAAAAAAAGAGAGAGGACCCAAATTTAAAAAAAAAATCAGAAATGAAAGAGAAGTAACAACTGACATCACAGAAGACAAAGGATTATAAGAGACTACTGTGAAAATTATATGTCAAAGAATTGGACAACCTAGAAAAGTTGGATAAACTTCTAGAAAGGTACAGTCTTTCAAAACTGAATCAAGAAGAAAAGAAAATCCGAACAGATTGATTTCTAGTAATAAAACTGATTCAGTAATCAAAAAACTCCCAACAAACAGAAGTCCAGAACCAGAGGGAGAATTTACCCGTGAATCCCAAATATTTAAAGAAGAGTTAATTCCCATTCTCCTCAAACTATTCCAAAAAACCAGAAGAAATAGGAAAGTTTCCAAATATATTCTGTGAGGCCAGCATTACCCTGATACCGAAACCAAAGATACTGTAAGCATATATACACACCAATCAAACAAAGAACTACAGGTCAATGTTCCTATGAACACAGATGCAAAAGTCCTCAACAAAATAATAGCAAATCAGATTCAACAAGACATGAAAAGGATCAGTCAATGTGATAAAGTGGGATTTTTTCCCAGGGATGGAAAAATGGTTCAATATCTGTAAATCAGTGAATGTGATACACTACGTTAAAAAATAAAGGACAAAAATCATATGATAACTTCAGCAGATGCACAAAAAGCATTTGACAAAATTTAACATCTGTTTAAGATTTTTAACTTTCAAAGTAGGTTTAGAGGGAGTACACCTCAACATAACAAAGGGCATGTATAATAATTCACAGTTAATATCATACATAATGCTGTAAAACTGAGAGCTTGTCCTCCAAGATCAGAAACAAAACAAGGATGTTCATTCTTATTATCCTTATTCAACATAGTAGTCAAGTCCTAGCCATAGCAATCAGATAAGAAAAAGACATAACAGGCGTCTAAACTGCAAGGAAGAAGTAAAACTGTCCCTATTTGAGGATGACATGATACTATACAGAGAAATCTCTAAAGTATTCATCAAAAACTATTAGAATTAATGAATGAATTCAGAAAAGTTGCAGGATACAAAATCAATACACAGAAATCTTTCATTTCTATACACTAATAACAAAGCAGCAGAAAGAGAAATTAAGAAAACAATCCCATTTACAATTAGGACAAAGAAGAATAAAATACCTAGGAACAAACTCACCAAGAAGGTGAAATATTGGTTCTCTGAAATCTATAAAACACTGATGAAGGAAAGTGAAGACAACACAAACAATGCAAAAGATAGTTCATGCTTATAGACTACAAGAATTAGTATCCTTAAAATGACCATACTATCCAAAGCAGTCTATAGATTCATTGCACCCTCTATCAAAATACCAATATCATTTTTCACAGAAGTAGAATGATACTAAAATTTGTATGGGACCACAGAAGACCCTGAATAGCCAAAGCAATTTTAAGAAAGAAAAACAAAACTGGAGGTATCACAATCCCAGATTTCAAGATATACTACAAATCTATAATAACCAAAACAGAATGGTACTGACATAAAAACAGACACATAGGTCAGTGGAAGAGAAGAGAGCCCAGCAATAAACTTGCACTTACATGGTGAATTAATGTACAACCAAGGAGGCAAGAATATCCAATGGGGAAAAAGACAGTCTCTTTTACAAATGGTGCTGGAAAAACCAGACAGCTACATGCAAAAGAATGAAACTGGACCACTTTCTTACACCATACACAAAGATGAACTCAAAATGGATTAAAGACCTAAATGTGAAACCTGAAACCATAAAACTCCTAAAAGAAAACATAGGCAGTAATCTCTTAGACACTGGTCTTAGCAATATATTTATGGATATGTCTCCTGAGGCAAGGGAAACAAAAGCAAAAATAATAAACTATTGGGACTACACCAAAATAAAAGGCTTTTGCAAGTGAAGGAAACAACAAAACAAAAAGACAACCTAGTGAATGGGAGAAGATATTTGCAAATGGTATATCTGATAAGGGATTAATATCCAAAATAGATAAAGAACTTAGCTCAACACCAAAAAAACCCAAAACCAAACAAACAAACAAAAACCCTCAAACAATCCAATTAAAAAAATGGACAGAGGACCCGAACAGACATTTTTCCAAAGAAGACATACAGATGTCCAACAGACACTTGAAATGACACTTAACATCACTCATCGTTAAGGAAATGCAATGAGTTATCACCTTATACCAGTCAGAATAGCTAGTAGACATAGTATCACCTTACATCAGACAGAATAGCAAAAAGACAAACAGCAAATGTCAGTAAGGATGTGGAGAAAAAGGAACCCTTAGGCACTGCTGGCAAGAATATAAATTGATGCAGCCACTGATGCAAAACTCTACGGAGGCTCCTTAAAATATTAAAAATACAAATACAGTATGATCCAATGATTTCACTACTGGCTTACCCAAAGAAAATGAAAACACTAATTTGAAAGGATATATGCACCCCTATGTTTATTGCAGCATTATTTACAATTGCCAAGGTATGGAAGCAGCCCACATGTCCTTCAACAGATGAATGCATAAAGAAGATGCGGTATGTATATATGATGGAATATTACTCAGCCATAAAAAAGAATGAGATCTTGCCATTTACAACAACATGGATGGACCTATAGGGTATTATGCTTAGTGAAATTAGTCAGAAAAAGGCAAATAGTATACGGTTTCATTCATATGTTGAATCTAAAACAAAACAAAGCAGAAATAGACCCACAAACACAGAGAACAAACTGGTGGTTGCCAGAGGGTTTGGGACTGGGGGTTGGGTCGATGGGGGAAGGGGAGTGGAAGATACAGGCCTCAAGTTATGGAATGATTAAGTCACAGGGATGAAAGGCACAACACAGGGAATATATTCAATGGCCCTGTAATAGTGTCGCATGGTGGCAAACGCAAGCTACACTTGTGGTGAGCGCAGCATAAGGTATAAACTTGCCAAATCACCATGTCATTCACCTGAAATTTATGTAACACTGTGTATCAACTATACTTCATTTAAAAAAGAAATAACTGTGTCTTATATTTTATCTGGCAACCCTGAATAAAGTTTCTGAGTATAGACTTTGAGCATGGTGCTGTCCTAGGTATTGGGTACAAGTGGGTAAAGAACAAAATTCTTGTCCTCCAAGAGTTAACAACTTAGTAAGGCAGGCCATTGACAGTTATCATGCAGGGTCATCAAGGTATCAAAGGTGATCAGAGGTGTAAACAGAGTGGCTTGGAATCACATGGGAATGTCCCAACCCTGACCGGAAGACAGGGGGGCTCTGGGGCATGGATTTATTGCCAGAGAGGATCTGGAAAACTAAGGGAAGAGATGCAACCTCAGATAAGAACTGATGTGCTTTGAGAAATGGGTTAACTGAGAAAAAGAGGCGGTCATATCACAAGGAGCAGCCTGTGAAAAGGTATGAGTAAGTTTTGTGTGCAGGGAACAGCAAGTAACTCACAGTGGCTGAAACCCCGGGCACAAAAGGCACAGGAAACAAAATGAGGCTAGCACCGATGGGACAGGAGTAGCTGCAGAAGGCTGTAATTGTTTAGATTTGAGGGAACCAACAATCATTGAGTGCTGCTTCAAAAGGAAAATTTCTTAATAATGCAATCATATGGGGTCAGGAAATAATGACCCCAGGCCAACACCAGCCAGCAGTCTGTTTGTACAGTTCCCAAGGTATGAATGGTTTCTATATTATTAAAATTGTTTTAAAAAAAAAACAACAGAGAGTGTCTGGGTGGCTCAGTCGTTAAGCACCTGCCTTCAGCTCAGGTCATGATCCCAGCGTTCTGGGATCAAGTCCCACATCGGGATCCCTGATCAGCGGGAAGCCTGCTTCTCCCTCTCTCACTCCCCCTGCTTCTGTTCCCTGTCTCGCTGCCTCTCTCTCAAATAAATAAATACAATCTTTTATAAATAAATAAATAAATAAAAATAAATTAAAAAAACAACAACCACCGAAAACAATAAAGCAAAGAGTATGCAATAGGGCACATACATGATACGCAAAGCCTAGGGTAGTTGTTATCTGACTCTTTACAGAAGAAGTTTGCCTCCTTCCAAACAGATGAAAGAACAGAAATCCAGGGAAATTCAAGGAGCTTCTTGGAATCATACTGTTAAAAAGTGACAGATCTGAACTTTAAATTAGATTTTTTCTGTTCCCAGTGTCCGTGTACCTTCCACTAACCAAACCATCTTCCTGCTCTTGGAAAAAGCTAATATCTACCCTTGCTTGTTCTGCAGCTGTGCTCAAAGGGTGTTATTCTGTGTATTTGCCTTGACCTTCTAATGGGGTGACAGCCTAAACTTGAATTGACTTTCAACTAATCCCAAATCCACCGCTGTATTAAAAAACCCACCACTCTGCCACTCTCTACCACTCTTGTGATTTTATGCATCTACCTCCCCAGGGCTGACAACCCCATCAGGCCCACATCCTTAATTAATATTTTCTCAGCAGTAACACACATGGAATCTACCCAACAGTTAATTACTTCGTGATTCAACAATACCTCTTTTGCAGACTCTAACCACACCTGAAATGGCTCAAAAGAAAATGCTCAATAAACATAATCTATACTTTAATAAAGCATCGCACCATTTGATAGACTTTTAGAGATCACACAGCAAATAGCCTGCTAATTAAATAATGTCTTAATGGAACTTTTAATAATCTTAATTAAGGTATCTAGTGGTTTTCATTATTTGTAGGGACAACACGAGGCTCACAACCACCAGTTGCTATATTCAGTCTTAATCACCAAATTAAGAAATCTATTTTATCTCACTACCAGACCGTCATTATCACCCAGCATTTCCATCTGTAGCACAGAACACAGTCAGTTATCACTCCATTAGACGAATGTTGTATTTCCTTATTCTGCCCTCAAGATGATGGGCTGATATCCTTTATGAACAAAGCAGCCACATCTTCTTTCTTAATTCAAAGTGCATTTAAAAGATTCACTTTATTCTCCTTCCCTCCATCCTTCTTCTCTCCCTCTCCCCCTGCCCTTCTTTCCATCCATCCATCCATCCATCCATCCATCCGATTACTGTGTTTAAAAGCTGTAAGAAACCACCTTCCACACTATGACAGATACAGTACAATGCATAGCCCTTCCTCCCAAGAAATTTATAGTTTAATAAAGGCAAATAGGAGATGTTAGAAACACCTTTATTTCATGCTAATGGTAGAACAGCAACTATGCAAATAATTGCATTTAATGGTAAGTAGTATTTGAGTGATCACCGTATGCCAATCTCTGTAAAAGGGATTTACACTTTCGAACTGACTCCATCTTCACAATACTATCATTTAATTACTATTCTACTTGCCCAGTTTGCCAGATAAAGAAACTGAGGTACAGAGAGATTAAGCAACTTTCCCAAGGCCATAAAGCCGATGAGTGGCAGAAGAGATTCAAATTCAGGTGCCCCATGCTACCCTCTTGGTGCCACGAATTATCATACATGATCCTCACAAAAACTCCATCATAGATACATTTTTAGGCTGTCTTCTCAGATCACCATAACTCAATTCTGTATAATCTCCTCTGCTCCAAGCCCATTCAGGCAAACCTTCTGTCACCCTTCTCCTTGTCACTAGGCTCTTATGCTCATAGCTGTTTGGACCTAGCTGCTTGGAGCTAAGTGGTGAGGGCCAGGGGTCATTGACCAAAGCGGCCAATCAGATTCTGTTTGGAGGGAACTACGAATCAAGGACTCATGTATCTCAGAACAAGAGGGAGCTCCAGCTAAGCCATTGCCATGGAATGGATAGAAAAGTCAGAGGAAACAGGTGCAGCAAGCAAGATTGAAAGACGTGCACAGCAAAGCTGAGATGCGGAGAATCCTACTTGTTTTGAATGCATTTCTTGGATGTTAATTATCATTCCTTTTTTTTTTAAGATTTTATTTATTTATTTGAGAGAGCAAGAGCGAGAGTGAGAGAGAGAGAAGCAGACACTCTGCTGAGCTGGGAGCCCAAAGCGGGGCTCGATCCCAGAACCCTGAGATCATGACCTGAGCCAAAGGCAGACACTTAACTGACTAAGCCACCCAGGCGCCGCATTATCATTCTTGAGAGCACCAAGGAACCTTGAGTCTGTGGGATAGTTCATTATCCACCCAGTACGGTCCCTTCTTAATCATCCTAGGGTGAGGTGGACTTTGCTACTTATAATTAAAAAGAATAACTATTACACTAAAGGATACTAAATGGAGATGTTATCTTCATGGTTAAGTTGCAGGGGCAGATTTGAAACTCCAGAAGCTTATGTGAGAAGCACAAAAATAATTATAGTACAAGGGGAGAAAACCACAAATCCCACAAACTGCATGCAGGTAGAAACCTTAGGAGTGATTATGCAAAAAAGGTTTTGCCAGGGCTTAAAATAGGGACAGAATTTGTTTTTGTAGTGATAGAAGGAAGAGTGTCCTAAATAGAGGGGACGGCGTGGATGAGGCGCTGTGTTGAGAAGTCAGTTTTGCTGGAACCAAGTTGGATTGAGGGCATATGGAAGACCCAGCCAGAAAGGCAGGCTGGAGCTACACTGTAGCAGACAGAGAACCCGAGGCTGTGACATTCACACTTTTTAATGATTTACTTAAGGGCTTGCAAGGCACAGGATGGGAAGCTTTAAGAAGATCAATGTCAAGTAGTAGATGAGAAGAAACATGATATGGGAAGACCACTCAGGAGCTCATTTAGAAGACAAAAAGAGCCTAGGTAACTCTTCAAGATCCATAATATGGTCATTAAGCAGGTAAATAGTCTGCATCAGTAGAACTCCCCATCAACATGCCTCCCCAGGAGTTAAAAAGAGCCATATACACAAAGCATAAGATGATATGGATAATCGTCAAGGTACATGGACCCCTAGCACCAAGTATGTTGAAATGACTCATATTCTCCAGAATCCTAGGGTCATTCTTTCCCCTGAAATACTCATGGCCTTAGTCTTCTCATCCATAAAATGCGTATCTAAGCAGAGGACAAGAGAAAAAGTAAGTGCAGAGGACACAGATACTTATAATACAATTTAATTATAAATAAAAGATAATATGCAACGGCTTGGCCAGAACACAGAGGACAGCAGCGGCGCCATCTTGCTGGGAACCCTTGAGGCACAGAGTTCTTGGAAGAAATCATGGAGGGGCTGAGTCTTCAAGAACAAAGAGATAAAGAAAGGTAAGAGGGGGCACTGAGTGGAGCTGGGTGAGAAGTGAGCAGGCACTTATGGCAGAGAGGATCCTTTAAGTAAAGGCAGACGGTTGACAAACAGCAGACAAACGACAAACATGTCTGTGGTTCGGAGCACTGCAGTGAGAACCAGGGAAGAACAGATAATCAGGCTGGAAAGGAGGGCAGGAGCCAGATCACAGGAGGTCCAAAGGACTTAGCATGGGATAAAAGCGGTGAGCTCTCAAATTACACTGCTTAGAGTCTCCAGGAACCTCCAGCATGGAGGCATTTCACCTTGATCCTCAAGAACACACTATTTATATCTAGAGAAAGCCTAAAATTAGAGAGGATCAAAACATTCCCATTGACTCACACAAAAGAGATCATCTGTCCGCAACTAACTTCCTGAGTTATACTTAAAATATCTCTCAGCGCCAAAGCAATAGAATGATTAACGTATGAATTACTACCATCTTTGCTGAAAGAGTTTAATAAGAATAGACAAAATCACAAAATACGCTACTTTTGCCATTTACAAGTCCTATACCCCTGGGTCAGGTTGTCAACAAAGGCCATCATCACACTGCCGAACAAGCAAAATCGTTAAAACAGCCTTACGATAGCTAATCTTTTTATGCATTTCCTATGTGCTAGGCATGGTGCCGTGTGCTCTAAATCATCAATTTAAAGATATATCTGCTTCTCTAAAATATTTTCTTAATATGATTTTCCTAGGGTGATCCTCCTCCCTTCTTCTCTCCATCTTTCTAAAAAGAAAATAAACCAAAAAACCCAAAATACTGATGTGAAATGAGCAGATTCTGAACAGAATACAAAAAACAGAGCTCTGCTGAATGGGTGTCTTGAACCTAAAATCAAGTCCTCTAAGGACTGTTTCGAGCCACCTTCTTGATAAACACATGGCACAGCGTGACTCTGATTTTGCTTCCAAGGTGCACAGCCAAGGCATTGAGACGTGCTAAGTGGTGAGTACAGGACGGAAGACAAGGAACCATCAACCAAAGCTAAGCCAAGCTCCTTGGCACTGCTGTCTATGACCCATATAGGGGAGTTGTGTTGTTGGTGTGGACGACAAATCAAGTCTTTTGGGGGAATTTATATCTAAATGAATGGTGTGTCCATTAACTCCCTTTCTTCAGATGGCCAGCAGGTCAGCTAAAGTCTTTTCCCAACCAAGAAGGTAAGTTTGGAAAAATAAGGTGGTTGCATTTCCTTTGTCTGCTTTGACAGAAACCTTTACAGAAGTTTTATGCCCTACTTGGAAAGTGACAGGGTGTAGGCAAAAGGAGTATCCAAATTTTACGCTGAGGAAAATGATGTGGTTTCCAGAATCTGATTACTACTTCTCTAATGTAAATCCTTGATTATGCTCCTAGACACTTCCCCTTGGGACCCGTGATGACCTCCCAAGGTCATATCACACACTTTCTAAAATTATCCTTCTTCTGCAAAATTCATATAAATTTCACTTGAGACACGTTAGTATCATAACAGCTATCTGAGAAGAGAAAAACATCCCATTTATGGATTATGTATATTTTCAAAAGGCAGCTTTTTATAGTAGTAAACAGTAATCTGTATAATGGGCCAGCGCCAGGCTTTACGCTTAGGACACAGTGAACACAATTAGAAGAGATATAACTCACTGTTCTTTGCCTCCTTATTTATAGTACACGGAAAGAGCAACGACAGGCCACGTTACGCATGACAGAGCAGAATATGATCCACTTGGCCAGGGATATTTGGACAAACTTCTACGCCAAGCACACCTAGGCATCGTTGACAGGTCATTGTTCAAAGATGGAACAAGGACAGGGGAGCTTTTCTGTCCTGACGGTGGACATCACCAGGGGCCGGAGAGCTCTGAACAGCATGTACAGACTCAAAAGCTTTCCACAAGGGTATTTTACCTGCTGTCAGAGAGATTGAAAGCAAGCCCCTTGCACATCCATGGCTTCCTTAGCATAATTTCATTGTGCTAATGCATATTTTTACATCTTAAATTATCTTTGCTTAATGAGAGAAAGATGGCATGAGAAGGGATCGACATGGGACCAGAAAAACCAGACTCCACATTTGGGGTCACTCGCCACACTAGTTCCAGGATCTCTGCGGGCATTCAGCTCTCTGCATCTTGATCTGTCCCCCACCCCAAAATGAAAAAAAAAAAAAAAAGCATATAAATATTTTTGCTGACATTTGTATGTGTGCATAATTGAAAAAAAAATGAAAGGTTCCCAAATCACCACTGGAACCCAGATATGAGCCAACAACTAGGTCTGTGCTCTATTGTATACATTCAGTTTTATCGTGATAAATTCCTCCACGTTGATGCAGCCTTGCGGATCACGCCAGCCATACTCTGTTCCACACGGCGGATCATATTTTCTATCTTATTTATGGTCTCTGGGATTAAAGTGGTAAGTAGCAGAATTTGGGGGCTGAAAAGGATCCTGAAAAGCAACCCTGAAAAGTGACACATTGGTGATGAGAATCTACGGCTCATAGACTCACAGGGACTGAGTCTTATTACCTTAAATAATAAGAATTTTGCCAAAATGTTGTCATCCTGTTAGTCAAGCAGCTGCTACTTTTAAGATCTTTTCAGTATTTTCCAGACAATTTATTTAAAACATTGACACACCAGAGGAAGCACCATTTTAAAAGTTCAAGTGATTATTTACAGAGATTATTTCCGAAAAAAAAAAAAACATGTAATAATCTTATTAGTAACCATGTAAATGAGACATTGTGCTGGTTGGAGAAAGTTTCCCAAATGACACACACTGCTCAGCGGGCATTATTTAAAAATGTCATCCTTAGACTTGCAAACCCATTTGAGAATTTAAAATATTTCAGTTAACTGTTTAGGCTTCATTATAAATCCAGTTTCTTAACTGTTATGGAGCAATCAAAATACAGCAGAACAGATAGAGAAGACCGCAGCATCACCTGCTCCCATGCTTTAGGTCTTTGCCTCAAATGCATTGCTCCATCAAAAGAGGATTTTGGAAGGAGCCCTTCCATTGATTTGTCACAGCTCGAGGAAGCGGAGAGGATATTGCTACTCCTGGGTAACATCTTGTTCTGGTCTTCCCACTGGCTGGGAGCCGACCAGCCTTGTGTCTCTATCCCAAAATGTTCACACTCCACCACTTGACTGCATTCTCTCTATGCTTTCAGGACCTGGTTCAAACCCAGTCTTCCCCAGGATACTTTTCCGACTCTGATTCACACTTATTGTGGGTGGGGGGTCAGGACAAGATACTCTATGACATTAAAGACAACGCGAGACTTCTCAGCCACACGTGCATTAACGTGACAAGGGCAGGTGTACGAGTAATTGTTACTTAGAATCACTGCCAGGTTTTTGAATAATTTATTTAAAAATATGGAGACAAGAGTTCCTTCAGGATATCCTTATAATAAAGACACTCTCATTAAGTGTTATTACAATCTGCCTTCTTGAAAGAAATGGGAGAAATAACCAGGAAATACCATAACTTAAAATTTACACAGGACTTAATGTTTCTCACGAGGGCTGTCGATGATTTATGCCACAGAAGGGGAAATGAGGAAGTGCTGACATAAACCAAACAAGTTAGATCTTACTTACATGCCATTTTATGTTGTTTCCTGAGGATTTAATATGTGCAAGTTATTTCTCTCACTAACCTGTGAGTTTCTGGAGCAAGAGGGTTGTCAGATGTAACAAGTAAGAATACAGATTTAGCAAATATTACATGGGACGTACTTAACAATAAACGAACAAACAAAAAAGAACCATTCATTATTTATCTGACACTGAGATTGAACTTCAGACTGAAATTCAGCTGGGCATTCTGTGTTCTGTCCGGCAACCCCAGTCAAGAAACAGGTCATCTGAGGAGTGTTGTAGATCTCCCACAGGCCTGGTTCAGGGCCGGACACCTGCAGGGCCTTCATTAGATACTTGTGAATGGACAGTTTGCGGACTTATTTCACTGCTATTTCAAAAACAAGCCTTAAAAGAAACGAATAAACGTGAACATTCACTTCTCTGGATGATTTCAAAGAGAAATTAAGAGAAGAGCCGAGGGCTCCATTCTCCCCTCTGGGGCAATCCTGCAGAGTGCTCTGCTCTGTGCGATGGAGCTGAGGTTAACTCAATGACAGGCCTTAATTCCACACGGCACTTCTGGGTTATTGCCTCGTCCTTAACGCAGGCGATGTTTCAAACTAGGTCACGTCTACTTCTTACCAATTACTTCAAGATGTTTCAAGAAGAGCCAACTCACCCAGCAACCCAGAGAGAGTAGCATGGAGGGTCTTTACAAGCATCCTGATTCCCGCTTCCTTCTGGAACTGGAGTCAATTTAGACCCAGATGTGTGTTTCTTCCATGCTTCTTTCCACCAGCTTTCTTGGTTATAAAAGAAAGCTGTTGTTTCTTAATTTCACTAAGCAATAGAGCAAACCACTGTGCATATAAATTTGGTAAGTTTCTCCTTTTAAGACTTTAAGAAAATACGAAGGAGAGAAAACACTTCTTTTCACTGGTTCTTAAAATAACACCTGGGGGGGCCTTCATTTAGGTTACTCTGACGTTTACTGCCGAATTAAAAAAAGATACCATCAATACAGATCAGAGGAAAGTAAATCCAATCTCTAGTCATATTAAATTAAAAATACATTTAGATTTTCATTGTCTTCCAGAAAGTCCAAGAAAAATAGTACACATTTGTGGTTGGATTCTGAAAATCAAGACATCATTGCTCACTTTGGCAGCACATAGAAAAATCAAGAGCTCACGAATAGGTAAGTCTAAGAGTTCAATTCCGAAACAGCTGATGTACATGAGTTCTACCAGGTTCGGCGTGACTCACAGAGTGGCGTAGATTAGGGGGATAATGAACGTGGTAGCTCGTTGAGCTCACAAACAAGATATTTTCAACTCTTGACCTATGTCTTGAAGGAAGAAAACCTTTTAAAAAGACTTCAGAGTTGGAAAGTACCCCCAAATATTATTGACTCCGTCTTTTTACACCATGTATATATTTTCCCTTTTGAGGCCTTTTCCCATGTCATATAGAATATTATTAAAACGAGGTCAAATAATCAAAACACTCAAAAAAGGTGGTCTTATTACCAAGTTTCTTTTTCTACTTTCCAGGATATATATATATATATATATATATATTTCTTTTCATAAACAACTAGAGGACCTAAGCAATTAGTAATGTCAACTCATCAGGTCAAGGATTAAGTCATGTTGGAAGGTACTGAGTATACATTTGGTCATGGCACTCAGATGCTTATTACAGAAATACAGGGACATCAATTTTTACATAATGGCCAAAATGACTCCCCTTACAACTCACTCTGTAGTACAGTCTCTAACAATTAAAATATCATTAAATAATTCCTTCAGGGAAATACATTGTGTCTATTCATCATTCATTTTGTTGCTAAAATGACATTCAGCTCTAAATTTAATGTGTCTACACATATAAAATAAGATATATCTACTAAAAAATAAATACAAAAACATAGCCATCATGAAATCATTTTTTCAGAGCAGGACATCTAAAAAGTCAGGATTTATGCTTAATTTTAAATCTTTAGAGTTAGAATGTAATTAATTCTAAGCTAAAACAATTTATGGGCTATATATATTATATATATAATTTTTTTTTAAGTCTTGATAGAAGATAATTCATTTGGTCACAGGATTAAGGGCTGGTCTTAGTTTTTTTTCTCAGACTTGTTTTTCCTGATTATGAGAAACACCTAACAAGTTCTAGAAATCCCAGGATTTACATTTTAGTGACATAACTGGTGACTGAAAGGTAATGACCACCTGATGCTATTTTGTATAAAGAAACAATAAGGCTTTCAAACTCCTCTGATCTCCTTTAATACTACTATCACTTCTCCTAAATGATCTATATACATATATTTCTGTCGATGCAAAATATAGGCTGAATTTGAGCCACCCTCGAAGGTTCGACTGACATGGGTTCTGCTAAGATGTTAGTGAGCAGTTACTGTGCTAAGCATCACGTCTGCCGTGCTCACGTGCATTTAGCCTTCACCATAACTCCCTTGGGCGAAGTATGAAGATCGCTATCTTAGACCTGAAGATGCCACCAAGCTTTCACGCACCCTACTGGTGGATCTGTATCTTGACAAGGCACAGGTATTACTGATGGAATCATTTTATGGAATACTGAACATTAGTGTCTCATACTTTTATCCGAATCTGTTTCAACAATTCGTCTTTATATCAACAACTTCAATGAAAGGACTATTCTTCCACAACATACCTGGCAAAGAGTGACATGTGCGGGAGGTATTTTTAAAAGATTCCATGAATAAATGAATGCCTATGGATAGGCAGCTGGATTCTACAGTTTTGTTTTGTTTTTTTGTAGCCTCTCATTTCCATCAGCAGATAAGAGCCAGCACCATTACTTGCTTTGGATATATTTTCATAATGTATAATATGATGTGGGGAGGTAAGTAGATGGACAGGAGCAGTTCACACTGTAGCAGACACCGTCAGCACTCTGCCCATTTCCCTTTGGGTCCCTTTACCATTGTAGTGCACACAGGCTCAGGCCATACTTACACTCTCTAAAACCCAAAGCTGGGTCTTCTAAAAGGTGGGGGGAATGCCCTCAGGCAACTGGAATCTATCCACGTAGAAGCAAGCAGGAAATCCCAGGGGATCAACTTGGGGAAGGTCATCTTGTCCAATGAGTGGTATATCTCTACTCTGGTCCTCTTGTCCTCTGTTGGGGCAGTGCAGCCCTGAGGCATGCCTTGCACTATTTCCAGAGCCTTCCCCACATCAATGAGCCAATGCTAGGCTCTCTGAGGTGCTGCCTGATATCACACCTTTGCTTGGCTTACTTCTTCTCTGTCCCATCTCCTCACTCCACCTCTAGTTCTCCAGGCAACACTTCTTAGATAAGTCACTTTTATAAGAACCTTGGTCCCAAGTCTTGCTTCCCAACCTAAAACAAATGTCTTCTACCATGCAGCCAGGATGCACTGGAGACACCGAAAACAGCCCGTGTGTTTCATCACAAGCCTCAACTAAAGAAATTACCTGTTGTAGTAGTAAATGGCCCCGTGTTAGGCAGACCAATAACCTCCCAAAGATATCCGCATCCTAATGCTGGAACCCACGAACGCTGGGTTACATGGCAAGGTGGGATTAAGGTTGCAGGTGAAATTAAGGTTCTGACTCAGCTGAGCTTACACAGAGTATCTTGGATGATGGAGGGGAGGGCAATGTTTGACAAAAGTGGACGAGAAACACAGAAGAGAAGGTGTTGGTGGGTCGTGAAGTGGGACTCGCCTGGCCACTGCTGACTGTGAAGATGGACAGAGGACCCCTATGTAGACGGATACCAGGAGACTGAAAAGCTGTAAATGGCAAGAAAGTAGATTCTCCCCTAGAACCTCTGGAAAGGTACTCAGTCCTGTCAAAAACCTTGACGTCCCCCCCCCCCCCCCCCCGCAGTGAGACCTATCTGGAGGACTTCTAGCCTCCAGAACTAAAAGATAATACATTTGTGTTGTTTTATACAATTCAATTTGTGGTCACTCATTAGGGCAGCAGTAGGAAACTAATACAATCACTGGCCATATCATTCTGGCTCCGGGAGGTGGTACCTAGCTGACCTTGGGCAAGACACTTCAGTGTCCCCAAGCCTCGATGGCAGTACTGATAAAATACCCATCAGCTTCGTAAGGCTGTTCTGAGTCAATGTGTAAATGATTAAGAGGAGTACTTGGTCCAGTAAGAATTCATTACATGGTGGCTACTCTATTCCTGTTGTCAGTAAATGCAGTGTGCTATTTCCTGGGAAACTCAGAACTTCTTCTTCCTCTGTGTTTATGGCCATCTTTCAGGTCTAAGTAGGATTTCAAGACAGGTGCTGTGCGATATACCAGTAAGGAAATACCATTCTGTGTCCTGCCTCAGTAGAGGCTCATTTAGTAAAGGGAAGAAACAGCATTCATAAAATAGGTAGTATAGTTACAGTGAAATTATGTCAAATCCACATTCCTTAGTATGTTTCAGGCCAGAAAATATGGTGATAATGATATATAACTTGGGCATCTGTCTCCGAATTGTGGGCAGTATTCAAGTTACACCGACAGCCCGTGAAAACGGTGGTCTATTATCAAATTAAGGCAGAAATGAAGCAGAAAAATTTGCTTGCCTATTTATATTCTTTTTAAATAATTATTTCAGAAATGCCGAGATAGATGCTGACCTGAATTCTGAAGGGTACAACTAAGCTAGGGAGACACATTCATCAACATGAATGGCGCGTGTATGAACATCCGAGTCCTAGAAGGCTATTCACATCCATCCGTCAGACGGCCTTGGCCAAAGAAACCTTACAGAACGTCTCTGCAGACAGCCTCTGATGACAATGGCTGCACAGCAAAGCGGACACACCAAAAAATGAAAAAGAAATGAAAGCAGCATTAAAAATGTCATTTTCTTCAAGCTACGAAAGAAACTTCTATCTTTCCCTTGTTTTGGTTAGTACTAACACAGCTATAAATAAGAGGTTGGAAAAAAAAATCAACACGAAGTAAGATGATCCACAGATGTCAACACCATAGATGATACAAAGCCAACAAAGCAGATTTAACAACCCATCCTGGAAAAACGCTCTTGTTGTGGCCATCACTTCGCGTAAAGTGAGTAGCTTCTTGGCAACAGATGTTTCTATTTCCTCTCAGAGGGATGAAAGGAAAGCTTCTTGCACCATTGCCAGGCGTTTTTTTTGTTTGTTTGTTTGTTTATTTGTTTTTTTGGTTGGTCAATTTTTTTTTTTTGGTTTGTTTGTTGTTTGTTGTTTTTGTTTTTAGAAAGTCATGGATTGGGAGCCATTCAGGTTAGACTCATTTTAGCTGAATTTGGATCAACAGTAAAGCCACAGCATCTTACTCTTTGGTACAGTGAAAAAGGTCAGCTAATTTTGCAGGAAAACAAATACAAACAGGGCTTCCGTGTACAGACCAAGTGCTGGATGTATTTGGGCATGTGACAGGTGCACAGCTTTCATCTGCTAGGTGGGTGTGTTTCTAACTCCATGTGTCCCCTTAGTGCTCCTGGAAAAAGAGTCCAAACCCCTGCTCCACTGACTCTGGACTCCTGCCAACTCTTCCCCAGACTCAGGAGCAGAAGCATTAAAAATACAATCAACCATTAAAATACAACATGGACAGGCCCTTTGTAGGCATCACACCAGAGGGGATTCCTGTGCAGCCTTTCACCTGGCACTTGATTCCCAGTGCTTTGAGAAGGCTGCGAGTGCCTGGGGCCCCTCTCCTCTCTGCATCGTGAGAAGTTCACAACCCCCGGGTGGGACTCCTCTAGAAGGCCACTGCCAGTTTGGGTTTACGGGGTTTCTTGAAGGCCCTCCTTGCTCCTCTATGAGTAGGTCATTGTTAGAATACTAGACGAAGAATATACCAACGTCATCGACACTTCCCAGCAGCTGGAGAACAGCTGTATGCCAAGCACCATGCTGGATGTGTTGCAAGCGTTATCCTATTTCTACCATATTCTCTCCCTCTGGGGAAAGTGGCCATTCCTTCATTTTTCAGCTAAGGAAAAGGAGGTTCAGAGAATGAAGCAAACCCAGGACCACAAGACTACATGGCAAGCCAGGCTTCCCTTCAGGTTTCTGATTCTACCCGCACCCCCCTCCCGCCCCCGGTATTGAAGCCACTACAAAAGGTGAACATGTTAAAGGTGATGGTCTATCTTTGTTTTACTTTGATCTGGTAAAAATCTATAGAGACATTATCCTAGAAACCTTCTGTGATCCGTTTCTTCTATTCCCCATACACATCTCCCCACCCTACTCTCGTTCTCCAGCCACTATGAGGATTCCATGCATTTTAAAGAAAAAAAAAAGATAAAAAGGATCCATGATAATAGTCTTGTATCGAAATACCATGTGACTGCCGTCAGGAAGTGATGCTGGGTTCAAGCAGTCTTCCCAGGGCGTTTCACACGGGGAACGTCTCTTCCTTGACTCTGACTTTTGTGAATTAACCACCACACAATTCTACAATGGAGTCACTGATTGTAAATCCATGTCTTTCTGAATAATTTGGGAGACTGTTCTAAAGTTTTACACATCTTCGACCACCTTGCTTTCTACATTACAGACATGAAAAAGCTCCCCACTCCTACTGGTAGCCATAAGTGAAAACCAATTAAGAAAACTATGAAATTATCCTGCAATTTTATGGGTAGATTCTCTTTGGAAGTATTCAATACAATTGCAGATTTCCATGATTATCTGCATAGAAAGCAACTTACAAGAGTTCACTTATTTTAGAAACTTATTCCTTTCTTAAATGAAGTCTCCTGCAGAATCCTTTTAAGAAGTGATGGAGATGAAGTTATCGGAGATAATTTTTTGGTTAAACATCCCTATTGTCTCCTGTTGGAAGATTACTTCCCCCTCCTTGTTCTTCTTTACAGTTTTGTCATTGTTTTTGTCCTCAAGCTATCCATGGACCGAGCTAAGTAGAGCCCCTCACTGGTTTCTTATTTAGATACTTAGGTCATTGGAACACCTCTGTCACCGCCCCCCCCAATCATATCCCCCCACTTTTTGGGCGTTCAGAGGCGAAGCGCTCCTCATTCTCTCTAACATGGAATTTAAGAAAAATCATCTTTGCTTCCCAATTTTCTGT
Source organism: Ursus americanus (assembly GCF_024610735.1). Lineage (NCBI taxonomy): Eukaryota > Metazoa > Chordata > Mammalia > Carnivora > Ursidae > Ursus > Ursus americanus. The sequence goes on from NC_142132.1 coordinate 76,789,774, forward strand.
TTCCTGACCCAACCTGGATTAGGCACCCACCTCCGTATCCTCAAGACATGATGCCATCAAAGCTGCTCATGGTCTGTTTCACATTTATGTCTGTGTCTACACGCCCATCTTTCTCCACGTCATCGTATTGTTTCCTCAAAGTGTATGCAGTATCTGGACTTCAAAGGTGCTTAATAAATGTTGATATAAAATGTAATGTAATAAAGACCCTATTCAAATTATCATTAACGGTTAGTCGTGTGTCTCTCAAAAGGTAGCCGGACACTCATCCCACCCTTCTTTAATGGGCCTCCAGCACCTCAGGGACATTTGTACCGTAAGTAATAGGAAACATGTTGACCCAGGATTCGTGAAAAATTAATACCAGAATTGTGGAAATTGACTTTGGAAGGGACACAGGGCCATCAAAAGGCATTTTTTTTCGTGAAATATAAATTATCATAAATACATTTGAGATAGCTTCTTGAAGTACAAATGATTGCTTTGGTTATTACCCATTTTCAGTATATGCTGAATTAACACCTGCAGCTTTTGCTTCTAACCCTCAATTGCAAGTTATTTTTGTCTGAACTGATTTTTTCTTTACTAGACTGAAATTTGTATATTCCATTTTGACATGCTATAGAACTATTCTATATAGCATTGTTATTGATGTCTATGCAAATAAAACAAGAATTGCTTACCTTTCAAAGAAAGTTTTTAGATTTAAAATCTCTTTTTTTTCCCCCGAGGAACCAAGCATTATGCTATACAATGACTAAATACCCTCAAAATGAAGGTGATGATTATAACATCTTTGAACTATATTTTAATTTTAAAAAGCCATTAGCAATCTGTATTCATATACTAGACATGTACAAACCACCCCACCATTCATGAAATAATTAGCTTTAAAAGGCAATGATATGTAATCATGTTAAGATATCAAAGATTTGACAAGAAAACAAAACCCTCTCATTGGAGAATCAATTAATTTGCAGAAGATGTTAATAAGCTGAATTTAATCTAATTAAATACCACAAGTAAAGTGTAAGATCAAAGTGGCAACGACAATAAAACGACACAAAACAACAAATGCCAAACTGATAAACTCTCATAGCATTAGCTTGATTAAATTTTGGTTGTCTTATCAATGAGGCCTGCCGTAATGTCATTAAAGATTTAAAACAAATACCAACACCGCAATTCCACTCAGTAAATATTAAATTAATAAATAAATGCAAAAGAACACCCATATTTTCTCCCGAATGCCTCCTGATCAAATGTTCAAGAACTATCCTACGGAACGTAAAATGGCACATAATAGACACTTGTTAGAAATCATCCTTCCAAGGGGCGCCTGAGTGGCGCAGCGGTTAAACGTCTGCCTTCGGCTCAGGGCGTGATCCTGGCGTTATGGGATCGAGCCCCACATCAGGCTCCTCCGCTATGAGCCTGCTTCTTCCTCTCCCACTCCCCCTGCTTGTGTTCCCTCTCTCGCTGGCTGTCTCTCTCTGTCAAATAAATAAATAAAATCTTAAAAAAAAAAATCATCCTTCCCCTCTTTTGTCCCAAAGCAAACCAATGAAACTCTGTATACCAGGACAGTAACCACAAAGAGTGGTTATTAATTAGTAGCTACACAGGCATGAATATTTTTAGAAATTTGGGCTTATTCTCTGCCTGGAGTGGAAGGGATACATGGAACTCTATCCTATAAACCAGGTATAAATTTCCATTCTTTATCTTTCTATATGTAGAGCTTTGGTTAATTTGATTTACACTCTCTGATCCTCAACCTCAGAACCTACAGAATGAGAATAGATCTTCCCCAGAGTTGTAAGAATTAACTGAGATAATGTATCTTGAACCCTTAGCCCTGGACCCAACCTGAAGCGAGGAGTCGTTACATGTGAGCTAATAACCCTAACACAAACTGGTGCGACGACCCTGCAGAGGGACATAGATCAAATCCCAGTTGCCATCCTAGTTGTAAAGCAGCCTAAAGGAGTTTGTTTGAATTTCACTATAAATCCTATTTTGGGGGCGCCTGGGTGGCTCAGTTGGGGAAGCGTCTGCTTTCAGCTCAGGTCATGATTCCAGGTGTCCGGGGATCTAGTCCTGCATCAGGCTCCCTGCTCAGTAGGGAGCCTGCTTCTCCCTCTACCTCTGTCCCCAGGTTGTGTTCTCCCTCTCTCAAATAAAATCTTCTAAAAAAGTCCTATTTTTAACTAAAAATTATAATTATATGCATATTACATTAAATTACATGTACACAGTCATCCCCATTGAGGCTGGGATCCAGAGAACACAAATTCCCAGGGAGGGACTCCGCTACCTGCAGTCCTACTCGAAGGCAAGAGCTGGCAGTGAAGCTGGGATCCTACTATCTTCACTGTGTTTTCACAGGGGATACATGGAAGGTGGCCCAAGAAAAGGGGCAATGCAGCCCCATAGGAGACTCCCACATGGAGGAGTAAAGTGGCTCCTGGTTTTACAGTCCACGGCTTACAGACTCAGCAGCCTGCGGAGGCTGGCAGGTTGGGGGCTCAGGTAAGGGTGAGCACGTCCCCTCCAGCGGGCTGGGGCCACGGGAAGCTCTGGGCCAGTGGTGCCCAGTTCGCCAGGTCTTTAAAGAGAAGCCAGATGTGTTTATTAAAAGTGCCCTGACTTTTAAACTTGGTGAGGATGCTTTTAAACCCAAAGTGGGTTGCAAAATCACCTCTGCGGGCGATAGTGTGGGTCCTCTGATTAAAGAGTTCTCACAGCAGAGGTTGCACCAAATCGCACAGAGGTATCATCAGTGACAAGAGCCAAGAAGTAAGGCACTAACATGGCGACGAATGCCAAGACCCCCCAGCCTCCCCGCACAAGCGCTGCTCCCTTTGTCTGGAAGGCTCTTCCTCCCCCAACATCTACCTCACAGACACCTTGCTTCATGGGCCACCTGCTCCCAGAACCTCTCCCTGCCTCCTTGACCCACTCATAGCACCCACACTTAGCTGCTAACCTATCACTAGTAAGACTGTACTTGATGTGAATAGTAAACCAGGTACACCGTGAGCAATGCGAGGGTTATGTCCTCAGTGGGTTCTGTGTAACGGATCACCTCAACAGAGCCACTCTTGATGTTCAATCAACAGATGTCGCCTGTTTGCTTGTCTTCCCTCTGAGGCTGCGATCTCCTTAGGGTGCCAGGGCTTCTATATATTTCATTTCTTCATTCGTAACTGCCTCAATGCTAAATAAATACATAGTAGGTCTTCACGCAATGCTTTTAAAGCATGTTACTAGGTAGCTATTGCTAGGTACTGTGACAGAAATCCACGATCTAGGGGCGCCTGGGTGGCTTAGTCGTTAAGCGTCTGCCTTCGGCTCAGGGCGTGATCCCGGCGTTCTGGGATCGAGCCCCACATCAGGCTCTTCTGCTGGGAGCCTGCTTCTTCCTCTCCCACTCCCCCTGCTTGTGTTCCCTCTCTCGCTGGCTTTATCTCTCTCTGTCAAATAAACAAAATCTTAAAAAAAAAAAATCTACAATCTATTGATGAACAAAGGAGGCAAGTATCTGCCTTCCTCTCTCCTGTGGCTCGTAGTCCATAAAGGGGCTGGGAATAAGGGGACTGGGTATGTGGGAGCAGGGGGTCTCACGGCAGGTCTTACTGGGAGGCTGAAGACGATGAGGAATTTGGCCAAGCAGCCGTGTGGGGAACAAACACAGCAGGGAGAGGACACCCCTGAGAGAAAAAGCCAGGACGCCTCGTGGATCCAGGAGATGGGAAAGGAGGCGAGCCAGGTCAGAGGGCGGGAGGAGCCGGACAGGAAGCTGGGGCCAGGGGGTGCAGGGAGGGCAGGGCCTAGCAGGCCACTTTAAAGACTGGGGATAGGTGAATGCTGGAGAAACCAGGGGCCAAAAGTCAGCAGTCCCAGGTGATGGGAAAAGAGACCATGACATAGGATCAAAGAATACATTTCGATTTAAGTATAGCAAACAGGTTCGGGCTCACTTTGATTTTCGGCTCAGATATCCAACCAGTGGTAATACAAACAACATGAATTAAATGTTGTAATATTTGGTTACAAAGCTGAGAGCTCTGTGTGTGTCCATGAGAGAGACAGACAGAACTAGGTATTACGATCATGAATCAATGTATAGTGATTACATTTTAAAGATGAAAAAAAATACCAAAAGGAAAAAGCACAGCAGATGATGAAAAGAAATAGATTAGAAATATTATTGAGAAAAAAGGTGTCTGAACCACTACTAGATATGGTAGGAATGGTGGCATGAACTTGGTTTTTTGGAGGTCTAGGGACATCTTCAGAACTTCCACTGCATTAACGGAAGAGGGAAGGGGGGGTTAAGCAGAAGGGGGAATGAACCATGAAAGACTATGGACTCTGGGAAACAAACTGAGGGCTTCAGAGAGGAGGGGGGTGGGGGACGGGGCTAGCCCGGTGATGGGTAGTAAGGAGGGCACGTATTGCATGGTGCACTGGGTGTTATACGCAACTAATGAATCATGGAACGTTACATCAAAAACTAGGGATGTACTGTATGGTGACGAACATAATACAAAATTATTATTAAAAAAACACAAAAAAATCCCCACATCGTTTTGCTAATCATAATCAAACTACAAGAAGAATTTGGAACATCGTCAAAACACTTCTTCCATTAATCTATGCTATATTAAAGAAACAGACCTCCAAGGAATTTTTTTTCTGTTCCCTTTCCAAATTTTTCAACATACATCACAGGGGGCTTGTTAAGCAACATCTCCTCGATTTGATTTCTGGGAGGTTGGGGTTCTTAACCCGGGTTTCACTGGCCTTCCTGCAGCAGCTTTGTGTCTCTGGATCGCATGCACAATTTTCTACATGGGGGAGTTTTCCTTGGACAAGAATCCATCATTTCCAGAGTTTAAAAGTATAAAAGATCAAGTTCCAATGCATGAGAAAATTTTCCCAAATGGTATCTAACAGTTGGGTTTGTTAAGATCCCTCAAAATGCCCTATTCTTGTCATGATCTAAACTGGGGCAATGCATATACTAACAAATGTAAGTAATAAGCAGAGGTACTTATTTGTATATTTCAGAACAAAGAAAGGATTACTTGTCAGAACTACCTGAGCGAGACAGGCACTCATAGGTTTTGTTTTGCATCAGATAATTACCCCCGTCATCAATTTACAGCAGCTAAGATTAGAGGTAATTTTAAAGGTAAAAATGTAAATTCCTTTTCCTATAGAGCTCCTAGGATTGCATTTCGTTCCTGAGATTTGCCTTCATAGTGCTTTTTCTTTCTTTCCATCATATATTTTTTAAAAAATCTGCTTTCACATAAAATATTAATGCCAGAACACCTAAGTTCCTTAAGTAGCCAGAACTAGATCAAACGTGTATCACTTTTGCATTATTTTCTCTGGCAAATGGGAAAATAAAAACCACTAGGAAAGAACAATGGAGTTAGAAACACTCTTTCAAGAAAAAATTTCAGAAACGTCTTTATTTCTATTAGAATGGCTTAAAGACGAACTTAAACTTTCACCCTGCAAAAAAGTCTCTATTAGGATATGAGCTTCATTTGTTAATGGTCTAATATATTATGTACTGTGTTTTTGTAATAATAAAAGTTGAATCAGTGCCAGGAAACCCCAACGATGCTCTATATACAAGTTCTTCCCGAACACTCAACACTGCAAGAGATATTACAATTGACATCCCATTTTATAGAAAAGAAAACTTTTTAGTTTTTTCACACTCAAATCACTAGTAATTGAGATTTAAAACCAAGACTCTGGGCCCACACTTTTGGATTCCTCAATGAATCTATCTAAGGCTACTTTACCTCATAATTTTTAAGTACAGCATTTTGCAGCTAAGTCCAGTGAGAAGACCATCCTTACTATGGAAACTGGATTTTTCTATTTGTGTTACTTATAAATTGGCTCCACATTCCATTGTATTTGGGGTTTCTAACAATCCAGTGGTTTTAAAAAAAAAGGGGGGGGGAACCTTTATCTAAACCTCGTACTGTCAACCAGTAAAATTTAAAGCATTAAATAAAACAAGGATATTTTTTCACATGTGAATTTCATTTGTGGTACTTTATGTGAAGACACATTTTTTAAGCCTTTTATTGCCTTCGAGAGACTACACCAGGATCAAATGTCAATCAAAGTGCTTGTCTGAGGGAATTCTCAACACCACAGGACTCAGAGCCTGAGGGTCAGGTTGCTCCCCGGGAAAGCAATAAAACATGGAAGAAGAAGGGAAGAGCGTCAAAAGCTGCCATATCACAGAGGAAAGAATCAAACTTTCAGTCAGAACTGTGATTTACGAACTGTGCTTTCTGTGGCATATTATGCAAGGAGTTTCCTTTTTAGTCTACTCTCCTTCAAAGGTTAGTGCTCCCCAAATCTATCCTCCGAATACAAGCAGAGGGAATCTTACTTACTTCAGTGAGATTCAGTTGTCTGTCTGCAGACCGTTACTACGCAAAAAGACGGGACCAAACCTGAGGAGGTCACGTGGGACATTCTCACCTACACCATCATTCTTTGTCACGCCCCGAGATAAAACTGAGGCCCAAAAAAATGTTCATCAGCTGGCCAATCAGGCCTGAAGAACAACGCAGAAGATCTGAGTTTTAAGACATGAGCCTCAGGTGAGGCCCTAGGGGCTGATGGTCTATACCGGCTCTTGGTACCAGGAGGACAACCTCTAGTAAGCCCAGACTCATGTGGCTGCAAGGAGTCATACAGCCACATCAGAACAGCCCGACCTTCCCCACCTTGTTCCCTGATCTGGGCAAAAATTTCCTTTTTTTAAAAAAATGTTTTTAAAGATTTTATTTATTTATTTGATAGAGGGCACAAGCAGGGGGAGAGGCAGGCAGAGGGAGAAGCAGACTCCCCGCTGAGCAAGGAACCCGATACGCCATTCCATCCCAGGACCCTGGGATCATGACCTGAGCGGAAGGCAGACGCTTCATCAACGGAGCCAAAATTTCACCCCCGGACAAACATTTCTGATCAACTTATTACTGCACAGAATGTTGAAATCCCATGAATGTGCATTAAAGTTTCTTTCTTCTCTTTTAAATCACACATCAGCACTGAAATGCATCTTTGACTTTATAATGAAGCCACCCTAATCATCTTGTTTAGAAACATCTCTGATTCGGTATGTTTAGATCTCAACAAAGCAAAAACAGATCTGACACAACCCGAAACTGTTTGCCCCACGGATGGAAATCAACACGATGGGTCAGATTGTTAGCAGAGCCTAAAAGATCATGTGGTTTAGAGAAGGCAATTTTATCTCCACTCACATGGTTTGCCCACAAAACTGAGTTAAGAGACAGAGCTCTCGATTAACAAGGTGGGATTGTGGAGGCAGAATTTTTAACGTGGTTCCCCAGAGATGGCCTTCCCCGAGTCCCCCAGAACCTAAGGATACGATGAAACAGCCCTCGAGCAAACAGGCTGTGATATGCCACAGTTGACCTTGAAATAGGGGGTGTGCCCTGACTTAATCACATGATCCCTTTAAGAAGCCACACGTTTTCTCCAACTGGTATCAGAAGCAGGAGAGAGAGAGATCCTAAGATGAAATGGGTACCCTTGCTGGCTTGCAGACTGAGTCTGACGAAGAAACACCCATTCTACACTTTCCACGAAATGAATTCTGCCAACAATCTGAAAGATCACGAAGCAAATTCTTCCCCGGAGACTATACGGATCAGCGTCCCGTAGCATCAGCGCCTTGGTTGAGCCTGGGAGACGCTGAGCGCAGAACCCAGCTGAGCTCACTGGGAATTCTGAGCTACAGAACCAGAGACATCAACATTGCTCTCAGTCCCTGAAACTGGTGGTGATTTGTCCTGTGGCAACTGAAAACTCGCAGGTATTTCCACAAGGATGGAGTAACAAAGCAGTGAGAAGGTTCTCATTTTCACCGATTGACATGTATTTTAAAATGTCTTACCGGAAGGTGAAGATAAACGGGCTGGATTATCAGCAACACGTGACTTCTTTCTCATGTTCCAACATCACCCAATAAACCCTGAAACTAGAAACCTGCCCTAATAGAACACATTAGTGCCAAAAAGGGCATTGCAGTTAATGGTTCCCTCTGACATTCAGATTACACTGTTTTCCAGAAAGTTTATTTAAATATAGGTTACCACGACCACATTAGTAAATATTTTTGAAGGAGGTAATCTGAGGCTATGCAGAATATTCTAACCTGTAGTGATTTATTGTGATGGCCTAACGATGGTTTAATACTTCCCCTACTTTTCCTACATTAGTTAGCATCATTCTGTAAGGAATACTGGTCCCTTCTCCTTATTTATGTATTCATTCATTCATTCATTCATTCATGGCATTTCCTTATTTTGGAGCACAGGAAGAAGCTCCAGGATCATTTTGTATTTTCTGTACCCCTGGCTATAGAATCAGCCATTCCTCCAAGGAACCCTGGATTCTCTTTTTGGGTGATAGAACCCATGACTCAAGGGACACCTGGGTGGCTCAGGCCATTGAGTGTCTGACTTTGGCTGAGGTCATGATCTCAGGGTCGTGCAATTGAGCCACTGAGTCAGGCTTCCTCCTCAGCAGGGAGTTGGCTTCTCCCTCTCCCTCTGCCCTTGCTTGTACTCTCTCTCCCTCTCTTCAAATTAAATAAAATCTTAAAGAAAGGAAGAAAGAAAGGAAGAAAGAAAGAAAGAAAGAAAGAAAGAAAGAAAGAAAGAAAGGAAGGAAGGAAGGAAGGAACCAAGACTTGGGCACCAGATATGCCTGTTGCTACTGGGGTATCACGGAAGGCCCCTCAGGGAGCAGAACCAGAAACCACATGTACCCATGTTAATCCACGTACACAAATACCCAGTTATCTGCCGTCTGTGTACCTACATGTGTTCCTGCTGTTCCTCGGATTCTAAGCCAGCGCTATAATGCCATCCTGGCCCTCCCCCTTTCTTATCTGTAACTTATTTCTCAGACACTGAAAGTCCTGCTTCTCGTTATGTATACTTTCAAAGATCTTTGTATCACCACTTAATCTATTATTGCATTTACATAGCACGCAATAGACATCTGGAAGCAGGACCCCACCCCCCCCAAAAAAAGGAGGGCCTGGGATTGGTACAAATCAATGACCAAGTTTTATTAGCTTATCTAATAACTCAGAAGAGAATTGTGTGCATCAGTCTGTTGCTGAGAATAGAGAACCAAATAAAATTCAAGAAAGCTGAAATCTGTAATTCAAGGAAAACAGTGGATTAAGAAATGCAGTCTTCACGTCTCTGTGCACCTCGCTCAACTGCTCTTCTGTCTGCTACTCAGCGTAACTTCGAACTGGCACATTGTTCTGATTCTGTTAATTAAGTGGTCAGATCTTCCACATAATTTCACTTCTGTCCTCATTTAATATGGTTTGAAAAGACGAAAGATCTTAATCTTTTCTTGAAAGATTTTATTTATTTACTGAGAGAGAGAACAAACAGGAGGTGCAGAGAGAGAGGGAGAGTCTCGCGCAGACTCTGCGCTGAGCATGGAGCCTGACACCAGGCTCGATCCCACGACCTGAGATCATGACCTGAGCTGAAACCAAGAGGTGGACGCTTAAATGACTGAGCCATCCAGGTGCCCCAAGATCTTCATCTTTATAAATACCATTTTTCTGATTATAAAAGGAATATGTGTTCACGGTAGAACATTTTGAAAATACAGAAATGTTTTGGAGGTAAAACTCATTACTCATGTTTTATGCATCCAGCAGTAGCCTGCATCACTGGGAGGTCTACGTCTCTGGATGGATCATTTTGAATATATATTTCTATGCAGACTTTTTTCACTTTATATTATAGAGAGCACTTTCTCATATTTTTAAATAATATTTAGTAATGGAGTAAATGAAAATATATTGCAAGTTCATAACCTGGCTTAAGAATATGCAGCAACTTAGTATATAAAAGGTGTATTACTTTATCAAAGACAAGTTATTCCACTCAACACACTATATTTTTGACAACTGGTTAACCATTTAGAAACAAACACAAGCCTCATAAGGTTAAATCCCTACTGTATAATATACACAACATTATACTTGAAAAACATGTAAGATTCAAATGTGAAAAATAAAATCACAAATAACCTAGAAGAAAACAATATAGGCAGCCTGACACTACATACCAAAGTTTAAAATGACCTTTTCTGTTTCTGAATTTATCAAAATAATGGTCATCAGTTTTTTTTCCTAATCAGAAAAATGTGCAATTGCGAGCTGGATCTTCAGTGATTTTCAATGGAGCTTATTTCTCAAGAAAGTACTTTAGATCACCTACCTCCACACCTTTGTTTGGTTTGTTTTTAGGACCCAGATACAACCTCAACAAACTCTTTCTTCAACTGTAACTGAGCAAATCTTTCTTGGATGGGTTAAGGAATATTTTGGCCTAAAAGTTATTGAACAGTCTCAAGTTTCTGAGATGAGACCCCATGGCTGAGATGTCTTCAACCAGAGACCCACCGTGAAGACAGTAGCAATGGTAGGTTAGTCCCTCTTGTTGAGAGTGGACACCGGCAATCATTCCCCAATATCCACACGTCACCATGCCCTATACCGTAGACTTACACAGAGCTGTAGGTCAATGACATCTCAGCAAAACTGAAAGGGAACAGAAGGTGAACAAAATTGCTCTCTGGGTGAATATGTCACGGATGATAGAAGGAACGTCACTATTCCTGGGGGGTTCCTGCGTGTCAGACGGTTGTACAAAGCACTTGGCATCAATTACCTCATTAAATCCTCCCGACTCTGCAAGGGAGGCGCTGTTACTCTCACTTTAAAATGAACAAAAGGGAGGTTTAGGTAAGTAAAGGAGGTGTGGCAATGCTTATAGAATATTCTGGGCGGGGATACAGAACTTGAATCTGATCATGAGGCAGTATCAGATGAACCCAAGTTGAGGGACACTCTATAGTAACTGGCCCGGAGACCCCAAAAATGTCAGCATCATGACAGGTAACAGAGAGCTAAGTGAAGGAGAACAAAGAGGCATGCCTTCAAAATACAACACATGGTCCTGGATCAGACCCTGAGCTGGAGGAAAAATCTTGGCAAAGAATATTATTGGGGCAACTTGCAGAGCTGGGGCAAGGCCTATAGATTTTAGATAAAATACTCATGTTAAATTTCTCGAATTTTGATAACTTACAGGGATGACCTACGAATATATCCTTGCTCTTGAGAAATACACATTGAGGTATGAGGGGTAAAGGACATGATCTATTCACCTTAGTCTCAAATAGTTCAGAAATATATATACACACAATTATATCAAAATTATATCAATGTATTAGAAAAAGAGAATAAAACAAACGTGAAGTGTCAGAAAGTGGTGAATTTGGATAAAAATACATAGGGATTTTCTGGGGCGCCTGGGTGGCACAGCGGTTAAGCGTCTGCCTTCGGCTCAGGGCATGATCCCGGCGTTGTGGGATCGAGCCCCACATCAGGCTCCTCCGCTATGAGCCTGCTTCTTCCTCTCCCACTCCCCCTGCTTGTGTTCCCTCTCTCGCTGGCTGTCTCTATCTCTGTCAAATAAATAAATAAATAAATAAATAAATAAATAAATAAATCTTAAAAAAAATACATAGGGATTTTCTGTGTTAATCTCGCAACTTCTCTGTAAATTTGAAATTATTTCAAGATACAATTTTGAAAATCCACTGCAATATCTCTGAAGGCAGTAAATATTTCAAGGTTGATTCTTTGACTAAAATCAGGTCTTGTTATTACCAGTGAATGAATGGAGGTAATAAAATTGGAGCTGCAAAATTTTTCATTTCATTTGTCTTGAAAGCATCTTAGTTGGGCAGATATTAGTTTCATTGTATTGTGTAAATGAAACGTGTTTTATCAAATATTACAGCATTAAAAATCTTTACTGCTCCTTTTTAAAAACCAGAGCCTATCCAGCAATTTAAATGAACTACTAATCATTTTATAATGAACTCCTCGTAATGTTAGTTTATTTTATGAGCTAATATTAAAAATCAGCCTTAGCCCTTATAGAAATTCCTCAAACAAAGTTCTGCCTATAGTCTTTCAGGAAGGTTCTTTACACTCTATCAGTATCAAATGGGATTTCATTATTATGTATTTATGTAAACACAGATTTGAAACGTAAAATGGTTATTTAAAATTCAGGTCAGCTAGAAGAGAATAAGTAACAAAAGATCCTCTTTTTAGTGCCCACTGATCTTCCAGCCCCTGTAGACATGCTTTGCTTCTTTATACCTGCAGCAATATTTACTAATATTGCTAGACTGGAACATATTCTTTTCACTCAAGTTTAACACAAAATAAATCTGCATCTAATTTCCTAGGCAATTTCACATCCATCTTAAAACTCTTAAGGCAAAACACCCTGGGTAGGTATGTGCAGCTACCGAAAAAAGAGATTTTGTTTTATATTTGTTTCTCATAAATCTTATCCTCGGGTCTATCAGAGAACCACTTCTGTAAAATAACTCAAAATGGCAATTTTACATGAACAATTTCCTAATAACTTTTAAGTCAAACGAGTTAAAATTCAAATATGAAAGATTATTAGCTAACATTCTTTAAATCAGAAAGAATTTCATGGAATATTATGATGTGCATCTGTTCTAAGTTTTCTGGATTATGTGGTTCTTTCTGTGTGTTTTTTTAATCAAATAGAGTATTTCCAGGATGATAAGTAAATACATTGTTAAAGTAGTTATATTAGTATTTGCTCAATAAAAACTATTAGAAGAATCAACTATTGAAATCCATCCCCATCCTCAATGAATTTTTTGATGGCAATGACTAGAAAGAATACTTTTGCAAAACATCTCTCTATTTTTTAAGATTTTATTTATTTATTTGTCAGAGAGAGAGAGAGCGCACGCCCAGGAACAGGAGGAACAACAGGCAGAGGGAGAAGCAGGTTCTCCGCTGAGCGGGGCTCCATCCCAGGACTCTGGAATCATTATCTGAGCCCAAGGCAGACACTTAACTGACTGAGCCAGCCAGGCACCCTGAAACATCTCCTTCTTGCTGAGGACTACGGTAACCATCCTACTTCGAACTGCAAATGTCCATCCTCTCTAGCTCCCTATTTCCCTTATCCTGTTCCGCTTTATCCAGAGCCCTCCTCACCATCTAAATTCTCTTTGTCTCTACTCCCTACCTCAGAATACAGGCTTCGTGAAGACAGAGATTCTGTTTCTCCCTCATTGTTTCCCAAATGCCTAGACTGTGCATGTGTATGGGGGTGTGTGGTAAGTACTGAATGAATGAATCCATCAAATGATGAAGTTGTATATAATCCCCACCTTACCGAAGACACAAATCTAATCTGATTTTTTTTTTAAAGATTTTATTTATTTATTTGACAGAGATAAAGACAGCCAGTGAGAGAGGGAACACAAGCAGGGGGAGTGGGAGAGGAAGAAGCAGGCTCATAGCTGAGGACCCTGATGTGGGGCTCGATCCCATAACGCCGGGATCACGCCCTGAGCCAAAGGCAGACGCTCAACCACTGTGCCACCCAGGCACCCCTACAAATCTGACTTTTTACGTAGTTAGTATGAAGTGGGGAAGGATGTGCAGAGCCTAACATTTAATAGGACCTAATATTTAAAAGCACTTAGATAATGTGTGAGGTCATTTACATATTTCATTTAACATTCAAATCAATCCTGTATGATAAGTAACTATTGTAATTTCGATGATAATGAAACTGAGAGCCAGAGGACTTAAGTAACTCCCTCAAGATAATGGAGAAATCAGAAATTCAATTCACGTATGTCTGGGCCTGGTACCCCGCCTTTTTCATTACATTACATTACCTCCCTCATCCCTATCCAACACACATCCTTCAGTTAATTGAATGGCAAGGTCAACATCACCTGCCATAGGTTGGTTTCCCGAGAAAGAGTATCTCAGATGGATTTGTGTGCAGGTGGTATACGGGAGAAGGTGCTCAGAACAACACCTGTGGGAGTGAAGGAAGCAGGACTGAACAGAGGAAGAAGATAAGCTCTGACAGCCCTCCCAACAGAGGCCCCAACCAATCCCACCAGAAGCAATGGAGCTGGAGGTTCCTACAGAGTTGTTCTAATTGAGGCTAGGGGATTAAACCCAAGATCAGCATCAATCAGTATTGGGTACATGGAGGGAGTATAACCATGAGCCTTGAGCTACCCTTTGCTTCCTTCACCGAAGGCAATGCCTAGAGAGTGGCTGAGCTGTGACCTCCCAGCAATCAATACTGTGGACAGCTGGGGGCAAGAACCGGTCCTCAAGGGCGTGTGGGTGGCACACTGCAGCATTTACTCTATCAGCCAATTAATAGAAAGGAATAGCTGCTAATTAACTCAGAGGGAACCCTAAGATTCTGTATACTCTTGGGGTGCCTGGGTGGCTCAGTCGTTAAGCATCTGCCTTCGGCTCAGGGCGTGATCCCAGGGTTCTGGGATCGAGCCCCACCTCAGGCTCCTCCGGTGGGAGCCTGCTTCTTCCTCTCGCACTCCCCCTGTTTGTGTTCCCTCTCTCGCTGGCTCTCTCTCTGTCAAATAAATAAATAAATAAAATCTTTAAAAAAAAAAGATTCTGTACACTCTTCTTCTGTATTTCTCAACACAATGAAACCCCTTATAAAACTAGTTTATGAATTAAATCTTAACTTGCTTGTCTCCATTTCATGATTTCCAAATTAGCACATTTTGAGAGGAAAAGAAAAACTGTTTATCTTCAAAAATTTTCTGTATTGAGGGGCACCTGGGTGGCTCAATTGGTTGAGCGTCCAAGTTGATTTGAGCTCAGGTCATGAGCTCAGGGTCATGAGATCGAGCCCTGTATTGGGCTCCACAGGGAGTCTGCTTGAGCTTCTTTCTCCTTCTCTCAATCCAACAAAATAATTCAATTCAAACTTGTGGAAGGGTATTGGCACATTTATGTTGTTGGATGCAAACATAGGACGTGGTCTAGCCATTAACAGATACAGATTAGTTTTTGCTGGATAACCATGGAAAAGACGTTGCAGAGAAGACTTTTAAACTATATCAGGAAGGCTGAGCAGGACCTTATAAGTAAATACCGAATGCAGAATGAAATGGCACAAAGGCAAAAGATATGTTCAGATAAGCAGGGAAAAAAACAAAACAAAACAAAACATGGTACAAGTCTCAGGAATGATCAATATTGTAGTCCTGACTTCTTGAGAGTTTAGGTGTTTACTGTGAAATAACAGAAGTCAAAAACAAACAAACAAACAAACAAACCAACAACCAAAAAAACAAAAAGTCAATTTGAAGCCATATCATAGGTCCTTAAGTTCAAAGTAATGAGTGTATTTATTTGGTGGGCGATGGGATGTGAATAAATGCTCTTGGAGAGAGCGGTGACATCATCACATCAGCTCGTGTATAGGAGCATATCCTGGTATAGAGCCTTTTCTGGCCTTTATAGGGCCTAAGGCAAGACTATAAATGGACACCCCATAAATCGAATTCTGTAAAAGTGTCCTGTCTTTGCAAATCCCTCCATAATCATCTGGAAAGCTAAATTCAAATGATATTTTTTGTATTCTTCAGATCCGCAAGCCCAGCCCTGGAATGGACCATGGCAGGAGGGAGCCCTGCGCCCCCTCCCCACCAGCCTACTCCTGCTTTCTACCAAACCACTAAAGACCTACACATCCAAATCATGCCCACTTCCTTCTTCCACCCCAGGGCAACTGCCGCTCTTGCTGTTCAGTGCGCGCAACTGGAGTGACTTACTCTAACTAGGAAAGACTCAGGGAAGAGCCCTTCCAGGCCACAGAAGGAAAAGGAAGCCAGGGGTCTCAGGTTCCCAAAAGACATAGAAAGGGATGTACAGGTACAGCTGGGCACATACCCCTGACCCTGAAGATTCTTTTGCCTTTGGAAAAGGCACAAGAGAAGAGGGCCAGAATGGGACCAGCTAAGTTTCCAGAAATGGCATCAGAGCAAGGTTCCCATGTGCCTGAGCCTAGGGATGTGGTGTTTATGATGTATGAGGATATGATGAATGAGAAGACAAATCTAACAGCATAAGTTACAGGTAAAGAAAAAAATTGGATTATAGTGGGAGAAGTAATAACAGAAAGGAATGAATGTGGGCAATACCATGGAAGAGGAGTCAATAAAATATGGTGCCCGGATATGCAGAAGGAGAGCTAGGACAGAGAAGGCGGGTGGAAAGAGGCTGCCCTTAACTTTCAAACCCGCATGACTGAGGAAACAAAGGTATTCTCAACAGAGGAACCCATTTGAAGGAAAAATAATGCATTTGAGAAAGAAATAAAAGATTCTAGTCAAGACTCTCTCCCACAGTACTTGCCCGGAAGTATATTCAACTCTATCCTTAGGGGAGACCCAGAGATCCATGCTTCATTCTCTGAACCTTGAAAGGAATAATAAAACTATAAATATGAACTATCTCATCAATCACTTAAAATTATTTCCCATTTTCCACAAACACATAGAGCGTTGCCGTTTTAAATAAAAGCATTTGGCTATGCAGCTCTTTCCAGGATATTTAGACATGGCTGGAGGAGAAATTTTAAGATTTATATTCCAGTTCTTAATGACTCACTCTGCTTCGGCAAATGAAAAATTAATGAAATTTGTTGTGGCTGGTGATAGAATAATTTACCCAGTTTTCTTTTGACTAAAACTACCAGTTAAAAATGGAAATTAATGAAAGTAAATAGGGTTAATGGTAGTCCCAGGTGTGTGACGGCTGGCTTAATATCCTCAGTGCTTATCAGGGGCACGTAGAAACTTGGAGAGCCTGGACTACCTTATAAAAGTGTGTGGAATGTGGGTGTATGAAGGTATGAGGATATGAAATACCAAGGTTTACAGCAGCAAAGGTTCTAAAACCCATCATTTCCCATGATCTCAAATCCTCACTCTTCTAGAGTTGTCCAGAAGCATATAACTTCTTTTTTCCTCCCATATAGCTTTAAAATAATTTATGATTCCTTTAAAAATCCATGATTTTAAAATGCATAAATTTAAAAGCTAACCTCAGGTACACATTTTACAATTCTTGACTATTTTTGTTCAGTAACACAAATTCAAAAGACCTAAAGTTAAAAAAAAAAAATCCTACTTTTCTAAGACAGCGAGCCCATGTTTCCAAGGGAAATAGTCCATATGGATGGGGGTGGTAGAAAACCTGTATTCCTCTTACGGAACGTTTGTGGAAAATGTTCCTTTTAAAACCAACATGTTTCCCCATACGGGGAGCCGGTTTGCAGCAAAGATGTTGAGTAGACAGTGAGAGAAGCAGTCAGCCATCTGGGTAGCCGGCAACTGTCAGCCACGGATGCCGAGGGCACCCCTAAGCTCAGGCACTCAGGAATATTCTAGAAAATAGAGGGACAGCCATTACACCTCGCAGGATAAGCTCTCGACACCCACAGACCTGAGCTGTGGGATCGTTCTAGAAAAGGGACAGTTGAAGGAAAGGGGAAAGGGGGTGTGATGGATAGGTTCATTATCTTTACCATCATGTTCAGTTATTGATGGAAAACACGGGCTGAGGCCAAGATGAAACCACGAGTGTTTTTATGATAAGTGAGCCTCTGTCATCTCAATCACGGAGATTGGCAGAGGGTAAGTGTATCGAATCTCGAGGCACCTGATTTGAGCAGGAAAGGGAGGCAGCCATGAAATGTGCCCCCAAGCTGTCCACCCTGCGGGGTCTGGTCACTGTGGGGGGGGGATGGGGGGACGGAAAGGCCACAGGTTGCTGGGCTGGAATCCCAGCTGCTCTGCTTACTCCCAGTTTCACCTTGCACAGATTATTTCACCTCACTGAGCCTCAATTTTCTCACATGTGGAATGGGGCTAATGATTGTTGACAGAATTAATAAAATAATGCTCGGAAGAGTATTTAGGGCAAAGCCTCAGAGGGCAGGGAATCTGCCTGCTTTACCTTTAACTACATCGGTGTCCAAGAGTCAACAATACAGTTTTGCTAAGGGTAAATAGACAATCGAATTTAAGAGGGGGGTATTAAAAATGCATGCTATCTCAATTTAAAATCTTGTAGCATAATGATTATAGTAACATACAGGTGTGCTAGCTTAAATGTTTAAGTTCACAGTTTCTCTTACATTTCCTCATATATATGGGATAGGACATCACCACCGGTTCCGGCGACTTTAACACCTTCAGTAAAATTCTTCCACTTTGGGAGTAAATTCTGTCTGTTCTCTGCCTTCCAGGCTGATGATTACAGCGTCTCACCTGACCAGACAAACACCTGAGTACCGATTCCCAAGGCCAAGATCCTCTTGGCTCATCCTTGTCTGCACACTTTGGGTAATTCATCACTGACTTGCTCAGGACTCCACGACCTAGAAGAACACTACTACTACTGTCTGTGGGTTTGTTGCGGCCATGGCCTTTAAATCCATTACCCTAACACAACCTGGTGTTGGTGACTGTGGGAAAGCACGCTGCAGACCTAGAAGATCCTTAACAGATGCTCTGAAAATGGGAGCACAGGGAGCCCTGAGCCTTCTAAGCACAGAAGGGCAGGGAACGGGCCACAGGAGGGCTGGTAGCTGCCTCGCTGACACTTGATTCTATCAAGGATACCTTATAGATTGTTGAGTTTGAAAATGTTGTAAGAGTTTTATTGAGGTATAATTAACATCAAATAAACTGCATACGTTTCAAGTGCACAGTTTAAAACTTTTGACATTTACAGACTCTCATGATTCTATCACTGCGCTCAGGATCACGAGCATACCCATCATCCCTAAAGGTTCCTAGCATCCCTTGACCATCTCTGCCTCCTGCCAGCCCCCTCCCTAGGTAGGCCTACTCTGTTTTCTGTCACCAGGGATTAGCTGGCATTTTCTAGATTTTTATATAAATGGAACAATATAGTATGCACTCCTTTTTCTATCTGGCTTACTTTACTCATTATAATTATTTGAAGACTCCTCTATATTGTTGAGAAAATCAAAACTTCATTCTGTTTATTGCTGAATAGTACTTCATTGTAAGGCTCCCATGATTTATTTATCCATTCAAATGCTGATACACACTTAGGTTATTTCAAGCTTGGGGCTGTTATATAGAAAGCAGTCATACATATTCGTGTAAAAGTCTTGGTCTTTCCATACACTTTCATGTAAATATCTAGGAATGGAATGGACAAGTACATGGCAGGTAATACATTTACCTTTTTAAGAAATGACCAGACTGTTGTCTACAGTGGTCATACCATTTTACATTCCCACCAACAATACGTGGAAATTCCACTTGCTCCACATCCTCGTCAATGTTCAGTATGGTCCATCTTCTAAATATCGGGCATTCTAAGATGTGTATGGTAGTGTTTCATTGTGGTTTTAATTTGCATTTCCCTATGACAAACAGGATGAGCAAATTTTTACATGCAGTATTTAAGATCATTTTCTCTTCATTGCAGAAATGTCTGTTTAAATCACTTGCCATTTAATAATTGGGAGTTTTGTTTTCTTACTATGAGATTTGAGCGTTCTTTATACATTGTGAAATCAAGTCCTTTTTCAGATTATAATTTGCAAATATTTTCTCTTGGTCTGTGGGGAGAAAATATTTTCTTTTCTTACTCCTGTTTTTTCAAGAACAGAAATACTTCGCCTTAATAAAACCTAATTAACATTTTTTGTGGATGTTTTGGTATGATATATTAAACAAAACTGAGTAACCGAAGTTCACAAAACTTATCTACTATACTTTTTTCCTTGAAGACTTCATAGTTTTGGTAAAGAGGGCATGTATTGCATGGTGCACTGGGTGTTATACGCAACTAATGAATCATTGAACTTTACATCAGAAACCAGGGACGTACTGTATGGTGACTAACATAATATAATAAAAAAACATTAAAATAAAATTAAAAAAAAAGATACATTTTAACTGATTTTCTGTATATGGTGCAAGGTATAGAGACTTTTTTTTTTTAACTTAATGGATACTCAATTGTTTCAACACCATTTGCAGAAAATGCTGACCTTTCTTGGCTGAATTGCCTTTGAACTGCCGTTGCAAACCAACTGTCCAATGCTATGGACTCAGTTCTGTATCCCTATCCCAGCCCATATGTTGAAGCCCTAACCCCCAATATTAAGGTATTTGAAGATGGAACCTTTTGGGAGATATTTAGGTTTAGATGATGTCACAAAGGTGGAGGCTTTATCAGGGGATCCGTGCCCTTATAAGAAGAGCCACCAGACAGCTTGCACTCTCTGTCTCCACAGGACACAAACCAAGGAAATGCCCTGTGAGCACACAGCAAGAAGGCAGCCATCTGCAAGCCAGGAAACAAGTCCTCCCCAGAACCTAACCGAGTTGGCACCTGGATCTCCAATGTCCAGCCTCCAGAACTGCAAGAAAATAAGTTTCTGTTGTTGAAGCTGTCCACTCTGTGATACTTTGATATGGCAGCCCCCAGCAGGACCGCAATATATGTGTGGTCAATTTTGCAACTTGTTATTCTGTTCCATAGATCTGTTCGTCTATCTTGACATCAGTACCACACTGCCTCAGTTACTGAGGCTTTAAAATAAGTTTTGAAGGCTGGTAGGGTTGTTCCTCCAAATGTGTTCTTCTTTTCAAAGTTCTTTGCTATTTGAGGTCCTTCCAATTTCCACATGAATTTTAAAATTAGCTTGTCAATTTATACAAAACACCCTGCTGGGATTTTGACTGGGATTGCACTGGATGTATAGTTCGATCTGGGAGGACAATACCAAGTCTCATGAAGACAGCATATCTCAACATTTCTCTTGGAAAGGCATCGTAGTTTTCAGTGTACAGGTCTTACACATCTTCTATCACATTTATCTCTAAGTACTTCATATTTGTGATGTGATTGTAAATGATATTTTTTTCAATTTCTTAATGTCTGTTGCTTATTTAAACCATGAATACCTGTAATATTACTTATTGACATATCTGAACATGACCCTGGGAAGAGGTGGTAGACTTGAAGCCATTCATTCATTCATTCATTCATTCATTCATTCTTTAAGTAGCCTCCATGTGAAGTCCAACATGGGGCTTGAACTCACGACCCTGAGATCAAGACTCAAGCTGAGATCAAGAGTTGGATGCTCAACAAACTGAGCCACCCAGGTGCTCCAACTTGAAGCCCTTTAAATACTATTTGAAATATTCTGATATTGTACTTGCCCTAATGCTGGGAATATGGGGTAAGACAATGACCATATACCATACTTTGTTCCGAAATACTCCCACTCATATTTCACTCTATGAATGAGGCATGAGAACAATGTGAGGCCAAACATAGCTAAAAATGCTCATTTCATATGGGCACAGTCTTAATCAGAATACACGAGTAAATGTTACATTCGAAGGTAATTTTTGGCAAGAATGTTCAGAGTGTTTTAAAACACTTTTTGTCAGGCATCACAAGTGATTAGTATAATAATGATGAGTCTAACCAATTAAAATCTTTGTTGCCTATTCAAAGTATGATTTATAACAAGTCATTTTTCTTCTGCACTGTATGGAAGAAAAATTAAGAAGCAATCATTCAGACTTGGAAGGAATAAAAATGACAGCAACACAAAACACTAGCCAAGTTCATTAACAAGAAGATTAACTTCAAATGAAACATTTTTGTATCTGCTTTTGAAGAGATTTTCAAATTTACATTATATTTTCTTATCTTGTGGCACCTAAAGGAAATTATTTGTCTGAATGACATGCTGGAGAATAACGATGAGGGACTGAATTGTTTTGTAAGTAGCTCAATTTCCACCACTGAATGACCTTATATTTAAGGCAGTAGGGATAAAGAAACTGTTTTACGGAAAAATACTAAGACATCCTGATGCTTCCCCAACCAAGTAGAAAAATGTGATCCTTTTTATATAAATAATAATTCATATACACATGCATAAAGACTTTCTCTAGAACAGAAATATTCTTTTATAAATTCTCTTGTATTTGAAGAATTTTTCTAAATAACTAATTTCCCAATTTACCTAAACCTAACGTATCTTGGGTTACTGATCAGTTACTGACAATTATACTAAGTTAAATCAACTACTAACAATATATCTGAATTTATAGTGTATAGAGATTATCAAATAAATTTAAAAAAACAAAAAAAAAACCCCTACTTTGTGTAACTAACTTTATATTTCAGGTGAAGCTGTTTTTCAGAGAAGTACAGAGACTATGTGTTTAAATTCTGTTGATTAAATTATCTTCATCGTTGTCTGTAGAGGCTAGGCCAGAGTATTTCCACACTAACATCCATAATTTAGGATGTGTGTGTTGGATGGGGCTGTGCATATGCGTGTGTGGGGGGGATGTGTGTGTGTGTATAATTAAATTCTGTATGCAATACAGTTTCTTCCAAACCAAGATGTGATTCCCATAAATCCCCTGATGGGCTCCTTGACATCAAAACCCAATGAGTTATTGTATCCAAGATATAAGAGAATGTGTCTGTATCGTGAGTAATCAGTGACGTCAGAAGAACAGACAGCTTTTATATGCCTGTGCACTTGGGTTCTGTGCTGTGCTGGGCTGCCAGGTTCTAACATCCCAGTTGGGGCTTGTTGTAAGTTCAGTTATTCATCCATGCCAGGAGGGACTGTAATCATCAAAGACCATTCAACGGCAAATGCCTAAAACCAAACTTCATCATAGGGATGATGGTGCCATTGGAGATCTCAGTATGACAAGAGCACAGATCACGAGGGATGCATGTGAGGGATGAGACTGCAGGGGTAATGTACCAGACCTCTCAGCAGGGGGCACCGCAGGGAGCCCTCGGGAAGGAAAGGGACATGACCCCATTTGTTTTAGAGGCTACTGTGGGTTGAACTGTGTTCCCCCAAAAGCTATATTGAAGTCCCCAGAACCTATGAATGTGGCCTTATTTGGAAATGAGGTCTTTGCAGGTATAATCAAGTTATGTGCCACACTGGATTAGGGTAGGCCCTAAATTCAATGACTCATATCTTTATAAAAAGAGAGAGGTTTTGAAACAAAGATACACAGAGAGGGGAAACAGCCATGTGCAGACAGAGCCAGAAATTGAAATGATGAAGCTTTAAGCCAAAGATGTCAAAGATTGTTGGCAACCACCAGAACCTAGGAAGGACGCATGGAATGGATTCTTCCCTAGGACTTTCAGAGAAAACACGGCCTTTGGACTTATTTTGGACTTTGAGCCTCCAGAATTATTAAAGAATAAAATCCCATTGTTTAAGACACTCAATTTGTGGTCATTTATTATGGCCACTGTAGAAACTAATACTGAGAAATTACTGTAACCATAATGAGCGGAGGAGATGCAAGGTGAGTAAGACCAGACACAGGGTGACCAGTTGGGATGAAGAACAGTAGTCCAGGTGACACCACATCATGGTGGCACTAATCAGAGGAGTGGCAGTGAAAACGACAGGACACTGGTAATGTTGATCATTACTTAGAAGGTACAATCAACAGAATTAGTTGTCAGTGGTATGGAGATGCCAGGGGAGGAAGGAGTCAGGGATAGTGTCCAAATTTCTGGTTTGAAAAGCACTTATTACAATAGGTAGCCCTTGCAATAGATTTGCCTGGGAGGAGAGAGAAAGTGAATTTTGTCCAAGCACATCTGAGGTACCTGAGTGATATGTAAGTGGGCATGCCCCATAGGAAACTGGGTCTGGAGCTCAGGAAAAAGTTTCAGGATGGAGATACAGATATGATAATGTTGCTATGACATTTTGGGCTTCTGCCATCGTATCACTTAGCACACTCTATTTTAAACACCTGTTTACCTTAAATCCTCAACAAGAAAGTAAGCCAAGACCAGAAAACAGAGGGGACAACTTCTTTTGATAAACATGGCTCTCCCCAAAAGGCCATCTTGTGGATGGAGTAGTGATACTAATAAAGCAATTTTGGCTCTTCTCAGTCAATTCTGCAAAAGAAGCTGGCCCTCTGCACTGGCAGCTTGTTAGCTTTGGAACTTAGCTACAAATCCAGGACAAGAGGGAAAAATCCCACTAGACATTTTATTACATCTTTCATAGATTACCCAATGTAATTCTCCCAAGAATAATCTTTGCTTAAGAGATAATTAATTATAATCCTAAGGCACAAAAAGAAACAAACAAACAAAAAACCCTAAAAGTCTCAGGTGATACAAACAGAAGGGTCCTGAGGTTGGAGAAATGAGCTGCAGCTGGACTGGAGCCCGTGGGGCTGGGTGGGGGAGGCTGGCTACAGTCCCATCAAGATAGCGAATGCGACTGAGCCCTTCCTAAGGCCAGAGTTCAAGAGTATTTTTACACATGAGACACAAGCTTTAGAAATAACTTTCTCTGGATGCATTTCAGACCTAAGACACATGCAGATTGAAAGTGAAGGAATGGAAAAGCATTTATCATGCAAATGGCAGTGAAAAGAAAGCCAGGATCGCTATACTTATACGGGACAAAATAGACTTTAAGACAAAGGCTATAAAAAGAGACAAGGACACTACATAATCATAAAGGGAACAATCCAATAAGAAAATATGACAATTGTAAATATTTATGTACCCAACAGAGGAGCACCCAGATACTTAAAGTGCCTATAAACAAACATAAAGGATCTAATCAACAGCAATACAGTAATGGTAGGAAACTTTAACATTCCACTTACTTTAACGGACAGATCATCGACACAGAAAATCAAGATAACAGTGGCTTTGAATGACACACTGAAACATGGATCTAACGGATATATACAGAACATTCCTTCCTAAAACAGTGCAATACACATGCTTTTCAAGCACACATGGGACTTTCTCCAGAGCGGATCACATGGTAGGGCACGAATCAAGCCTCAACAAATTCAAACAGATTAAAGTCATACCACGCATCTTTTCTGACCACAGTTTTATAAAACTAGAAATCAACCACAAGAAAATATCTGGAAAGAACACAAATATTTGAAGGCTAAATAACATGCTACTAAGCAATGAATGGATCAACCAAAAAAATCAAGAAGAAATAAAAAATTATATTCACAGAAATGAAAATGAAAATACAATAGTAGAAAATCTTTGGGAGGCAGCAAAAGCTGTTCTAAGAGGGAAACTTATATTAATACAGGCCTACCTCAAGAAGCAAGAAAGATCTCAAATAAAGAACCTAACCTTACACTTAAAGAAGCTGAAGAAAGAACAAACAAAACCTAAAACCAGTGGAAGGAAGGAAAATAATAACGATTAGGGCAGAAATAAATTAAACAGAAACTAAAAAACAAAACAAAACCCAAAATAACAGATCAATGAAACTATGAGCTGGTTCTTTGAAATGAACACAAAACTGATAAACCTCTAGCCAGACTCATAAAAAACAAAGAGAGAGAGAGAGAGAGAGAACTCAAATAAATAAAATCAGAACTGAAAGGGGAGAAATAACAATACAAAAGATTATAAGAGAATATTATGAAAAATTATATGTCAACAAATTGGGCAACCTAGAAAAATGGATAAATTCCTAGAAATATGTAACCTACCAAAAGCGAATCTGGAAGAACTAGAAAATTTGAACAAACCAATTACTGGCAATGAAATTGAATCAGTAATAAACTCCTAACAAAAAGAAGTCCAGGACCAGATGGCTTCACAGGTGAATTCTACCAAACATTTAAAGAAGAGTTATTACCTGTTCCTTTCAAACTATTAAAAAAAAAATAGAACAGAAAAGAAAGTTTCCAAATTCATTTATGAGGCCAGCATTACCTTGATACCAAAACCAGATAAAGACATCACAAAAAAGAGAACTACAGGCCACTATCTCTGATAAACATACATGCAAAAATCCTCAACAAAGTATTAGCAAATTGATTTCAACAATACTTAAAAAAAATCATTTACCATGATCAAGTGGGATTTATTCCTGGGATGCAAGGGTGTTCAATATTTGCAAATTAATCAACATGATATATCACATCAACAAGAATAAAAACCATATAATCATTTCAAGAGATGCAGAAAATGTCCATGACAAAGTACAATATCCATTGTCTTTTGCCAAATACAGTATCTATAAAAACTCCCAACAAAGTCAGCTTAGAGGGAACATACCTCAACATAATTAAGATCATATATGAAAATTCCACATCTAACATCATACTCAATGGTGAAAAACTGAGAGCTTTTCCCTTAAGATCAGGAACAAGATAAGGATGACCACTCTTGCCACCTTTATTCAACACAGTACTAGAAGTCCTAGCTACACCAATCGAACAAGAAATAACAGACATCTAAACTGGTAAGGAAGAAGTAAAGCTTTCACCATTTACAGATGACATGATACTCTATATAGAAAACTCTAAAAACTTTTCCAAATAACTACTAGAATTGACAAATGAATTTACTAAGGTTGCAGGATACAAAATCAATAGAGAGAAATCCATTGCATTTCTATATACTAATAATGAAGTAGCAGAAAGAGAAATTAAGAAAACAGTCCCATTTGCAATTGTTCCAAAGAGAATAAAATACCTAGGAATAAACTTAACCAAAGAGGTGAAAGACCTGTACTCTGGAAACTATAAAACACTGATGAAAGGTATTGAAGATGACACAAAGATGGAAAGATATTCTATGCTCATGGATTGGAAGAACAAATATTGTTAAAATGACCATGCTACCCAAAACAATCTATAGATTTAATACAATCCCTATCAAAACACCATCATCATTTTCCACAGAACTAGAAAACATAATCCTAAAATATGTATGAAACCACAAAATACCCTGGATAGCCAAAGCAATGTTGAAAAGAAAAACAAAGCTAGGGGTAACATGATCTGATAAAGGGTTAGCTTCTGAAATATATAAGGAACTTATACAACTCAACACACAAAAATCAAATAATCCAATTATAAATGGGCAGATGACATGAACAGACATTTCTCCAAAGAAAACATCCAGATGCCCAACAGATACATGAAAAGATGGTCAACATCACTCATCATCAGGGAAATGCAAATCAAAATCACAATGAGTTATCACCTCACACCTGTCAGAATGGCTAAAATCAACAACAGAAGAAACAACAAGTTTTGGCAACAATATGGAGAAAAAGGAAGCTTCGTGCACTGTTTCTAGGAATGTAAACTGGTACAGCTATCGTGCAAAACAGTATGGAAGTCCTTCAAAAAATTAAAAATAGAATTATCACATGATCCAGTAATTCCACTACTGGGTATTTACCCCCAAAATTGAAAAACACTAATTCAAAAAGATACTATGTGCCTATATGATTATTGCAGCATTGCTTAAAATAGTGAAATATGAAAGTAACCCCAGTCTCCAATGATAGCTGAGTGGATAAAGATGTGGTATGTGTGTATGTGCGTGCGTGTGTGTGTGCGTGCGTGTGTGCGTGTGTGTGTGTGTGTATGTGTAATAATGGAATACTATTAAGCCATAAAAAGAATGAAATCTTGTCATTTGCAACAATGTAGATGGATCTAAAGGGTAAAATGCTAAGCAAAATCAGTCAGAGAAAGAGAAATACCAACGAATTTTACTCATTTGTAGAATTTAAGAAGCAAAAAAAATGAACAAAGAAAAAAAGAGGCAAACCAAGAAACACTCTTAACTATAGAGAACAAACTAAGAATTACTAGAGGGGAAGTGGCAGGGGGACGTGGGAGGGTGAGTGAAACAGGTGAGGGGGATTCAGAGCACACCTATCCTGATGAGCACTGAGTAATGCTGAATCACCATATTGTACACCTGCAGGTAACATAATGTATGTACGTTTACTGGAATTAAAATTAAATAAGGAAGGAAGGAGGGAGAAAAGAAAAAAAGAAAGAAGGAGAAAAGAAAAGATCTCTCTCCCTCTTTTTCTCTCTCTCTCTCTGTTGGTCCAGCTAAGTGTTCAGGAGTTTTTCCCTGAAAGAAACAGAAACCCAAGCCTTACAACTTAGAGATCTGAACTCTTTCTCTCTGAACTTCATGGTACAGGGACATCAAGTTGAAGCCCATCCTCGCAAAGGCAAATATGAAACACATGAAATAGCTACAAAGAGATGCTCCTGGCTGGAGGGCATCTGTCCGTCCACCAACTGCACTGAAAATGGGCATGCACTAAGAACAAACCAACAAACAAAAAACTCCACAAGCTATATAATAAACCACATAATAAGGAGGTAGGGTTCACAGGTAATAACAAATGTTAGCATTAAAGTAACAGAAAATTTCAAAAACTTTGTCATTTTAAAAATAATAAAGAGGTAAAGCAAAGAAAGGAAATAGAAATGGGTAATAATATAAAACAGACATGAAAACAGTAACGGCTAACATTATGTATTGATCTGTTAGTATTTGCTAGTTACCATACTAATAAACATACATACTATACACATCACTTGGCTTATTAATCACCAATTGTATGTAGCCAGGTACAATTATTCCTATTTACAAACCATGAATCTGAAGCACAGAGAGGTGAAGGAAAACAAGGTAACACCTTCTAGATGGTGGGACTGGGATTCGAACCCAGGAGGTCTCCACTAATCACTGCGGTGTGCCAAACAGAAATGCTCGAAGTCATATTTAGAAAGGAATCACTGGCAACAACTCAGTGGGTGGGCTGAATTTAAGACTTGATGCAGGTGAAAGGAGAGAACTGCCCAGATTCCATCACAAACGCAGCCCAGAATGATACGAACAAGAACACATAGACATGAGAAAAGAAGGAAGGCTGGCAGGATGAGGAGCTGAAGCCTGGAGTATCAGGAACTGCCAAATGAGAGATTAGAGAAAGTGAGTTGAAAGGCAACATGTAGGGGTAATGCTTAGAATTTTCTAGAATTGAGGAAAACTATATTCTCAGAAGGAAAGAACATACAGAGGGATAGGAAGGAAAAATAAAACATATCTGTGCCTAGACAGACCGTAGGAAAGATGCCGAGCATCAAAGACAAAGGGACAGGTGCCAAAGAGAAAGACACAGGACCTTTAAAGGCACTGTGATTTGACTCACTGCAGACTATGAATGTGAGAAGACAATGGAGTCGTATTTAAAATGTTGAGGAAAAATAAATTTTAACCTAGATCTCCATGCACAGGCAAATGCACACAGAGGCAACGGCAGAAAATATAAACAGATCATCTATGAACAACTGTGGAAGAATAAACCCAAAAGGAATGAGATGGGTA
This sequence comes from Ursus americanus, assembly GCF_024610735.1. NCBI lineage: Eukaryota > Metazoa > Chordata > Mammalia > Carnivora > Ursidae > Ursus > Ursus americanus. The sequence goes on from NC_142132.1 coordinate 76,819,022, forward strand.
TAAGAAGAAATTACAGGCAATGCAATAGGTAAATGAGTTGGAAACCTACATTGGTAGTGTCTGAAAAAAGACAGTCATAATAATGATTAATTCCAGGCGATTTACCAATCAGGTGGAATCAGAGACTAGAAAAACAGAGGGAAGGTGGTAGGAGTGATTTAAACACACAAAGATCCTTGTGTTATTTAAGAGAAGGACAGAGCTACTAGTTAACATTACATGTTTGCTGTACCTATTACAATCCTAAGGATTAATCATTAAAAGAATAGAAAAAGGTTAAAGTTCTAAGAGATGGCACAAATGCAATTCACGTGACAGAAGGAAAAGAAAGAGAAAGGACATATTGACCCAATATGAAACAGAGATTTTAAAGACAAAACCAGCTTATGTGCAAAATTTTAAAGACAAAACCAGCTTATGCGCATTTAGGAATACAATATATACATAATAAATTATAGACACATGGGCAGGGAGGGTGCACATGGCCAACCTCAGGAGATGATAGTGGGAAGGAGGGAAAGAATGGAGAGGAAACCAAAGAAGCTTGAATCGTGTCTGTAATGTTTTATTCTCAAATAAAGACATGAATTATCAGATTCAAATATGACAAAGTATTAAAATGTCATATCCAGTATTATATCCTTTTAGGTACTATCATTTTATCAATTACAAAAAGAGGGGGGGGAGAAGCAGTTTCAGAAATGTTAATTCATCTTCCCAAGATCATGGTCCTTGAGGAAATAGAGCTTTGGCTTATTTTTTTTTTTTTTCCATCACAGGGACAGAGCCTGGCAAGTGGCATAGGTGTTGGAAGATAGGCAAGAACTAGGATAGTTCCTGGAACGAAGGACCTTATATTAAATGCCACCATTTAACAGGGTGGCACAGGGCTGCATTTGGCATCCGGGGCTCTGTTCCAGCTGTAAAGAGGCCAAATCCCAAGAGAAGCAGAGGCTGTGACCTAAGGAAAGTTAGAGATCATCGAGTTCAACTGTCTAGGTTTCCAAATTCAGAACCAGACACCCAGAGAGGTACTGGCTTGTTCCAAGTGATATCGTGAGTGGCTGACTCCACATCTAATGCTATGTCAGTTATACCAAGTGCTCTAAAGGTTGGTCATGAAGTAGCAGAACATTCTTGGGAATGATGCTGGTGATGATGCCAATGCTATTGATAACGATAGTGAAAACAAGATGGCGGTGGTGCTGACGATAGCAGCTTTTTTTGAGCATAATTTAAACTCTAGACGCTCACTCAAATGTTTTATAATAATCCTCTTGATTATTCCTCTCGACAACCAAAAAAAGGGAAAAGAAAGTTAGGTACGATCATCACTGCCATTTCTGGTTAAAGGAAAACCTTCCATGGTCTCGTAATTTGCAACTGACAAAGTGGATCCCAGGCCAGGCAGGCAGACTCCTGGGCTGGAACCCTTCACCACAGGCTACGCTGGAGACTCAAATGTCAGGGGAAGGGGACAGGGCCAAGTGGGAGCTCAGCCCCATCTTGGTCAGGTTCCGCTTACTCTTAGGTTTTCCCCTATTACTCCAGATGCACGGCGTGGGTGTGGCTTAGAATATGACACCATCTGATGCCTATGTGGATTCTGTGTGGTTTCAAGTCAGGTGGAGAGAGCTCAAAGCCACAGTAAGCGTGTGATAGATAGACTCATGAGTTACCAGACTACACCTGCAATAATTTCTCTTAAAGACAATTTTAATTTTCCTGTACGTAAGGGAAGAGTCCTTCTGTAAACAGTACAGCATTTTGTCCTCTATCTGGTGTGGTAAAACCATTACCACAGCAAAACAAAAACAAACAAACAAACAAACAAAAAAACCGTACAAAACAGTGCTTAAGCCAAGGAATACTGAATAACCTGCCTCACATCAACCAAACGAAGTGAAAACAATCCATGACCTCAGTTTCTCTGTTAAGGAGATGCTATTGGTTAATGGATGGTAATCATATAGATGGTAAGACGGCTAGATCTAGGACTCTACTGTCTGCACAGAACAAGGAACTGGAGCTTGTCCCTTCTAGAGGCAGACCTCTAGAGTGGGATTCTGAAGTCAGAGTACTGAGCTCACATTTCAGCCCCATCATTCAACCATCTACCATGTGCTGCACTCATACTAGTATTAAGCACTCTGAAATTTTACAAGAATGGTCAAGGATACATGTCCAAATTAACCAGTTTATCAATATTTTCGTGGTCCACTGAATATCCTCAGGAAAATAAAGCAACAGTTCCCAGTACATGTAAATTTTACATGTGACAGAACAACAACCTGAAATGTTGTGTTATGTACAGAAATTCCGACTATGTAATTTGTCTTCCAAGAATAAAAATCATGTGATTTGCAAAGAAGCATAGATATTACCCAAAAGGATACACACAGTGCCCCGAGGACTTTCTATCTCTTTCTTTCTTTCTAACATCTATTTTTAAGGTTTTAGAGGGAAACAAGTGAAACAAATCAATCTGATTTGTGAAAAGTTAGGATTTCTTGTGTCAAACACTGAAACTCAAAGAAAAGATTAAAAAAGAAGAAGAACATAGATAGTCCAAGTGAAAAACAGCTTACACACACAGAACATCAAAACATTAAAAAAAAAAAATCAAAGCAAGGTAATAATCAAGAAGGGTTAACCTAATAGGCTTCCTTCATTTGATTCTGATACAGGGTTTTAAGAAGACATACCTGATAGATAGAAATCACAAAATGGCCGCTCACAGCTCAAATCATTTGCAGAAATGTTTGTTGGTTTTTGTTTGTTTGTTTGTTTTTTGGGGTTTTTTTTTTGCTTGCAGAGCTCTTTTCAAAAATCGAGTTACAAAATCACACCTTATATTTTTTTTCAAAACCTAAGTTTTTTCTACTAAAAAATTAAAAAAAAAAAAAAAAAAGCCTAGCAATGAGCTGGAGCTCGGGAACTGCTGTCCTCTTCATGTAAGGGTTTCTAGTTTTCCCCCTTACCTTACTCGTTTACATTACCAGCCTGCCCCCTGTAGACAAGCGAGCTCATAATCCCTCACCTACTGCCCAACAGATCCAAGTGGAGAAAGTGATCAATGGCAAAAAGGGAATGCCTGATTGGGCTTCATTAGAGAGGTTGATTTGTTTGTTCATTCATTCATTCATTCGTTCGTTCATTCATTCACTCATTCGTTCTTCATTCATTCAATGAATACATGAGTATCTGAAAAGTGCCAGATACTGAGCTCATGTAAGAATATAAATATTTGGACGTCTCATCAAGGTGACATGCAGCCATGGATCTCGATGTGTATCAAAATGCGTATAATAGAGAGAGTTGAGGACAAAACAGTGATGGATTTTAGGAAATCGAATGAGAAATTCTAAGTTCTAACTTTTGCAAGGGACCCAAAGGAACGGGAATTTGAAAAAAGAAAGGGTGGGGGCACGTGGGTGGTTCAGTCGGTTAAGCACCCACCTTCGGCTCTGGTTGTGATCCCTGAGTGCTGGGATCAAGCCCCATGATGGGCTCCCTGCTCAGTGGGGCATCTGTTTCTGCTTCTGCCCCCTCCCCCCTGCTCCTATGCACTGTCTCTCTCAAATAAATAAAGAAGGAAGGTAGGGAGGAAGGATGGATTTAAGGAAGGAAGGGAGGGGTGGTCAGCAGTGTAAAAATGTGGCTGAGAAGGGAAATCCAAAGACAGAAAAGGAAGAGCATTCTCTGATTAAGTAGCAAACCCCTAGTGACATTTAAGAGGGCACTTAGAGTAGGCTGATAAAGCTGGGCTGAGCAGTGAGGATAGAAGAACAAAGGGCATAAGAGAGAAAGGCATTGCTGAGGGAAGGATGGGGTCAAGGAGAAGGTGGGGGAATGGGAAGGGGGGGTGGAGTGGGGAGCCGGTCAGAGCAGAGGGCTGAATACATACAAGAGAGACAGTTCATGGGAAGAGCCATATGCCAGAATGAAGTCAGTCTAGCTGGAATACCACTGCATTCTGATACCAGAGAAAATCTGGTAACTTTTCCATGAACTATACCCTCACAGTCACTTCTTAAGACACATTCTAGGAGTGGGTTTTCTTTCACCGTATAAGGTTTCTTTAATAGGCACCCAAATTCAGTGACAATAAGCTACAAAAGAAAACCTGTCCATTTTCAATTATGTTTTATTTTCTGGTGTTCCACTTGTGATTTCAATCAGAAATTATTGAAAATATTTCTGTTTCTTTGGCTTTGTTGGAAATGGCATTTTTCACACAGGCAGTTAATCTTGGACCAATGGAATCAGGAGGCATTATTCTTTAGAATCCTCTATGTATAATCAAGGGAAAAAAATATTCAAGTACAAATGATAGGTCTGCGTACTTTATACTAAAAAGATAATGTTTATTGCATTCTTTTGTGAATGTACAGTGAACATGGTATTTCTTCCAATGTTGTCGCTAGGAAAAAATCTAATGGCAAGCACGTGCTCCTCAGATAAGGATCAAATGAACTAAGCAGAAGAAAAGAAGAAAGTGAAATGCTTTTAGCTCTGAATGTTCATAAGGTAATGTGGCGTATGTAAGATGACTTATCGGGATCTTGGTTTTGTTTCTGTAGCTGCAAAACGGTAAGAAAGAAAAAAAAAAGCTGCTATCTGATTGTGGCTTAAAAATTAAAAAATTCCCTAAATGATTTCTTCATAGAAATTTCAAATAAAATGCTTATAGTGTAATTTTTAAATGAAAGGATAATGGACGCAAAACTGATTTCCAAATATTTTAGGAATGAATTATATCCTATTATTGTTCCTCTCCAGCAGACACTCCAGCACCTGGGATTTGATACAAATATAAATGTGTATTGGCTCTTTCTTTCTTTCTTTCTTTCTTTCTTTCTTTCTTTCTTTCTTTCTTTCTTTCTTTCTTTCTTTTTTTTTAGAGATTTATTTATTTCCTTATTTGAGAGGGAACCCAAAAGTGTTGGGGGGGGGGGCAGGGCGTGAGCAGGGAGAGGAGAGGAAGAGAGAATCTCACACAGACTGTATTGGCTATTTCTGATTCAAGTATATGTATATACACAGGGCACTGAATTTTGAAAAGTCTCGTCTATCTCTACAGCGATAATTGAGATGTGTTGCTTACTGGAAAACAACAAGAGAATACTGAAACAGAGCTGTCGTATTTGTCATGTGTTCTGCAACAGATGTAGTTCAAAGTCAACTGGGTTCCTCTTCCATTATATGTGGGAAGAAATCCCAATGTTTGCTTCTTGAGGTCTGTCTTTACAAGTAGAATTCAGGGACCTTTTACAGTATGTGTCTCTGGGTCCAGCCTTTGGAGCCCATCCACGGGGAATCTTCACGTGCGTGATCTCCACCTCTACCACCACCAGATGTGAAGCCCAGCAAGGCTCCATCACCTGCTGCTGTGTTCAGTCAGTTCAGGGATTTCCAAATTGTCAACCAATCATCTTCCTAAGAGTCAGAGCAAAACTGCGGCACAAAGTAGGCTTAGCAGAGACCTTCCCCTTTTTTAGCGTCTTTATAGAGATTGTAGATAAGGAGCACAAAGCCGAGAAACTTCCCCATTAATACAAAAATGATATTACAAAAGTTCATCAATTAATCCTAAAGCCTATATAAATGTATTATAAGTCCACCTGGAAAGAAATAAAAATGGTCATCAAGGGTCTGTGTCCGATATTAGGATCGACAGTAAATAAAGAGCCTGTTTTGCTTGGAGCTCAGCATGTGAGACAGGAATTTATGCAGCACTCAAACAAACGTGTGTAACATGTCATCTACTCACCCCTGCAAGGCTTTCTCTCCAAACCAGTCTCCTTTCCCTAAAGTTCGAAGAAAGACTGGGTCTTCGCTGGGTGAGTCTTCCCGAGTGACATTTACCTACAAAGAGAAACAATGGAAGTCTATATCCACTGCACACACTGACTGATCAAATCAACACTAATTGGTAATGTTAATTCCACTTTTTGTTTCTTCTTTTAAACTTACTGTCATGAAGCCCATGAGGACGTGATCACTGAAAGGACCAAAGAAGAATATCACAAATTTCCATGAAAACCACAAGAAATGCCCTCCAAATATTGTTATGCTGTTTCAAGCTGTTTTCAAGTAGTAATAAGTTACTCAGAAATTTGAATTTCACTTACTCCTCCTTCCGACCTCCTATGAGGCAAGCACTATAATGGATTAAGGGAGCATTCCCCCAATCATTTTTAATGGGTTTATATGTTTGAATTTTTAAAATATATGAATTGCCTAATACAGTATGTATCCTTCTGCAACTTACACTTTTTCTCTCAATATCATTTTATTACTTATCCATGTTCTTACATAGAAACCCAGTTCATCTACTTGAATGCTTCTGTGTCTTCCATTCTATATGTTTATCCATCCAATTCCTTATAGATGGATGTTTAAATTGTTTCCATTCTTTTCTGCAGTGAACATCTTTCTATGCACCTCGCATGCATGTCCCCATTCCTCTAAGACAATGCCTGTCTATTTTCCTAAGAATCCAGCCTCCATTCAAAGGCCAGTCACATGTTCATGAAGCCTTCTTACAGGTCTCTAACCCACGACAGTCCTTAAGGTCCACATACTTCATTCAGAAGGATTTCATTTTTTTAAAGATCTATGAATTGCATGGTTATCTTTTTCCTTTTTTACCATAAGAGTGTGCTCTTCAAAGACATGGGTTTATCTCTGACATTCTCTACAATTTATAATAAGCACCTAATAAAGAGCTGTAAGTTGTTGGAACAGAAAGGATTTATTACCTAAACAAGATATCTGGGCCCATACAGGCCTTTTGACTTGGGTGACAGTCCACGGAAGGAAAGTAATAATATTTCTGTTGCATGAATAAAGACATAATGCAGTAAGTTGTACCTTTGTGTTAATTCATTTCCCTTCAAGTTCTACTAATATTCATAATACTGGCTATGTTTCTTCTAGAATGGTTAAACAGTTAAAACTCACCTGGCTGGAAAATGTAATGAAGTAGAAAAAAACTAATTTCTTAAGACAATGCTAGACACTTAAGCACATTTAAAAATACTGTGCTTCAGGTTTCTAAGTTTAGAGAATGGATGACAAAGACCAGAATTTGTATAAGTATTAAGAATGTACATGCAAGGTGGAGGGAATTCAATTATTATTCTCCAATGATATATTTGATTACTTTTCCACACTGTGTTTCAAAACCAGGTGGATACAGTTTTTAACCCTCTTACGCCAAGCTATATCATAGAGATGCTCATTTGCATGCTGATGAGGCTGTCATAGATGTGGGTAGAAATACACTAGCCCATTGATTCTCAAACTTCAGGGTAAGGGGTCTTATTCAAAATTAAGGCTACTGAACTTCTTACTAGATACATTTCCTGAGGCAAGGTAAACAAAAGCAAAAATGAACTCTTGGGACTTCATCAAGATAAAGAGCTTCTGCACAGTGAAGGAAACAATCAACAAAACTAAAAGGCAGCCTATGGAATGGGAGAAGATGCCTGCAAATGACACATCCAATAAAGGGTTAGTATCCAAAATCTATAAAGAATGTATCAAACTCAATACCCCAAAAATGAATGATAGTGTTAAGTAATGAGCAGAGGACATGACTAGATATTTTTCCAAAGAAGACACATGAAAAGGTGCTCAACATCACTCATCATCAGGGAAATACAAATCAAACCCACGATGAGATACCACCTCACACCCATCAGAATGGCTAACATGAACACAGGAAACAACAGGTGTGGGCAAGGATGCAGAGAAAGGGGAACCCTCGTGTACTGTTGGTGGGAATGCAAACTGGTGCAGCCCCTCTGGAGAACAGTATGGAGGTTCTCCAAAAAGTTAAAAATAGAACCACCCTCCAATTCAGCAATTGCACTACTAGGTATTTACCCAAAAATACTAACACAGAGGGATAAAATGCACCTCAACATTTATAGCCGCTTTATCAACAATAGCCAACTTATGGAAAGAGCCCAAATGTCCACTAATTAACAAATGGATAAAGAAGATGTGGTATACATATACCACAGAATATGACTCAGCCATCAAAATGAATGGAATCCTGCCATTTGCAATGATGTAGATGGAGCTAGAGTGTACTATGCTAAGCGACATCAGAGAAAGACAAATACCATATGATTTCACTAAAAGGTGGAATTTAAGAAAAAAAAACAGATGAACAAAGTGGGGGGAGAGAGAGGCAAACCATAAAAGAGACTCTTAACGATAGTGAACAAACTGAGGATTACTGGAGGGGAGGTGGGTAGGTGATGGGTTAAATGGGTGGTGGGTATTAATGAGGGCACTTATTGGAATGAGCATGTAAGTAAGTGATGAATCACTAAATCCTACAAGTGAAACTAATACTACACTGCATGTTAACTAACCAGAATTTAAATAAAAACTTGGAAGAAAAAAATAAAGGCTAGCAGACTCCTATTCTTGAAGTTCTAATTTAGTGGGACTGGGAAATCTGTATTTGAAAAAGATTAATATTGGTGATTTAGATGCAAATGTTCTGTAGACCAAACTCTGACATACATCAATTCAGCGTTTTATTTCTAGGTCTCAGTTTTCTCATCTGTCCTATGAGGCAACCCAACAAGATTATTTGTCAGTCCTCACTACTGAAAAAAAAAAAAAAAAGTCACGAACTCAGGTATAATATACTACAAGATCATGAATTCAAAATTAGATATAAGGATACATTACATAATTACACATTTGCCGTCTGGTTGTAACAACAACAGCAAAAATGATCAGAAATTCCAAATGGTAGACAGATGCAAGGCGTGGGGAGATTTCGGTGGCTTCGGGAATATTCTTTACAAAGATGTTACTGAAATGCAGTAAAAGAGCCATAAGAAGTGGGCCACCTATCGAATAGACCACTTTCTGCTTACATGACAAGTGTGAAGGAAAGCCCATCTGCATAATCCATGTATGTGAAAAGATAAGCAGTTCAAAGAGCAAGAATAAAAGCTCTGTTTTAAGGTTGTAATTTCCACACTGTTTCTTTGTACATATAATGAATAATTCTAAATATGCACAGACACCCGGCATAGACATTTGCATCTTTAATTCTAAAAACATGTCCGGGTAGAGAAAGTTACATACACAGAGATAGCCTCTTGACCTATATTACTTTGGCCTCTATCACTTAGTCTTTTCCCTGAAACCACGAAGTACTTTATAATCCACAACGCTATGGGAAAGAACTGGCTATGGAGCCTAACCCCTGTTACCCTCATCACCTTGTCCAAAAAACGGGAGGGTTTTCTCAAAAGAGGGTGTGGGTATGTGTTCATGAATTAAATGAGAAAATCTATGAAAAGCATCCTCTTAATAATAAGTGCTCGGGGTGCCTGGGTGGCTTAGTCAGTTGAGCATCTGACTCTTGACTTTGGCTCAAGTCATGATCTCAGGGTCATGAGATCGAGCCCTAAGTCTGGCTCCCCACTCAGCAGGGAGTCAGCTTGATTCTCTCTCTCCCTTTCCTTCTGGCCCTCCCCTGGCTTGTGCACTCGTGCGCTCGCTCTCAAATACATAAATCTTTACAAAAAATAAGTGCTCAAAAAAGTTGGGTTACTTTTCTTATATTTCCCCCCTTTCTTCTACTTCTCTCACCTATTTCAGAAATTCATGCATTTGATTGTAAAAGAAATATCCCCTATCACTACTACTGCTCTCTCATTGTTGCTATAAAATGCTAGAGCATAAACTTCTTTTCCTTCTAGACAGATAAAAGAGAGTGTGTATTCTAATGTTCTTTTTACTTATCTATATGTTGACTTTTTCTCTATAAGACATATGTGTAGTCTTGTAATTTGAGTTTTTAGAAACTATTTAACTATATGTATAATTTAAAAAATTAACAATCAAAATAAAAATTAGATACTTTTAAAGGGACGTATAAAATTGATCTTTGATACCAAAGTGTCCAATAAACAAGATCAATGTGCACAGCCAACATGTTTAATCAGAAACAATTCATAAAGAAAGAAAATGTTTTAGTACAGATTAAGCGGGTTTTATAACAAAGCAATGTTTATAGTAAGAAAAGAAAGAGCGTGGAATTTACAGGTTTATGGGGAAGATCCGACTGGAGAATGAGGGTTAGTGAGGTAATTATTTTCCTACCTGGGTGACTATTAGGTTACAAACCCCAAGGAGTCCCTAAAACAAAGCAGTTCCCCTTTCAATGTTCTGCATATGTCACTCAAAAATTTGTCCTGTTATTTCCAAATCAAAATGCCTCCTGATGCAAATGAGGACACTTTGGAACTCTGTCTGGTAGTTTGGGATATGTACTAGGTAGGAATTTTTTTTCTGAACTTGAAGCTTGCCTCTATTCTTTGAGTCATGAGTTAAATTCAGTGTGGGCAAGATTTATGATTCCTAAGACTGATTTGACAATTGAACCCTTTTTTACAGGGGTAAATTAGTTTTTCTCTACCCTGTGTCCTAACCCACTCTCCCAACATGTCTGTCTTGAATCTTATGTTCGTGATCCCCTTTCTAATGTTGGCAATTTAATGCACGTGCCTACATGCACTCACATCTCATTCCATGCATAAGTACCATATATTTGCCTGTTTTTGAACTTTAAAAATATAAAGCATGCCACACATATTCTTCTGCAACTTGCTTCATTTGATCAGTATTGTATTTGCGATTTATCCAATTCTTCCATGTTCATATACATAGCTGTAGTTCATTTCCTCTCTTTTCATATTATCCTATTATATTAATATATTTTATATGTGTTTATAGATTTTACATACTATATTTCATTAATTCTTCTAGAGATGTCACTGTGTTTCAGGTTTACATATATAACTACTGTTCTATCTCTTCATTTCTGGATATATTTTTCTTGACTTAGTGCAATGGTTGGGGCACCTAGTTCCACACTAAACAGAAATGGTGATAATGTGCATCTTTTTCTTGATCTTGATCTAAAAGGAAGGGCTTCTTATGTTTTACTCTTACGTATCCATATACAAATAAAACTTCCATAATTTTCATATTCAACAACACCAAATATCATGTTAAGCCAATTTGTTTAACCAACATGCTTAAATACTTGTTAATTCTAAGGAAAGCCATGTGGTTTTAAATGGCATTTAATGGACAAGAACTTTTTTAAAAATATATTTTATTTATTTATTTGAGAAAGAGAGAGAGAACACAGAGGCTATGGCTGGTTTAAAAAAAAAATTGTTGAGGGGCGCCTGGGTGGCACAGCGGTTAAGCGTCTGCCTTCGGCTCAGGGCGTGATCCCGGCGTTACGGGATCGAGCCCCACATCAGGCTCCTCCACTATGAGCCTGCTTCTTCCTCTCCCACTCCCCCTGCTGTGTTCCCTCTCTCGCTGGCTGTCTCTATCTCTGTCAAATAAATAAATAAAATCTTTAAAAAAAAAAAAATAAATAAAATAAAATAAAAAAAAAATTGTTGAGTGTGTCAGAGGAGTCTAACATAGTCTTACCACTTTTCTCCCAGAATCCCCATGGTGCTCTGAAACATCGCCAAGGGAATGGGTTCCTGTGGTGCATTTCCTCAGGATTTCCATTTACACATATTACAAAACTCATTAAGCAGCACCGCTAATACACCTGTTTGCAACTGAAACCGGTCAAAAGAGCAGCTTCTCTGAGGTACTGCTTGAAATTTACAGTAATGGGGTAATCACAGAAGTCTGTCAGAAATTCATCTTAAACGGATAAATGCATCATTCCATGATAGCAAAGGATTAGCAGTGTAATAAAGAAAAAATAAATCCAGATAGTCGGGACAAAAAAATCCCCCTGTGACCTACTGAATCATTTTATATTCATGAGGATTTTCGATTTCCCCTGATTCTTTAGTAAATGTTAAGAAATAAAACAGCAAATCCAACACTGTATACATAAACCACAAAATGTTAAGGTTCCTTAGCCTCTAACATTGGAAAATTTAAAATACAGTTTTAAGTGTAACTGTGGTCAGTCATGTCATTTCTTGATGGCTGTAAGATGCTGGTGCCTGATATTTCTGTCTCAGGTTTTCTGCTGTCAGTCAGAAGAACAGGTATAAGACAAACACAAATAATGCTGTCTTCACTTTAGTGTGACAGGTCATTGGTCAGTCCCGAGAGGATTTTCAAAAATGTGATCCCACAAGATTTATAATCTTTCACCTATCCTGTCCACTGCGGCTCTGTACATCTCTCTTTCCTATTTTAGTATGAGCCATAAAGTCCCAGAGTCAGTCATATTTGTTAAATTAGAAGAAAAAAACTCACATTTTAAAAAACTCTTCAACATTTTTATTATTTACTTTTTAAGTTATCTCTATGCCCAACATGGGGCTTGAACTCAGGATGCTGAGATCAAGAGTCACGTGTTCTACAGACGGAGCCAGCCAGGTGCCCCTAAACTTACATTTCAAAGTAACAATTATAAAAATGAAAACTGCTATACAAATCCCCTTCCACTGGCATTTCCTTTCCTATCACTTACCATGCTTAGTACATCCAAATTCCTCTTAAGCATCCCTTAGGATGAAGCAAAGTAAGTTCTAATCATTAGTCACGCAGTAAAGACACTTAAACACAAAAATGATTATGACTTCACTGTTGAAAGAAATGAAAGGTATTTTTTAGGGTATTAGAGCATTCATCGTCACGAATCCCCATTTTCTAATTCACTTAATTATTTCATTTTTAAATAAAAGTTAAAAGATTTATAATACTGATAACTTAAAATCATATAAAGGGATAAATTTTGATTTTTCATTCCTATCCCTGGTCCACCCCTTATTTGTCCCTCTCCCTGTAATTTACTGCTTCTAATAGTTTCTCAGTATCCATTCAACATTTCTTGATGAAGACACAATAAAACATGAGTGTATTTACATCCTTGTTGTAAGCAAATTGCCTAAGGACGCTGAGACTGGTAAGTTTCCTAGCGGGATTCACACTTGGGCCATCTGATTGCAAAGCCCAGGTGTTTCAAGACAGCGAGGCTACGGCTCCTGATCACTAGGACCTTTCTAGGGTTTTGGTTTTTCCTTTACTGTTGACGATTTTTAAAGCGACCTTAGTCTTTTTCTTGTCGAGCTATAGAAATTATGGAAATCTTCCCACTTATGCAGATAGTTAAGCATGGTTATTAAATTATAGAATTCAAGCCATTTTCTGGTGTTCAGAATTACAGTTTTTCTTCCTCTGGCATCATTTTTGGGAGATCCATTCTCAGCTATTTCTCTTTCAAGACCCTGCATGTGTGCATCTCCGGGGGTGGCTGATACACCCCAGGCCCCCTGCCCCCAGGGCTTACCGTTCCTTTGCTGATGATAAAGAAGGTGTCCCCTCTTGCACCTTGTCTGATGATGTATTCCCCATTCTCATAGTGGGTCTGAAAAAGAGAAACAGCAACAGAAAAAAACATTAAGAAGGGAGTAATGTAACAAAAGCTCAATCTCTTCAAATATCAGCTCTGCAGGGATGCATTCATCCTGATGGAGTTTTACCCAGACTGAGAATCCATTATGATTTAGGAATGAGTAATAGTCAATGAACAATAATTACAGAGAAATCATTTTTATCATGCTCATGCTTAAAACTATTTTGTTAATGCCATTTTTTTCTGGGCGATTATATTCAGATCTTTAAATCCATTTTAATAGTTTGATAAAAAAATATTTTTTTGTCCCATCAACTGAGCATGAACTAAAACAGCAGAGCTGCTAATTAAACTGGTTTTTTTGTAACATTTTGTCATTTTCATTTTGTTTTTGTATTCTTGTCGTGATGGATAGGCTTTTTTCCCCCCCCTTGAGAAATTACTGTGGCATCTAAAGATCTTCATTTTGAAACCAGGATGATTTCTGGTGTGGGTTAGATGGCCCTAGTTACTTTTTAAGGCACAACTGCATGCTTTAACGTCCTAGCTTCAGCAGTTTAGATTTGGCCCCGTCAGACGGAATGTCTTCATTTTATGGACTGAATTCTGGCCCAGCATCTGCAAGCTCATCAAGGAGCATACGAGAAGCAAGGTAAGGCTGCTAGAGGATGATACAGTCAGTGTATCCGTGCTAGGATGTGGACACAGTCACTAGGTCCATTCCCAGGGTAAAGATTACTTCTGCAACGAACAAAAGTAATTTCTATAAGGCGATGTGGGAAAAAAAAGTATATTGCTGGGTCAGGACATATTACAGAAAAATGAGACTGTGCCGTCTGGCCACATTCTTCTCTGCAGCTTAGCAAGGGAGCCATTTTGGGGGAAAGAAAACATTACTTCACACACTCCTTAGAAAACAGATTTCGAGGTTTGCATGTAGGAGTCATGAGGCCAAAGGCTGTGATTCGTCCTTACCCTTCAATACCATGTTCCTTAATCCTGTTGTCTATTCATGGTTAACATTGCCTTTTGCAAGTACTTGGCATTAAGAACAACCAGATCTTTCTTTGCATATCTAGAAAATTAACATACTACCTAATCTTTTTTTTTTTTTAAGTTAGAGAGAAAGAGAGAGCACAAGCAGGGAGAGCAGCAGGCAGAGCGAGAGGGAGAAGCAGAGTCCCCACTGAGCAGAGAGCCAGAAGTGGGGCTGGACCCCAGGATCATAACCTGAGCCCAAGGCAGATGCTTAACCAACTGAGCCACCGAGGCACCCCCATACTACCTAATCTTACCTTTTTTTTTTTTTAACTCATAACAAGCTTTAAAAATAGGATAATAGAATGCATATTCTTCAACTGATTTCTTTTAACAAGATAGCCATGCTCCACTGTGACATCTAGGTGTTTGGGAAAGGCCAGATCTTTAGGACATGCAGATGTGAAAAGCAACAATCACCACAGTCTTCTCTCCTGTATCAATTCCACAAACATTTCTGTGTGCCTCTGAGTCAGGCCCAGTTGTAGACACTGATGATACAAAGATGAGATGCAAAAATCTCAGAGTAGCACCGTCCACTGGCTCTTGCTCTGAGGGTGGCAGTGTTCGACAGCCACGCCGTCCAGTACAGCAGCCTCTAGCCACATGTGGCTACTGAGCAAATGTGGCCTGTGTAATTAAGAAACTGAACGTTTAAGTGTATTTAATTTTAATTAATTTAAATTTAAATACACATGGCCAGTAGCTACTGTATCAGCACAGGTAGTAGCTAAAGCAAAGGGAGGAGTTGCAATCTGTACTAGTTCGGTAGGGGGCAGGCTGGAGCATCTTTCCCCACTCTCCAAGAACAGAGCTCCATTAGTCAAATTCAGGACCTCTCTCTTCCCTTCCGCACTCTGCACCAGAGAAGGTGGTGTGGCTTACTGGGCTGGTATGTCTGGAAGTCATCAGCTAGGTAGGGTCGCCTCAGTCCCTAGTCTCTGTCAAGTGGTGGTGGTGGGGGGAGCTCCCCCAGAGACAGACATTCTCTGTGGCTTCTCCAGGGGAAGCAGAATGAAGCTGCCTCTGCTGGGCTTCTGTCACAGAGCAAGTATGGCCACCCAAATACAGGGCCGGTTGGGAAGACTGTTTGGCTCTAACACCTAAGGCACATTCCCTAGCCTCCATTTTTATCATTAGTAACAATAGTATTATATTAGTTCCATTTACCTTAGTCTTTGTCATATTTCTCACTTGTTTCCTAATCCAAAACCTCTCAACCCCTGCCCCCGCCACAAACAACTATGCAAATGCTCTATTTTCTGTTGGTAGGGCTTATGTAATGTCTGTTGTATTGTCTCACTCTGTCTCCAGGGCTTCCCCATGGAGGAGATTCTTAAGCTCCAACAGAAGTATGAGGAACAGGTTACAGGATGTTGAGCAGGAGAATGCCTCTCCGAAAAGAAGAGAATTAGCAGCTTATTATGCCCACATAACAGTAGCAGAAATACTATCATGTTGGAAAAAATAGAAAAATGCAAATAAAAAGCTCCAAACTTGGAAGAATCCTTAGCTCATCTGAGCTCATTCTTCTTACTTATCTCCTCCTTAAAAGCATATCCCTACTCATATGATTGTCATTTCCTTTTAAAAAGCCAAAACTATTTGTACTATATTAAAAAGTACGAAGATAAGGGTTTCTCAGGCACACCACCACCGACATTTTGAAGCAGACAATTCTCTGTTGCTGGGAGCCATCCTGGACAGTCAGTTCAGCTGTAGGATGTTTGGTGGCTTCTATGGCCTCTACCCACTAGAGGCCAGTACCACTTCCAATCCCAGTTGTGGCAACCAAAAATGTCACAAGATATTGTCTATTACCCTGTTGGGGGCAAAACTGCTCCCAGTTGAGAATGTTTGCACTAAATCTTTTGTGGTTTTCTGGACCTGAAATAGCAATTTATTATTTCTCTTGATACTGTGTGCTAGATGATTCTTTGGCTTCCCTTGGTGTTGGCTTGAATCAGTCTAATGCCTCACTCTTGTGGTAAGCATTGGTGCTGGTCTCACACAGGTGACTGTCAGCTTCTATTCTCCTCCACACGGGCCTCTCTATGGGGCTGCCCAGTCTCCTCCATAGTAGGGTGGTCTGGGGGAGAGCCTCCTTATATGGCAACTGGCTTCCAAGGAGGCAAAAGCAGAAGGTGCCAGGCTTTCCCAAGGCCCAGACTTATGCTGCATCCAATGAGTTCAAGCAGGTCCCAGGGCCAGTCCTGATGCAAAAGGAGGGGACTGTACAAAGGTGTGAACCCTAGGAGATGGGGTGCATCAAAGCCATGGAAACACAGTCTCCCACAATCTTCAAGCTTCATATGCCTGAAACTAAGCTCCTGAACTCCTTCTCCTAGCCCTGCCTCTCCCATGCCTTCCCTGCATCAGCGAGACCTACCGCATCTTTTCTGGTACTTGGCCAATCATCTTGGAGTCATATTGAACTCTTCTGTCTCCCAGGCCCACCAGTGCTCTGTCAGCAGCCCTGCTGGCTCCACCCTCAGATTACATCCAGAACTCAATGACTCCTCCATCTGCCACTATGGCTGCCATGTTCTCCTGCCCGGTCCATGCAGTCCCCTCCTGACTGGGACATCTGCTCCTATCTGACCCCATCGGTCCCCCTTCCCACCTAGCAGCCAGGCAATTCTGTGAACACACAGTCAGCATCTGTCCCTCCTGTGCTCATACGCCTGCAGGGGCCCCTCTGCACCCATGGGCACTGAAGCCCCCAGAGGCTGCAGGTACTAACAGTTTCTGCTCTTTTGCTTCACGGACCTCGCTGCCTGCCTCCCTCCCCTGCATGATGTCTGTTCTAGTCACACCACTTTTCCTGATGTTCCTTGAACACCCAGGCCCATCTCTGCAGAGGCTCTGCCCAGTGCCTGAGATGTCCCTACATCCCAGAGAGCTCAGAAGGAGCTATATTAGGACAGGATCTCAAATGACAGGAGCATGGGTATCAAGGAAGGCTGAAGGTAAAGGAATCCGAAAGCAGGATCATCGGACCCTGCCGAGAGCTGGGGCTGTGGCTTCTGAGAAGGAAGGATCCACTGCCAACCCCAGCCTAGTTTAGAGGGAGCCTGACTTCTCTCTTCTCTCCCATCTGGTATCCCATTGGGGCTCCCCATTGGCTGAGTTCAGCTGAAAGGGGGCAGGGGAACCTTCCCATTCAGGTCAGCCTCTGGGCAGAGAGAAGGACCCAGGAATAATGAAAAGCAGGCCAGGGGGCAGGTGGACTGCATCAGCCCCGTGTTTGACAGATCATTCACTCATGTCTCAACCGTCTCCTCCACTGGAACGTCAGCTCCATGAAGGAATTACGTTCCCTGTTGTTCCCCTTGCACCAAGAAGAGCACCTGGGTGTTCTCTAAACATTCACCAAGTAAATGGCTTACGTGGTAAGGACATTTAGTGCCCCACAGAGCAAGGGCTCTCTCCCTTCCTCTGCTGGTTTGCCCTCACGAGATGGGTCCACTGCTCCAGGCATCACAGTGGGGTCAGAGACAGAGAAGGGCAGCCTCTCATCTTACAACTCCTTCTGGAGAAGGGGTGCCAAAACCCCTGGCAACTGTCCCCATAGGTCTCCTTTGAGTCACACATCCATTCTTAAATGAACGCTTAACAAGACGAATGGGAATACTCCAAATGGTTTTCATGTCTCAAGATCATCCCATGGAGACAGCAAGAAAACCATTCAAATGAAACCAAACTTCTAGCAACAGGAAAATGTGAAGGACAGACCGCAGAGGCACCCAGGAGGGTATCTACTTCATGGACCAATCCAAGCAGTCTCTGAAGGGTCAGGACGGGGGTGCCTGGGGAAGGAGGACAGATAAAAGCAGGCTGCAAGACTATGAAAAGGGAAGACTCGGGTCATGCTAGCAGTCTTCACGTCCCTGCCGAGCTGTGGTAAAGCAGAGCGGGGCAGCCTCCCGGGTGACCGGCCAGAGCATGTAGGGGGAGCTCGTAGGGTTTCAGCTGACACCTCAGGGTAAGGAGGCAGGGCATACAAGTCCAAGCAGCTTCAAGGTGGAACCGCCATGCCCACAGCACACATTAGCAGAGGCGGGGTGAGCATGGGCCAAGCCACTGCAGAAGAGACGGAGGGTGGGGTCCAAGGATGCCCGAGGGGGGACTTTAGGGCATCTTCTAGCTTTGAGATGCTGCAGTTCTCTGACAGGTTGTATTTCCCAAAGATGGCCACCAGAGAGTTTCCATTCCATGAGCTCTCCTGCGTGGTGACTTGGCCATTCTTCCATTAAGAGCTGGAGTCTAATTTCCCTCCTCTTGAAACGGAGTGGCCTCGGCAGCTCTTCTGTGACAGCAGCCTGCGTGGAAGCCACAGTGCATGACCCTGAGGTCATCCTGGAAAAAGCCTCCCAGCTTCCACTGGTTCTCAGGAGTCTTCATCCTGGAACCCAGCCCCATGCCGTGAGAACCTCCAGCCACAGCTAGGGGTGACATGCAGGGGATCCGGCTGATGGTGCCGCCCCCACACAGCCTGAGTCACCTCTGTCACTGCAGTCAGCAGGGAGACACAGGAGTGCAGGGGACTCCCAGCTGGGACGAGTTTCAGCATTTGACTGTCCCCATTTGAAGGCCCAAATGTCATGGAGCAGAGACGAGCCATCCCTGTTGTGTCGAATTCCTAACCCACAGAACATAATAAGCACAATAAAATGGTTCCTATCTCATGCAGCTATGTTTTGGGGTGGTTTGCGACACAGCAGCGCATCACCCAAAACAGACCCCTTGGGGGCTGCACCCCACCTGCTCCTGGCTCCCACCTGTTCCTGGCTCCCACCTGCTCCTGGCAGCTCTGGCTCTGGCTGGTCCTGGAGTTCAGAGACCACCAGCAGCTTCCTCCCCACCCTTGAGGTCTCATTGGAGAGGGGAGGGAAGGGGAGAGTCTGAGACAGAGCCCAGCCAGCAGTCGATCCCTCACAAAGCCAGCAAAGCACACTCATGGTCCTTATCTTGCCTAGATTTCACAATAACCCTAGGAGAACTTCCGTTAGGGAAGCTGAAGCAAACAGCTTAAATGACTGGCCCAAGGTCCCACCACTAATAAGAGGTGCGAGGAGCTGGTGCGAAGCACGGGCCATGTCCCTTCCACTTCCCTACCCCCACCCACCTCCTCTACCCCCCACCTGTGCCTGGGCAATTTGGTATGGGCAATAACTGTCTTTTTTTAGGTTGCAAAGAAGACACGTATCCAAGTCAATTTCAGTGGCAAACAAAAAGATGGGTCATGACTCCCCAATTGTAAGCCACAGGAGATCCAATCCCACCTGGCAAAATGGGAAGAAGGTACTGAGTCACAAAATGGCATAGTCCAAAGTTAGTGGTATTCAAAATGGCTGAATCCAGGAATCACATCATGGCCCCAGACCAGCCTCCTCCCTTCCCTCGCAGCTCTGTCTGCCTCATGTAGCTCCCCATGACGGCCTAGGGTGTGCCCCATGGCAGTGAGCTCTCCCGTTCCCTGTGCTCCAGACCAGTGGGCTCTTGCAGAACCGTCATCCCTTTGTCCCAGAGATTAGACACCTTGACAGGCACATCTAGAGTCTATGTAATTGGTGGAAATTATCTAATGACCCTCTGAATATCACTGACATGGTTTTGAAACTCGACAGCCACAACTGTCCTATTGGTTCTTTCAGTTTACCTGCACGGGCATTTGCTATACGTTTTTCCAGGCTGTGTAAGCTCGTAAAACTCAGGGTGGCGAGAGAAGCCTAGGGGACGGTGGCCAGAGGTGGTACAACTTTGCAAAAGCTAACGTCCACGGTGTCGTCGCACCAGGATTCCTGACTCTGCCATGCTGAGATGTTCAATTGCACCCAAGGGGAAGATGATCATGTGTGCCGATTCTTCGAGCGTTTCTCTAATTATGTTCATCACATGCCAGCAGTTTCATTGTTTTTTGAAGGTCACTTGGTAGCTCTGCCATTTTCTGATTTCGCATTAAATCATGGAAAAACACAGCATTTAGAATGAGCAGAAACCTGAGCAATTAGGCAGATTCCTTTAAAGGTTTCCACAGTCAATAGGAGAAAAGCCAAATCCTTCACATTGCCTGCAAGACCATATACAGTCTGCTCACTGTCCCCCTTTCCAACCTCCTCTCACTCCTGCTTACTTTGCCCTCAAGCCACACTGGAAGACCCACCCCCTGGGTCCGTTTCTCATCGGTGCCACAGTCCCTTCCTCCCGCCAGGCCCAAGCACCCCATGCTGCACCCCACTGCTTCTCACCTCCTTACAGCCTACTTCTCTTTCCCATCCTAGCCTTCCCCAAATGCACCCCGGCTGCACCGGCTCTCTCCATTCTGTGATTTTACAAAGCACAAAGGTTAACTGCATTGCTCTTTGCTGAGCTTGCGGCTACTCATTTGTAGGACTGTTTTTTGTTGTTGCTGTTGTTATTTTTTTTTAAGATTTTTAAAATTTATTCATTTGAGAGAAAGAACAAGCAAAGGAGAGCATGAGCGGAAGGGAGGAGCAGAGGGAAAGGGAGAAGCAGACGCCCCATTGAGCAGGGAGCCCGACTCAGGGCTCGATCCCAGGACCCTGGAATCATGACCGGAGCTGAAGGCAGATGCTTAACCCCCTGAGCCACCCAGGCATCCATGGGATTGTTTTTAATCATGTTTTTCACCAGATTTTAAATGTGCCTGAAGGCAAGGATTGCATCTGGTTTTGTTCACCTTATAACATCCTCCGTGTCTAAGACAGCGCTGGAGATGGAATAAGGACTTGCAAACAGTAACTGCAGGAACGAAGTTGCCCTCCTTAATCCCCAGCTTTCTGGCACCGCCCACTGTCAATCCATTAGAAAGGCCTCCCCCTCTGGATACACAGGCCAAGCCAAGCCCAGTTGTCTCTCGCTGTCTCCACTGCTGACACTCTAGTCCAACCAGAACCGCACCTTGGATTTTTGTGACGTCCCCCATCTGGCTTCCCTGCTTCAGCCCTTGCCCCTCACCGCACCCCAACCCACTCCATCTGTTCTTCTTTCTGCAACCAAAGTGACCTCGCAAATTGTGTATCAACTAAAATCACTCCACAGCTGAAAAACCTCGTTTTCGGTGGCTTCCTGCTGCCCTTAAAATCATCAACCACTTACTACAGTCTATAAAGTTCTCTGCATCCCGGCTCCCACCTGGCTCCCCATCCTCATCCCTTCCCAATCACGCCCACAGGGGGTCAGGTTCAAAAACCCTGGCTTTTCCCCCATGCCTTGTACTCACCAGACCAGACCCATCCCCGGGGCTCTGCATTCAGGACAGCCTGTCTAGAATATTTTCCTCAAGGTCCTTGTCACGGTCTATTCTCATCGTTGGGTCTCAACAAGGCCTTTCCAGACCACCCTGAGCACGTGCTTCTGCCTCACTCCCTTTCTGCCCATTATCCCTGTCTGTTCTGTGTGCTTCCTCTGCGCTTCTGCCAATGCTGGTGGCTGCTTTCAAGACTGTGTGAGCACGATCACAGCTAAGCCTTTGAGCGCCCCCCTGCCCCCCATGAGAAAGGACTTCGGTCACACCTTCCAGATCGGAAATGATCTTTCTTTTGTGTTTGCTCTCTGGACTCCTCCACCATTACCAACCACACAGAGGGGTTAGGAGATTTTGTATTCTATCCATTGTTTCACTTAGAACAATGCCCAGCACAAAGGAGCCATGCGATATAGAACCAAGATAACGGACAGATTTGGCCCAGACCCTTCACTTTGAATGGTGAAGCGGAGTTATGAACCGTAGAGTAGAAGGGTGGACACAGAAAGGGAAGTGACAGCATAACTACATGGGAACAATCTATCGCCCTCAAAGCCAGTCTTCTCTTTGCTACTAGAAAGAGGGGTTGTAGCTTTGGTTGCTACTCTGTTGGTCTCTGGATTCTCAGAATTCAACACTAATATGTAAAGGTACATTTAGACTTTTTCAAATCTTCCACATACTTGTTGACTCTTGGCAGGCAGGGGGGCTCAGCACGACGCTGGAGGTGGCATTTCAAGGACTGCGAATTCGCATGACTCCTCTCTACTTCTCAGATCAGATCCCATCATTGGTATCAAAGATGCTGGGTTTTAGCTGCTGTTTTTATTTTCAGGCGCCACTGTGAAGCGCAATCTACAACTAACACTCCCTTATTAGGAACTAAGACACGAGGTACCATTCTGAAGTAAATTTTCACCTAAATTATTTCAGTCAGAAATTATGCCAATTATGTCCCTTTATACTTGAGTTTAAAATTGGAGTCATCCTTCAGTCTTTATTAGAGCACAGGACGTCTATTCACTGACGCTGTCCTAACGATTAAGGCACATGTAACAGAGACCACTATGATAATTGCTATGATTAGAAAGACAGCTGCAGTAGGAACCACCTTTATGTGCCTGGATGCATCTGATAAAGGCTTCAAACAGAGAATGCCACTTAGAAAATTAGTGAGTTAAGAACAGTAGGAGTCTTGAGTCATGATTCCTGCCTCCTTTGTTCAGAGGATAGTTTAAGCTTAGAGAAAGAGGGGGACGTCAGGTAGAAGAACAACTTTCTTAGAAATATTGCCTTTCCAGGGGGTGCCTGGGTGGTGCAGCGGTTAAGCATCTGCCTTCAGCTCAGGGCGTGATCCCGGCGTTATGGGATCGAGCCCCACATCAGGCTCCTCCGCTGGGAGCCTGCTTCTTCCTCTCCCACTCCCCCTGCTTGTGTTCCCTCTCTCGCTGGCTGTCTCTGTTACATGAATAAATAAAATCTTAAAAAAAAAAAAAAAGAAATATTGCCTTTCTGGATCCTCAGTCAGTGACATCCTCCAGGGAAATTCTTCCCTCTCCCAGATACCTCAGATTTATTTCAAAGACAAGAGCTCTTAACGGAGAGTAAGATCGTCAGACAGCTCCATCAGTCAAAAAACATGCCAGTGAGGTAGGCAACAGACAAGGTATTTCTTGGTCCAAGACTTCTCTGTTTGGTAGAACTCTGTCCATTAGAGATGTCTGGACTGAGATTACCTACGGTGACAAGCCAGACTGACAGCTAGTCATTCGAGGAACATACAACTTTCCACACTGCAAGCCACCAGCAATCAAGGACAGCAATCCGAAGTCTTCGGTGAAATCTACTGTGGAGGAAATGATCGTATCTGTAAACCAGAATTTTCTCCTCTTCCCCCGTCCATGGTCACCATGGGTTTCATCACAGAAGTAGCACTCTACCAACAACTGATGATATTTGCACTCCATGTAGGTTTTCATAAATTGACATTTTGCTCTCACAGATCAATAATTATCAAGGGGGCATGTTCTTTTATGAAGCATTTTCTCAGATAATATTTAACCTCACTAAGGCTGCAATTTTTGCCGACTCTCCTTCCTAACCTCTAAGGAAAATTAACTTTTCCTCACACCACCATTCACAAATTAACCAGAATGCCAAAAGAACAAATTGAAGCCTGAAACACTTTTTCTAACAGGTTCTAACAGTTTCCCTTCACACCGCCACCAATCTGTCCCCATAGAATGTACATCTGGGATATACATCTCTGTACCACAGATTCTTTCTACATCAATGCTATGCCTTGCCTTCTACTCAGGACGTCCCTTATTTATAACCAGTACTTTTTCACCCTTTTCTCCAGCTGGACAATAATTTGGCTCCAAGGCGGCTCAAACTAAGCCATAAAATCCTCCTTCACCAAGCCTGAACTCCAGGTCCACATGAGAGACATGCCCTTGGTAGGAGTTTGGTCATTCACTAATTTCAACCAGTATCATTTATCTTAGATCAGATCATTTATCACACACTATCTGTGCTTTCTGTGAATGAGACACTGCACTTGGCACCAAACCTACAAAGATACCCACAGTCCCTCGGTCGAGACGCAGCATGTGGTTTAAGAGGTCCTCACCCCAATCCCAAGGACCATCATGCCATTAAGGGGGAGAATGGCAGTATTAAATGAGTGCTTTACTCACCAAGGAACTGGGGCCCTCTGCTGACTCACAGGGTCTCCAGAGAACCCAGACACCTTGGTAGGAACCCAAGTTTAGGCAGAAAATGTGGCTTTTTCATCAATACAATAGCTCAGACTTCTGGAGAGACAGGCTGCCTGGCACTGCCCCTCAAGGCACCACACCAACCTAGCTCACCAAGACATTTTAAGACACAGATAGCCAGTGCCGTGATGATGAGTCCGCCACTTCCATTGCTGAGGATCTGTGTCTACGCAGCTGTCCCTTAGCACATTCCTCCGTGTCCTGACAGCTCTTGATGAAACATTCCTCACTTGGCTGTGACACTGTTTATCAAATTTGTCCACCCTGAACTTCGCCTTAGGGTCCTGAGATATATTCCAGCTCCTAGGAACTTGTGCTCTGTCCTTACTACCTGACTCATTACCTTTCCATCTGCCTTGATGGTGCTATGAAGACCCTGTCTCTACGGAGGCACCCACTCTACTTGAAACCCAAGGACTGATCTATACGTCAGCCAGCCCACACTGTGTAAGAGAGACATTGTGGGAAAAGAATATCAAGCAGTCCTGTGTGTAGTCCTGACCAGCTCTGTACGGGGACACCTTGGCTTGTAAATCATCCTTGCCCTAACAAGGTGCTGGGACAAATCCTTACTAACTTCTGCCCTGATGAAAAGGACAGGTATAAAATCCCCAGGGCCAGAAGTCCTGGGACTGTATAAGCTCATCTTAGAAAATCAGTTCATGACTTGCCCTGGGATGGATCAAGCCAACGGGCTGGCTGAGAGTCAGAATTAAGATCCCCTGCGGAGCAGTGGGCCCAGATGTAACTCTTTAAAAGAACTAACAAGATTGTCACCATGATGAACAGGAATTCCTGGCAGCTTTGTGTCCTCATGGAGTCCAAGGGACCAAGGAAAGCCATTCCTCCATCTGCCGTGTGCCCCTTGCTCAATGCAATCCATTAAAGAGGTCATGAAATCCGGTTAGTGGATTACAAGCAGCAATTTTTTTAAAAAAATGGAATAGAACAGAAAATGTCAAAGACATCACAGAAAGTGCAGATAGCATGATTTATACAAGTCTCATATGCGTGTGCAGATGAATACTTAGGTGCGTACTAGGCCCTGACGTAAAATGTGTTCTCACTACCCAGACACCACCCTGATACAACGGTACTTTTCCTTCTTTACAAAAGCCATAACATCCTCAGAACAGGGAGGCATCCTTGCTGCTACATGAAATCATCTTTAGGAATTTTGTTAACGTTAATAAAGACACTAGTGTTGAATTGG
Organism: Ursus americanus; assembly: GCF_024610735.1. Classification (NCBI taxonomy): domain Eukaryota; kingdom Metazoa; phylum Chordata; class Mammalia; order Carnivora; family Ursidae; genus Ursus; species Ursus americanus. The sequence goes on from NC_142132.1 coordinate 76,844,713, forward strand.
ATTTTTAGTTGTTTCACTTTGGAAAAAGTGCGTAGCAGTTGAAAGTACGGGATCGTCTTTGAAAGGATGTACCATCTACACTGCAGGAAATAGCACTTGCCCTCCGTTTATCGCTGTTTTCTCCAGCCCTCCAGCCCCTTCCCCTCCACCCACCCCGCCCCTGCGTCTGCAATCTGACCAAAGGCAGCCATTTACATGTATATTTTTGTATATCTAAGCGCCCAAGTTTCCACCCTAACATTTAGCATTTCCCATACTACAATAAAACCACATGGGTTTTTGTTCCGCTGATAGTGAACGCTGGCTTCCTTCACTGAATCTCAAAGATTCTTAGGTCTTCATGTCTTTGCTGGCCAGATCACATCATCCTCCGTTAAGCCTCTGCAATACCTCCGGACTTTATGATTCAAAGACAGCTGCTGGCACAGCAGTGATCACCTGCATGCCTCCTTCTCACCCTGAATCCCAGACGCAGGAGGAAAATCGGAGCTCAAATTCCAAAAACGCTTGGGTTTTATCTGATATTCGGCTGAGCTCTTCAAGGACATCAATTGCCAAATGGATTTTCAATCTCTGTTTTTACCATGAGATATGAAGACAGCGCCTTCCGACGGAGTGACTAAGAGTGAGTGAAACCACGGCAGGCACACAAAATTTTAAAAAAATCTCCAAGAGGCACAGTTTATCTCTGATCTACTCATTTCAGAACAGAATAAAACTGTTTATAGAGTAGACACGCGGGCGTTCCCATCCCGCATAATTAAACTATAACTCAAATTTAACAGTTTGATCTATAAAGACAATTAGCGGTGGCGGAACTTGGAAATTGTTCGCCCTGACAGATTATGAAACGTGTCACAGGAAAGCATTCAGTTTAGTATCTCAGAGTCACCATCTGAAGTATAAACATGGTTTGAAGTTTCGAGTAGAATAAATACAGTATTCAAGAAGGAAAAATAGTTTCTCATGAACCCCTAACAAAAGTAGTGCGGCGAGTCAGAAGTACGTAGAATTCACTCAACGTTGTACTTCCTTAGGCTTTTAAAATCAACATTTTGAGAAGACGCTATTCTGTTTAAAGGGCATTTTGAGTCATCGAGGACAGAAGGGAGCAAAAGCCAAGAGGATTTAGACTGCCTGAGGGAGGAAAGTGTCCTTTATATGCTGGAGGACGCCCTTCTTGCCTTGGGGATATTTTCTGTCTAGACAGGTTTGAGAGGGGTCTTGCTCAGAGCTGGGGTCTGATCCTACTCCCTTTTTCATTCCACAATATGCCATCTAACCGGGAGACAAAGGGAGAAAGGCTTCTTCCAGAATGTGAAACTGGTGTGTTTACTGGAACTAACAACAAAGTGATATACAAAATATTTAATAACCAGTACTTGAAGGGCACTGGCCGATCAGAAAGGATGTGTGCTGGAGTAGGGCACTGGGGAACCTCCTGGACCATGCGAACGTTCAGGAAACCCAGAAATGAGCTGGGACAGTGGTCAGGGGGCTCCCGGGCAAAGCTTTGTACTAACTGGTACGATAGTATTTCGATGGGTTAACAACTTGTGGGAACCCACTGAACAGAAGCCGTGGAAACACTTTTCCATCTTCATATCCCCCACCAGCCCCTGCTGCGCGTGTATTTTAAGGTTTCTGGATTCAGAATGAACATCATTACTGGTAATGGTAGTTGTAATGATAGAATCAAGAAAACACAGTTGCCAAATCTGCCTACAGCTGGAAGGCAGACGGCTTCCTCGGCCAGAGATCCTGGATCGGAACAGCCTAGTGGTGGCTGATGGGGTTCAGGAAAGGCTACCCCAAAACATGGCACCTTGAGTTCAATAGGACATATGGGATACTTAAAGCTGCAGGAGTCTGGGCAGGCAGCAAAAACAGGAAGGTCACCCTGACCTGTCCCCTGAAACAGGTTACAAAATCCCCACATAAGAGGCACCTTCTTCATATGGGAAGGGGAGGAGAATTCTCATCTCTGAAGACAGAGGGGTCCTGAGAAGAATCCTAACCGACAGGCCTTGCTGCGTTTCTCCCAGTGTCCTACACTCACCTCATCATCCCTGACCTATGCCGTGTCTCCACTCCTCATCAAACCTGCCCTACAAATACTCAGCTCCAGCGGTTCCCTTGGGCCTTTGTTTGCATATGAAGGCTTCCATGTCAAGTAAAACATATATTACATAGATTTGTACGTTTTTCTACTGTTTCTTTGTCTTTGTCGGCTTGATTTTCAGACCCAGCCAGGAACCCTAAGAGGGCTGAGGAAAACTTTTCCCTACCCTGCATAGCTAAAAACGTGTACGAAGACAGCTGAAGAACACACCGCCATTAGGAGGAACACGCTTGGTGACAGAACACAGACCAGGTTCAGAGACACACACGTGAACAACACGTACACGCAAGTCAGGCATCACAGAATGGAGGGGGATGGGCTTTTCGGTCACTGGAGAGAGAGGTATGCTGTTGTCTCCTGGTATATTTTATCAGCCTCAGCCACCTGAATGAATGATGCTTTCGGATGAGCCACTTTCCTCAGCTTTAAATAAAACGGGAAACCTTCTCACTAAAGTGTGCCCTGCTCAGATGTCTTGCCATCGGGAGGGATGGAGTCTGGATCCCAGATGTGCGCATTACAGTCACACATCTGGAGGACACCAGCACATACCAGAAAGTACCAGACGGGCATTTGGGTCTACGTATTGGTATCGGGTGACACCAGTGTATTATACCAGAAGTATGCTGAATACACACGGAAGATCCGGTTTCTTTTCCTGCCACGATCAAGTCCAGATCCCAAGTATGGTAAAAGCTATCAAGGTAATGTTACCCTAGCAACCATCCTTAGACCTTGATATAACTCCTGCCTTCCTACTACCACCTTCAGCCCCCCACCCCATGAGGAGAGCACGGGTTCTCCTCAGACACCTGCTACTAAAAAGAAAGCCAGAACCATTGTCAGCCCCACATCTAGAGAGCTTTACCCACTTCATAAAAGGCTGTCTAATTCAGCCAGTGTTGTGAGCTAGATTTACAGAACCTGGTTTCTGTGGAAGCCCTGGTGGCTAACTTATTTGCATTTAAATAGAGCCACAGGGACAGAGACGGCCTTCCACATGTGTTTATTTTCCTATTTGCAGCAATGGAGAAAAAAGCGTTTTTGTTTTTTTTTTAATAATCAGTTAAAACTCTAATTCTCCTGACCACAGTATGATTCAATACTTTATAATAACTATAAAGACTTACTTTTATATTCCAATGTGAACTCACATCATAAAAACATAATAGCTACTATTAATTCAAGGCTCACTATATGCCAGGCATTATGCGAAGGATGTCTCCATTAGGACAGTGACTCACTGAGGTCTTGTAATCTCCATTTTACTAGAACAAAATGGAAGCTTAGACAGGCTGAGTAATTTTTCCAAGATTACCCAGCAAGTCAACTTTAGAAGCAGAATCTGAACCCAAATTTGCTTTAGAAAATCTATACTCACAGGTGAGCCTCCTCCTAATCTTAGAGTCAGTTATCTTTATTTGAAAGAAAAGAAAGAGTAAGAGAAAGAAAAGAAAAAAGACAAGACATATGGGGGGGTAAGGAGGGAAGGGTGGGAGGGATGTAGGTAGATAGGTAGGTAGGTAGGTCGGTCAGTTATGTTGGTAGTAAATAATCCCAGGAAAACTACTCAGACACAAACCAAATTTGAAATCTTGCATTTTACTGCCATGTACTCAATTCTATCATTACAAACTGATTCCTAGAACACTGCTGTCATTTCACCACTCTTGGGCTCGAAAACTTGAATAGCTTCTACCTTCTCAACGGCATGACATTTCAGTTCCTTGCTGTAGCATTTGAGGCTCTCTGGGATCTGGTACTGGTTTAGATAGCCCCGCTCTCCCCCTGCACTCCAGCCATTCCAGCCCCAGACAACTTTTCACCTGTATGCTTTGCCTCAGCTATTCCCTCAGCCTGGAATATTCTTTGGCTACCATCTCTACTTAGAAACTCCAGTTCTCTACTAAGCCTTCCCTTGATCTCTAAATAGAAAGCCCTTCTTGGGATGCCTGGGCAGAGCAGTCAGTTGGCCATCGGACTCTTGGTTTCAGCTCAGGTGTTGATCTCAGGGTCACGTGATCGAGCTCTGCAGCGGGACTCTCTCCCCTCTCCTTTTCCCTCTGCCCCTCCCCGGCCCCATGCTCTGTCCCTCTCTCTCTAAAATAAATAAAATACTTAAAAAGAAAAAAATAAAGCCCTTCTTTACCATAGCACACTTTTTTTTTAATTGCAGCATTTTGTTCTCTGTCCTTATTTGTAGATCTAGTTACCAAAATGAGAACAGAGCCCATATATTTTTTTATCACCCATCTCCAGCAACATCCACCCCAACGCCAAATGCTAAGAAGGGGCTGAACAAGTATTTGTTAAATTGAATAAACTTTAATTTGCATTCAAGTATTGATCATTTTAAACTATTTTTAAAACACAAGTATCCTTGGCAGAATAACACGTTCAGTTTGCAAAACCATTAATAAATTAGTATTACTAACACACACTTTATAATTTACAAACACCTTTCCATATATATTAACTTAAATCATTACAAGAAGCTCTTTGGATAGTTCGTAAAAATCTCGTTATCGTCTCCATTTCTCATATGAGGGATCAGAACTAAAAATAATTATTTAGCCATTGCTAACAGCTGCAGAATAATTATGTAGCAGCCATAATACTAAGCACATACCTGCATTATTTTATTCCCTGAAAGCTTGAGATACAATGCAGAGGTAGTTCTGACAGGTGCTTAGAAGCTGATAAGCATCCAAAAATGGAAACTAGTTTAATTATTTCCCAGCCTGTGTATCTGGAGGAGAAATTCACAGGCAAAAGCCTTAAGATAAATGTGCCCAAGAGTCAGTTTGTCCTCATACTCCTCCCTCCCTCCCTGGCTCTATGTGGATCGATGACACAGAAGGTAATGGGCAGCATTTTTGTTGGAGATGAAATAATGGGTCTGACTATCGCCTTCTGTGGCTATGGTTAGAGACCTTCTCTGGCTATAAATGCAGGTGAAAAGTGGAATGGAGACTGTAGTATCCATGATATATAAAATTACCTAGAGTCATTACAGAACCATCCATCTGTCCCTCGTAAACAACATTTCCACATAATTCCTTTCCCTCCTTCAACTTGGATTTAAATGAATTTATACTGTAATGCCCCTTACTTTTCAAGCATTTATGGGACATATTTAACCGTGTCTGACTGACTGGTTTCATCACTAGTCACGTCCCTTATCGTCCTGCGCTGTAGGACGGTCCCATCCCATGTGGTAACGGAGACATGCAGGCCAGATAGTTTTACATGGTCAACCTAACAAGACCGACATTTTTTTTTCACCTTTCTCGTGTCCTTTCTTGCCACCCAACTGTTCAATCTGACTTCTGCTGACTTCAGCACGTCACTAGCAGCACCCACAATGCCAGACCCGATCATTCCATTTCAGTCAGGGGTCCGACAAATGGGTTAGGTGCCCGATGAGGAAATGCACGTGCACAGAGGAGTAAGAAGAGCCTTCTAGGAGCTCACAGTGCAGGGAAGGCAGAGGTGGAACCAGACAATTTCAAAATAGCAGCAGTGGTTTGCTGGAGGTATTTATGGCATCAGAGGCTCAGTTAGCATTGGATCTGAGAGCGTCTATGTACGAACAGGAGGTGGTCGGGCGGACACTGGCTGGAAGGGCACATGCTCGGGAGCATGGAAGAGCATGGCTTGCACAGAGAACGACGGATTTCTCCGCATTACTGGAGCCCACTGAAGCGGCAAGTGGCAGAAACTAAGACACGAGAGGTGTGAAGGTGGCCTTCCACGATTCACTGCCTTGGACTTTAGTCCCTGGGCAACAGGAACTGTGGATGGGATTTAAACAAGGGGACAATTCGGAGCAAGGGAGGGAGCTCAGTTAGAAAGCCTGGAGCCAGTCACCTGGTTTTTGAATGACTCCATGAACTCCTCAGAAATGAATGTGGCTCCGAAGATGGTGAGAGAAGCTAGCGGGAAGAGCAGGTCCTCATCTCAGAACACTTTCGTGCTGGAGAAGACGCCCGGGGTGCACGCTGTCCATGTGCCCGCAGGACGTCAGGTGTCCTGTGTCTACTCAGCTATGGGGTGGAAACCACAACTAAGCCAGGCGCTCAGCATCTAACCAGCCTCTCGCTCACACCACCAGGGAGGTTCTCAGGGTCCTGCTTCCCAGGCCTGCACCCAAACACGTTAAATTAGCTCCCCCAGAGCAGGAACCCAGCATCTGTTAAGATTCTTCAAGCGATCCCCACGTTCAGCCATGGCCAAGAACCTCCACGCTAAAGCACGAGACTCAGACATCAGACCAGTAAGGGGCTTTCTTCCCGGTGAAGTGTACGGACAGTGCTATCTGTGGATTTTACTTTACTCTGACACAGGTTACAAGCACCTCGGGAAGGTGTGGCTCAACTACTCCTTCCTTTGAGAAGCCTGCTCTGGGCGGGGGCATAGGGGGTGTGGCATGGTTTAGAAAAGATTTCATTCCTCTCTAATAATGTGGTTTTTAAGAAATATTTTATATTTTTATTTAAGAGAGAAAGGGAGAGAGAGAGCATGCATGCAGAGGGAGACGGAGAGGCAGACTCCCCGCTGAGCAGGGAGCCCAATGTGGGACTCTGGGATCGTGACCCCAGCAGAAGGCAGACGCTTAACCCACTGAGCCACCCAGGTGCCCCAATAATGTGGTTTTTTAATGTTTACTGTAAAGTTGATGAAGAGAACATCCAAACAAGAGGTCAAGTAAGATGAAACCAGATTCTACTGGAAGGAAACCCATGTTCAGACATGTAAATGTCAGGTGAAAAAGAGATTCAGAGCATTAGTACCAGAGCATGGAATGACCTTTCTGCACCAAGTTTTCTGATTTCACTGAAAAAAGCCAGATGCAACAGGCAAGGATATTCCGGCCTACGTATTATTAGCTCAACAGAAAACAAGAAACACCGGCTTGGGTCACAGGACAACGGTTTTTGACAAGCATAATAAATGTCCTATTCTTAATAGCGTTCACAGTTCAGAGGATTCATGAAGGTTTCAAGCCATGGCCCTTACAAATAGCAAGGGTCCTGCATACGGCACTATTTTTCTTTAATAAGACAGATTAAGTCTGGGTTTAAGACAGATTAAGTCTGGAAGTTTTTTCTTCAAAGGTTTAGATCCTATTTTAACACTATTGCTCACGCCTAAGAAGCCCTTCCTAAGCATAGAAAAGTTATACAGCACTAATATTCCAGAATCAAGGTAGGGACGTGGGTTTAAGTGTAAAAGAAGCAGTGTCCTCAGTGTTCAAAACGTCAAAACCAATTCTAAGCCGCGCTTATACTTTGCTGAAACAGACGAACCTGGGGGCAAAAAAACCCTCAGCTTCAGAACTGTATGCCCTGGATATTTTTTAACACAGGCACGAGGCTACAAGCAGCCCAGAATAAACCTCAGGCACATGTCTATAGAACAGCGAGGTGCAAGCTTTCCTTCCCTGCTAGAGGTTATGCTGAACGGGGTGCGCCGAAGCGATCAAAACAAAGGAGTGGGTTTCAAGAGCACGGCATCTCCTGAGGAGGAAGGCCAAGGAGAAGAGACTCAGGGAAGGTAACTAACTGGTTTAACTTTGCATGTAGTACACCAGAGAGAGACGCACACAGAAATCTTGCTGGAAATTAAAGGTGCTCAGGCTCATAGGCGTTCTGTTCTCAAAACGCGTACGGCGAGCGTCATGGGATGTGCAGGTACGAAGTGCGCGCATCTGAAAAGAAGAGACGTCAGAAGCAAGCAGGACCAAGTATGAGAGCACGACAACGACCCCACTGTCTGTCTTAGCTGGGCGCCCTGTGGCCAGTCCCCCTCCCCCGACGCCACACTAGGAACAGCAACCCTCCACAGGAAAGAATCCAAAACATGGGGCTACCTGTTGGTAGTGAAACAAAGATGTAGCCGTCTTGGTTTGAAAAGGTTCTAGCTCTGGGGCACCTGGCTGGCTCAGTCCGTTCGTCATCTAGCTGAGATTTCAGCTCAGGTTGTGCTCTCACGGGTCGCGAGATCGAGCCCTGCGTTGGGCCCCACACACAGAGCGCAGAGTCTGCTTGAGATTCTCTCCCTCCGCCCCTCCCCCTGCTCTCTCCCTCCCTCTCTCGCTCCAAAACTAAACCTTAAAAAAAAAAAAAGAAAAAAGAAAAAAAAAAAAAAAAGGAAAGGAAAGGAAAAAAGTTCCAGTTCAGCCGAGTCATTTTTTTGTTTGTTTTATGTCAAACCAGTTGAGTAAACCAGCTTAGGGCTCCAGGTGTGCAAAGCAGGAAGTTCCCATCACGGACTTTCAGTGCAAGGATGGCCTGGAACCCTGCATCCTCCTCGTCTCATTCCCTCAATTGTTTTCATCTATCTGCATGGACAACACAAGGTGGAAAATAGCTGAAGTTTTCTGGATTGCTTAGAGAAGTTGTTCTTGTGCTGGGTTGTGCATTAGAAATAAAATGCAGTGTTTATGAAAATACAATCTAAGTCTTATCTGGAGGGATTCAGCTGTTCTAGCAGCATCCACTACCTAGACACTCATTTACACTGGTGAGCCTTGTGCTGTATGAGATTTATGCCAATTCATCGAAAAAGAAAACACACACACGGGGTCTCGTCTACCCCCAATGCCCCAACCCACACACACTGTCCCCCTGAATTTTATGAAACCTTTTTGCTGGGTCTTTGTGGTTGCACCCCTACCATCCATCAGGCGTGCACCCACATCGGGTGAGGAGCACACTCCGAGGTCTGGCGACCCAGAACACACCGCCAGCCAACTGCAAACGCGGGAACCACAGAAGCTGCTTTGTCCCTCAGGTGTCGTTCCTGGGTTTTGAGTTACAGTTTCCCTGCCTTCTCTTACTCACATAACCTCACCTGGACAGACGCAGGCTCTGAACAGATTTTCAACGGAGATATAATTCACCCACCATAACATTCGCCCTTTTCAAGTATCCAGTTTGGAGGTTTTTAGTGTATTCACAGAGCTATGCAACCACCCCAGCTAACTAATTCCGGAATGTTCTCACCCCGAGAGAAACCACACCCATTAGCAGTCACTCCCTGTTCTGCCTTCTGCCAGCCTTTGGCAACTGATAACGGACCGTCTCTATGGATTTGCCCGTTCTGGAAGTTTCACACAAATGGAGTCATTTGACACATGGTCTTTTGTGTTTGACTTCTTTCTCCTACTGTATTTTCAAGGTTCATCCATATCATAGCCCGGCTCAGCGCTTCACCCTCTTTTCTATCATGTGGAAAAGAGAATATAGAAAAGTTTAACTTTCTCTATTTCTTCCATGCCTTTGGTGATTAGTTGGTTAAAAAAAAAATACTGGTGTCGATTTTGTTTTATTGAATCTAATATATTTCAATTAGCAAATCTTATCACCTATCTTAGACTTCTTTTTCCTTTGGGACACTAACCCTTACACACTGTCCCTTAATGTATTTTAATCAATCAAAGCTACTTTTTCATAGTTTAAATAGAAGTCTAAAGGCCTTCTTTTAATAATTAGTAATTATCTTCTTTTAATAACTAGTTATAATTATCAAGATTTTTCTATTTATTTTTTAAGATACTTCCAAGTTCCCAGACAATGGATTGCTGCTGTTATCTCTTGGATTTTACTTTTATGTATTATGCATGGAATTTGTATTATGCCCTATCCTTATACAAACCCATATATCATTTTCTTCCTCCAATCCCCTGACAACATTTAGGATTAATTAATACTGTTTTTATAATTTTATGACCCATATAAAATATTATTTCCAGGGGAGCGATAGCATACCCTATGGTACAATTTTGTTTTCCCTGAAGTTGGCGGTTTTATTTCTGATTTTCTACATTGTCTGTGTTCCTACCACAAGTTCACCCACACATTCTTCACCTGCAGGGGGGTACATCTCCACTCAGTATGTCTACACACATCCAAGAGTCCCTTAATTTCATCTTTTTCTTGGTGGCATCCTTCCTGGAGGCCTTCATTCTACTACGGTTTATTTTTTTAAGATTTTATTTATTTATTTGTCAGAGAGAGAGAGCTCAAGTACAAGCAGGGGGAGCGGCAGAGGGAAGAAGAGAAACAGGCTCCCCACTGAGCAGGGAGACCTGCGTGGGACTCAATCCCAGGACCCTCGGATCATGACTTGAGCAGAAGGCAGAAGCATAACTGACTGAGCCACCCAGGTGTCCCAAGGTTTCTGACCTTTCCCGTCTGTGGCACAGCCGCTGCTCTGCTGGGGTCTCCTGCCAGCAGCGTGCGAACTCTCAGCGATCGTAGCGTGCCAACTCTTTTCACCCAAAGCTTTCCTCACTCTGCTTGGTGGAATACACACTGTGGTATCTTCCTCAGAAGGGTGAATGGGAGATAAACGTTTACGTGCTACACACTTTTGAAAATGTCTTTATTCTACCCTACCACTTGATAATAGTTTATCTAGATACAGTTTCATGATTCAAGAACAAACACTGTCCATCAGAATTTTGAAAGCGTTGCCTCACTGTTTCCCAGGTTGTCATGCTTTTATTTCTAAGCCTTTGTGACCCTGTGGCCTGATTTTTATCTGTACAAATTTTAGTGTCCTCTGTTTGTCTAGGTTCTGAAGTTTCTTGAGGTGGTATCTTGGTGCAGGTCTCTGTTTTGCACTGAATACTCAGGGAGACTTTTTTTTTTTTTTAAGATTTTTTTTTTTTTAAAGTAATCCCTACACCTGACGTGGGACTTGATCTCACAACCTCGAGATCAACCGTTGCATGCTCCACCAACTGAGCCAGCCAAGCACCCCAGGGGAGACTTTTTTGTTGTTGTTGCCCTTATTTATATAGCTCTATTGAAGTCAAGTTGAGCTACAACATACATATTTAAGTGTAAACTTTGATGAGTTTTATATTCATAGGCACCCATGATGATGATAAATGTATTTACCGCCTCCCAAACTTCCCTCAAGTCCAGTTTATCGTCTCTGTCATCCCTCCGCAGGCAACCACACGTTTGTTTTGTCACTATTGGTTACTTTGTATTTTCCGGGATTTCGTATGCATGGCTCCAAGGAGTTTATACTCGTGTTTGTTTCCCTTCTGCTCGAGCTTCGTCCAAGGTGCAGTGTGTACCGCTGGTCTGTCCGCCTCCGTACTGACTAGTACTACGTGGTCTAGAGACACTAGAATTTGTTTATCCATTCACTTGTTGGGGGGCATCTGGCTTGTTTCCACTGTAGCTTTACAAATAACGCTGCAATGGACCTTCACGTTCAAGTGCCTATGTGACGTGTGCTCTGTAAGTGCCTACGACCCACATCACGCTTTTCCAGGAACTATTAAAGGTTGCTTTAGCAACTTCTCGACTATTCCCTTTTTAAAAAAGAAAAATTTATTTGTTTAGTTGACAGAGAGTGAGAGACAGCACACACAAGCAGGGGCAGCAGCACAGGGAGAGGGAGAAGCAGGCTCCCCACTGCGAAGGGAGCCTGACGTGGGGCCAGATCCCAGGACTCCAGGACCATGACCTGAGCCAAAGGCAGACGCTTCACTGACTGAGCCACCCAGGCGCCCCTATTCTTGACTCATTAACCATCTCTCCTCTTTTCCATTCCCCACCCACATGCTATGGAAACCTAATGACTATTTTCCACTCTGCTCCCATGACTTGACAGTTTAGATCCATCCAGTTACTGAGTCAGATATCTGAGTCCATTTTGACTCTTTCCTTGTCTTTAATCAGGTACAAATCCTGCCGATTCACCCTCCTGAGGGTCCCTGCACGTGCTTGCTCTTGTTTTTCTCCATCACCACTGACTCCGGACAGGCATCATTTCCTACCTGAAATGAGTCAACTGGCCCTTGGGTGCCTCCAATCCTCCCACTTTAATCTACGACCCACACTTCAGGAGCCATTTTCCTAGCACACAAATCCGGTCATGTTTATTCTCCAGTTAAAACTCACCAACAGCTGCCAAGTGCTGACAGGACAATCAAAATTCTAGAAATGGTACGCGTGGTCTTTAAAAACGTAGCCCCAGGGCTCACTTCAGGTCCAGCTCTTCCCAACCAACACCCTGAGTTCCAGCCATGTTGAACTCACTGTGGATTCCCAAACGTGCCATATTTTATTTGTTTGTACCTCTGAGTTTGTATATACTTTTTCATCTCTTTGGAATGCCATTCCTTAACTGAGTCATTTTATGAAACCCCACTATGCCCTACAGTGGCCAATCCAATTCTCTGTTTCTCTGTGCTCCCCTAGAATTTCTGTCCTCTGTAACCTTATGACTTATTCGCGTGTTTTGTTTTTTCTAGACCCCGAGTTCTCCAGCGCAGGAACTGCGCTTTTGTCTTTCCTGTGGCTATCAGCTAGCACAATGACACTAACACACGTAACAAATACACAGGGTGCATAATTCATCAGAACACGCTGCTCCCTCCACATCTCTATATATTACCCGAATTAGTCCACCTGCTCCCATCGGTCCTGGGAGCTACAGCCTGAGCATTTGAAATATTTAAAGAACAATGAAGAGGGCTATCTAATTGTATAAAACCACATGGAGATTAGAATTGGCATACGCCAATTATCTAATGGTAAAATTTAATGCTAATATAAATTTTCATCAGAAGCCAGGGTACCAAATCTACAAAAATATGAATGTAAATATCTGAAATACGGTTTTCATTGATCCGTAGTGGAATATAGAATTAATTGAATTCGTACCATAATATAGCAAGTTTATAAATTATATGTATAACACATATTATATTACTGAAGTATGAACTATAAAAAAAGCGGATGTTCTAAGAACCAACATGGATTCGGGGGGGAAGGACAAGCTCTATCGCATTCCGTCCTCTATCACTCTCAGCCCCAGTGCTGTCCTCGTTAGAATGCAAACTGAAACCATCATTAAGTAGACTATACTCCAGGCCAGTCTCAAATCTGGCCACACATCTGAAGTACCTGAGGAATTTCTTTATCCTGCCGTCATCATCATCATCACCGCCACCACACAAGTAATGTAAGCACTTTGATACAAAATTCATACAATGCAGATTACGTAAAACAAAGTATACTTACATAATATGAATTATATTACATAGTATAAATTAAAATGTTTAAATATATAGTATAAACGGCCCAACTCTCTGATTCTACCCCCAAGAGGTAACTACTCTTTATTAAAGAGTTTCTTTCTAATTCTTTAACATATTTATACATCTAATCCACCCTCCATCTGCCCTCTATCCCCCCACACGCATACAAACACACACATACTTTTTTTTTTTTTTCCAAATACAAATGGAAATATGCTATACTTACTGGACTGAAATTGCTCTTTTCACCTAAGAGTGATCTTGGACACCTTTCCCTATCAGTGCATAGAGATCTACCTTATTCCTCATTCTTTTCAATGATAAGTATGATTCCGTTCATTCAGAAAGTATCTTCTGAGAAGCTACCATGTGCTTGGCACCAAGCCAGATACGTAGGCGTGACCCCAGACTCTCCCTAATACCTCATGTGCCTCATACCCAATTAAAATCCATCTGTAGCTCCATCATCCAGAGAATCAAGTCCAAAATAGCCTATCCTACAATGTTACTTTGGCAATTCTCAGGCCTTAGGCTACCCTCCTTGCTTTAAACCTTCGGAACATGAATAAGTCGATCCTGCCTACGCACCTTGGGTCTGGCCAGTGGGAACCTGTATATGATCCTGATAAACAGCCTAGTTTGGGGACCACTAGCCTATAAAACATGTTCTAAGAAGGCTGGCATAGCTCACACGTTCATTTAGTCATTCAGTTATCAAATACTTACGAGGCCCTCCACTGACCACTAGAAATCCAAAGATGAGATGACTCAATCTTTGCATTGGGCAGTAAGGAAATGACATCTAGTGGAGGGACAGATGTGAAACACCAAGGAATAATGACCATAAGTTTTTTTTTTTTAATTTTTAAAATTATGTTATGTTAGTCACCATACAGTATATCATTAGTTTTTGATGTAGTGTTCCATGATTCATTGTTTGTGTATAACCCCCAGTGCTCCATGCAATACATGTCCTCCTTAATACCCATCACCGGGCTAGCCCATTCCCCCACCCCCCTCCCCTCTAAAACCCTCAGTTTGTTTCCCAGAGTCCATAGTCTTTCATGGTTCCTCTCCCCCTCCGATTTCTCCCCCCTTCTCCTAATGTCTCCCCTGCTATTCCTTATAAGGCAGAGAGTCTATTTCATATACGTATGGTTTCATTTCCTTCACAATAACTCTGAGAAGTATATTCTATTATCATCCTCATTTATATAAGGTAAATAAGTAAAGATCAGAAACTGAGGCAGGGAAGTCAAACAACCTAATAAATACATTAAAAAATCTTCTGTTAGCACATACAGTATTGATTATGATTATGATTATGATTATTTCTGACTTTCCTCCCATCTCAGACTGTTTGCCTTTGCGGGGCCTCTCTGAACTCCGGAGCCTCTGAACTGAGTCACTGCTAGAGGCCATTCAGTTCCAAGAATTTATCTTGCTTGACTCTCTGGGGCCTGGAGAACTCTTCAAACCCAAAGGCCGTCAGTCCCGGGCAGTAACTCCAATTCCAACAAGTTACTTTAAGCAGTCTGAGGAAAAGGTGGAAGACTAACCCACTCGCCTAAATTATACGGCTAAGATAATCAGCTACAACAGCTCTTCCTGTTCTACCTCCAAAAACAAATAATTGTACCGTGTTTTAATTTCCCCCTTTTATAAGTGAGAATTCTGCACCTCGCAGGTACAGGGCATACAAGGTGCTGGGCAAGCCAGCCTTAGGTTCTCTAGAGCCTGACCAGCTTTACAGGGATTTCTTCGTGACTGCAGGCCCCTCCCCTCCCTTTCCCCAAAGCATTTACTTTAGAAAACTTGCAATTGTAAATTAGTTCTTGGCCCATTGTGATGTAGATCTTCTCTCAGTCTCTTGCTGGTTTCACAACTTTGGAGTGTTTTTCTCAAGAACCTGAGAGCCATGCCTTTGAATTGTAATCATCAAAAAAGATAGCACCCCTGTCTCCCAGTCTCTGCAGGAGGGAAGGAGGTTCAAGTCAGTAAATACAAAATAGCAAATGCATGTGGACCAATCTGCCTGCTAAAGACTTCCAGCATTTTCCCACTGGTTCACCCCAGCGCCTACCTCAGCATCTAAAACCCCTCCTGCCTTTTGTTTCCTAGGAGTTGAATAAATCTCCCTCCTCTATTGTGATAGTCTTGGGCAAAATCATCTCAATTTACCGCTGTCTAGCACATTTTTTCCCTAACAGTGTTAAACACAAAATCATAAATCAGGACTTCGACCACCCATTCCCAGGAGAATATGGAAGAAATGAAGTTATGTTGCAGAAGACTTGACGGTTCCGAGATTTTTTTTAGCTATAGGCCTAATTTGTCACATGGACCAGGACAACCTCAGAGAGCTGTATAGTCAGTTTCCTCTGAAAATATAATTCATTTGATGTCCACGGAGTAGAACAGGAAACATTTGTATGTTGCTATATGAAAGATGGACATATCGCTAAAAAGAAAAATCTATCCAACCAATTCTAAATTCGCCTACAAATAGTCAAGGCTTCCCTAAATGTGCTTATCCTTAATTTTTTTTTGAAGATTTTATTTATTTATTTGTCAAAGAGAGAGAGAGAGCACGGCAGAGGGAGCAGCAGGCAGAGGGAGAAGCAGATTCCCTGCTGAGCAAGGAGCCTGATGCAGGTTCCATCCCAGGATCCTGAGATCACCACCTGAGCCAGAGGTAGACTCTTAACCGACTGACCCACCCAGGTGTCCCTGTGCTTATCCTTTAAATATTAAAAGTACATGATTTCTGGGCTCCTGGGTAGCTCAGTCATTAAGCATCTGACTCTTGGTTTCAGCTAAGGTCATGACCTCAGGATTATGACACTGCCCCCCCCCCCCCGGGTCTCCATGCTCAGTGCCAAGTCTCCTAAAGTTTCTCTCTCTCTCTCTCTCTCTCTCTCTCCTCTGCCCCTCCCTGTAATCACTCACTCTCTCTAAATCTTTTTTTAAAAAAAGGACACGATTTCATCTTTTAAGATGTTTTTGAAACATGAAATGAGGACATTTCTTACCCATTGATAAAGAAATGCCTACCAAAGTAAAGAGCAAAAGGTGACCCTACATCACCTTGCATGAGAAGTTTATAGGCCTCCAGAGCTCATGATTTAATAATTTCAGCCTAGAAAACACTAAATATTCTAGAAACCATGTTAGAGGTTACATCTAGTTGTTCTCTACTGAATTCGAAATAACAAATGTGGATGACCCAAGAATACTTTCAATTAAGCAGGTTGACGCTCGTACTAGAATATTCTAAGTGAGTGGAATTTGCCCAGAAAATATCGGAGGATATAGTTACACTGAGTTTCCAAGAGATGATTTCTTAGGCTTCCTAATGAGAATCTGAAAAACATACAAAAGCATCACACAACCAAGCAGTTACGATTTCTTGCAATTAGAGAAGCCGGTAATCTACGAGACTGCTGCAAAGATTCCTGAAGTTGTGTCACTCTCCTCCATCCAGCATCTCAGGAGACATCTTAGTTACATGCCGTCAAACCCCACATGATCACATCTACTCCTCCACAGCCCCAAGTGCTGCTTGGATGATTAATAAGCATTTCTTAATTGTCATATCTGAAGCTGTGATTTATATCCTAAACTCAATTTTCCTCCATCCCTTCACTTCAAGAATTGGCACCCACCCTTTACCTCAGAGCCACGAGCTTGGAATTATCCCTGACTCCCCTTGCTCTGGCACCCACCAGCAAGACCTACCAGCGCCTGGTTTTTAAATATTGCTCTAATCCAACCACTTGTCAACATAACCCATCTGTTCAAGCCACCACCATGTCCCTCTAGACCCATGAGAGTTAATTATTAGTATTATTATTTTTCATTAGCAGGAAGGATCAAGATTGGACATTACAAGTGGTAATAAGTGATATAAGAAAGCCATGCTTGTTTTCTTTTAAGACTCCAGTTTCCAGGAGAAGCAAAGGAGCACCTGAGAAAGACGAGCTTAGTAATAAGAACAAAGTATACGTTGGGAGGAGGGGAGCATAGACCCCAGATGGGGGGTGGGAGGGGAGGAGGAAATTATTTTACCATCAGAGGAAAAAGGAGGAACCTTTTGTTAAATTGTCCACATCAGCTTTTCTAGTCCTCCTTCTGACCACTGACACATATTTTTGAGAAGTGAAATAGTAGGACAGGACAATATAAGCACATGTAGATTTCGGCAAAACACCCCCAGGCTCATTTACACCATCTGATCTATCCAGCCCAGAACTATGTAGCATGAAAAATGATTTCTAAAAATAAGGTCTGATGTCACCCGAAAGGCACCAACTTCAAGGAAAAAGCTCTTGGTGAAATTTTACTTCCGGTTGTTTTGCAAACTCAAGCAGACAGAATCTATCCGCCAACACTAATGAACACAAACTAATCATGTCACATTTTGCTCTGGGCAGTCAGCCTTCTAAAATTAAGTGCTGGTTCCTACTTGCTCCACAGGATAGAGCTCGAAGAACTGTCTAACACTGACAGAATGGATTTTCCTGCCTGAAACAGCATGGGAGATGTGTGACATGAGGGCAACAAACACGTCCTGAAGGGACTGAGCCGAAGGACCAAGGCAGAAAGTCTCTAGAAGTCAGAGAGGCTGGTTTCAGCCCCGCAGCTGAGACGTTTGGCATTTTCTTTCTGGAATGCTCACTGTTGCTGTGATTTAGCAGTACTCTGGAGCTTGTTCCTAACATCAGGCTAACGACACTGGTAGCAGGGCATGGTGGGTAATTGGGGGCAGCCTTCAGAATACAGAATTTACAGAAAAGCTTGTCTTTTCATCCACGGTAGAGGTGGCGGTGGGAAGGCCAGGGCTCATCTGGACTACTTGAGCTCTCCCAGCTGTTTCTGTAGATTCTTGTGTGTTCTGGGTTAAGTGTGGACAGGCATGTAGATTTTGGAAAATGGAAAAAAAAAAAAAAAAGCCATGATTAGGATGTTCCTAGAGTGAAAGCCACTCTTAGTCTGCGTGATCCTGACGTACTTATCATCGTGACTTGAGCTGTGTTCTTTTGCCCAGAAAATAGTATTCATCAGGTTCCTGTAAAGTTGTATGGGGACCCAGCCACCTCCAAGCATGTATGTGTGGACTGTGGCTGCTTCTGTGCTTCAGTGGCAAAGCGGACCAGTTACAACAGGGACTGTGTCGCCAGTAAAGTGGAAAATACTTATTATCCAGCCTTTGAATTAAAAATTGGCTGACCCCTTTTTAGCTGAGTGGACAAGTCAGGGACGGTCACTGCTGTCGTACTTCTAACCCCTCAGTCTGTTCAATATTTTTCTTACCATGTAGGTGACTCAGGGATCAGCTCAGACTTTCTTCATTTCGCACTCTGCTTGAAGTCAGGCCAAAACCCTATTTTCAGTAGCTTATGAATATTATAAATGTGGGGAATCTTTTTTACCAAAAGTCACACTCACGTGAGAGTTAACACTCTGGGGAGAATTTGAGGGCAAGAAATGTAGAAAAAGCTCAACATTGACCAGATCACCTCTAAGGTCTCAAGTAATGGCAAGTGGAAATTATAAAATAAATTGGATGTTCCTTACCAGTAAAAACTATATTTTTCTGCCTCCTTAATCCTGTTCTTTGTAGAATGGTTTGCAGACAGTCAAACATGTTGATTCAGAGGTCTTCACTGGGGAGGAGCTGAGAAATTATTTCTAGAAGGAGCCCTAATAAAGCATTCCCTTTCTTAGTTCTTAAGTGATATCTGCCAAATTGTGTAAGTCACAAATTCCACATTGTCACATATGGAATTTCCTAAGACTATAAGTATTGATGAAAAGAAAAGTTTCAGGATGTAGAATACAGCTTAAGCAAAACCTTGTATAGAGTTTGTCTATAGACTCATTTCAGACCTAAAGATACCTCCAGATTGAAAGTGAGGGGACAGATAATCATCTATAATGCAAACAGATGTCAGAAGAAAGTTGGAGTATCTTTACTTATTTCAGACAAAATAGATTTTAAAACAAAGACTGTAATGAGAGAAAAGAAGGACACTATATAATCATAAAGGGGACAGTCCAAAAGAAGATATAACAATTGTAAATATTTATGCACTCAACAAAGAAGCACCCAAATACATAAAGCAGTTAATAATAAATGTTAAGGAACTAATCAGTAATAATACAATAATAGTAGGGGACTTCAACACCCCACTTACAAAATGGATAGATCGTATAAACAGAAGATCAATAAGAAAACAATGGCTTTGAATGACACACTGGACCAGATGGACCTAACAGATGTATTCAGAACACTCCATCCTAAAGCAGCAGAATACATATTCTTTACAAGTACACATGGAACATTCTCCAGAATACATTACATATTAGCCCACAACACCAACCTCAACAAATTCAAGAATATCAGAGCCATAGTATGCATCTTTTCTGACCACAATGCTATGATACTTGCAATCAGCCACAAGAAAAAATCTGGACAGATCATAAATACCTGGAAGTTAAATAACATGCTACTTAACAATGAATGTGTCAACCAGAAAGTAAAAGAAGAAATGAAAAAGTACATGGAGGGCTGCCTGGGTGGTTCAGTCGGTTAAGGGTCTGCCTTTGGCTCAGGTCATGATCTCAGGGCCCTGGGATCAAGTCCCGCAATGGGCCCGCTGTTCAGCAGGGAGTCTGCTTCCTCCTCTCCCTTTGCCCTTCCCCCTGCTCATGGTCTCTCTCTCAAAGAAATAAGTAGAATATTTAAAAAAAAGAAAAAGTACATGGAAACAAATAAAAATGAAAATACAGTGGTCCAAAACCTTTGGCACGCAGCAAAGACAGTCCTAAGAGGGAAGTATATTAGAAAACAGCTAATACCATCCTCAATGCAGAAAAACAGAGCTTTTCCTCTTTGGTCAGTAGCAAGAGTGGGATGTCTACTCTCATCATTGTTATTTAACATAGTACTGGAAGTCCTAGCCTCAGCAATCAGACAACAAAAGGAAATTAAAAGGCATCCAAATCAGCAAGGAAGAAGTAAAACTTTCACTATTTGCAGATAACATGATACTATATACAGAAAACCCGAAAGACTCCACCAAAAAACTACTAGAATTGATAAATGGATTCAGTCAAGTTGCAGGATATAAAATTGATATGCAGAAATCTGTTGCATTTCAATACACCAATATGAAGAAGAAGAAAGAGAATTTAAGATATCAATCCTATTTATGATGGCACCCCAAATAAGATACCTAGGAATAAACCTAACCAAAGAGTTGAAAGACCTGTTCTCTGAAATCTATAGAACAATGATGAAACACATTGAGGAGGACACAAAGAAATGGAAAAACATTCCATGCTCCTGGATTGGAAGAACAAACATTGTTAAAATGTCTATACTACCCAAAGCAATCTACACATTTAATGCAATCTCTATCAAAATACCAACAGCATTTTTCACAGAACTAGAACAAACAATCCTAAGATGTGTGGAGAACCACAAAAGACAGCACATAGCCAAAGCAACTTTGAAAAAGAAAAGCAAAGCTGGAGGCATCACAATTCTGGACTTGAACTTGTATTACAAAACTGTAGTGATCAAAATAGTATGGTACTGGCATTAAAACGGACACAGATCAATGGAACAGAATAGAAAATCCAGAAATAAACCCACATTTATAAGGTCAATTAATCTCTGGTGAAGCAGGAAAGAATATCCAATGGCAAAAAGACAGTCTTTTCAACAAATGATGCTGGGAAAACTGGTCAGTTACACGCAACAGAATGAAACTGGACCACTTTCTTACAGCATACAGAAATATAAATTCAAAATGGATGAAAGACCTGAATGTGAGACCTGATACCATAGAAATTTCAGAGGAGGACACAGTTGTAACTTCTTTGACATCAGCCTTTTCACCTTCTTTCTAGATATGTCTCCTGATGCAAGGGAAACAAAAGCAAAAATAAACTATTGGGACTGCATCAAGATAAAAAGCTTCTGCACAGTGAAGGAAACTATCAACAAAACTAAGAGGCAACCTATGGATGGGAGAAGATATTAGCAAATGATGTGTCTGATAAAGGGTTAGTGTCCAAAGTATGTAAAACACTTATGCAACTCAACACCCAAAAAACAAATAATCCAATTGAAACATGGATGGAAGTCATGAACATATTTCCAAAGAAGACATCCAGATGGCCAACAGACACATGAGAAGATGCTCAACATCACTCATCGTCAGGGAAATACAAATCAAAACTACAATGAGATATCACCTCATAACCTGTCAGAATGTCTAAAATCAACAACACAAGAAACAACAAAGTGCTGGAAGGATGTGGAGAAAGGGGAGCCCTTGTGCACTGTTGGTGGGAATGCAAACTGGTGCAGCCACTGTGGAAACAGTATGGAATTTCCTCAGAAAGTTAAAAATTGAACTACTCTATGATCTAGTAATCACACTACTGGGTATTTACCCCCCAAATACAAAAACACTAATTCAAAGGGATACATGCATCCTTTTGTTTATAGCAGCATTATTTACGATAGCCAAACTGTGGAAGCAGCCCAAGTGTCCATTGATAGATAACGAATGGATAAAGAAGAAGTGATATACATATATACAGTGGATTATTATTCATCAATTAAAAAAAAACGAAAACTTGCCATTTACAATGGCATGGATGGAGCTAATAGAGGTATGCTAAGTGAAGTAAGTCAGTCAGAGAAAGACAAATAGCATATGATTTCACTCATACGTGGAATTTAGGAAACAAAACACATGAGTAAAGGGGGGAGAAAAAGGCAAACCAAGAAACAGACTCTTAACTACAGAGAACACACTAATGATCACCAGAGGGTGGGGGTGGGGGAAACAGGTGATGGGAATGAAGGAGGGCACTTGTCCACTTGTCCTGATGAGCACGGGGTCATGTACGGAAGTGTTGAATTACTCATTGTACACCTGAAACTAATATAACACTGTATGCTAACTAACTGGAATTAAATTAAAAAACAAAAAAAAATAGTTTATCTATGGAAAGTCTGGTAAAATACTAAATAAAAAAGAAAATGCATTTTGTTGGACCTTAAAATTATAATTAAAAAAAAAAGTAATGGGGATTCAAGCAAAACCATGTTCATAATGGTGGAACTTTTCTCAGACCACCTTTGAATTCCCAAAATAGTACATGCTGGCTAAATGAAATGGTGTCAAAATGGTGGCAAATTAAATAGAACGTGGAAGTCTCCCTCTTACCAGTTTCTGGCCAACTGTACTGTTAATCAGTATTCCTTGAGAAAGATCCCACAAAAAAGACCCAAATATGACACTGTTTGGTATGTGTTTTTAAATGAAATTAAATAAGCTCCTTAAAAATATCTGGGGAACTTATTTGTTGGTTGCCATTCACACATGTCTTCAGTATTTGGAGATCTTTCTTCTGTGGGATCTAGGAGGATGGAAGGATCCAGTCTCAGAACATGCTGAGAAACGATGATCCTTGCTTTCAGCTAATGGACATTACAGCTTTATCTGTATTCTGTTTCAGTAAACCTAAAGAATTTCTATTTACTGACAAGTAATGTTGTTATTGATGTTTTTGACAACCCAAATTAAATCCTTCCTTTCTTTTTCTAATACTTATTTGTACTCAATGTATTAGAATTCATAGAATTCAAAAACATAATTTAAAAAATTATGATCCTTGCTATCATGGCATTTTTGGCCAAAAAGTGGTTTGTGAAAAAGTATGTTGAAGAGAAACATTTCAAAGGTTACAGATTGAGCCAATGTCCTCTTAAAAATTTAGAGGGGCAAACACAGAGGTAATTACATGGAAGTAACTCTATTATTAAGTGCTTATTATGTGCCAAGAACTATACTAAATAGTGTGTGTGTGTATGTGTGTGTGTGTGTGTGTGTGTGTGTGTGTGTGTATTGTCTCATTCAGCCCTCATAATCCTATGATCTAGGCACTGCTATTGTTATCCCCATTTTACAGATGAGAAAACTGATGAAGAGGTTCAAGGACTTCCCAGGGCCACAGAATAACTAGATACAGGAGTATATACTCCGCGGCAGGCAGTCTGCCTCTAGAGCCCATTTCGGAGCACTAGAGCTACAATAAAGGATTGAGAGAGATGGAGATGTAGGAACAGGGAAGACTGAAGAATGATTTCTCCTGGCAACTGGTATCTCAGCCTCTCGGTGCCTCCGCCATGTGCCCACGACAGCAAAAGAAAATGTCAGCTTTCTTATCTGTCTCGTCCAGACTGATAGTCTGACACAAGGTCACCTCTGGGTTCCAAAAGCCTGACGACGCCTGGTGTTTGGAGAGTGTTCAATCATGTTTGCTGAATGAACGTGCATATATGAGAAAGGCAGGACTCCTGGGAGAGGCAAGAAGGTTCAGGCAAGATTTTCAGACTTCTTTATTGCTCCTGTTCTTACAAGATTCCTCATCCAACTTGTTTCCTTCACAACTTGCTTAATCACACTTCTATTTTACCTACGCAACTGAACCCCTAGATTTACAAGAGAGAATAGTTTGAGGCTAATGAAGTTTGGGCCAAGAAGGAATTCACACTCAAGATAAATGAATCACCAAACCTTAGAGAGATGGACCATCGGTCATTCAGGAAGCCATGATGGATTATAACAGAGGAAACCAGGTTCTGATGAGATTAAGTGGCTTCTTTAAAGGTGTCAGTTACTTAGTGGCACAGCCAAGAGCCTGTCTTCTGAAGTGGGACACCCATCACTCGATACACACTGAGGCTTGGCCATAAGAGGGGGAAATGACACTAGGAAAATCCACAGGCTTAATCAACACGAAAGACTGTAAAGAGGGACAGGATGAGGGAAGTACAGAGATAGAGACTTTAGGGTGGTAAGTAAGACTCATGACAATCTCACCGGTTAAACCCACACCAACTCAAATGTTTATTAGGTTTCTTCTCATACTTTAATATTTCTTTAGCTAGTTTTTAGGGAAAAAAAGAATAAATCTGTTTAGTACCCTGAAAAATGCTTCTAAGTAGAATCATCTATGTAAGGGAAGTGGAAAAAATGCAAGAAAAATGCTATAGTTAATGATCTTCCATATTGTTTTTAAGTGGAGAGAACAGGATGCTGAAATTTCTATCTTGATCTATTACAAAGTGTATCTCCTATGCCTTCCCTGATTCTGTGTCTACTCTCATTTCATCTATGGAATCTGCAGTTTGCATCACAAGCATATTATGAAGAAAGTCATGTGGGTGTAGGCAATGGACACAACCAATGAAAAGAACTCCCCCCCCACCCCAAAGCTTAGTAATACTAAAACTCAGGGATACACTCTCTTTAATTGGCACAATTTCAGGCTTAGTCAGCCTACACAGTGGTACACTATGTCATTGCTTCTGCTACATAAGCCAGGTAAGATTGGAATGTGATTTTAATTGAGTGGATTGATGTCAACATTTTTCCAAAAAAAGGTGGAAAAGAGGAAAAGAAGGAGGTGCCAAAGTGTCACATAAGATGTCATCACACAAATCATAGTTTTAAAAACATTGTTTTCATCCTAAGAGGAAACAAAATGTATTCCATCCCGTCGTGTGGAGAATGTAGAAGGCTTGAGAAGTGACTACGAAAGCAAAGACGGATTTGAACGTCCCCAAACCAGAAATGTGCCGAGTCACTAATAGAATTTGCAAAGAACTTATTAATGTAACCTATCTTTAAAAAGGGGGCACTACTAAAATGTCAATCTGAAGGCTTTTTGTTTTTTGGGTTTTTTTTTGGCCAATCAGTTGGATAATAATAGGGTTTTAATCCCTTAGATTAAATAAAACTAGTCTAGGGGCACCTGGGTGGTTCAGCTGGTTAAGACACCAAGCCCAACTCTTGGTTTCAGTGCAAGTCATGATTCTCAGGGTTCTGAGATGAGCCCCGTGACCCACTCATGCTCAGCTGGTGATTCTCTCTCCTTCTGCCCCTCCCCCTACACATGTTCTTTCTAAAATAAATAAATAAATAAAATATTTAAAACAAAACAAAAGCCAAAAACTAGTCTTGAAATGACTGACCACAGATTTAGAAAGAGTAGTATCTCTTTGTGATTTTGGGCGAAAAGACAGGAAGTGAGTTTTTGGATCCCACTAAGAGTCACTAGATTACCTTCTTTCCTTTCCACTGATCATGGTAGACCCTTGTCTTGTCTACCCAGAGAGAGCTATTCCCTCTTCATTCCCGGAGAGATACAGAGGCAGCATTAAACTTATTTTATGGAACTGTTTCCTCCAGGCCTCACAATTTTAAACATATATGCTGTGAAGTAATATAAAAATGGGCATTATTTTGTTATTACATAAGATCGTTCGCTGTGACTGCTCACCCTCATATCCCCAAAAGGTAACAATTCCAACAGCTGTACTAACAGAATGCCATTTATTATTATAAAGGATATATAAGAGGAAGGGAACACAAAAACCAACTCATGGGTCTCAGTTCCATCTTCCACAGTTAAGATTCAGGGGTTTTAATAATCAACAAGAGTTCATTCTAAGTAAATGTGTATGGCAGAAAAGGCAACTGTGTTTCAGCCAACTCCCTAGTGGTGACGGAGGCTACTTTTATTTTGGTTTGGTGGTTCTTTAAATGCGTTTTCGAGTATTTACATTGGCTATTCAGGGATTTTTAAAGGTCCGCTATTAGGGTGTAGAGTATTATATTTTAATACAATTTAACAGATTTTTTTGGGGGGGAAGAGTGAAAAAAAACTCTCATTTATAAATTCTTAAAAAGAAGCAAATGTTTTGATCAAGAATGCTGATTTCATTCCTTCAGCTGCTCCAACTTCAGATTCTCTGGATGACCCTCGATCTGGTACATTACTACATGGCTACATTAGTAATTACCACATTACTGGGGCTCTTGACCTCTTGGTTGCAAAGATCTTGGTTGCAAAATCTCAATGCTTAGCAGCTGGAAGATGAATTTAACTTGATACTATGGCCATGATGCTATTTCCTTAAACAATTTGTCTTTACTAATTAAAGTTGTGAGAGTATGTACGTATCTATGTATGTGTGTGCAAATGCATATTCTAAAGTAAAAAAAAAAAGACAAAGAAAATATTATGGCATTGTTGAATAAAAGGAGGCGGTTTGAAGAAGAGAGAAACAGGTGGACGTTGTTGAGTTATGAGAAGTTCAATCTTCCCAAGATCCCTGAAAAGATGCATTGATCCAGAATCAATACTGTATTGTCCAGGAGAACTCTAACATTAAAGTATGCACCATAGCCCTTCAATGATAGACAGACCATGACGGTTTAAGTGCCAGTCATTATTCCTACCTTGTCTGTGTGGACTGCTCTTGAGTAGCTCCAGGAAATGCACACACACAGATGGGAATACGTGTGAAGTCACAGACCACCTTCTAGTATTAACACGCTTTTCTGTATTATAGAAACATTTCTGTTAGCTTTCCAAATTATGTTCAAGTGCTCAGACTATTTCAATTATTTTTGATGTCTCCAATGTTTATGTAGAGTCTACTGAAAATAATAATCCATTTTCCTTTACTGTGGCCCTTATCCTCTCCTGCCATCTTAATGTCTCTCATAAAACAAATGCAGCTAAACATAAGTCATATACATCACCCCAAGCTCTGCTTTTCTATTATCTCACAGAAACACAGAGCTGCACTTTATCTGGGATTTGCTTTGAAAAAATACAATGGCAAGGGAGTGAATGAATTTTATGGAACAACAATAAAAGACCCAAAGATTAAAAGGCATTTAAAAACTCAGAAATAGTTATTATATTCCCTAGGACATTAAAAAGGCAAATGGAAGCCTTTTATGGGAGGAATATAAATTGGAAAATATTTCCTGCTGCTAAACATGAGATGCCACATCCTAATTTCACCATCTTTTAGTCTTATTATTTTTGTTTACATTTATTTTAAAATATTGACTATATAGTTGAAAAAGATAGTTAGCTATTCGATCTCTCGATTCCTTAAAATACATGCACATAGTCAGATTATATTGGATACTGGAAAAAACACCGCTTTATGTGAATTTTTATAAATTTGCTTCTTTAAAATGTCAAATCCTCCCCCCAAAAGTGGAACTGAAATAGATATACATAGAATCCCACACATAGTACACCTACAGTACTCTGAAGAAAACAAGCCTATATCAATGGTTCTAGAAGTTTCCAAAGAAAAGATCTTTCAGTACATGTAGTAGGAGAAGAAAGGGGAGAAGAAGGGGGGGGGTAAACAGAAGGGGGAATGAACCATGAGAGACTATGGACTCTGGGAAACAAACTGAGGGCTTCAGAGGGGAGGGGGGTGGGGGAATGGGATGGGCCGGTGATGGGTATTAAGGAGGGCACGTATTGCATGGTGCACTGGGTGTTATACGCAAATAATGAATCATGGAACACTACATCAAAACTAGGGATGTACTGTATGGTGACTAACATAATATAATAACAAAATATTTAAAAAGAAACAAAGTATGTGTTCATTTTTCTAATAGATAGATATAGGTATGGGCACAGAGAATATAAGTATATTTGAAAAGTAGTAAAGAAAATACACTTAAAACTTTAAATTTAATCAGATTTCTTGTTTGTTCTGCTCTGGTTAAAATTTTAACCCTAAACCATCTCTGAAACTGGCAGAATTCCTTTTATGAGTACTCAGCTCTATGAACTTCAGTCCCTAAACGCCCGTCATGTGGGTCCCTTTCCCTCTTAGGTAGTTATTTAACATCCTCTCTGGGCATGCCCTGCTGACAAAGTGGAGTTCTGCCCTGGACAATGGAGTGCCTTCATTCTGTATTTGGAAGCAGAAACAAGGGAGTGATGGGTGGAAAACAGCATTCCTAATCAAGACCTAGCCTGAGGAAGAGAAGTAAATAAATGCACTAACTTAAGCTTTTCAATCCCGTATCTAGAACTCAGGCCACCCTCTCCTGCTTTGGGTTATAGCTAGATTCATTTCTGATTTCCTGTTTTAGAGAAAAGCCCCCGCCTCTGACTTCCCAAAGACTGGAGGGGGAAAGGAAGGGGCAGGTGACTTTCATGAAGAAATGAAAATGGAATACAGTATGAAGATTTTATAGTCACCACTCTTTATAGGCAAAAGCAGCAGAAATGCCCTCAGGCTTCTGCTTACTTAGGGCTCTGGGCCCCCCTACCATCAAGCATGTGATGAAAACAGGTGACACATCCCTCTCAGAAGTGCCACAGAGCCTGTGACTTTGACACCGAAGGGAAAAGTGAGTCATGTAAAGAGAAGCGAAAGTCAAAGTTTTTAATATGTGCTAAATGCTTTCCCTGGTAAGCAGAAGAGAAATATCATCTAAAAAATACAACGCAATTGTTTATTAAAAATATAAAAACTACAGAAAAAAATGTATGCTTCCAATGTAGCAATGAAACACCAATGTATGCTTCCCTCATATTTAAAGCAAGTTGACAGTTTGCCATATTTACTTCAAACAATGTTTTGAAGTAAATAATATACTAGGCTGTTTCCAACAGTATGTGAGATAGATGCCCTGAAGAGGCAGCTGTTGGAGACAACTGAACACACTAGATAAAATATTTAAAAACATTTTTCTAAATGCATGATGAGCTGGCAAGAAACAAAGGAATAGTCCAATGCCCCAAAATCTGATCACAGTAAAGTAGAGAGAGAAGCAAACATTCAGGGGTTTCAGCAGAGGGACGTATGTTGAGCCCTAGTGTCACTGAAGTTCCATTTAAATGGCTCAGTGGAGTCCCACGTGAAGGAACAGTGCTACAATGTCAGCGTCATGTACAGCGTAAGTACTATTTAGAGGTTATTTTACAGTCTCAAGTGCTCAGAAGAGGCAAAGCATCCATGAATGCTATTCACCCTATTAGCCAATTATGGAAGGAAATAATCGTTTAAAAAATGCAGATCAAGAGTCTGAATACATTTAACATCCTTTTGGGATATTTTTAAACATATATATTCTTGGCAAATGTGGAGTAGCAAAGAGCACCCCTTACCTGATCCCTTACCTATCAAAAACCTAGAGAGGAAAAAAATTCTTGGGGAGAAACATTGGAAGATTTCCCTTTGAGAGTCAGAAAGCTGCAAAGATGCCCGCCATTGCCACCTCTATTCAACATCACCGTGCAAGTTCTCATCAGTAGAGTGGAACAAAAGGACATGGACAGGGGGAGGTGGGCAGAGAGGAAGGGAGGGAGGAGAAACTTCATTATCCATAGCTATTATGACTGTGCATACAGAAAATCCAGAAGAATACACTAATAAATTATTAGAATGTACTAAGAAGTAAATAAACTGGACAAAGTAGCAGGACACCAAGGGAATAAACAAAAATTAATTGTCTCTATGTATTACAGCACCATTAGAAATTGTGCTTTAATGTACAGCATTTATTTTCCCTAAGTACCGAGTCTCTAGGAATAAATTAAACAAAAGATTTGTAGAGGACTTCCAGGGAAGACAGCAGAATAGGGGGATCCAAGCTCATCTGGTCCCACAGGTATACCTAGATGACACCCACCTCGGTATAAACAACCCAGAAAATGACCCGACGACCAGCAGAACAGACTTTCCGCCGCTAACGGGAGTGAAGAGGCCACATCCAGTAGAAAGGGCAGAGACATGATGGGGAAACAAACTGACCCCTGAGACCATCCCCAGGAGGGAAGAACATAACAAACAAGGAGAAGGGAGAGGAGCAGACCCCGCCCCAGGCACCCAAGGCACCGAGGATCTGCACTGGAAAGATGACCCCCCATAACATTTGGCTTTGAAAACCAGAGGGGCTCCACTTCACAAGGGCTTATATTCAGCAGGGCTGAACACCCGGAACTTAAACATCAGCAGGCTGGCCTGGGAGAGAGCTAGAGGGTGAGAGGAAACCGAGTCTGCCCTTAAACAGATAGCACGACAAACAGCCCTGATGAGATGCAGCCCAAAGCAGCAGTTTGGAAAACGCCTGAGCGGTACAGGAAGGAGGACTGCCTACTAATTTCACAGCAAGTGCTGGAGGAGCAAGCATCCATAGGAGACTTCTCTGAGAATAAAAGAGCTGGGGGTGCCATTTCACTACCCACCCCCCCCCCCAGCCTAGACACATGGACACTTGTGCAAACCGGCACATAGCAAACACTCTCCCGTAGCTTGCTAATGGCTCGGCCCACCCCCACGTTCTCTTGCAGACACCTGCCCCCTCTAACCCACCCTCAGCAGTTCTCCAAAGTGGTCCACGAGCCTGGCAGTGCACAAGCAGCCTCAGCAGGGGCCAGCTCCAAAGTGACTCCTGCCTTGAGGGAGAGGGAAAGATAACCACACACAGGAGTCTGACTGTGGCCTCAGCAGTGGGCTGGGGACAGACATCTGGTCTGACGGCAGGCCCTGCCCACCAACTAAAGCTTCTCAGGGAACAACCCAGGGAGAGTGCCCTGCAGTGCAGTGTAGTGCTACTGAATCTCTGGCAAACACCTGGTCTGACTCAGCTCAGGCCAAGGCGGCTCCAGACTGATCCACTAATACCACAAGGACCAAACCCAGACCACAACAGGCAAAGAGAGCCACTGCAGGTGGATGGACTGAAAGCAAACACACCTCAACCACAACAGCACGGTGAACAGAACGCAGCAACACACACAGGAGATACCCTGAAGCACCAGCTTCAGTGCATTCCAAACTTCATGACTGCAAAAAGCAATAAAAAAGACAGCTGGGGCACCTGGGTGGCTCCGTCGGTTAAGTGTCTGCCTTCAGTTCAGGTCATGATCTGGGCGTCCTGGGATCGAGCCCAACATCTGGCTCTTGGCTCACCAGGGAGTCTGCTTCTCTCTCTCCCTCTGTCTCAAATGCTCTATCTCTCTGTCTCAAATAAATAAATAAAATCCTTAAAAAATTGCTAAAAATTAAAAAAAAGAGTTTAGGGAAGCCTGGGTGGCTTAGTCGTTAGGGGTCTGCCTTTGGCTGAGGTCATGATCCCAGGGTCCTGGGATGGA
Organism: Ursus americanus; assembly: GCF_024610735.1. Lineage (NCBI taxonomy): Eukaryota > Metazoa > Chordata > Mammalia > Carnivora > Ursidae > Ursus > Ursus americanus. Next base: position 76,875,921 of record NC_142132.1, read on the forward strand.
GCCCCGCGTCGGGCTCCCTGCTCAGCGGGAAGCCTGTTTCTCCCTTTCCCACTCCCCCTGCCTGTGTTCCCTCTCTCATGGCCTCTCTCTCTGTCAAATCAATCAATCAATCAATCAATCAATCAATCTTAAAAAAAAAAAAAGTTTACAAAGTGCCCCAATGTACATTCATGGATATAGTTACAGAATCCAGAAATACATATAAATGTAACTGTGTACTATATAAAACTCAAAGAAAAATACAACAAATAGTTAAACTGTTTCATGAAACATACCACTCATACATAGAACATTAGCTTTGATAATTCACTTATACAATGAATGGCAGTTGTTGATTTCACAATTCACTAACTGTGTTCCAACCTCTAGTATTCAAAAATACTACCCGAGAGAGATTCTTGCTCATGCGCATGGGGAGACCCACACAGCGAAGTCCACTGAAGAACAGTGGCTTAGTGAAACACAGAGAGTAGCACAAACACCTGGAGACAGAAGCATGAGTTACCGGTAGCATATGCACAAGATGGAATACAGGTCCACGCTAGAAACAAATAGACCCGTTATGTTGATCTACCCACACCACCTTACTGGACAATTACATGACTGATAAAATCAAAGCTTCCCTTCTCTAGTCCTGTTCCCTCCATCCTTCCCATTCATGCACCCTTCCTATTCGTGCTCGTTGACTTTTCTCCCATTTTTAAAATTTTTAAGTTTTTATTTAAATTCCAGGCAGTTAGCATACAGTGTCGTATTAATTTCAGGTGTACAAGGTAGGGATTCAACACTTCCGTACATCACCCCATGCTCATCTCAATGTGTGCACTCCTGAATCCCCATCACTGATTTCTCCCATCCCTCCACCCACCTCCCCTCTGGTGACCATCAGTGTGTTCTCTAGAGCGGAGAGTCTCTTTCTTGGTTTATATTATGCTAAGGGAAGTCAGTCAGAGAAAGACAAACACCATATGATTTCACTCACATATGGAATTTAGGAAATAAGCAAAGGGGGGAAAATGAGATAGGCAAATCATTGACTTTCAATTCAAATGTAAATCTCTCAACTATATGTGCAATTACTTTACTTTTTTTAAAGTTACATAAATTTTATCATATCGCTTCCATTTGCAACTGGCTTTTTCAATTCTGTTTTTGAAATGTATGAATATATGGAGACCTCATTTATTCATTTCAGTTGCTATGGTTTATCTTTCCATTTATCTACAAACACGTATGTTCTAATTCTTTGTTCACGATACACAGTAGAGAATTCAACGGATCTCGACATGCATTGTGTAAGAATTTCTTTATAATAGGTATAGTTTCTCCTTGGTATGCATATCTTCAGGCTGACTGTATGATGTCAGATCACTCTTTAAAGGGGTGATATCAATTTAATCTCATCGGAAAGGCACCAGTTCCCGTTACACCAAGTCTTCAGCAATACTTATCAGACTTTTAGATTTTGCCAACATGACGGGTATGAAGTAATAGTTCTGTGTTTTCATTTTTCTGATTACCAGTGGGTTTAAACACTTTTTTCCCCTGTGTATTGGTCATTCAACTTGCTTTTTTGTTAGCTGTCATTTCATTTCCTTTATTTCTTCGTTGGGTTTTTTACCTTTTTCTTACTGCCTTTTAAAGCCATTATAGATTCTAGATAATTTTATAAGCATCTGCCCCCGTCTGAAGCTTGTCCATCAACATCATTGATAATGCCTTTTTGTGCCAAAATATTTCATTTAAATGTACTAAAATTTACCCAGTCTTTAATCTTATGCTTCTAGATGCACTTAACATGTATTATCTCAATTAAGCTTTGCATTAGCACTGTAGGTTAGGTGCGATTATCTCCACTTCTTCAGGACAGGGACTAGGCTAAAAGGTTATGTAATTCTCCCATTGTCAAATACTGGTGGGCTTGCATTGAAGCCCAAGTCCACGGATTTCCCAAGCCCATGCCCTTTTACCCCACTCTGCCCAATTCTCTCCTTTACAGAGGCAGCGCGTTCAAGTGGTGGGGACAATATGGCAGAGGGGAAAAGACACACATACACACTAAAAACTTATTTAATGCTCTTTCGATTCAGAGACATAGGAAATTGTGTTGGCCTATCTTGTACGTCAGGATTTTCCTATGGAGAAATTTTCAGACAATGAATGATACTCATCTATAATTTTATCATTATTATCATTACGAAAAAGTAACAATTTGTGTAACAGTTTCAAAATAAAGTCAATGTAACTGCATGATCATATGTGATATGGCCCTGACTAGGGTTCATTCACTATCAAAAGTGGTATCTTATCCAGCACCTGCCATGTACCATTCACGAACCATGAAGTTTTGTTGGGAATGGTTTCAGAGATCTCAAAGATACTCAGACGTCTTGCTGTCAATACTGCAGAGTAAAAAGTGCATCCGCTTTGGAGCCAAGAGAAATGGCTCTCAGTCAAAGCTCCGCCTCCTACTCTCTATGTGATGTAAGGAAGTGATTTATCTTCTGTGACTCTCGTTTCTAAGAGCAGTGAGTGGAGATAAACAGCAGCTACCTGTCGGGGTTACTGTGAAAACTAGCGAGCCGGTGTGTGAAGGCACCAGATGTGGCTGGAGTGCTCTCAAACATGGCGGACAGGGGACTGAGGGCGGGGGAGCTGTCAGTGCCCCTTCAGCGTGCATGCATTCTGTAGTCTGCTTACCAACTTGCTCTCACGTTCAGGGAACACATACCTGTGATCTTTATGTCAAGTAAGAGAGTATTATTTTCTTCCCTCCAGGTTGAGAAAGCTCAGCAGGTGTGATTTAACATATGAAGGAACAACAGCACCATCTCTCCCCCTGGACACACAGGTCAGAGGGAGACAGTGTTGGGAGGAGAGAAAGCACTGTGAACCTCGCGATGAAGGCTCTGCAGGGACCTCTCAGACTCCTCTGGTCAGACAGTCCGTGCTTTCACACCTGAGGGGGTGGCAGGGCCTGGGAATGGACTAGCCCTACAGCTGAGGGAGGGCCAGAGAAAGCCACCATTTCCTGTGAGAGAATGCCCAAAGGTATTCTTGGAGAGGCAGAAAACGCACAATGTTACTTACTTGCGAGCTCTTCAGAGATACCTACAGACATACATACTAGGGACACCTCTTGTTTAACCAGCAAGGGGAATCTTTTGCAGGTGATGTAGGGCCATGTGGAGAAATGGGTCATGTGGTTTTCCTTAAGGTATTGTCTGAAGGACAGGAAAGAAGATGGCAACACTTCCTCTCTAACTAGGAAGCCCAGGTAAGCAGCAACCAAGCCTTGTACATACAACCCCTAAGACGAGCAGACAGTAGGCTCTGCTCCTCAGACCTGTCTCTGGGCAGAAAACCAGAGTGGCAAGCAGCAGCTGGCAGTGGGGAAGAGACTGGGGGTGTGTGGCACTCCCACAGAAGGAAATGGTAAGATATGTGAACGGAGTCCTGGTTTGAGAACAGCGCTCTGGGCATCAGGAAAGCCTGAGCTACTTCCTCACAGAGGCCGCCCTCAGCTCAGGCCACCTGGGTCCGAGAGACCATCTTTCAGAGCAGTGGGGTAACCCAGCAAGAAAGTCAAGGAGAAGTGGGATAGTGATGTATGCCTGACCTGGACGGAGTCCTAAAGGTGGGGTCGGAGTGGCACGTTTACAAAGGTGGTTTCAAGACAATGAGAAAGGAAGTATTCAGGACAGTGGGATGCTTTTTTCCCCCTAAGATTTATTTGAGAGCAAGCACACAAGAGAGGCGGAGGGGCAGAAGGAGAGGGAGAAGCAGACTCCCTGCTGAGCAGTAAGCCCCATGCAGGACTTGATCCCAGGACCCCAAGATCATGACCTAAGCCAAAGACAGACACTTCACCGACTGGGCCACCCAGGTGTCCCACAAGTGGGACACTTAAGTCAACCTCACAATTGCCATGCAAATAAGAACACCGAGAGAGGTGGTATGGATGGGTACCCAGCCATGCAGGCAGGAATCTAGAGTGAAATCGTGGGCAGGGTGCTGAGCGCAGAGTGGCTGCCATGGCTCCTCCTGCAGCCCCTCGCATCCCTGGACTGAGCGACACTGCCCCGTGCCCGGTACCTCACCTGTGTCCTCAGGATGACCCTGTCAGGGTTGCAATCCTGGCAATGCAAACCGCTGGCAATGTAAGTGAAAGCAAGTTATTCGACTCTCCCTTACTCAGTCTTGTCAGGTCCCGCACCCAGAGGGTAACCATCCCACTCGCTGATTCTAACAGGCATGACATGAAATAGGCCCACGAGCTCAATAAATGGACACTTTCATTAGTGCTTCCGCTAGATTTGCTCCTCTGGTCCAAGATTCCTGTTCAAAATTTCTATCCCTTTTGTTGCTTGCAAGTGGCTCCGAGAGGGGCAGGCAGCTGACATACATTTTTAATGAAAAGATTTATCAAGGCACAGTACAGATTTATTACAGCCTGTTACACGGAGCCAGACCTCCTTAAGATGAAATAAAGAGCCAGAGATAATGAGAGGAGAAAAAAATATATATACATCTGCACTGGGAACCGACCATCTCAAAGCCTACGTGTGTACAAGCTAGATAATGAGCATGTAAGTCTTTACAAACTACTCGGTAATGGTGTTTTTCTCATAAAAGGTGATTATAAGAACAGTTTATGCATTATATATTACACCTGATTCAGATGGTAACTTTAAAGAAGGCCTTCAAGTCGATGCTCCCCTGCAGGGGGTAAGGAAAAAGCCCGGCACAAACCTCAGCCCGATTTGCACACACCAAGCTAGCAACAGATTTTTTTAATCAAACTGGCAAGATCAATATAAAGTGAACTCATCATCTGACACTTACTTTCTTTTACTGCCTCAAACTGACAGAGGATATTTAAATCATTACCTAGGTTATATCCAAATGAAAAACAACTCTCAATCTCAGTTGAGACATTTGAGAAGAAATTACATACATATATATATAAGATATATATACATCTTATATATATCTTATATATATATATATGATTATATATATAATTAAGTTATCGAGTTATAATTATATATAATTATAATTAAGTTATAATTATATATATAAGAAATATATATATATATATATAAATATATATAATCTTCTCAATGCCTCATATAGAGATCTCTACTTATACACACACATATTCCCACGTACATGCCGACACACACATATTCTACGCAATTTTAGACCTGGGTGTCCAATTAATCGAGGAGAGAAGACTGTGTTGTTCTGGGCTGCTGGAGCTAATCTAGAGGCCGCCCCAGTGGTATAACACCCAGACCAATGGAAGTGGGGACAGGAGAAAATACCACTGTAGTTCTTATAGAAAATCCTACCAGTGCCTTCCTAAGTAATCATCACAAGCAAATAGTACTTGCAAATAACACTTTCAAAGTATTTCTAGAGAAGAAGGAAATGGAAAATATTAAGGAAAGAGGAAATCTTTAGACTAGATCGGTAAACTGATGGTGGGGAAGGGGAGATGATGAAATTTGGGTTCTGTCTCTCTGTGCACGCTTCCCACACTCACACATCTCCTCCCAAAAATCGGGCACACGATTTCAGTGGGTTCACGGATCTCAGGATGAAAACCACTGCTCTATGGGAAAGAACACACAATGGATTCATGACATATCTGTAATTTGCTAATAGATTCCTCCACATAGGGAATGGGACATATACTTTTCATCTCAGATTTAAGACAGGTAGATTATACTATTTCTCAATTATAAATCAAATTCTTTTTCAAATTTCTACTTTTTTAAATTGATGTTTGCAACTTAGAATATATGTTTCTCTATACAATAATTGCATAAATCCTATTTAACTCCCAGACTCACCTCCTACCTAATCCAGTTTTACCTACTCAAGAGTCTGAACTTCAATGCTGTTAAAACCGACAAAATACCAAGTTCGGGAAGGTAATGAGAGAATGACACAAAAATAAAGCATGGAGAGTAGAATGGGATAAAGAAGAAAAGGATGCGGAAGAACCTATTCACTTTTGGGGTCAATTTTTTTTTAAGACATCTCTCTAAAATGCAGAATTTCATCCTCTTTGATCCCTTGAGAACTAGGAACTCAAGCTGACTCACATCCTCACATAAGATATGTATTCATATACTTTTTATTCAATTCCCAATGCCTCCAAAGTGGCTTCCCTTCCCATTCTGCAAAAAAAGACTCTCTTTTCCTTCAGTGCAGATGTCAGCCAACAATCTTATTAAACGGCTGATGTTAATGTGTGGATGATTAAAATTCCAGACTTCGAAATGTTTGTATCGCTAAGCAGTTCGTCAGCCCTGTGCCTGTGTAATGGTTAGGAGTTAGGGCACCATGATGGCATGCTGGAGAGACTTCACAGATGTCTCTGAAGAGCTCACAGACAGGCAAGCAGTGCCCATGAGTCTGTGGGAAGGTCTCTTTAAAGATGGGCCTGCGTTTTAGCAAATTATTTTCTTCCCTGCCGACATTGTAGGTTCTCCAAATTGTTGCCATGCTCATGATATCCATGCTGTTCAATGAACTACGAGACATTTCTCAAAGTAAGGATGGATCCTGGGGGGAATATGCTATTCAGAACTTTTAAATTTCCTTTCATGATCATTAACTTCTAGGGGGGTAATAGCAGAAGCCACTGACTAGCACTACAGGGAATCTGATTACGCTCTAAATTTATCTTGAGCTTTCTTACTTTTCTCCATCTCTGGAGATGTGTAGTACAGGGACTGTCCCAATGTTGCTCTCAGGCACCACCAGCTCGACTTCACGTGATCCCCAATTCCCACCTATTTTGTCTTGCCTCATCCTGGCCCTTCCACACCATCCCCTGCATTGCAGAGAAGGATTTTTTTTTAAAAGATTTTATTTATTTATTTGACAGAGATAGAGACAGCCAGCGAGAGAGGGAACACAAGCAGGGGGAGTGGGAGAGGAAGAAGCAGGCTCATAGCGGAGGAGCCTGATGTGGGGCTCGATCCCACAATGCCGGGATCACGCCCTGAGCCGAAGGCAGACGCTTAACCGCTGTGCCACCCAGGCGCCCCTGCAGAGAAGGATTTTTAAAAATATGTATTTGTTGGTGCTACTCTTGATTGACACCCTACAACTGCCCCCTACTCATTTCAATGTAGAAACCAAACTCCTTGAAATAGATTTAAGGCCTCATAGGATCAGATCCATCTGGCTTCACCTCTTCCTTCTTCCTTAAACCCATCTCCTTCTACAGAACCAATAAAACAACCTATAATTTGATCTGATTTTTTCCTGTCTTTGCATTTGCACTGGCCAAGCATCCTCTTACCTGTTGACTTTCCCCTTATGAAGGTACCACAGCCTTGCTTATTCTTTTGTTCTTCTCCACTTCAGCTGCCTGGCATGTGGAGCAATGTAATTTGGGGTGTGTAGGAAAAATTTAAAATATAATCTAAACCTTTAGAAGAAAATATAGAACATTTTTATGATATATCTGAATAGAAAAGGATTTCTTAAATAAGACACAAAGAAAAGGTCAAACCATAAAATACTGAATTTTTAGTTAAAATTTGAAACTATATTTAAATTAACATTACAAAACTTTCTATAGAACAAAAGACCTTATTGCTTTAAAGGAAAAAAGGACCAACTTTAGAGAGGGGAAGGGTATATATTTGGCAAAAGATATATAATTGGAAAAACGTAAAGAATTCTTACTAATCAACAAGAAAAGATACCTTCCCCAAACAAAAATCTAAGAGAAAAAGGTAAAAAGACCATGGAGAGGCAGTTCTCAGGCATCTTTCCTTTCCTGGATGTCATTTTTATCAAGAGGATCACAAAACTTACATACACACTCACCTCAAATTTAAAGCTCAGAGACAAAATTTTAAGTTTTTTTTCTTATTTGAAGCTTTTAACAGAATCTATAATTACCAAAAAAAAAAAAAAAGATAAGCTTTGCTTTTATTCTTGACTCTAGTTGTAGAAATAATGTGTATGTTTTTACCAATGGAAAATAGATTTATAGGGAAAATACCGGATCTCAAGTGTTCTTTAATCATTGTCATGGTGAGTTTTTTTTTTTTTAAGATATCCAATGATCAGTACAGTAAGAGAATACTGAAGAAAAAACCCAAAAACTCAACACACTTCCCTGTATCCCTTAAGAGCTCTTGCGTTAGCAAGGTGTGTCTACTCAAGACAGAAGCCTATCGTGTCTGTTCTTTCTGGGGAACAATGTCCACAATGCCGGCTGCTCTGAGGGGAGGCACCTTGCTCCTTCATGGGAACAGGCAGGCTCTAGCCTCTCCCATGTACCCTAGGCGGCATGAGTGTGAGACACCAGGGCAGCTGAGATCTCACTTCTAATCCTGAACACCTGTTATCACATTGGAGGCTGCTCTCAAGAATCAAATACCACAAGTGTAGGGACCAAAGTGCACTTTGGAGCAGGTGTTTTCACAGGGCTCGGTCCACTGTGGACGTGGCTTCTGGCAGCTGGTGCTCAGCTTGTCCGCACAATGGTGGAAACCACACACAACTAGATAATCTCAGTTTGTACCCTCTCGCTTTCCCCTACTTGGCCCAGATCTCTGAGAAAATGCTCACCAGACAGAAGGGTCTTTATGTAACTTCTTCCTTCACTTACCCCGGGGAAATACCTCTTTCGAAGTGACTTCTTTGTTTTATGTGACTACGTTCTTCCGGACCCTACAGTTTGGAGGACATATTGTTCGAAGGAAGTCATGACCAGAGTCACTCCTAACAAAATTAGAAGTGGTGAGTGGTCAGTCACTAGTTCAGAACCTTTCCTTCATGCACTGTGATCTTTGGATCCCTCCTCCCTAAAAACAAGCTCAGAATACAAGAGACCACAGAGAACCAAGAAAACGGTCCCTTAGGGTAGCCTCTTCCTTTTTTGGGTTACTAATGAATTTGATATTTAAAACATGACACAACCAATTGTTTCAATGGCAGTAGACTACAAAAGAAAACAAATGGTTATAAAAAGTATCACTCAGGTGCACACTCTAACTTCCCCAAGCTTACAATCAATCCAGACAGAAGAAACGATGAGGTTTTCTTTCACCCTTCTTCCCATCTCCCCATCATGAGCTAAGAGCAGCTAGAAGCAATTTTTCAAAAAGAACAATTGGTCCAATTTTCACGTGCTTTCAGTGAGCTTATGTTCCTAGCACTACCCCACATTTCAGCAATCACAGCATTTAAATAAAGTGATGAATTACACTTTTTAACACGGATGTCAATAACACATACATAATAGAATGGACACCCAAAGATTTTGCTCTGAGATGCTCTGAATTTTGTGCGGCTGGTAAGAGTTAACTCAGTTTTGCCTTTTCCAAGCCTGTGAGATAAACCGGAACCGTTTTCTCCAAGTTGTCCGTGAACACTTCTGCTCATGGGCTCATCTCCTTTCCTGTTACTTTCTAAAAGGGCTGTGACTCATTTAGTGTGAACCGACAAAGAACAAGTTTAATGTAAGGCACGAAATCAAAACCCAGGATGTGTCCCATGAATGACCACTTCTTCATTATTATTCTAATTCAACATGAACTACTGCCTATTTAGTACATGTGCTGTGGAACTGATGAAACGTGAGCGCAAAGGAATCCATTAGTTTGCTTGACACATGTTCCAGGACTACAGGACTTTCCTTCTTTTCAGGTGTGTGCGTGTCGATGAAGCATTAACCACATCGCACAGAGGAAAGGTCATCATTCAGGAACAGAATGTGACCTCGCGGCCATTCGCTTGTCTTGTAAATGAAAGCACCAGGCCTCCTGATAGGACTCTTTTCCCCTGTTTAATCTTAACTTAGATTTGAGGGGGAGTTAAGGTGATTTGGAACAATTAGAATTTGGCCCCAACCAAGATACCTAAGCAGCATTCAGCTTTGCTGGCTAACTGAAGCTGTTTTTATAGATGAAATGGACTCCCATGGTCAGAAGCTGCACCCTAGCCCTCTGTGGTCAGACAGCTGACGATTGTCAACTACAATATATTCTAACCGTTCTTGGTATTTCAATTACAGATGCATCTACAGGTGTTACAAAGGTCTCCCAGAATCTTCTACCTTCCCCGTTCTGCGGTGAAATCCTATAATACAGTCACAGTTTAGCTGATTATAATCACAGGCATTTGGTAGGTAGAGTACGACATAAACTATCATCTTACATGCAGAACTTAAAATCATGTCTATCTAATTAAAGAAAATATTTGTTAATAATTACATCATTTTAAGACCAGAAGAGAGTCATCTACCGTTGACCCTATTATGCTTGTTGACGCCACTTTTGCTTGTAAATAGTAACTGCCAACTTTGCAAATTATGTTTTTTTTTAAATATTTCATTTATTTGTCAGAGAAGAGAGAGAGAGAGAGGCAGGCAGACGGAGAAGCAGGCTCCCCACTGAGCGGGAGCCGGATGTGGGATGACCCGAGGACCCTGGGATCATGACCTGAGCTGAAAGCAGCCGCTTAACCGACCGAGCCATCCAGGCATCCTACAAATTGTGTTTTTTTAAAGATTTATTTATTTGAGAGCGAGGACATGCGTGGGTGAGTGCGGGAAGGGGCAGAGGGAGAGAATCTTCAAGCAGACTTCCCCACAGGGCTCCATCTCACGACCCTGAGATCACGACCTGAACTAAAACCAAGAGTCTGACGTTCAACGGACCGAACCACCCAGGCGCCCCAAAATTATGCTTAAATTTTTCAAGTTTTGAACTACATAACGTCTTGGTTTCTAATCTACCCCGGATAGTTTTGAATGCATTCTTATAAAACAGGACCACTGTGTACTTACTTCTACCATGTCATCTCTCTTTCCGCCCTTTGTGACATACCTCACAAAGCAAGGCTTCCCTTCTCCACGCTCTTGAAGCACTTTGCTTCTGTACCTGGTATCGCATAAACCCTCTCACACCACGCCTGGTGGTGAACGTGTCTGTAACTCTGTGCTTCTCCAGGGCAGTGACTGTGGTCCCCTCCTCCACCCCCACAACACACAGATAGCCAATCACACTGCAAGGACGTATTCCTAGTTGCTGGAAATTTTATCTTTTGGATGCACTGCTTTTATTAATGTCCATTTCTGGAAACATTGAATGAGCACAGGAATAAACTGGTTGTACTTGATTACTGCTTCAAATACGTCATAAATCATAAAGAAGTGACTAGAAACACATGCCCAAAATGTCATTAAAAATATAAATGTAGTTAGTCCTAATTAACTATACCCAAATAAGTGATTTATGATCATATTGAGATATAATTCATACACCATAAAAATTCAGCATTTTATAGTGTACAATTCAGCGTGTTTTATTGTAGTCAAAAAATTGTGCAATTGTCACCACAATCTAACTTTATAACATTTTATCACACCTGAAAGAAAACCTCTTCAGACACACTCCCCATCCTTACTGCTGTCACCCCGGGGAGCCTTTACCAACAACGTATTTCCTTTTTATTTCTATACATTTGCCTCATTTGGATAATTCACAGAAATGAGTCATACCATACATGGGCTTTTGTGACTGACTGCTTTCACACGGCTTTCAAGGTTCATTCAGTTTGTCGCATTTATCAGTACTTCATTCCTTTTTACAGCTGCGTAATAGTTCACCGTACGGAGAGACCACATTGTGTTTATCCCTTCATCCGTTGACAGACTTCCGGGTAGTTTTCATTGCTGGCTGTTATGAATAACGCCACCATGAACATCCATCTACAAACTTTCGTTTGTATATTTTTTCATTTCTCTTGAATATTTACCTATGAATGGAACTGCTGAATGATGTTTAATGTTTGAGGAGCCGCTGTTTTCCAGAGTGGCTGTGCCCTTTTACAGTCCTGTCGTCAATGTCAGAGAGTCCCAATTTCTCCACATACTTCCCTAATACTTGCTACTGTCTGTCTTTTTTGATTATAGCCAACCTAGTGGGTGTGAAGAAGTATCTTTGTATTTCATTTAAAAGAAATTTATTATTGAAGTATGGTTGACATGTTATGTTAGTTTCAGGTGTACAGCATAGTGATTCAACAATTTCATACATTACGCAATGCTCATCACAGTAAGTAGGGTCACCGTCTGTCACCATACAACGTGATCACAGTATTTTTGACCAAATTCCTTATGCTGTACTTTTTATCTATTTTGGACCTGCAAGTTTATATCTCTTAGTCCCCATCACCTGTTTCACCCATCCCCTCACCTCTCTCCCCCCTGGCCACCACCAGTTTGTTCTGCTGTATCCAGGGGTCTGTTTGTAACTCCCTAATGACTAATAAGGGAAACATTTTTTCAAATGCTTACTGGTCATTTGTATTTCTTCTTTGGAAAAATGTCTATTCACTCCTTTGGCCAATTTTAATTTTTTTTTGAGTTTTAAGAGTTCTATATTCTATATATATTCAAGTCCTTTATCCAGTGATTTGCAAATGGTTTCTTCCAAAAGTTTTTGGTTCACTTTGCCAACATCATCACTTGGAGCATAAAATATGTCTATTTGATGTAGTCAGTTTTATTTTTTCTGTTGCCACTTGTACTTTAGATGCCATAGTTAAAAAAGAATTGGTCAAGGTCACAAAGTAAACTTGTATTCTTCTAAGAGTTTAACACTTCTAATACACAGTGCTGTCAGCTGGGCCCAGATGGCAAACACGTGGATTAATCCAACACACAATTTTATCAAGGCCACATACTTATAAATATACACATATTTGCACGCATCAAGCTATCTATGGCAGAAATGTTTTTAGTTTATTTAAGAACATCATTTTTACAAGCTGGAAAGTGTAGATATGGGTAATATTTATAAACACCATGATATAATGGGACTTGTTTCTCTATTTTTAGATACACTTTTATTATCGCTTTCTAAGTATGACACACAACACCCATCCTTAACTGACAGTGAGGTAGGAAAGGATTACCTTCGTAATCACCCAGATGAAGGCTGCTTCTTTTCTAAGGTAATGAAAAGAGCCTGGTCTAAATCAGGGATTCAAACAGACATGGGTTCTATTCTTAACGCTGCTACCTGTGTGTCCAACATACATATATTTCTGAACCTATTTCTTTGAGGGAAAAAAAAAAACCATAAAGCTCATTTTTGATGATTACTTGTTAGTATTGAAAGAGATCACATATTTAATGCACTTAGCATATAATCTGTCCTTAAACAGATAACCCATAATATATCAGTTTTCCTTCCCCACCCACGATCCCAATAAAAGCCATCAATACATTTTCCTATCTTCTGGTGTTCCACAGTGAAAAACTTTTTTTCTGGCTTTCAAGACTCTATATAATTGGTGTTAAATTCTAATATTCACTCATTATCTCTTACTAGGTATAAGCTACTGAACTGGGTTTAAAAAGTGTTCTCAGCCTCAAGGGTCTTACTATCTTCCAGGAATGGCTTAGAAAAATTACTGGAAAAAAAAGCCATCATGTTATCAGTGTCCTAAGAGCAAGCAAGTTATTTAGGGATTTAGAAAATGATAAAATTACGCAGATGGGAAAGTCGGAGAAAAACTCATGGAGGAGCAATTAAGGAGAAGCTTGAAAGATACTTAGGATTTGGGTAGAGTAAACAAAAGAGCTAACATAAAAATATAAAGGTATGAAAAGAAAGGTCATAGTTGCACAAAGGAGGAAAACACGGATTCCGGACATGTCTGAAGTAGAAGGTATACACAGGGGTTAGGTGGGTAGAGAGCATGGAGTGGTGGATTGAGTTTGGCCTTTATTTGACAGGTGAGGAAGAGCTAAGCAGAAATATAACATGCTAATAAGGACATTCTGGAAAGGTCATTCTGCCAGCAATATACAAAACAATCTGGGTGGGGAAGCAGATGCCGAGCATCACTGCAGGAACAAGTTAGCAATGATGATATTCCCAATAAGGTGTCTCAATAGGACATCATCCCCTCCAGAGTGGCTGCTAACAGAGCCCTGGTTTTGTTCCAGAAACATGCGGGAAGCAGTGTATTCAGGGAAAGTGGGCCCTGCCCCCAAGAGATGAAAAGAGGGTGATCTGAGCCTGGCTGAGTCAAGCTTTTCTGTAAACAGCCACAGACTAAGTATTTCAGGCTTTGCAGGCTCATGTACTTCAGTTCAGAATGTCAACTCTGTAGCTGGAACAGGGAAGAAATGAGTGACAATATGTAAACTATGAACGTAATTGTGTTCCAACTAAACTCTAAAGTTTTTTTTTTTTTTTTAATTTGTCAGAGAGAGAGAGAGAGCACAAGCATGGGGAGAGGCAGGCAGAGGGAGAAGCAGGCTCCCCACTGAGCAGGGAGCCCGATGTGGGACTCAATCCCAGCACCCTGAGATCATGACCTGAGCTGAAGGCAGAAGCTTAGCCAACTGAGCCACCCAGGTGCCCCCCAATTAAACTTTATTTACGGACAAAGAAATCTGAATTTCATGTAACTTTTGTGTCATGAAATACCATTCTTTTGATTTTTTCCCCAACCATTTAGGAATGGAAAAAGCACTCTCAGCTCCTGGCCACAGGAAATGGGCAGTGGGCTGTATTTGGCTCACGCCCAGATCTAAACCCATGGTGTCTGCTCTAAACTCCTTGCCAGGGATTGTGTAGGGAGCAGGTGAGTATATGATGTGGTTCTGACCAAGGAGCTCAAAGGGCAAGTCTGCTGGAGGGTTCCTAGAAAAGATTTTCCCGTCCGATAAAAACAGACGAGGCAGGAAGCTTACGTTCCTGAAGATGAATTCTTCAGAGCTGTGCGAGCTGTTTTTGCATCCACAAGAGGAGGTCCAAGAGATTGGCAGAGGACCATCCTCACTGACGTACCAAGTGGAAGACATAAGGACAAAAGCACAGCGCGCGAGGGAGAACGGAGTGGAAGAGGCGCTTCAAGAGAAACCACTGATCCCCATTCCAATGGCTCCGAGGTTAGGACCCAGGCCAGGGAGTGTGCTGTCACACGAAGCTCTGTCTCAGACACTGGGGCCCCAACGAAGAGGACAATGGGGCTCCTTTGAAGAGATGGTTGGACTGGAAATGAGCGCGGTCTGGAACCTCTGGGGGCAGCAAGGGATTCCTAAAAAGACCACTGAGAGACAGCAAGGGCTCTGCGGAGTCTGGTTTGCTAGAATGTGCTACAGATCATTTCAACCTTGGTTCACAGCAGGAGTGTTTTCCAGCTTCCGGAGGTGCTAATAAGACCATGCCAGGCACCGGTCACACTTTCCAGGTGACAGGATCGGCCTCACCGCCCCCCAGGTGGAGTCGCTCAGCAGAGACCCGTAGAGTCAGGCCTCAGGCGGCTCCCGCTGCTCCAAGTGAGATGGCCCTGTGGGTGTTTCACCAGGAGCCCTGACAGACAGGCGGCTTCTGTCCTGGCCTCCCATTCGCTGTCGTCCGACCCCCTCAGCGACTTTCCACTGTGCCCCCGGGGAGGCCCAGTGTTCAGCGGTGCACTGGGAAAGCTGTGGGCAGCATCAGGGCCTCTCGCGCAATAACAAAAATGTCAAGTGTTGAAAAAAACACAGTTCAGCAAACAGAATGGCAAAAAATGACAAAAAGATGGGATTCTGATACTTATTTTAAAAGACAGACTACTAACAAGATGGGATGTAGTTTTAAACGGTTGATGCACTATGAAGATTCATGCTGGCGTGTCTGGAAATAAGGGGCAGGCCAGTTTTGTTTTGTTTTTGTTTTTGTTTTTAAGAGAGAGAGTAAGAGAGAAAAAACAGAGGCCGGGGGTAGAGGGGCAGAGGGAGAGGGAGAGAATCCCAAGCAGGCTCCATGCCCAGCATGGAGCCCGAGGTGGGGCCTCACCCATGACTCCAAGGAGACCGTGACCTGAGCCGAAACCAAGAGTCTGACACCCAACTGGTGGAGCCACCCAGGCATCCCGGGACAGGCAGAGTTTTTATACTTGGGGTTCCATTCTATTTTTCTTTATGCAGGGGAAAAAAAGAAAGATTTCACAAAAATAAATTAAAAATAGAACTACCATATGTTCCAGAAATCCCACTTCTTATTAATTATACAAAAGAACTGAAATCAGGATCATAAAGAGATATTAGCACTCCCCTGTTCACCGGACCATTTTTCGTAGCAGTCAACATGTGGGAACAACCTCAGGGTCCATCCGCAGATGAAGGGACAGCTTCGCACATACAGCGGAACAGCCTTCAGCCTTCGAAAAGCAGAGAACCCCACCATCTGCAACATACGCGAACCTTGAGGACATTGTGCTGAAACGAGTCGGTCCCAGAAAGACCAATAGTACTTGATTCTGTTACACTGTGTATCTTAAATAGTCAAATTCACAGAATCAAAGCTTACAATGGTTGCTAGGAGCTGGGAGGAGATAGGAATGGGGAGCTCCTACTCAGTGGGGAATAAAGTTACAGCCAAGCGTGATGAGTGAGCTCTAGAGATGGGCCGTACAACACTGCACCTCAAGTTCACAATAAACCATCGTACACTTAAAAATGCATAGAGGGTAGATCCCATGTGAAGTGTTCTTTCCACAATCAAAGTAAAACAGGTAGAAATGGAGCTAAGGTCGATTAATCCAGTTTGTGTAAATAATAAACAGTAACTCATTGCTAAAGTTTAAATGTCTAATAAAACCATGTGTTGGAGGGCATGGAGGGACAGAGGAACTCCCATTTACTGCTGCTAAGAGTGCAAACTGGAACACCCCCTCAGAAAGCCATTTGGCAAGATTTTCTATGACTCAGCCTACCAATCTCATCTCTAGGGATATGCCCAGAGATTCCATCGCAACGCCATGTGAAGACCCACTCCAGGACTTCTGCAGCACTGATGTCAGAGCACACGATCATTCACACATGATGCTAAGGGAGGAGGCAAGTTAATTGTCACACTCCTCAAATGCAGTACAAATTAAATGCTATGATTTTGATACCTCGAAATGTGTGCAAAAAAGTAAACGGGAAAAGACATACACAGTATGCAATCATTTCTGTAAAAATGTTCAAATGAAACACTGTTCTACATGCTTCTGTATGTTATAAGAGAGCAAAAACATCATTGGGAAACTATGCACTAAGTGCTGGAGGGCTGGCCTTGGGAGGGAGGGGGAAAGAGAGGTCACACGGAATAGGACAGGGAAGAGGAGGCTTTGAAAGAATCCGTGTTTTAAATTTCGTTTAATGTAACAAAGACCTGCGGCAAATACGGAAAAGCGTCAAACTGTGTTGTAGCGAGAATGTGGATGCATGGATGCCCGAAAGACTGTAGCTACTGCACGTGTGAAATGTTACAAAAACTTGTAAATGTCTGGCGGAGTTCATTTTAACAGCAAATATTTTTTTTCCAAGCTGAACACTCTCAATCACCAACTTTAAGACAAAATTAAACATTTTTATGCATGTAATAAGAGGCTGTAATGAAAAATGAAGTGTAGATTAGGATGAAGTATTTCTGTGAGATTGTAAAAGAGATCAAGAACCATTTGTTTCACTCTATGACACAAGCAACTGGATCCATTAGCAGAAGACAGACGTATCAACGTTTTCACCAACAGTAGGCTGAAGCAATTAGTCTTATATATCTGGGGAGCGGTGACAGAACTCTTAACAGCTATGCCCTTACACTGATCTATATTAGAATATTCAAAACATTTTGACAGTAAGATAGAAAAGAGAAACAGCCTAAATGCAAAGCCTAGTAAGTGTTCCCACCCCTATGACTTCGAATCAACATTCCGATACTGTAGGTTTAATGCAACAGCGTCTTAACCATTTAACGAGATAAGGAAAATGTTTTTTTTTTTTTATTTTTTATAATTTGAAACATCATCTTCATGCTGAAAGAAATACTGGTATATTAAGGAATAGGCAATAAACTTCATATACCTTTTAAAAATAATCTATCAAATTATAATGGACATAGGAAAGTGTACAAATTGTATAGTTCGCTAAATATTCATAAAATGGACAAAAGATGTTACTGCAACCCATGTTAAGAAACAGGGCATTTCCAATGATCTAGATGTTGGTAATGCTAACATGACTGCGCCCGCATTACCTTCCCTCCCCAGACTAACCTCTGTCCTGACTCCTGACACCACAGATTCGTTCTGCCTGTTTTTGACCAGGATCATTTGTCTTAGCTCCTTTTGCTCAGTTTTTATTTTTTATTGCTTCATCAATGTTTTACTGGTAGCATTAGTTTATTGGTTTTCATAGCTTATCCTACCCCATTGTATTAATATACCACAATGTGTCTATCCATTGTACTGAAGGACATTTGAACATTGTTTGAACACTGTTCCCAGCTTTTCGCATTTATGGTTAAAGCGGCTGTAGACATTGTAGGCCACATCTTTTTAGGTTACAAATAGGCATTTTTGTTGAATACACACACACACACACACACACGAAACTGATGATTTATAAAATATGCAATGTGTTCAGCTGTAAAGTTTTTAAAAACAGCTGTACCACTGAGAAGTATGAATGAAATAAGAATGACAACAAGTTCATAATTGTTGAACCCAAGTGATTATTATATGGGGTTCATATTTAATTTACTTTTTAATATATGCTTGTAATTGTCGACAAAAGAAAGAGTTTAGAAATGGTTGTGCCAACCCTCTTATTTTATTTAGAAGGGGGGAAGGGGATACATTCTTTAAACAATGTCATAAGAGACACAGAAAGGCAATGGAAATCGCCCGGGTTAATGTAGACAAGGGAGACATGACAGCTAAATGTAATACCTGGGCCTGGACTGAATCCTGAACTTGAAGAGGAAAAGCGCCATAATGATCATTATTAGGTCAACCATACAGTTGGAAAAGTGAATGCAGATTAAATGAAAGTATTCTATCAATAGTGTGGTTCTGTAAGAAAATATCCTTACCTTCCAGAAACGTACATGGTAGTATTTTGGAGTCAAGGGCTCTGATACATGTAACTGACCCTCAAATTATTCAGGGGGAAAAAAAAAGAAAAATATATATCCACAAAAAGGTCTGTGTGTGTGTGTGTGTGTGTGTGTAAAGCATATGATCGAAGGATAAAGCAAATACAGTAAAATGATGACAACCGATGAGCTGGGTAAGAATCATATGGCTGTTCTTCATACTAATTTTAACTAATTGTATTTTTTTCACTTTTTCTGTAAATTTCAAATTTACAGAAGGTGGTCAAAGAGTACTAATGTCGAGTTACGGGATAAATAAGGCCAGGCCATGTAACGCACGGCATGTTGACTCTAGTTAATAATACGATACCACATTACATATTTGCAAGTTGCTAAGAGAATAGATCTTGAAAGTTCTCATCACAAGAAAAAAAATGTTTTGTAACTACATGTGGTGATGACTGGTAACAAAACTTATTGCGGTAATTATCTCACAATATGTACAAATATCAAAGCATTACGTTGTACACCTAAAATTCACACCACTTTCTATGTCAATACCCTGTAAAAAAATAAAAATAAAAAATAAGATTACAAAATGAATTCCTAGGACAGATGGACTCAAGCTAAATGTATTTGCCAGGAAAAGGAGGAATATTTGTCAAAGAACAGCACATGAGAGGAAGAGAGAATAAAATAAGGAGCCTAGGAGGGGAGGTCCAGAGTGGCAATTGCAACTATTCTAACAAGATGAGATTTTATCCTGAAGGCATGGGGCCCAGAGTTTCACGGGCACAATAAAACCCCATTTGCACCTTAGAAAATCACTCCTAGAATGGAATAAGGCTAGAGGTAGAGAGAAGAATTTGCCTGAAGTCTAAGGGAGAAATAATGAAGATAAAATTCAAAAGATATTAAAGACGTGGAAAAGCTTTGAAAGCTCCTGATTGGTGATTAATTGGGTGTAGCGAGGCATAGAGAAAGACCACCACCGAAACTCTCAAAGTCGTCTTCCCAACTGTTTTTGAAAATGTCTTGATGCTGATACCCGCAAGAATATCTGCTACCTGACTTTCCATCTTGATCTCAAGTAACCTCAGCACTCTTAGACAAAAAAGAAGGTCTGCCCAGCCTGCCTGAAGTCTATCGTCAAAAGCCACTCATTTCTATATTGTTTGGGTGTAAAAAAAAATTTAACACTAGCCTTTGTCTGATGGTAATTAATCATGGTTTCCTGTCAACAGAGTAAATGAGTTTCGGCGCATACATTTCACCTGACAGGAGTACCAGGTAATTTTTGTTGAGTTTTGTGCACCTGCTACATTCAACGGCTTAGAGTTTCTCAGGCACAGATGTACCACATTGTGGCTTTAATTTACATTTAATTTCCTTCTAAACTTATGTTGTTGAGCTCCTTGTCACGTTATTTGCTATTTGGATATGCTTTTGCGAAGTGAGAGTTTGAGGTTTCCCCCATGTTCCTACTGAATTGTTCTTACTGGTCTGTGAAAGTCCTTTCATGTGCTTTCACATAGATTTTTGAGGAAAAAAAGTGCTTTCAAAGAAACTCCAAAATGATAGCTTTAGTTACATCCCCAGTCTCCGAAGAGTAGTTCTTATAAAAGTTTTAGAAGCTCTGCTTTAGACCACGGGGCGGAACTTTCAACCACAACCTGATGGGGTTTGTTTAAATCTCACCTGAGTAAGTAACTCCCCAGGAATCACAGCTCTGCATTTTCTTCCTCACGGTGGCACAAGGCGTAATGATAAATAAAAAGATGTCCAGGCAGATGTCCAGGCAGGCGCGAGGGCAGAGGTGACATGAGGTGCCAGAAGTGAACACAGTGACTCAGCCTGGTTCCGTATTTGCTACGGCAAGCTTGTCTAGATGGCGCTTACCAACCTTTTTACCCACAGTAAGAAATATATTTTATATTAGCACATATGGACCAATAGGACTGAAAGAAATACTGAACCACCATTTACCTTGGCTACATGCTTATCACAGCCTGATCTTCTCTATATATTCTATTTCACCCCATTTCATTATTGTTGCTGTCATATTTAGCACAGGCTCTAATCCACTAATGTATGCCACATGACAGCTCTTGGGAAAACACGGCTCTAGAAAACATCACTTCCCAAGTTTCAATACATGTACCAGTTATCTGAAATTCTCACTGAAATGCAGATTCTTTTGATAAGACGGCACAAACCATTAGTATTAACACCATTGCAAATATCATCAATACTACTTAGCACAGAAATACATTAAAGGACACATGTATGGGTATTTGGAATGTCTAAAACAATCAATTCCACCGTCTTTGTCTATACATCTTCTCCCTCATTCCTCCCAAGCACGGCATTCCCACGGTCGGCTTTTTCTGAGATGCCCAGTCCACCGGGAACCACGCTGCTCTCCTTAGAGTTTATCCGGCACGTCAGAGAAGAGACCAAGAGTACAGATGTCCTTAGCCTCCTGGTGCCCCAGAACAGTGTCTGACTGTAATGGGCATAAATGTTATAATGCAGATTTCTGGTTCACAGATCTGGGGCGAGGCCTGAGATTCTGAATCTCTAACAAGTTCCCAGCTGATGCTGATGCTGCTTGTCCATGATCCCCATTCTGAGTAACAAAACTCCAGAGGACAATAAAGCAGGCAGTTAAGAGTATTGGTAAGAACTCAATGACCTGGGGTGCCTGGGTGGCTCAGTCGTTAAGCGTCTGACTTTGGCTCATGTCGTGATCCCGCGGTCCTGGGATCGAGCCCAGCATCGGGCTCCCTGCTCAGCGGGGAGTCTGCATCTCCCTCTCCCTGCCCCCTGTTCATGCTCTCTCTCTCTCTCTCTTGCAAATCTATAGAACAACACAATAACTAAGCAACACGGAGCCCCAAAGCTTCTGTAAAGGAGAATACAAAGATTTGTAAGGAGAAAGCGCACAGAGCCCTGAAATGGCCAATGGGATTCTGATCACAAATGCAGGCAAGTGCGGCCTGAGGCAGGGGATGGATGGATGATGAGTACCGACAGGTTAGATCCTGACTCACCGAGTCAAAGAGAAGGCAGATTCTGCCCAGAGCAGGGAGAAGGGAAGGGTGAAGGGGACTGGGGTCACACAAACAATGTCAAACCCTCGATGTTCCAGGAAGAACCTTTCTTTCTTTTTTTTTACTTTAATGTTTTTTTATTATATTATGTTAGTCACCATACAGTACATCCCTGGTTTCTGATGTAAAGTTCGATGATTCATTAGTTGCGTATAACACCCAGCGCACCATGCAACACGTGCCCTCCTTACTACCCATCACCAGCCTATCCCCTTCTGAGCCACAACGAGGCTTCGGTCAGAAAACTGTAGCAAAACCATGAAGGTCAGGAAGTGAAAAGGCCTTGAAATCAACACTCCTGAAGTCACAAAGCACAAGGTCAAAGCCAAGAGGCAAGGACTGAGGCCACGAGGGGTATCCAGGGACGCTGTTCTGGAGTCTGGAAACAATCTTGATGAGGGCGAGGAAGGGCTAGTGTAGACAGTAAAGGGCTCCCCAAGCAGCTGATGGTCTGTAGGGCACTCTTAGGCATGAGGCAAACAGAGTCTTGGGGATGGCAATGTCCCCTCTCCCTCATTTGCACACACACTGTTGGGTCACAGCCACCGTGTAGGGGAGCCCGGTCCCCTCCCAGTAGAGCTAAAGGAATTGGGAGAAAGTATAGTGTCGGCTGCAGGACGCTTGGAAAGAAGCAGGATGGACAGGAAATGCCAGTTAAATGGAAAATAAACACTGTCAATAGGAAATGCCACATAGGGCAAGGAAAAAAAAAACTTACGGAATAGGTTAAAAAATAAAACATCGCACACCACAATGTTGAGCTTATAGGCAACGAAAGTGTTCCACAGGCCAGGAGAAAGGGATTATTGAAGGTTAGGTGGCTGGGGAGGTCTCTCACTAAGCTGCTGATGGTAATAATAAGAGATTACAATGAGCCAGGCACCGTGCTAAGGGCTTTGTACATAGGATCGCAGTGTAATTGAGTGGCCAGACCCACAAGGTTTGCAGAGCGAGAGACTCTGCTAAGTACTCATCATCAAGCACATAAAATCTTGAGTAATGATCTGCTGATCAACTTACTGGGTTTTATTATATTAGATCTATGAAACAGTCACATTCAAAAATGATTTTAATGTCATTAAAATATACATAAAACATTCCCGTATCAATGAAAGCAACATTAAAAAAATCTGTATATTGATTTGAATACTAAAAATCCCACATAATTATTGTCATTAAAAACAAAAACCACACAATAATTATTCTTGGCACCTGACCATACACTTGTGCCTATATTTGCATCCGATAGGCGCCAGTGGTATTTTCCTAAAGAATGTATTTTTCTAAATGATATTATTTCTTCACAAAGTTTCCTACAATCTTCTTCAACATTGTTTTAATATTCTTAAATTTGAAATTGTTGGCATTCTTAATGAACTCTACTCCGGAGGCTGTATTTTTGAAAAATACTTTTTCTACAATTGCATATTTATCTGGATGGATAAGAGCAGACTCTTAAGTGGAGGATATCCTCAAGTCTGATTTTTTCATCTTGAAATTTGTAAATACTTCAAGATATTTTTACTGTTACTCTTAATGACTCTCCCCAGAATATGTTGTATCAACAAATATTTTTGAAAGAGAAATGCCATTAGATAAGTTGTTTTGCTATACTGTTCTTTTGAAAATCAGACTTTGCTTAATTTCATATTTTGGTACAAAATATAGATTCACCAAATTGAGAACAGAAGCTTCATCCAAAGATTCTTCTCACAAGTCAAAATAGTTCAAAGTGCAACAGATTTTCAAAATTAAATTTTGCACTGAGTTCTCAAATTTTAAAATTAAATTTCAATTTCCTCCATGCTTTGATAAGAATACATTTTCATGTCTTTTTGTTTTGGTTTGGTTTGGTTTTCTTTTTTTTTTTTTAATGTTTTTTATTATATTATGTTAGTCACCATACAGTACATCCCTGGTTTCTGATGTAAAGTTCGATGATTCATTAGTTGCGTATAACACCCAGTGCACCATGCAATACGTGCCCTCCTTACTACCCATGTCTTCTCATAAGCTTTGCTTTTAATAATTGCAGTTTTTATAAAGCTTCAAATCTTAAGTTCTTTGGTTTTCAATTTATCAAACACTTCAATTAAAAATTCCCAGCAGCTGGTATCAGGGTATTCCTGGCCTCAGGGAATGATTTTGAATGTGATCCCTCTATTCCATTATTTGTAAAATTTTGATAAAGATTGTCATTAGTTGTTGTTGTTTTGTTTTTCTGTTTTTTTTTTTTTAATGTTTGGTAGAATTTACCAATAAAACCAAGTGGTCTTGGGCTTTTCTGTGCTGGAAGATTTTTGCTTCCTAATTCAATTTTCATTCTTGCTATTGGTCTAAGAAAATGGCCTATTTCTTTGATTCAAGACTCGGGATTTAATCATGGTAATGTGCGTGTTTAAAATTACCTGTTTTTTTCCCCTAAGTTGTCTTACCTGTTGGCGTGTAATTATCTACAGTAACCTGTTATAACACTCTGTATTACTATGGTTATCTGTCGTATTCTTTTCTCTTCCATTTCTCATTTTAGTTTTAGGGTCTCCTCTTTTTTTCTTAACATAGTTAAAGGAATGCCAATTTTGGTTTTTTGGAAAAACTGGTCATTACTTTCAATGTTGCATTACTATTTATTCTGGTCTCTTCTTTGATTTTTCTTTGCTCTTTCCTTCCTCTACTAAATTTCAGTCAAGCTTCTTCTTTTTCCTGGTTCCTTGTGGTGTCATGTTAAGCTGGTTATTTGAATTTACTTAAGGCAAGCATTTGCAGCATAAATTTCACTCTAACATCTGCTTTTGCCGCATCCCACAGGTTTCAGAATATTCTGTTTTCTTTTTCTTTTGTTTGAGACCTTTTGATTTGCTGTTTGAGTTCTTATTTGGCCCGCTGCTTGTGCGGTCGTGTGCTGTGTAATATTTACTTACTAAATATTTGTTATGTACACTGAAGACTTTCCGACTTTGTTTTGTTGCTGATCTTTCATTTTGTACCATTGTGGATAGAAAATACACTTGGTATGAATTCAGTCTTCTTCAATTTGTAATATTTATTATGCCTCTTTTTATGTGATTTAACCAGGGGATTCTTCTGTGTGGACTTGAAGAAAATGGGTATTCTACTTTTCTTGGATGGAATGTTTTATTTTTTATTTTTATTTTTATTTTTTTTAAAGATTTTATTTATTTATTTGACAGAGACAGCCAGCGAGAGAGGGAACACAAGCAGGGGGAGTGGGAGAGGAAGAAGCAGGCTCCCAGTGGAGGAGCCTGATGTGGGGCTCGATCCCAGATCACCGGGATCACGCCCTGAACCGAAGGCAGACGCTTAACGACTGCGCTACCCAGGCGCCCCTGATGGAATGTTTTATATATACCATTTAGAACCATGTATTCAGAGGTATGGTTCAAACAAAAAATATTTTTGTTGACAAAAAAAAAAAAAAAGTAACCCTTAGGGTCCTCATTTAAAATAAAGTATATTAGAGGGGAGGGGGTGGGTGTGGGTAAAATCAGTCAAGGGGACAAAGAGCACCTTTGAGTCGTGTTGTATGAGAGTGTTAAATCACATCTGATATAACACTGTATGTTAACCACAGTGGAATTGAGATGAAAACAACTTAATAAAAGATAAATGAATCAGAAGATAAACATTTCCAGAAGATTTTTTAAGAATTTCAACCAAAATTTAGATGACTCGCATGTATAATTTAAATACCATTGTTCAAAACTCAGGTCGATTTTGAAGACAGTCCCCCATGGTCTCAGATATTTTTAAAACCAACGGAAGTTAGGCAGCAAAATAGAGGATTGCCAGGCTGGAGGGGATTTTTGTTTTTTTACTTTAAAAAAAATGGTCAGCTTCGTCATTAAAGTTTTCAGTTCAGCTACTCTGTGTATGTATACCTATAAAATTTGATAACTAGGGCATCTATTCTTACTGTTAGAATATTGTAGCTTGTTGCAATCGATTATGAGCATATTAATTTTTTTTGCACAACCTGTTCCAAATACATTTCTGCTCCATAAATTTTCTAATTTTGTAAGAACATTGCTTTCGCCATGAAACTTCTCTGCCAAATTTGTGATCATCTCAAAAACAAATAACTTCATCTTCAATATTGAACTTTTTAATTGCATTTATAATAGCATTCGCAGAAAGGTCAGATTTGTCTTATTTAATAGAACTTCCAAGAGCTTTATTTAATTCTGCGTAGTGATCCAACCATTATTGGAATCAACAGAACAGAGTATGAACTCGAAGCATCTGCGGTTAAGGGGATAACAATCCCCCAAAGATGGCCCTGATCTACTCTACAGGGCCAAATGGCAGAGGGTCTATACAGATGTGATTAAGGGAAGGATCTGGGAGAGGGAGCTTATCCCGGAGCCTGTGGATTCGCCCTATCGCCAGGGTCCCTGCCGGAGGGTCAAAGTCAGAAGCTGAGGTTGAAGTGAGGTACTTTGCGGGGGTCACGGGCCAAGGGATGCGATGCCTATAGAAGCTAAAAGGGCAAGAAACAGAGTCCTCCCTACAGCTTCCAGAAAAACACAGGCCTGCTGGCACCCTGATTTTCACCTGCGAGACTCGTTTCAGACTTCCGGCTTCAGAACTGTAAGATCCCACATTGGCGAAGTTTTAAGCCTCTCAGTTTGAGGTAATTTGTTACAGCAGAAACAGGAAAATGATGCAGGGTCTGATGATACTGATGTAAAACTGGAATCATGTGAATGTTGGCAGAGAGCTCTTTCTGCCAAAGGAGCCAGTATTGAGCAGCTAAATATTTTAACAGGCTAAATCGCTACCTTTCACAAAAGTCTTCTTAAAGTCACTATTCGTTTTTGAGGTATATATTCCTCCTTCGACACATTCGGGTGTCTGGTTATCATAAAGCTAGTGAATTCAGTACACCGATGGCGAGTAGTCGGTGGTACTAAACGCTTTATGCAAGTTACGTGTTCGCATTACCTATGGGAGACACAGAAGTCCCAACACTTATGTATTTACTGCTATGGAGTTTATTGCAAGAAAAAAAAGGCATGCCAAAAAATAAGCCATTGTACATTCACAGTATGATCAATGACAGAACTATACCAAGAGCATTCAGATTCTTCTTGTATACTGAAACTAACAAGACTTTCCAGCCCCTCTTACCCATGCACATTTCATGCAAATGTACCCCAGAATAATCCACCTTTCCCCACTGATACCACTCAGGGGATTCCTGGTGGCCTCAGATTTCTGGAAGGTGCAGACATGGGCCTGAAACATGAGGCAGAGAGAGCTGGATTCCGGATACTTCTCCCAACGCCATTCAGATCGGGAGCAGCTAGCTGTCCAGAGCCCACATTCCTCTCTACACTGTGTTCTATTGGCAAAACCCTGTGCGTCATCCTTGAAAGGCAGAAATAAGTTAAGTTGTATCTGGAAAGAGTCAGGATAAGTGACCTGGGCTGTCCCTGGTCATCTCCAAAGTGAGCCCCAGCCAAGCCCAGAAGACAGCATGGCTGAAGCTACAAGTGCAAGAGGGTGTACCAAATCTGTTGAGGCTCCTAGGATAATGCATTTAAAAGAAAAGAAAAAAAAATCTGCAGCAAAACTGGACATTTGGAACCTATGATCATTCCTGTTTGTACGTACTACCTTGTTGAATGCATAGAACAGGCACATTATGTTGGACCCATCCATCTTTGGCTCACAGCCGCAACAGGCAGCAGCAGGATTTGAACCCCCCTGCCCAACTCCAGGACCGTGCTCCCATGCACATTCAGCCTCCAGCTCCTTGGAATCCCCCTCCATGGGCCCTTTCTGGGCTTATCTCCCAAACAGGTGTCCTCCAGCCTGCCCTCTGTTCTCTGCGTTTGAGCTTTTGACCTCGTTCCTCAATTAATGGTTATTTGTTTCTGTCGGCCCCGTAGCCCTTCAACCAAAATCAATTCAACTTGCTCTCATACTATCCAGGTTTCTTTAAAAGGGCATGCTGTTTGTGGGACTATTCTTTCAAGTTTTATTTAAAATTTTCCTTAAAAATATCAGCGGACAGTTTCATCTTTGCAGACATGGATGGCACAGATCCCAGCCATCTGCTGGCTTACGTGGGGTCAGCACTGGTCTCTAAGTAGGCTGACCACTAGATGCAATGATGGCAGCACAGCCTACCCCCCAAAGCGATCAGATACCAACTGCCTGAGAAATGAAATCACTCACTAGTGAACAAAGTTAACCAGAAATACATCCTGTCATATAAAGATCTGCAGGAGCTCAGAGTATAGAAGGGGAAGATCAGACGAAAACTTTTGATTTCAATCATGTAACAAACAACTTGAATACATTATTCTAGAGTTTTTATTCAAATTGTGGTACATATGCTATAGGACAAAGATGAAGTCTTACTAGCTTGTCTACTTTCCTACACTCATCTCCAGTTGGTGTCTCTCCATGTGTGTGCACGTGTGTCAACGAGCGTGTCGTTCAACACCGACAATGGGAAAGATGCTGATACTAGTTACATTTACAAATGTTCGAAGGATCCCATCACCCCCACATGCACTACACCTTACTTTGTGCTTGGCAGTATTTGAGCTCTAGAGAGAGAACACCCTTCTCTAGCAAAGCTTCTGATTTAAGAAGGAAATCTTCTTAAAGAGAAGGAAAAGGAAAATACCTTGACCCCTCTTATAAAACTTATTTTTCAAATGAAATACATTCAGCAAAGCGAATGCTTTGTGGACCCTTAACAGCTTGTGTGATAACAGGAAGGCTCTGGCAGAGTTTTTCTCAAATGAGCTCAGCACTTTAGCTCTGTGTTTCTAAAGGGCAGGAATCACCCTCGAGCAGCAAGACATACAATCTGCAACCTGGGGGTGTGGCAACAGTGGAGCCGGGAACCTGGGAAGTCAAATACTCTGCTTTCCTGCCCCGATTTAGGTCCTCTGAATGTCAGAGTTGGGCATTCCCACAGGGATGTAGTGGTTTACTTCCCATTGCAGTCGGATCTCAGACAGAATCTGCTTTCTAATGGCTACTTGCAGACTCCTTAAGAGGCCACAGAATCCATTTCAGGCCACAGAAAACCTGGCGGCTTCATCATTGCTTCATTTTACCAATAGGTGGCACTGTGGGCAATGATATGGAATAAATGAGCCGACATCAGCTTAAACGTAAAAAAAAGCAAAAAAAAAAAGTTGTTTTTTTTTTTTTTTGGCAGTGTGTGTGTATGTGTTGGGGGGGGGGATAGCCCAACCTATTTACACGTGTCTAACTGTCATAGCATTTTTTAATAGTTTTATAAATGTTTCTACCTTAATCACTATTTTTTCCTCCTTTAGACCTTGTTTCACCCGACTGGTAGGCAAAGCATTTAACCCAGTTTCACAACTACTGAAATGAGAAGGCTGGATTAGCTCAGGGGTATGAAATTCAAGTGACTGCTACAACCAGGCAGCTTATTTAAATGAGCTCAGAGGGTCTGGTGCTCGTGGACAAGAAGGCTAACTGGGGCCCATCTAAATAATTCAATTTTAAATGTTTTTGTTTATTTCCTGGTTAGTTTTGTATTTTTGTTTTGTTTTGTTTTAATACAGTAAACCAAAATGAAAGAGTCTTTGGGAATTAATTATTGTCTTCTTGGTCAGATGATGTCTGGAAGCTCCTCTAGCTATCAACACTATAATAGATTCAAAACTCTGCTTTGGAATATCTGTATAAAACCACCCATGTATTTCCAATCATGTATATACGTTATGATGCATCATTCTAATATCTCCAGACTCTTAAATCTGTTTAAGCCCTAACGTGAAGCAAAGTACAAAGATACTGTTTCCCTTCCATTACAATACAGGGCAAGAAGAAATGAACTTAGAGACCTTCAGGTTTCCTTCACGTCCAACTTCTTCCATTGTATTCACAGCATCACCATCAACCTGAGTGTCCGCGGTTAGAAGTCCTGGAGTGGTCTGTCATGCTTCCAGCTCCTTCACCACTGGCCTATCAACCATCACTAAGCCCCCTCAATCTTACCTCCCAACTCTGTATACCATTCCTGATTTTTAATCCCTCGGACTCCTGCCCTAATCCAGGCATTCACTGTCTGGATCTCACTCCCCAGGCTGAATACAGTAGCAGGAGTTGTGCCCAGGGGGTGGGGAGAAGTGGGACGGACCCCGGGGTGGGGGGAGTGGGGGGCAAGGAGGCTGGAAATCTGGATGCAAGAATGTGGCCCATCCTTCCCTTTCCGGTCTTGTCTCTTGCATGTTACGTCACACATCCCCTACACTGCCACCTTCCGTTGCACAGAACTACCATTGTTAGAACAAACCACGTGACACACTTGACAGGTTCCACGGCCCCTAATACCTTTGACTGCCTAGCAAATTCCTAGAGGGCTTTCAAGATCCGGCTCAACTATGTCCTCCAGCACAGTCTTCTCCAGCTCTCCCAGACAAAACTGAGTTCCTGCTCCACGGCTGCACACATTTGGACAATTTCTCACCTAACACCATCTATCACCTCGGTGGAATATCTGTTCTACCAGAGAAGAGACTAGAACCACTCCTCTTCCGTTGATGACTGAGTTACGCCTCAAATAAACGGTCTCCAAAATCTGTCTGCCTGGGTTTGAATTCTAGCTCTGCCACTCAGTCACCGGGAGATTTTGAGGAACTTATTAACATCCTTTCCAAATCTGATTTATCATCCATTTATTTATGTGTGGCTTGATGCCACAGGACTGGCGTGAGGACCAAAGGTGAAAATGCACGCAAAGCACTCGCCACACTGTTTGGCCCGTGTGACCCACCTCACTGCTCACCGTCCTCATGTGCAGAATGTTGGCTTGGACGAGAAGACCCTTGTGAGTCCGTCTGGTTCTAACATGGTTTGAATTTATGTTCTGAGGAGAGTGGGCATGTAGACAGTGTTCAACACATGCCTTGGAGTCAGCCGGAGCGCCTGGTTCCGGTCAGATCGTTTTATTGAAATATAAGCATCAAGAAATAGGCTTCGGGGCACCTGGGTGGCTCCGTCGGTGAAGCGTCTGCCTTCCGCTCGGGTCATGATCCCAGGGTCCTGGGATCAAGTCCTGCAACAGGCTCCCTGCTCAGCGGGGAGCCTGCTTATCCCTCTACCCCCCCCCCCACTTCTGCTCCCTCCCTCTCCCCTTCTCAAGTAAAATAAATAAAATTTTCAAAAAAAAAAAAAAAAGAAGAAAGAAAAAAAAGAGGGACTCCTGGGTGGCTCAGTTGCTTAAGCATCTGCCTTCAGCTCGGGTCATGATCCCGGGGTCCTGGGATTGAGTACCCCATCTGGCTCCCTGCTCAGCAGGGAGCCTGCTTCTCCCTCTGCCTGCCGCTCTCCCTCCTTGTGCGCTCTCTCTCTCTCTCTGACAAATAAATAAATACAATCTTTAAAAAAAAGAAATAGGCTTCAATTTATCAAGACAATAAAATATATGTCTTGCCAATATATGTCTCTCCTGGCATAGGCTTTCTTCCACAATTTCCCTTCTAGCACTCACATTCATATCCATTTCCTGAGAGACTGATTCTAGAGACAACTGACTGATAAAGAGAGTTGCTTACCCATTACTTACAATACTTAAAGAACATCATGGGCACAGGGGACCATGTTACCCCAGAAAGCTCTGGTGAAGCTGAAAACTTCCACAACCTTTGCCCCCATTCCAACACGTACACACCAGCCTCCTTCAGAGAGAGGTTTTCATATTGTTTTGCCTTTCGCTGTTCCTACAAGCACAAATTCTCTGGCAGTTCTAAGCTCTTTTTGCTTGATTTAGTTTGTCAGAAGGACTCCTGTGTAGAGGCCCAGGGGGCTTGTGTGATGGGAGGAAATAAATCGGGTGGGAGGCATCTATGCCAGCAAATACTAGATATGGTAAAACTCTTTCTCCTGTGCTCACAAGTGTAAATTTTCATTCATGGGAACACGTGCTCTGGTTCAAGCTCTTTTTGCCGACAAATGAAATTGGTCAAATGCTACCATTTTATTCAAATTTGAGAGTGTTTGTTATATGAAACCACCTAAAGTAAAAATCACAAATGATTCTTTGAGAATCACATTCTTTACATTTTTACTCATTCAAAAAACATCACTCCACTGAGCATCTCCGTTCCCGGCACTGTATTTAACTGTCAAGGTGAATAACTAAGACCTAGTCCCAGACTTCACGTAGCTTACAGACTGTTGCAAATACAGATATGTCAACAGTAGGGGCCCACCCAACTGCACAGGAATCACAAACCAATTTCATTGAATGAAAGTTTTAACCGCATCCATACAGCTGTAAGCAGAGAAGAATTGACCAAACATCCGGTAAAGTAGAAAAGCATACAGAAACTCTCTTATTCTAAAACAAAACAAACAAACAAAAAAGAAACAAAAAACAAAACAATATAATTATTCAAAGTGAAGAAATGACCAGCCTCATGTGCCCTAATCATATCAGTTTTAAAATACTAATCTCCTCAATCTACCCTCAAGACTCCAAATGTTTCTACACCCTCACATTTTAGGACTAGTAACGTATAGACCAGTGGACATGCCACGTAGATAAAGAATTAGCTGATGCCCAATGAGCATGAGTTGGAAAGTTCATAATTTTACTGTGGATTGAAGGAGAAGGGTTTTATTTTTAGAATATGAAACACTTCATTGATTTATATACTGATTGTATAGGACTTATACTTTCAAAGAAAAAAAAAAGGCTAATTCAGTAAATTGTGAATCTGGATTACTTTGATGCTGAACACTTTAAAGTCATGGAGTATAATTAAAATAGCCTCAGCTCTTTTTCTTCAAATTTTGATGAAACAGTGCCTAAGAGATGGATGGTGAAATCCTGGGAAACTATCCTCAGTTCTTTCAAGTTTGAAAACTAACTGGACAGACTCACACTTTGGTTCCTATTTCAGAAATACTGATAATTGTTATATTCAAAAATCATAAATAATGCAGACATCACTATTATAATGTCATATAAGCATTCATGAGAAATTGGTATCCAACAGAATTGCACTCTAAGAACAATTCACAGAGAGTGTATTGCCTAAAACACATAGAATGATATAACCAAAATACCCACAAACATGACAATACCAATGAAAAATACCAGCACTGCTAACTCTTAATGAGGTTTTACACCAAGAATACACTGTCAGTCTATCCTTGCAGCTCTAAATCATGGGAACCCTTTCTCCTTCAAAATATATTTTCTTTAATAAATATACTTCTAATTAGAGATTGGTTTCACCAAAATTAAAAATATGAGCCAGAAAAAGAAATATGGATACAAAAATCACACACAGGGGCGCCTGGGTGGCTCAGTCGTTAAGCGTCTGCCGTCAACTCAGGGCGTGATCCCGGCGTTACGGGATCGAGCCCCGCATCAGGCTCCTCCGCTATGAGCCTGCTTCTTCCTCTCCCACTCCCCCTGCTTGTGTTCCCTCTCTCGCTGGCTGTCTCTCTCTCTGTCACATAAATAAATAAAATCTTTAAAAAAAATCCCACACAGCAATCAGTTGCGTGTCATACACTAATAACAAAGCAGCAGAAACAGAAATTAAGAAAACAATCCCATTTTCAATTGCACCAAAAAGATTAAAACACGAAGGAATAAATTTAACCAAGGAGGTGAATGACCTGTACTCTGAAAACTATAAAAGAGGAAAGAATTGGTCAAAGAGTCTGAAGATGACACAAAAGGAAAGACATTCCATGCTCACAGACTAGGAGAACAAGTGTTGTTAAAATGTCCATACAACTCAAAGCAATCTATAGATTCAATGCAATCACTATCAAAATATCAATAGCATTTGTCACAAAAGTCGAATAAATAATTGTAAAATTTGTATGGAACCACAGAAGATCCCCAATAGCAAAAGCAATCTTGAGAAATGAGAACAAAGCTGGAGGTATCGCCATTCCAGATTTCAATATATACTACAAAGCTGTAGGAATCAAAACAGCATGACACTGGCAAAATAAAATAAAATAAACACATAGATCAATGGAACAGAGTGGAGAGCCCAGACCACACCTATATGGTCAATTAATCCTGACAATGGAGGCAAGAATATACAATGGGGAATAGACAGTCTTTCCAACAAATGGTGTTGGGAAAACTGGACAGCTACATGCGAAAGAATGAAACTGGGCCTCTTTCTTACACCACATACAAAAATAAACTCAAAATGGGTTAAAGATCTCAATGTGAGACCTGGAACCATAAAACTCCTGCAAGAAAACAGACAGTAATTTCTTTGACATCAGCCATAGAAACATTTTTCCAGAGAAGTTTCCTCTGGCAAAAACACACTAGTGGTAGCACACCAGACCAATAAGCTTTTGCACAGTGAAGGAAGCAATCAACAAAATAAGACAACTTACTGAGTGGGAGAAGATATTTGCAAATGATATATTCAATAAGCAATTAATACTAAAATATATAAAAACACATACAGCTCGGCACACACACACACAGACAAAATCTGTTTAAAATTGGGCAGAGGACCTGAATAGACATTTTTTCCAAAGACGACATCCAGATGGCCAGCAGACACATGAGAAGATGCTCAACATCACTCATCAGCAGGGAAGCGCAAAGCAAAACAGCGAGCTATCACCTCACATGCACCATAATGGCTAGAATCAAATAGACAAGAACTAACAAGTATTGAAGAGGATGCGGAGGAAAGGGAACCCTGGTGCACTGTTGGTGGGGATGCAAAGGGGTGCAGCCACTGTGGAGAACAGTATGGAGCATCCTCAAAAAATTAAATATTGAAATACCATATGATCCAGTAATTCCACTACTGAATATTTGCCCAAAGAAAACAAAAAACACTACTTTGAGAAGATATTTGCACCCCTACATTTACTGCAGCATTATTTACAATAGTCAAGATAGGGAAGCAGCTCACGTGCCCACTGGTGATGGATGGTGATGAGTGGGTAATGAAGAGGTGGAGTGTGTGTGTGCAGGAGTATTACTCAGCCATACAAATGGAGGAGATCTTGCCATATTCGACAACATGGCTAGACCTAGACGGTGTTATGCTAAGTGAATTAAGTCAGAGAAAGACAAATATCATATGATTGCACTTATTTGTAGAGTTTAGAAAAACAAAAGAATCATCAAACAAACAAAAACCAGAAACAGATCTACAAATACAGAGAACTGAGGCTTGCCAGAGGAGAGGTGGGTAGAGGGCTGGGCAAAATGGGTGAAGGGGAGTGGAAGATACAGGCTTCCAGTTATGAAGGAATACATCACAGGAATAAAAGCTACCCCACAGGGAATACAGTCAATGGCACTATAATAGTGTTGTATGGAGCTGATGGAAGCTATGTGTGTGGTGAACACAGCATAATGTATAGAGACGATGAATCACTATGTTGGACACCTGAAACTAATGTAACACTGTATGTCAATTATGCTCCAACAGAAACAAACAAAATACGATCTAAAGGTAGCCTTCTTTGTCAATCGTTTTTTTTTCCCCTCTTAAATACAGAACAAATGCCTTTTTTTTTTTAAAGATTTTATTTATTTATTTGACAGAGATAGAGACAGCCAGCGAGAGAGGGAACACAAGCAGGGGGAGTGGGAGAGGAAGAAGCAGGCTCATAGCGGAGGAGCCTGATGTGGGGCTCGATCCCACAATGCCGGGATCACGCCCTGAGCCTAAGACAGATGCTTAACCGCTGTGCCACCCAGGCGCCCCAGAACAAATGCCTTTTTAAGGCCATCTAGACCACCTCTTCATGTGTGTGTACGTGTGTAGACACGTACACACACACACACACATACATATACACATTTATATATATACATACATACATAAAGATATATTTAAAGATAAATATATATAAATGCTTGCTATCCATTCATAGCATCAATATGTGGGGAAAAGTTATGTATAAATCCCAACAAACTCCTTATTATGCTGATCATTCCCCATTTTACTAACCATGTATGACCCTCTTATCATTAAGAAAATATGGGTGATAAAGAATAGGCTATTCTGGACTAACGATTTGCAGACATGAAAGATTTCTAAATTGAAAATGGATCAGACAACTTTAAAAAGCCATTCATCATCATAACAAAGTCAAATGACATCTTGCAGACAAGATCTTCACGTGAGTGCTATTTATTATGCTGTAGCTTACAAAACAGTTAACAGATGCAGGTGGTAGGAAATGGATTTTTAGAATTATCGATCTTTCAAAAAGCTTAAAAATAGGCACACTATTTTTTTTCTTTTACTTACGGTACACGTGAAAAGGGCTTGCTTTATCTTGGGATTGCAATATGCTAGCAACCTATGTAGTAACAGACCTATTCTTACCAAAAGGAAACCATGATCCCGAGTGTCTGCAACCATTAGACCGGATCTAGAAAGGCTACTACATACTGGTGGATGGGACAGGTTTTCTGATTCTGCTCCTCTGGAAAGGGGGCCCCCGACTTGGCCATCAGCAGACACAACGTCCCACAAATGAGCTGACGACTAGCTCAGTTTAAGGTTGGCTCCCTGGTAGAAATCTCAATACCACTTTTCAAAGGCTCAATAGATTCTGTCCTACAGTCTAAAGAAGTAATCCTGAACATTAACCACAAGGTTATGTTTTGTAAAAACAAAACAAAACAAAGGCCTTAAATGTGAGAGGTACATGATGCATTGTTGCAATGACATAGTATCTGGGCTGGCTATTAAAAGCCAGAGAGCAGAGATGACGAAAGATTAGCAAACACTGAGCATTACCGGATATTGCGTGATAGGTACGTGGTTGGGAGGGGCACACACTTACTCTATTTTCATGTGTCATAAAAATTTCTCTCCAGATGAGGTGTGGGGAAAACCCATAAGCAGTATCGAGTCTACTCTGTTCTGCGGAGTGAATATTACAGTTACAAAAATAAAAATAAAATTCTCTCTGGTGATTTATTGAGCACTCTAAATTCCTATGGTTTACAAATGTGTTGCCTAAAAATCCTGAAATCGAGTTCTGAGAAAATGTGGGTCTGTTTGGAGAATTTCACTAGGCGAAAGTATCATACGTTCTCTAAGTGTTTTCTCAAATGCATGCAAGTACAAAGCATCTTAACTGTGGTTAACAAGACGAATCTAACAACCCCTTTGTGTAAAATGTAGTTATCCTAAGAAAACCTGAAACTCTTTACTATAAACATTCATCTTTCAAAGCACTTGCATTTTTTTTTTAATTTTAGTAAATTTGGTAAAGCTTTATCCCAATGTTGGTCTAAAAATGAATTTCATTAATTCAACTCTTACTAGGCAAAATCTGAAAAGCAAAGACTGCACTCATCTCTACTTCTGGTTCATTTCACACATAGGCAAAATACGTAGTCATTTTGTACCAACAGTGCAGTAAACGGAGTCCATACTTCTCAGTGAGTTATTATAAAATGATTTTTAAAACATTTTTTAAAACTTGCAGAGCATCAATTTTCATGGGTTTTCAAGCAAACCTGGCCTCCTCTTCACAGGTACTCATGATTCCCACTGGAGTCAAATGCATAGACTCCCTGATAAAAATATGAGACGATGGTAGTAATTACATATTAGTACATAACTCCGTGCTTTTAGGAGGGAAAACAAGTCCCTTCATTCCAATCTAAGCAATGGATTTATAGGGGCAGGTGCATAGTTTTGCGGGAATCCCTATAAGAAGCAAAACCGGGGGCCGTTTCCTTATTATGATCACAGACTTACTGACTGTAAAGAAAAGTAAATAGAAGTAGGATGTTTCCATGGAGAATGTTCACTTAACATTCAACCATCAAGTGTGTTTGAGCACTTTCTTTTTGCCGCAGACTGGGCTAGGCACTGGTGGTAGCTCAGTGAATCAGGGTCCCCACTGCCTGGAGCTCCCCAACTAGTTCCTCGTGAATCATTCCTGCTCATTGTTCAATCATCACCATCCAGTAAGCAGCGCTGGGGTGAAAGGTGGGGGAGGGTGGACAGGGAGTGAAATGGAGCAAAGGAATTTGTCACAAGGAACCTCTGCGGACACGGATCACTACTACAAAGTGACAGTTACTGAAAACCTGAGTGCAAACTGCATGAAACAGACTTTCTTTCTCACATTTTAAAACCTCTGTGTGTTGCTTGGACCCCGACATCTCAATTTCTCCCTGAAAAAAACTGGAGCACAGGTGGGATTTTTAGGGGGCAAAAGGAATCACATTTATATATTTTTTCTTCTTAAATTTCCTACAGCTGTTAAATGTAACGTGCAAACTTCTAGCCTTCCATGGGGGGCACCCCTGCCTTTTCTGTAGCAATCATGTCTGATCTCACCACCAGAATTCTGATTCCAGTGGAGACATGAGCAGCAGAAGAAAAGGAACTCTTAATTGAAAATACGTCTTGGCTTCAACACAGGGAAAGCTAAAGAAATTTACAAAATGCGTGCATTTGAGCAAGAAGCATTTTGAAGGAAAACATAAGGATCAAAGTAGGAAACAGTCCTCTGCATCAGACATGTCAGAGTCCTTTGGGTACAATAAACATGTAATAATCAGACCTTGCCAGGTTCCGCACTACACACTAGAACAGAGTAGCTAACTTTTATAGTGCTTTTTGTAGTTTTCAGAGTGTTAGAAACAAGTATGGAGACACGTAATTATTCTTATTTCTATTTTCTAGATGAAGCAAGTGAGTCCTAAGAAAGCTAAATGGTTCGATGTTACAAAGTTCATGAGTAAATGGATGGACCTCATTCATGTCTTCTTAGGCTAAGTAGAATGTTCTTCCTTACCATGATGCTTCCTTTCATCTTCACCTCCAATGAAATGACTGCTAATAATACTTATACTAAAAACAGGGAAAACTAATATTTATTAAGTATTTACTGTGTGTGAGGCACTGTGTTGATACTGTATCTAATCTAAACACGTACCTATTTCAGTCATCACAACATGACGCATTACAGATCATTCCTGTCATTAGATATAT
Source organism: Ursus americanus (assembly GCF_024610735.1). Classification (NCBI taxonomy): domain Eukaryota; kingdom Metazoa; phylum Chordata; class Mammalia; order Carnivora; family Ursidae; genus Ursus; species Ursus americanus. The sequence goes on from NC_142132.1 coordinate 76,914,933, forward strand.
GCATTAACTGAGGGTTGCAAGGTCAAGTATATTACGTTGTACAAGTGAGCCCAAGGTCCCCAGCCAGCAGGCAGTAGAGCTCAGACTCAAACCCTACCTGTCTGTTTCTACACTGTTCATGGCCAGCACCAAGGATTCCCAAACTTGTCTGATGAGACCACACACTTGGATACTTAGAACAAATACAAATTTTCAGGTCTTAACTCACTGATTCTGATTTAGTAGGCTGGGCATGAAGCCCAAGATACAAATTTGTAACAAGCATTGGACAAGTATCAGGCAAATAAAGGAAACACACACTCTGTATTGACATTGTTTGCTTTCAAATTCTGTACCTTATCCTCTAGCTTAGAGACTGGCAAGCTTTTTCTGAAAAGGCCAGACAGCAAATAGTTTCGGATTTGTGGGCCACAGAGTTTCTGTTGCAAGTACTCCTCTTTGCTGTTGTAACTGGAAAGTAGCCATAGACAATATATTACCAAATGGGTGTGGCTGCTGTCCAATGAAATTTTATTTATGGATGCTGAGATTTGAATTTCATGTAATATTCATGAACATATTAATCTTGTGATTCTTTTCAATCATTTAAAAATGTAAAAACTGCCTTAAGCTATACAAAAATAGGTGGGTTGGATTTGACTTATAGGCTGTTATTTTTTGTTTCGGTCCCTACCTGTTCTAGCCCTCTCTTTCTTAGAGGTTAGTTCCAGCCAGAACAGCAGTTGATATAAAATTCTTTACCCAGCTTAACTCCTAATTGATGTTCCTAGTTATGTCTTTTTTTTTTTCTTCCTGTCTCCTGCCTTTCTATTCTGATGTCTGGACATTGTCTCATTTTAAATTCTAAGATACTAAAGTGTATTCTTTTAACAATTCTGTAAACAGTGCCATGAGGTCTTCAGGGGAATAAACTAATAAACCAAGACATATTTACTATAAATAAACATATTTATAAGGAATAAGGAGCTCTTGCAAACTACTTAGCTCATATATAAGGGATGATAAGTGGATTTTATCATTTCGGTGGATCATTACCAAAAAGCATTAAGCTGAGGAGTTCTAAGAGGGGATCATTCGGCAGGCAACATTTAAGTTCACGGCAATCAGATCACTGTGCATCTCTGGGTGTCAGGAAACCTCTGCCTCATAGCTTTAATCGATGTATAATCACATCCTTTTGGCTTTCCGCTTCACTAAATCCTTTTCTAATATGATGTCTCTACAAGTTTTTCTCTTCCAGAAAGCCTCTCTTGTGAACTCTGTCATTGAAAACAAATGATTTTAACCCAGTCAATAGATGCTTTATTCACCATGTACTTGCTTTTCTTTATTTTTTTAAGGTTTTTTTTTTATGCTCAGTTAGCCACTGCATAGTACATCATCAGTTTTTAATGTAGTGTTCAACGATTCATTAGTTGTGTATAACACCCAGTGCTCATCACTACACGTGTCCTTAATACCTATCACCTGGTTACCCTGTTCCCCCACCCCCCTTCCATCTGTAACCCTCAGTTTGTTTCCCAGAGTCCAGAGTCTCTCATGGTTTGTCTCCCTCTCTGATTTCTTCCCATTCAGTTTTCCCTCCCTTCCCCTGTGGTCCTCTGAGCTACTCCTTATGTTCCATGTATGAGTGAAACCATATGATAATTGTCTTTCTCTGCTTGACTTCTTTCACTTAGCATAATCCCCTCCAGTTCCATCCATGTTGATGCAAATGGCGGGTATTCATCCTTTCTGATGGCTGAGTTATGTTCCATTGTATATATGAACTACATCTTCTTTATCCATTCCTCTCTTGAAGGGCATTTTGGTTCCTTCCACAGTTTGGCTATTGTGGACATTGCTGCAATGAACACTGGGGTGCATATGGCCCTTCTCTTCACTACGTCTGTATCTTTGGGGTAAATACCTAGTAATGCATTTGCTGGGTCATAGGGTACATCTATTTTTAATGTCTTGAGGAACCTCTATACTGTTTTCCAGAGTGGCTGCACCAGCTTACGTTCCCACCAACAGTGTAAGAGGGATCCCCTTTCTCCACATCCTTGCCAACATTTGTTGTTTCCTGTCTTGTTAATTTTTGCCATTCTAACTGGTGTAAGGTGGTATTGTGGTTTTGATTTGAATTTCCCTGATGGTTAGTGATGTTGAATGTTTTTTCATGTGTCTGTCAGCCATTTGTATGTCTTCTTTGGAGAAGTGTCTGTTCACATCTTCTGCCCATTTCTTGACAGGTTATTTGTTTTTTGGGTGTTGAGTTTGATAAGTTCTTTATAGAATTGCCAGGGGAATGTTGAAAAAGAAAACCAAAGCTGGGGGCATCATGTTGCCGGACTTCAAGCTATACTACAAAGCTGTGATCACCAAGACAGCATGGTACTGGCACAAAAACAGACACATAGACCAATGGAACAGAATAGAGACTCCAGAAATGGACCCTCAACTCTGGTCAACTAATCTTTGACAAAGCAGGAAAGAACATCCAATGGAAAAAAAGACAGTCTCTTCAATAAATGGTGCTGGGAAAACTGAATAGCCACACACAGAAGAATGAAACTGGACCACTCTCTCACACCATACACAAAGATAAACCCAAAATGGATGAAAGACCTCGAAGTGAGACAGGAATCCATCAAAATCCTAGAGGAGAGCACAGGCGATAATCTTTTTGACATCGGCCACAGCAACTTCTTGCTTGCTATTCTTTCGTTTATGACTTTTTTTCTCTTCTCACTTATTTCATTACTTTCTGAGGGACACACGCTGTATTTGCTAAGAGGAAATACTGTGCAGGGTTTACTTCTACACTGGGAGGTTGGATGCACATTTGGAACACAGGAGTGTGTTCCAAGACCAGGCTATGCTTTTGTGAGTACAACAGTGTGATGTCTGGAAAACTTGGCACTCTTAGACTTTTGTGGATGGTAGGCATCAAGGAATTACCAAGTTCAATTTTTTCTCCATTCTGTGCTTGACTCAGATCTTCCTCCCTGGATCATCTAGTAATTGCTTGAACAGCTTCAGTGATGGAGCAGTCAGTAATAACCAGAGTAGCTACCATCTGTAACCAACCCCCTTAGTGCTCCCTTCCCCATTTTAAGCAAAAGTTCTCTCCTTGTAACATTCACCCAACTGTTCCTTGAGCACAATAATCCCAATTATGAGTTAATGACAAGACATAATAATGCATTCAGAAATGCTTATGATGTATGCATATATGTACACCTATATATTCTCTGGCAAACATAAAGCATTTCAGCCAATTAAATCAGAAGAAATAGCCAAAGGCAATGCCCAACTCTGCCCCAGGCAAGTGCTTTGGTTTCAGAACTGCCCAAATGAGAAGTCACAGATTGAGAAGGGCAAGACAAAATGTGGTTTTTAGTCAAAGGGAACACAGGCAAAAGCCATTTGATGACTTATTTATTCCTGCCTGGTTTACAACTCCAGCATCTGGCACCTCATCTCAGGCATGTGGGATTTCCTAATCATGAAATTCAAAGCAGGAGTTAGAGGCTAAACTTGCAACTCCATGCAAAAGTTAGAAATAGGAATGGTAAGAGGACTGAGCTCACCATTACCCGAGTGGATATAAGAAGACAAAAATACGGTGTCCTGCATATCTTCCTTGAAAGCTTTCCTCGGGACCTGGGTTGAACAGACTGAACAGCTGAGACAATGACATCTTACTGACACTCAAGACTACCTGGATTCAAATCTTCATTCCTGGTCGGCCATGGAAATTTTCTGGACTCCAGCTAATAGGACGATGACCTAGAAAATGTGTAGGCAGGTACAGAACGCGTAGTGGTCATAGCTACTGAGTCAGCCATATAACGGTAGGTAGACTCTGCAGCAATTTTCTGTATCTCACTTTCCTTAAATGCAAAATGACAAGAACAAATAGCACCCGCTATATAGGGTTGCTCTAAGGGTGAAATGAGTTAATATATGCCAAGCGCAGAGAGTATTTGGCACAGAGTAAGTACTGAAAATAAATGGGACTTATTACCAATATAATGTAGGTCTTCCCTAATATTTACCAAAATGCAATGTAATTGTAGATTTCAGTATTTCTTGCCAGCTATAAGCTATTCAAGACCTGGAGCTTTGTGTTAGTTACTGGTTTCATTATTATATTCTTAGTAGCCTGCACAAAGCCTGGAACACTGTATGGGTCTTTGATAAATGTTTATGGGAAGAATGGACTAAGTTGCTTTCTCATAGTCTATTTGGTTCGTAATTGCTCTTTAGATAATTTATTATAAATCCCTTAATATACCAAAGTTATGATAGACAGTTTGGGATTTCATAATAAATTTAGGAAACTATGAAATCTAAAAGGTTTTCTTTAATCACTGAGAATGTAATATGCCAAATCATATAAATAGCCTGTTAAAATCTCTCCTTGACTACCCAAATTAAAAGCCTCACATTAAAACTTGCAAATAGGACAGTAAGCAATAGTGAATAAATCTAGAAACTGACATGCTGTTATAATCCTGCAAAAGCAATCTCTTTCAATTAATGAACCTCCAGGACTCTTTCTTCAGTAATTTGCATAAGAATTTTAAATTTCATTTTTATCTTGGACAGTTAAACAGAGAGCATCTTATAAACATATCCGAACGTGATCCTACCCAGGGATTGCCAAATGAAGCCTGGCAGACAACAAAAATGTATGCAGAAGAATGTAAACACAGGCGTCTTGGGGAACGAGATGCCCGTATCCTCATGGTTACATTGGGCTCTTTCCATGCACCTCCTTGCCACATTTTCAGATGAGATCTGGCCTGAGGTATGACCGAATTTGTGCAACAGTGACCATGCTAATAAAAGGGCTCCATTCACTTTGCCAAATTCCTTGGAACAAGTTAAATCAAAGCCCCAAGTTTAAATGAGGGAATGTCAAGTTGCTTGCCACTTGCATACCAGAGAACTCAAAGGGCTCTGTGGGTTCCCTGAAGAGCCTAATTGGCATTCAGAGTGCTTGTGGATTTGCAAACTCGACACACAGCAGCCTTAACCAAAGTTTACATGGATGCAGGCCGAGGGACTCCATGGTGGAAAACTCAATTTAAGGGAAGAGGCACAAATGGCAAAATCCAGCATCAACATCATAGTCAGCAATGGAAACCAGCAGGGGTGGTGGGTGTTATTTGAACCCAGGTCTGGGAGATGAATTAGACCTTCAAACTCAGCAGCGAGGGATGTCTGGGTGGCTCAGTCCGTTGAACTGTACCATCGGCTCAGGTCATGAGCCTGGTGCCCTGGGATGGAGCCCCACACTGGGCTCCTTGCTCAGTGGGGAGCCTGCTTCTCCCTCTGCCTGCTGCTCCCCCTGTTTGTGAGCTCTCTCTCTTCTCTCTCTCTCTCTCTGACGAATAAAAAAATAAAATCTTCAAACTCAGCAGTGAGTGCTCTAAGTTAGGGCCCAAGGAGACGTTCCAAAACAGAGTTTGAGACCTAGGGCACTAATAGTAATGATTCAAAGACGAGGGAGCAGATGGTGACATGGCTGAGGATCTCAGTATCATATCACAGTATGGCTCTAATGCAGTGAGGTTTAAATGGAGCGCCATGGATCTCTGGGGACCCCAGCAGACACTGACCTAGCAGCTAAGTCATGCTCTTACAGATGGTGACCAGCTGCCTCTCACTAGCACTTTGGGCAGATGGCATCTGCTAGGAAGTCTGCAAGGACACCCCCTAACACGTTGACAAGGTGCAGCAGCAAATAGACGTATTTATGTAAAATGGAAATAGAATTTCCTTTATGTCTGCAGCCAAACAGAACCTGGGGATTCTGGGGTTACACAAGAGATACTGGGAGAATGACTTGATCAAACTTAGACCTCTGGAAGCACACAGTTCTCATAGATCAGGCTGCGCCCTACTTAGCCAATCTGACTCTCTGGCACCTAACACCCCTCCAGTTTCTGAATGACGACTCTCTGTACTGTCACCGTCACATACTCTGTGCACTGATTGCTTTTCTCCTTGACTCCTTCTCATCTTTAATACTCTTCTAGTCTGTTCCACCAACCAACCAAACCAAACTTATTATAATCCCCACTCAACTAGGTTTATTCCTTTCACAAAGTCCTCTCTCACAATTCTGGTTCTCAGAAACACAAACCACCTGCTTCCACATCTTGCCTCCTGTAAGGTAACATATAGACTATTTTGTACCATGTGCTCAATCGTCCTTATGGTTTATATGGACTCTCCAATTCAACTGTAGGCTCCATGGAAGCAGGGTTTAAGTCTTAAATGTACACATTACAGCAATGCTCAGTACGGTGCGGAAAATATAGGGTTGAACACATAGAAGACACAGACACCAAATACAATCACACAGTTGAGGTGTGACTTTCTGTCCTGATGCAAGTCTTATATAGACTAACAAAATTGGGGCAAATCTTCAGAAATACACACACATATACACAGAATAACTCATACTGTTCTGGTTATCTAATACTTTATAATTGTTATTAAATCCATTTTTAAGGCGTTAACTATAATTCACTTCAAGGAGGTGGTCCTAGAGTTTCGTTCAGTAAGGAATGAATGGCCAAGAGACACAGAAGTCTACTTCCAAATCATACAGAGAGTTTTTGTTCATCTCCTTCTTAAGTGTCCCTAGACGTATCCTTGTAGTAACGGTGGCCTTTAGAAGAAAGGCTCATAGAAGTCTTTTCTTTCACAACTCAGAAGAGTAGTCATACCCAGAGTCTAGTTCTCAGGCCACGAACATCAAATTGAAATGTAACAGAAAGTACAGGATATGCAGTTTGCTAAGATTACTTCTCAATTTCCAAACATTTATATATTCACACATACATATACATACATACATATACACATATACATACATACATACATATACACACCCACACAAACACATATGTATCAGTGAAACATATTTCATGAAACACTATCTGTATCACATAAAACCCAAACACTTATCAATCACAGGATATTTGTGGTATTTTCTATCCTGTTCTTTAATGCTTGTGACAACTCAATACATTCATTTCCACTAATTGACGCCACAATGTAAAATACTTAAAAAATACTGCCTAAGAAGTGGGGGAAAACAGTGTAATTTTTTTTTAAACTAGGAATTTAAAAATTGGAAAGAAAAAGCCATTTCCATGTCTTCAAAGTCAAACCTATGAAGAAACAGTCCTCCATATGGCAAGGAAACATTCTCAGTACATGGAAGTCCTGAAATGTATGCAATAAATCATGACTTAGCCCTGGAGCGAAGTCACAATCATATATATTATAAATTGAAAACAGGTTTTTATAGGACCTATATTCTTTCATCAAAATTATACAGGGGTAAAAACTTTATGTTATTTATAAAAAAGCAACAATAAATGTAAGACACCACAAAACAAACCTTAGGAAGTATGTACAAGTCCTTTAAGAAAATTCTAAAACTTATTATCGACATAGAGATCTGGCTGAATAGAGTTCTTCTATTTGTTCATATTAATATTCAATATCATAAAAACCTTACATCTTACCACATTAATCCAGAAATTCAGTAAGTTTTACATAAAAATCATAACTTACATTTGTGACTGTTTCAGTGTGGGGTACCTAACAAGCTAATTGTAAAATTCATAGGGGAAGCAAAGGCCTAAGAGACAAGACAATTCTGAAAAGCAATGAAGAAAGGGACCATTCTATTTACCATAAAGTGATGATAATTAAGAACACGGTATTGACTTATCTAGCCCCATACTGATCCCTACAGATGGTTTCACTAGAAGAGAATGTCCAGAAACCATGCCGTACAGATATATAACACATGGCATGGACGGCTTTGGATATTAGCAGGGGAAGACGGACTAAACGGCACTACTGAAATTGACTATCCGTACAGAAAGGGGAAACGTTTACCGGGAAGTCCACAGGCCCAGTGGTCTCCACAAATAAATGGCAAGTAGGGGCGCCTGGGTGGCACAGTGGTTAAGCGTCTGCCTTCAGCTCAGGGCGTGATCCTGGCGTTCTGGGATCGAGCCCCGCATCAGGCTCCTCTGCTGGGATCCTGCTCCTTCCTCTCCCACTCCCCCTGCTTGTCTTCCCTCTCTCGCTGGCTCTCTCTATCTCTGTCAAATAAATAAGTAAAATCTTAAAAAAATAATAAATGGCAAGGAAAGAAGAGGGAAAGAACTATGAGCAGCAACCCTACAGATGTAAAGAACCTAAAAGACATATCAACTCAGTGCAATATGTCAACTTTGGTTAGATCTGATTCAGACATAACAACTATAAGAAGAAATCTCTAAGACATTTCGAAACCCTGATAGGTTAACTGATGTTTAATAATCTCAAGAAATTATTATTGATTGTTTTAGGCATGATACTTGTAACAGTGGCTATGATTTCTAAAAATCCTTATCTTTTAGAGATAGACACTGAAGTGATCGCTGAAAATAAAGATATAACATCTGGAATTTGCTTCAATCCAGGGGTGGGAGAAGAGGGAGGAAATGGGGTGAATCCGAATAGGCCAAGTATTTAAATGGCTGAAATTAGATATTAGCTAAATGTATGTTTATCAGACTACTCTCTCTACTTCTGTTTATGTTGGAATTGCCACATAATAAAAGAAAATAAAGATGGGCCAACCATACTAAAAACATTTATAAGCTCAAGCATGTGGGATAAAAATATAAAGCATTGCATGCAAGTGTTTAATCCAGTGTACGACTTATTACAGTGGCTGAGCCAGGATACCGCTCCTAGAGAGATGCACTGAAAACCTCGCCTTCATTTATAAAGTTTTTAAGATTTTATCTATTTATTTGAGAGAGAGAGAGAGAGAAAGCGCACACAGAGGGAGATGGGGAAGGAGAAGCAGACTCCTTGCCGAGCAGAGAGCCCGACATGGGACTCGATCCCAGGACCCCGAGATCATGACCTGAGCTGAAAGATGCTTAACCAACTAAGCCACCCAGGCGCCCTATAAAGTTTTATTTCTTAAGCCACCTGGGTAGTACCTAAGTGTTCATCATACCATTCTTTATTACCTTTTGCACTCTGGAAATATTTTACACTTTTTAAAAGAGTAAAAAAAAAAAAAAAAACACCAAAAAAAATATCCCTAAATCATACATGAAAGCTATTTACCAAATTTCATTGCTTTTCAAAGATGCTCTTTTCCTTCATTTACGGTCTCTAAAATTAGGATGTGTCTTGCAAATGAGAGTGCCTCAAACTCAGTGAAGTAGACTGCTTTCTTGGTACATAACAAGCAGAATAGATAGAATCACTATGAGGACTGGTTTCCCCAAACTTGGAGTCTGAGAAGCAAAATCTTTCTGCTTTTCAACTTCATCATGTGAAAAGTTGTGATAACACTATCTACTCTGACCTGGTGGGAATTTTCTCTTTAAGGGACGTGTTCCTTATTCTAAGACAAGAAATGGATATGGGCTTTGGTGGTTTGGTGGTAGCAAGGAGGGGGAGAAAAGGAGAGCGCTGAGGGAAGCAATAATAGGAATGCTGAAGTGGAAGAGAAACAGTGCTTTGGGGTCCCAATAAACACCTTCCACCATTCCCCAGGAACGGAATGGCAGGCCGGGACCTGCATGTCTGAACAATGCTTAAAAGCCATCACGTCTGGAACCCAGTCTGCTTTGGTGAAGACACCTCAAATGACACAAAATGGGAGGTGAGGCCCTTTCTTCCTTGAACTTCAAAAAACCAGTACAGCCATGGTAGGTGTCCAAACTAGTACCAATGATAGCAACTGTCAACGGAAGTTTGGTCCCAACCCCATCTCCTTATGTCACACCAACAGGGAGCCTCCCTTGCTCACAGTGGCGGGGTTGCTCAGAGAAAGTACATGGCCTGGGCACATCCCAGGATTATCACTGGAAGGCTGATGCCCCCCTGCCCCCAGGTAAGGGCTTTCCTGAAATAAAGAAGTTGGAGCTCACGCTATTCAAAAGAAAAAGAGATAAGAGTTTACTTTTTACTGCAAACCAGAAAACGTGGGAAAATACTGTTTATAGCCATCTTGCTGGAAATCAACTGAAGTCCTGGGGAACAGAGCTGAGCTACTGGCAACAGGGAATGAGGAATTACCTCTCTCTTCAAAAAGGGGAAGTATGGGACCCTAAAAATCCTTCATCAATTTTAATTTTAATTCAAGAGAAATAAGAACAAAGGAATCAATACGTAAAATACTCCTCTTCTGCAGGTTTCAGCTTTTCTATGAATTCAGGAACTAGTCTCAATTTTTTTTCAGTAGCTCAGTCACGGTTAGGAATACCTATGCTAATACAGCAAACAAGCAAACTAAAGAAATCAGCTCATCCGTCAGCACACATTCTCAGAGCAAACCACGCTGTAGTCGATTTGAGACTGTGCGTTTTCAATTGTATATTTAACTCTTTTGCATTAATCTGTTCTATTCGTATCACTCCCACGGGTGGGTTAAAATGTGCTTCGTGGCCACATACCATACTGAGGAATTCTCCTCCCAAAAGTACGGACCGGAGGCTGACCAAGACAAGGTGAAGCACATTGTGGCTAAGATAACAATGTCTCTCACCCAAGAACACCCTTACTTTCTCCGCTCCTGCTCCGTTTTATTTCAGATAATTCCATACAGCACAATGTCGGTTTAAGGTGTACTGCATAGTGATTTGACTTATGTATATTGAGACATGATCACCACAATGAGTTCTCATCCACCATCTCATATAAATACAAAAACAAGAGGAGGAGGAGGGGAAGGGAGGAGGAGGAAGAGGAAGGAAGGAAGGGAAGGCCTTTTTTCTTAGTGAAAGAACTCTAAGGATCTGCTCTTAATTTCCAAATACACCCTACTGTCATCGTGGTGTTGGACATTATATCCCTAGTACTTCTATACCTTATAACTGGAAGCTGGGACCTTCTGGCCACTCCTTTCCTCTGGTAACTACCTACCTGCTTTCTACAAGGGTATTTTCTTTGTTTTGTTTTAGGTTCCACATATAAGTGAGCTCATACAGTATTTGTCATTCTCTAATTTCACTTAGTGTAATGTCCTCAAGGTCCACCCACGTTGTCACAAATGGTAGGATTTCCTTCTTTTTACGGCTGAGTAATATTCTGTTGTTTGCCTATGTATGTGTGTGCATGTTTCCATGTCTTGGCAATTGTCAATAATACTGTAGTGAACGCGGGGTGCATACCATTCTCCCCCCTTCCTATGTATTCCCAAAAGTGGAATTGCTGGATCCATCCTTAATTTTTGACTAAACATTTACAAACCCATCAAGGAAGAAGAGATGTGGGAATGGGATCAGGATTTGCTTTTAATTTTATACATTTATGGAGCCTAGGCTCTACTTCCTTAAATCATTTGGGGTTTGTGTGTGTCTGTGTTTATTCAGAGTTACAATGGATTGCAGGGTTGTGTTTTGTTTTGTTTTTTTTTTTAATTAATGATGGTTTCAAAGTGAACACAACTGAAAAAGAACTAACATCAATCACAACAGAGCAGAAGGACTCTCAGTTTGGCTGCGACGTGTTTTCTCTTATGAAAAGCAAATAAATTTGGGAGAAAGAAGTCCAGTACAGTGACTGTAGTAAAATGACATTAAAAAGGTTTGGATCTTAAAAAAAAAAAGGACATAATACAAAATAAAGTTCAATTCTGGTAATTAATGCTTGATGACAATGGAACAAGAGTGGGAGTGTGAAAAAGGTCAATAGCTGGGATGGTTCAAAACAGCAAGGGCTATTGGATTCACGGCACGAACAAACGAAAACTGCAGCGAGCCCCAGCACGTGACCAGAATTATGAGACATTTTTAGGCATCTGTCTATGCTCAGACACATCAAGACTTATCCTGTCTGCTGGGTCTACCCAAATACCCCATCCCTCTCTGCATCCCACTTCAATCCTAGGACAGTAATATACCAGTCACGATACACATCACACAGTCCTCCCCAAGCCTCTCCAAAACCCTCTGAAGTACAAACCCTCTTGTTCCCATTTTACCTGAGGAAGAAATGGACACATCAGTACAGAGAGTAACGGGACCGGGATCTGACTTCCAAGAAGGGTTCCCACGACTGCACTGAGGCATGAAGTGCGAATGGCCCCCAAGTCCGAAGCCCTCCGAGGACATCCCATGGTGGTGTGGCTTCCCGAGTGGGAAAAAAGGTAAACAAGAAAGAAGGCAAAGAGGTGGACATCACCCTATTTCTTAGAATTATGAAATATATGAGCAGAAAGGAATGGTAGAGAACGCAGTTTCCAATCACTCTGAAGAAGGCAGATGATTGTGATGCCCCCTACCCATGCAGGTGTGTCTCTCTACCCCACTCTAAACCCCATTTCAGCTCAGATTCAAGAAGAGCTCATGGGGAGGGATCCTCGGGCCTTGGGCAAAAGCAGGCGGAATGAGGCACTTTCAGATTCCTGGATAGAGGCTATCATCAGCGTGTTGGCCGGAAGTCTGATTTCCAGTTAAAATAGAAAGAGAAACACATCCTCATTTTTAAGAAACTATAATAAACTACAATGAAATTAAACAGTAAATAAACAGGCAGCTCTCAGAGTCTCTGAATGCACATGGTATGGACACGTCTTGGATTAGATTGCTCCAGTCAGGCCAGAACAAAAGGATTGCTGGCTCACCAAGAATTGAGTTCTTACGCTTCTGCCAAGATGTACAAAGCATGGCCTGTTTCAATATGCTCTGAGAGCACATAATAGCTAAACCCCCCTGGAAGCATTAAATCAGGTTAACCATTCAAAACAGGCCAACACTGGAAGAGTCAGATGCATATTAATTTATTCTTTACTTCATGGGTTTATTTACTACTGTTCCTCCTAAGAGCTCGTGGTGCACAGAATATGGCCACAATAAAATCAGGGGAAATATACAACTCTCTCTGCCTACATTGGAAGGACTCTTATACTTATAAATGAAGTCCTACCGAGTGGCCCAGAAAACCTACCAAAGACATGATGATGACCGCATATCTGTCACTTCGCCAGTAAGGACAGTACCTCATCTCTAGTGCTGTCATTTTTTTTTTTTTTGAAGATGGTGTTTTCCAACTCTAGTCGGAGAAGTTCAATTTGAAGAGAAGTCACTCCTGCTAACTGCACAGGTGTTCTTTCGTTCTGAATTTCTGTGCATCATTGTGGAAATCTCACTAATCTCTTACACTTCCTCCTCTGACTCTCTCAGTTCCCCAGAGAAAATCCCAAAACAAAATGAAAGCTTTTGTCCAAAAAGTCTGTAACAATTGGGTTGTTTTTAATGTGAATGTCCTGACGTTCCATACTAGGAATGAGCACTTCCCATGTATTTACAAGGTCTTTTAAGAATTATGAATTCTTTTTACCCTCTCCTTTTATTCTACTTGTCTATTAACTCGAGCAAAACTATTTTTAGGCCAACATTATTACAGTTATATTGGGGTTAAAAAAAAAAAACAGCTATAATTCTACCTTTCTTTTTTTTTTTTTTTCTTTTTCTCCCAGATCAAAGATGTAAGGGAGAGAGATGGGAGGTTCCTACCAGTCCCGCTGACCACTCCCTGAATCGGGTACGTTGCCCACATAGATCATGTCCCCATCTCTGGCTGCAGATCCATTATCCCTCATGGAAAACCTGACATTAAATTAAACTTGCTTTCAGAAAGCAAAGTTGTCAAGCACAGCTTTATTACCATCTCTGCACTTCTAAACTCATCTTTCTGTGGTGTATCTATATACTAAAGAAACCATATCAGTACTAGGGATTCAGAAACAGAGGATCGTTTCCAGCCTCAAGGAAGTCATTATCAACAGTGGAAAAAAGTTAAGTAAAATTAAGGAATCATAACACAATGGAAGATATGATATGACAGAAGTATGGCCCAATTGTTAAGACAACACAGGAAAAGAGGGCTCTAACCCCAAACTACACCAAGTGGGATGGGGGGAGGATCAGAATTGTAAGATTCTGACAAGGTCAAATAAACAGAATTTAAGTTCAGGGATGAAAAGAAGAACCAAGAAGACTCGATTTCAGCCTGGGGCCAGATACTGTCCTTCACTAAAATGTAAACAGAGGGAGGAGGAGGAAAATGTTGAGCTCCAGCCTGGAATAGTTTGAGTGAGAAATGATTGGAATGCCGAGTAGGTGATTAAATGTGTGGGTCTATTTTTAGTAAAAAATAAATGGACGAGTGACATGGATTTTAGACACATTTGTATATGCATATTAATGGTAATGAAATTACTTCAGGCAAGTTTAGTGCGTAAGTAGCTGCGGTGACTGCTTATGTTGAAGGGAGGCCCGGAGAACTCTGAGTTTACAAGGAACCACCAAGTGACAGCCCATAAGACCCCAAAGAACCTAGGAGAGTGGGGACACACAAGACCAGGCAAAGGTTTTAAGGAGGGAGGGACTGGTTTTATTAAATTTCCAAGAAAGGACACATATGATGAGGAATAAAAAAATGACAATTGGATTTAATATTAGATTTAATAACTAAGAAGTATTTCAGATCGAGGGGTGTGTTACCTTAGACTAGTAGGACCGAATACTAGATTGGATGATATGAGAAGGGGAAGTACTCTACCGGTCACCTAGGCTCCAAGACTAAATCCTTGTGATCTTTGAATCTACCCTATCCCAAGCTTTCCAATGATTGAGCTCCGAATGGTACAGTTGGGTAAATGTTTACTAAGTTGACATGTTAAATGCTTACACTCCATATCTGCCCCCAGAGAGTCTCCTGTCTTTTCTTAAACCCTTAGCAGCACTGACTCCAGCATAGCCCGTTTGTGAGTTAACAGAAGCACAGTTGATAGACGTCTCCCCTCCGTGTGTGCGCGAGATATACCCGGTGTCTAAACAACCATGCATAGATCAAGCTAAATGACACTTAAATTCAAGTAATTCAAATGTTTAGCAATTCTCTAACATTAGGACCTGAAATACCCCACTCCTGGGAGCGGGGAGGCTCTTCCCAGCCAACTTTCAAGGGGAGGAACACAACCAAAGCGAAGACTTCCTCATTAGGTTCCACTTCACTCCACTGCAGCCACCCCACAGTGAACATGAGGACGTCGGTCTGGAGCAGCGAGGGAACAAGTTTGGGGCTGGGGATAGCACCATCCAATAGCCACGGCCAGCACCATGCTACTTAGGCTGGAGGCAGATCAAAAGAGTCTTCTAACCCTGAAGTCACAGCCCTGCTCCCAGCCCCATCATCTGTTTCTTCTTCCACCCTGGCTGATGGATTATCTTGTCACTTGATACGTGATTAAAATCCACGTAATAAAGAACCGTTGAACTTTTCACTCAATTTCTCTATGAGAAACTCATCGCTCAGACCTAACGAACTGTGAGCACTACCTTAGGAAACACAGTCTAATCATACTGAAGCAATCAGGACTGCTCCTTGCGGTCTGTCCTCTTCGCCACCAAGGGGCAAAGCTAATGTTTCAGGACTCCAGAGGTCACGGAGAGGAGGGGGGAGAAACAAGGGTAAACCCTCACTCATGCCATGTGATCATGGAATCGGAGGTCGAAATGGAGCGCCTGTCAGTCGTAGTCCTTGAGAGACCGCAAGGAGCACAGCCCCCATACTGACCTGCACTGATCACACAGCAGGAGTGGGGAATAAACTTACATCGTTGCTATTTAGGGGTTACTGTGGCATAACTGAGTCTCTTAATTAACACAAGGTGGCTGGAATTAGTTAACGTAACTTATGCAAGGTGGTTTGAAAATCACCACAGATTTCAGAAAAAATGCCGCTAAAACGTCAAAGGATTTCTCAGCATTTTCCAACACAAAACTAGAAGGGTGTTCAGAGCTGTTCCTTAAACACATACATTAATTGCACACACGTTGCACTGGAGCTGACACAACATAAAATGCAATCTGAAACAGCCCGGGGTGTGTGTCTGTGCGTGTGTGCATGCACACACATGCATGTATGTCGTCTTTCCCAAGGCCCCCCTGTTTCTCATCAGATCTGTTGTTCTGATCTCGGAACCCGAGTGGCTGCTCTCTGAATCTTATCAGCAAAGCTTTTCTTTCTACTTGGGCTTTTGTGAGGTTCTACAGCTGTACCTCGGCAGAGTACATTTCTTGAGAGTGCATTGGCTTATATTGTGTGCATGTGTATAGCCTAAGTGTTCTGCTCACTCAAAAGTAAGTTTGTAACTCTTTGTAACAGAAATCAAAATAATGCTCTTCAACTACTTTCATTTTTTTATTTTTCAAAAGATCTATGTATGTAGGTATGTACGTATTTATGTATCTATCTATCGAAAGAGAGAACATGAGCAGGAAGGACAGAGTGACAGGGAAAGATTTTCCAGCTGACCCCACAACTGAGTCACCCAGGCGCCCCGCTTGTGAGCTCTTTTTTTTTTTTTTTTAAAGATTTTATTTATTTATTTGACAGAGATAGAGACAGCCAACGAGAGAGGGAACACAAGCAGGGGGAATGGGAGAGGAAGAAGCAGGCTCATAGCTGAAGAGCCTGATGTGGGGCTCGATCCCATAACACCAGGATCACGCCCTGAGCCAAAGGCAGGCGCTTAACCGCTGTGCCACCCAGGCGCCCCCGTGAGCTCTTTCTAAAGACGACACTCTGACAAGATCTAAGCTATGTTTCTATCATATCATTGACATAATTTCTGTTTAGAAATCGGGATTCTGGCAAATCTCCTCTTTCCTGCCGTACTGATAGCAAAAATGCAAACGACTGTTATTACCATTAAAGTGACACATTACTAAGCAGCTGAAGGTTTATGCCTCCTATGTCCTCATCATCTCATTTAATCCTCACGCCAACCTCGTGACATCAGAATGAGCGTGATCTCTCAGAAGCAGCCAGGCACACAGAGGTGAGTTGCTCAAAGTCATACTGAATGTCAACGGTGGAATAGGATCTGAAGTCAGGCTGACTGGCTCTGCTGAGTTTTTGTTTCAGCTGAGATGGCTGCAAGTGGTGATGTTGCGTGCCTCAGTTTCCTCACCTGAAAGCTAGAAATACTATGTGTCCTCCCTATATCACAGCTTTCTAGATGGCTTGATAGCAGAATAAACAACCAAAGTATTTAAAAACTAGTGGGTCCACAGACTGAAATCCACTCTGAAGATTTATTTCCCTTAACTTGCATGGTATTAATTTGGGTAAAAATAATCTTTGATCAAATGTAAGAACTAAAATTAGGCGATTTTTACATAGAAAGCTGGATTTTTCAGCTCTTAGAAAATCAGAACACATGCCATGCTAGCCCTTCATTCCTGTATGGAAACCACGACCCGAGCAAAAGAGCAGCCGCCCAGCTGAGGCCGCGCCCTCCGATCTGCTCCCCCTGTTCCCCCGCTCGCTCCAGCCACGCAACCTCATCGGTATCTGCCTTTGCTCCCACCTTCAGTCCAGCAGGAAACTGGACCCAGGTAAGAGAGGACTGGGATCAGGAGGCATCATGCTGGTCCGGGTATGTCACCTTACCTTCACGCCTTGAACACGTGACCATCACCACACTGGCACTACCACCCAAACCCTCCGTTTCAGTTTCAGGTTATGTGCTGCCTAAGTGAGCACTGCCCAAACCCTTTTGAGAAGATCTGTTGGTCTAGACCAAAGTGTTAAAGAAAAAAAAAAAATAGGCATGTTGCCCAGATGCAATTTCAACAGGAACATCAACTAGTCAAGAAACACACTTCAGGAACTGATTATAGACAGCGTTAAGATTGGTTTTTTCTCTTTACTTCTAAGACAGCTCTCACCTCCTTTCATAGTACAAAAGAAGTATCCCTGCCAAGCCCACTGGCAGTCAAGAGAGGCCCCTGAAAGCTTCTTCTTGAAAAGAAATTTTAAAGTGATAGAACATGTCCCTTGACTCAACGTTTTCATGAGCAGCTGGCCTCACCATCCTTAGGACCGCCCTGGCCACACGCCCTGCTCCAGTGTCCACTGGGGCGGCACCTTGTCAAAGGAGCACAACAAAGCTCCAGGTTGGTCTCCAGTAAAGCCCTTCTGCCCATCCCCTTAGATGGCAAGGCAGGGCAACATAAAAATGAAAAGTCTGGTGTTGGGTGGACAACAGATCTTGATCCAAATCCTCCATGTGTCCCTTTTTTTTTTTTTAAGATTGTTTTATGAGAGAGAGAAATTGAGAGAGAGAGAGGGAGGGAGGGAGGGAGAGAAACAGAATGAATGAGCACGAGGGGCAGAGGGAGAGAGACTCTCCAGCAGACTTCCCACCAAGCATGGAGCCCGATGTGGGGCTCAATCTCACAACCCTGAGACCATGACCTGAACAGAAACCAAGAACTGGATGCTAACCCAACTGAGCCCCCCAGGCGCCCCCACGTGTCCCTTTTTAGGTGAGGGTTCTTACCAAGTTTCTTTATCTGTAAAAGAGGCTTAATACCACTTAGGTCAGAGAGTTCCTAAGAATTCAGCAAGTGAATAGAAATAAAGCCCTCGGGGTCTGACACATAATGAATACTCAATAATGACAGCTATTATTATTACTGAAAGACAGTCATTTGGGGTCATGAGTAAGCTATTTTCTCGAATGTTGTTTTTCTATTGCTTTTCCAGGTAGAAGAGTATATCCTGGGTATTTTTAGAATCATAAAAACAATTATATTGAAATGAATTAAAGAACATTACCCTCAATTTAAAAAAAAAATCAACACCAAGCCAATTCAGGAAAGAGAAAATGATAGTCCATGTTTTAAATGAGAAAATTTCCAAGGTGAGGAATGCACCAGAATATTTATAAGAATACGTGAATTACAATATTACAGTAACCAAAATTGTCCTTTCTAATGAGGAGCACTCAGGCTTAATTTCTATATTATTCAACAGAGAAAATTGCTTTCCTCAGAGAAAAACTGAAAATAACACTAGGATTTTGAAACACCAACTATGTATGGTAGTGATATTTTTCTTCATTTTTTTTAAACACAAAATTTGAAGACAGAATTCCATGGTTGATTATTTGGACTGAAAATTTGTATGAGATGATCGCATAAATACTTAAATAAGAAACAATGCCAACGGTGCCCTTTGTGAATATGAATTTTCTTATTTTGCTAGCACTCTTCTTATAGGCAAATATTCAAGAAGGTTGATCACATGGCAGAATGGAATGTACAAAATATAGTCCTTGATTCTTCCCGAACCTCTGCTTTGATGAATATTATCTTCTCTTGCATTAACTTATCCTAATACAACTGAAAGTCCTTTCCTTTCCTGTAGGAATGATGGAAACACTTTAAGTTTCATTAGCTGGTTATCAAGGCAACTATATGTATTTATCACAGGACATCTGGCTTCCTCAGTTATAACATGAAAGGGTTGATCTAGATCATTTCCAGGATCCCTTCCTCTCTTGTATCTTAGTTTAATTATCCTACAATGTTCCTATTAGAGAAGTTATTGCAATGTTGAGATGTTGATGGGATCCCTGGCTCATCAGCTTTCAGGGAAGGACTGAGTGACAGGTTCAGTCCAGGGCAATTAGTTCTGTGCGGGATGGATGTGGAAGAACCAAGGATGAAGATTCACTTCTGTTAGGGACCAAAGAGCTTCACAGAGAGGAAACCTACTTCAAGCCCCAACACTCCTTCAGTGTACACATTTATACGGATGTTAGGAAAGAAAGGGAGAAAGACAAAAAAGGAGTGGCCAGCACACTGAGACTCAGCATTTTTACTGGCTGGGGTGGGGGTGGAAAAGCGGAGAAAAGTCGGAGGAACCAACTTCAAGAAGCGTTAACTCTTACAAAGGCTAGCAACTCAGTCAACTTTTTGTAACTACGTCAAACAACGAGGGGACAACCCTTTCCCAAGTAAGACTATCTAAAAACAAAATCATATTAAACTATGTTTGTCCTTCATCTTGAATAGATGAACACTCATTCAAACATTTAAAAAATCAATCTCCTAAGACATTGTTTTAAATTAAATACATTTTGGTTTTAAAAAAACTGACTATATTGTTTTTCCTTATCATAAACTCATCACGGACCAACAAGGGGTCATAAGCATTCGAAGCCACTTCATTTATAGCGTATATTATAAACCTATCGACACCAATAGTAAAGTGCATGAATGTATCCTTACTTCTACACCAAAAATCATGAATCCCAACCTCATTGCAGAGGATTTGGGTAACATAAAAATAAACTTAGGAAATATGCAGAAATGTCATCCAAAATACGACCAGACAGAAAAATCCTTGCTCTTAAAAAGAATGTGGCCACTTAGAGGAGGTGCTGAGGCAGTGAGGCGAGCACCTCGCTGGGGCTCCGAGGATGCCTCTCCCGCTCCCCCGGGTGCACCCCCTCAGCACACTGAGCATGAACACAGGGCCTCCGGAGATGCTCGCACTGAGGACCACATTGCTTCCTTCTCAGCCAGCACCCCTGCCTCGGTCCTGTATGAATGCAAACACCCCACATCCATTCCGGCTCAAGCTCATTTATTACCAGGAGCCTCATGCCTAGACCGGCACCTCCCACAGCGTGCTTCACAGGGTTCTGGGGAACACTGAGGGGTAAACAGTGACAACAGCATGCCCTGAAAATGCCCCCGGGTAAAGTCTGGGAAATAGACAAAATTCAAAAGGTCTTGTTAGGTCTCAGTATGTTCCCATCCTGCAAGAGAAGGCTATGGAATGTCTATTTCTCATTCATTTATTTCACTTGGGAAATAGTTTTAGAGACTCTAGTTTGTTTCGTTTCTACACTTATATCAGAATTCTGACCTCAGCCAAACAATATGGGGAAATAGATTATATAGCTGGGGGTGGGGGTGGGAATCCTGTCAATATCTTCCCACTTAAAAACGAATTCATGTAAGGATATGTCTGAGGGTTTTGCCTTAAGGTTATTGATCAAGCCCTTTCTTGAATCACCGATAAATGTTTAGCAACTAGTGATGGAATCACATTTAATTAATCAAAATTTAGATAAATAAAATGGAAAATTAATTTGTTTCAGTCTTCTATCTTTAACCCTTTTGATCTATACATTTACAAGCGTGGGGTGTTTTTGTTTGTTTTTTGGTCTGGTTTTGGGTATATTTAGCACCTGGTTTGGCAGACACAGCTTAATTATTCTCCTTGAATATCAAATAAAAGTAAAAGATGAATGACCTAGGGCAATACTCCCTGCCTGCAATTTCAAAATAATGGATGAGGAAGGTAATGGCAAAGCATACATTTTAAACTACTGTACACGGTTGCTCGGGCTACGTCTAAGCAACAGACTTACTGTTTTATAAATATCAAAACCGTTTTTTTCTATTATCTCTTTTTTCAGGTCCCTAGTAATTACACCTGAGGTATCTTTAATTGTTGTTCAATAGTGAGCTCAGCTATTTGCAAATTCAGTGGAGGTGTCACCTTTGAGAGGCCAAGGTCTACAACGCCTAACCTCCACGGCTCTAGAAGAAATCCCGGAATCCTTTAAACCATCAAGAAGCAGGATGAAAGGTGGGGTCATTCTCCAGAATTCTCTTAGCTGGCTATTCCGGATCATCAACACATTAAACAGCTACCAGGTCCTCCTCCTAATAGCTATTTTGCTCTTATAAATAGCTTCTTCTCTAGAGCAGGGAATGGCAAGCAGGATTTCATAGCTTGGTACAGCCAGCATTATTAGCATCATGGCTTTCCCTGTTGAGGATTAATAACAGTAGCTGTACTGATGACAGAAAGCGATAATAGTTCTAATTACCGATATTCATCTTAGGATGGTGAGCAGCTGTTAAAACATCTCTTTGGAAGTTCAAGTTCAGTCGCCTAGCTTTTCTGCCAAATAGAGAAAGCTTTAATGCTAATTAGGAAGGCAGATTACAAATTCAAATGTCAGTCAGAGTGCACCGTGACTGTTCTTTATTAACTTTTTCTCTTCCCCACCTTAAGCCTTCTGGCCCTTATGTTTTTAAAAGCTGACACTCCAAGTAATGACGGGAGCCCCGGGGGGGCTCCTGGTGTCCACTTGAAACAACGCTTTCCACTTGAATAAGGGAAGCTTCTCATCTGTTTGCCTTTGAAGAATGTGACGCGCTGCCTCAACGTTGTCAGAAACTCACACGCCTCCAGAGCCGCTCTCTACCTGCTGGAAGGACCAGGAAGGCGGGCAGAGAACCGAGGTCAGGTCTGCTGCTTCCAAGGTCAGCGGCAAATACCTTTCGCACATGATCTGACTTCTCAGCAAGCAAGTCCTTCCTTTCCTCCATTGGTCGGTGTTTCCTCAACTCTCCAGACCACGTGAAACCTGCAGGATCAGCTGAGGAGCAATGCAGTGTCACTGCGCTCTTCCACCCAAACTCAGGAGGGGAACCTCCAGGCGGAGGATCGAAGTCAAGGTCAGGCTCAAATGCGGGGAATTGTTGCCAGGGCCCTGGCGAGCAGGGAGCAGGAAGAGTGTGTGTTCAGGACCACGTGGGCACTAACTGCCTCCTCTGAGAGTTAGGGTGGGACCCGGTGGTGCTGTGCTTGAACCAGGGCCCGGGAGAGCCTGACACCTGTCAGCATTCCCTGAAATCAGGGGTTGACGGGCTTTTTCCATGAAGACAAGCTGCTGAGTATCCCAGCCTTTCAGGCCACATCGCCCCCACGGCAACTGGGCAGCTCTCGCTGCAGGGCAAAAACAGTGGCAGACAGCAGGAAAAGAAACAAGCGTGTCTGGCTCCCAGTAAAACTGACATTTGAGCTTCATATAATATTCCTATGGGATGAAGCCTTCTTCTTCTGATCTTCTCCAGCCATTTAAAAATCCAAAAATCATTCTTAGCTCAAAGGCAGTGCAAAAATTGGTCATGGGCAGTTTGCTGATTCCTGCCTTATATGGAAATGCCAACATTTTAGGGTAACATCTTCTCCAATGATAATAGAAACCTCATTAACAACACACACACATACACCCATGAAGTGAACAAACAACAAAAAAAGGAATAGAGCCAAGTGTTTCACTCTTTTTTCAATCCTAGCAGGACCCCACCTATCTCAAGTGTCCCCAGCAGCAAAGTATGGATAGGAGGCAGAGCATGGCAATTACCTGCAGGCACATCTGTCCCTGCTGGGTTGAGCCACCCCACTTCCATTAGGTTCTGTTCCCTAACTAAATGAATTGGGAAACTATGGAAATGGAGTCCTTGCTTCCGTGTGGGCGCGTGGACATGAGCGTGCATGCGCACGCGCCTGTGTGTCGTCCCTGCTGTCCATCTGTCACCTGACTTGCCATGTTACAGTTGCTATTTAAAATACAGGTTTCTAGGCTCCTTTCCTAAGTTTATTTCAGCCGTTCCATGGCTGTTCCACATATCTGTATTTTAAGCAACCTCCCCAAGTGAGTCATACGATCTAGTCTATTTAGGAAACTAATACGAGAATCAAGGTCTGGCCCAACTTGCAAGTTCATGGTGCAGTCATAGCACAACTTTCTCTAGGCCTGCGAGGACGATCCTTGCACTTTTATACACATAAAATTGGTCTTCCACAGCGACATCACCAGGTGGGACTACACACCAATACTGACACCAAAAAGGAAAGCAAGATTGTTGATCATGAGGTCCTGGAAGGAAGCCAAGCTCTTGGGATTGCTCAGCAATGATATTCACAAACAAAAACCAGAAACTGTGCTAGGCAAGGAGTATTGAGAAAATAGGCCACAAGCAAACAGTTCACAGTGAACGGATAGGACCACAAGTGGGGGGGGGGACACGCATGGAAGGGTTGCTTTGCTCTTCAAACACTGTGGCGATTCTGAATGACCGAGAACGACCGGAAAACTGAGCAGCGCGCAGGGCAAGTAAAGCCACAGTAATCAGAGAGGAGGCGGCTCCGTCTGAGCAGAGAGGTTGGGCAGGGCACACATCTATGACAGCTTTGCTCTAAACAGTGGTGACAGCTGTGGACCAAAGGGCGGCCATTCTCACAATAAACCGCTCGGCACAAATAGCAATCCCATCAGAAGAACCATCTTTGAATACAAAAGGCAAGGCTGGCTGTATCAATTCTGCTATGGGTCAAACCATCTAAAGAGGCTATTACCCCCTTCGTCACCTTTTCTATATTCCCAAACTTCCACTCCCGCAAGCCTAATTTTCGCTATTTTCCCTCCTGTTGCTCCCTGCTCCCTCCTGTCCCAGGTTCTCTGGCCCAGCTCTTGACTCAGATTGCTCCTCATGCCGGTATCATCCTGGAATTCTGATCGCCGAGACCTCTGACCATCGTAAATTATTTCCCTAAACCTGTCATTTTGTACTGAGATAATTTTCTAATATGCTCAGACAGATGTACTGACTTTTCGATGCCTATTATAGCTTGTTTAATTAGACACAAAATTTGATGGAATAAATTACAGTAACAGCTAACAATATAGTCTTACTTTGTGCCATGCATCGCACGAAGCACTTTCTACGGATATTACATTTCATATTTAAATACAGTGGTTTTCAATCTGATACGTGAAGCGTTTAGAAACGAACACTCTTATCCTCACGAGAAAGAAAGGTGAGCTGAAAATCAATCACTTTTCTTAGAGCCATTGGAAAAGTGAGGTCACAGGGTTAATTGCTGCTTTGAACACTGGAGAGATGGAAGGGGTGATACCCAGATTCACAGCTAACCTACTGGCAGCAGAAGCCCAGCATCAGAAATGCCCAGGTAGAGCCAGTGTGGGCAAGAATGCTTTAAACCCTCCCTGATGTGCTGCTGGAGGTTCAGTGTGACCAGCTGGAGAGTTAACAACACCCAGAGGCCCAGCCTTAGGGGAACTTCCTCCACCATCTCACAGTTGTTACCTCTTAGGAATGCTATCAGGTGTTCACCCTGAAGATAGGGGGGAGTCCCCATACTTGTTCAGGGAAAGAGGAAAACCAATGATTCCGAAGGACACTCAGGGCCCTTTGTTCCATTTACAAGGCCTGCACTCAGGGGAAAGATGAACCAAACTGGGTGAAGAACACACTCAGCTCCAGGTCCCTCTAGCCGTTGATGAAGGGGAAGGAAAGAGCTCACCTGGGCTCACTACAAGACTGAGACCCAATGATAGGACTACAGACCGAATCCTGTCCCCTCTACGCCTTTCTACCCGTGATGGTTAACTGTAGGTGTCTACTTGACGAGATCATAGGGTGCCTGGTATTTGACTTAATATTAAATCTGTGTGTGTGTGTGTCAGAGTGTTTCTGGATAAATCCGCATCTGAATCTGTGGACTCAGTGAGGCAGTTTGTCCTCCCCAAGTGCATCATGCACTTGGTTGAGGGCCTGAATAGAACAAAAAGGCGGAGGAAAGAAGAAATTTGACCCTTCTTGCTTTACTGCTTAAGCCAGGGCATCAATCGCCTACTCTCAGGACTCCTGGTTCTTAGGTCTTCAAACCCAGACTGGAATCCATACTATCAGTGTCTCTGGTTCTTAGATCCTCAGATTTGGACTGAATTACACCACTGGCATTCCTGGATCTCCAACTTACAGACAGCAGATTGTAAATACCAATATATAAATATGAATCTCTCATTGGTTCTGTTTCTCTATAGAATCCAGGAGTTTATAGCTACAAGACTGCAAGTCTCAGAATCAATTAAGCAGGAGCTTCCAGGGAAACCCAAAGAAAACAGACTGGAAGAAAACATGGATGCTAGAGGAAATTTTAGCCTTTGACACAACAGCTACAGTAAACACAGTCTAACACCCAAATAAACATAAAACCTCCCAACAAAGGCCCATCTACCTCATTTCCTTTTACCCAATACATCATATCTGGCTTTCAACGACAACAATCACAAGCCATGCAAAAAGCAAACAAACAAACGAACACCACCACAATTTGAAGAGACAAAGTAAGACTCAGAACCAAACTCAGATATGGCAGAAATTCTGGAATTATCAACAGGGAATTTAAAGTAACTGAATAATATTCTATAGGCTCTAATGTAAAAGTAGAGAGCATGCTAGAACAAATGGGTAATGGAAGCACGGAGTCAGAAAACCTAAGAAACTTCTAAACCAAACTTACAAAACCAAATATGAAGAGAAAAAGGAGCATATAGAACAGAATAACCAACAACTGAAGGGCAATCACAAAAGTTGTCACATGTGTAATGGGAATGCCAGAAGAGGGAGAAAGAAACAGAATAATTGGGGAAAATGGCTTAGAATGTTCCAGAATTAGGGGCGCCTGGGTGGCTCAGTCGTTAAGTGGCTGCCTTCGGCTCAGGGAGTGATCCCAGTGTTCTGGGATCGAGCCCCACATCAGGCTCCTCCACTGGGAGCCTGCTTCTTCCTCTCCCACTCCCCTGCTTGTGTTCCCTCTCTCGCTGTCTCTCTCTCTGTCAAATAAATAAATCAAATCTTAAAAAAAAAAAAAGAATGTTCCAGAATTAATGACAGACACAACCACAGATCCAGAAAGCTCAGAGAAAATCAAATAGGATAAATACCAGTGTAGGCACATTACATTCAAACCACTGGAACTCAAAAGAACAGAAAGCACCAGGCCCGGATGGATTCACTGGTGAATTCTACCAAATATTTCATTAAGACACAATGCCAGTTCTATATAATCACATCCAGAAAACAGATGCAGAGGAAATACTTCACACCTTATTCTATGAGGCCAGCATTATCCTAATATCAATACTAGAAAAATCCTTTATGGCAAAGGAAAATTACCAACCAGTATCTCACATGTAAAAACCTTCAAGAAAATATTAGCAAATCAAATCAAGCAATGCATATTAAAAAATTATACACCATGACCAAGTGGAATTTATTCCAGGTATGCAAGGCTTGTTTAACACTCAGAAATCAGTTACTGTAAGTTCATATCAATAGGCCAAAGAAGAAAAATTGTATGATCATATCAATAGATGCAAAAAAAGGATTTCACAAAGTCCAACACCCATTTATGATAAAAAAATTATCTTTAATCTAGAAATAGACAAACCTACAGTTAAAAATATACTTACTGTTGAAGAACTAGATGCTTTCCCCTAAAATAGGGAACAAGAGAAGGATGGCCCCTCTCATCACTCCTATTCAATGCTTTACTAGAAGACCTAGCTAATGTGTTAAGGAAAAAAAAAAGCATACAGAGGAGGAAGAAAAAAAAATTTAAATGTCTTTGTTCATAGGGTACAGGATTGTTTATGTATAAAATTTTTTAAAAGGCCAAAAAACTAGAATAAGTGATTATAACAGGGTTGCAGGATGCAAGGTTAATATACAAAAGTCAACTAATTTCCTATATTCTGGCATGAACGTGTGGAATCTGAAATTAAAAACACAGTATCATTTACATTAGCAACATTACAGAGACAGTAGAAGGGAGATGGAGGGAGGGACACATGGGTGTAACACATGGGATTTTTAGGGCAGTGAAGCTCTTGTCTATGTTACCGTAATGGTGGAAAGATGACATTACACATTTGGCAAAACCCACAGAAGTGTACAAGACAAAAAGAGAACTCCTAAACAGAAACCATGGACTGTAGTTAATAATGTTTCAATGTTGGTTCAGCGATTGTAAAAAATCTGCCACACCAATGGAAGGATTAGGAATAAGGACAGCGGAGGGTGGAGAGAAGGGAGGATTTAAGAACTGTGTTTTCTGCTCAATGTTTCTATCAATATGGAAAAATTATGTTAAAAAATGAAAATCAGTCCTATGATGTAGATACTATTATATTTTCAGGAAGGGAAAACGAACTTAGGAAGTTAATGTAGACGGTCACATAACTAGTGAATTGTGGACCAGCATTAAAAACGTCTCCAAGACTCAAACCCAAGAATTATAATATGGAGATAAAGAAGTGTGTGCGTATACACACATGCATACACACACACGTGTGTACACACATGTCCACATATAAACATGCCTGCGTGTTGTTCTGTTTCTCAGGGGCAGACAGATTTCATCGGCCTGGGACTGGGACAGCACCCCTCCCTCGTGGCAGGGGCTGGAGGTGAGACAGGAGGTATGAACTGGCTAGTTGTGGTACAACCATGGGTCTGGCTGTGCTAGACGAGGGGGAGCCCAGGGCCAGGTTGGCTTGTAGCTACAAAGCATGACTTTCCTGCTGGTTGCATCCGCACACGTTGCTGGGGGAAGGGAAGCATTCTGGGGGCTGTACCCCAAGGAGCACAGAGAGGATGAGTCTGAGAAGCCAGTCTGTTGGCTGGCGTGTTCCATCTGCTTTTGTAAAGACAGAGCGCTGCCGGGCTGGAGTGATGCTGTCCGGGTGGGCCACAAGGCATTGCAGTCACAGGGCCGTGCTGGAGATGGGTGCTGCACTGCTGGAGATGCCGGACGAGGACTACAGAAGGGTGGCGTGGCCCCATATGGAGGTGGGGCTGAGCCGTCCCTAGGTGCCACCTGGGCCGCCTTGGAACTGCCCGTGCTCTGCGGTCTCTGCAAAAGCAGCAGCTGAGCCCAAAGTACTTGGAGTCCAAACATCCGTGTGGCTGTGTCAGCTGCCATGGGGGTGCCTGGGGACCGTGTCTTCCAGGGCTCCCCCATAAGCAAAGGAGGGGAGTTCCAGTGTGCGCGGGGAAGGCTCTGCCGACAAGCAGCAGGTGTCAGAGGGCGGGCAGAGTCAGGTCACTCTGCTCTTTCTCCTCTGGTTTTCTTGCACATGTAAAACTTTGAGCTGAAGGAAGAGCCCTTTCTTCTCTTCCTGCAGGGCCAAAAGCTTCTCCTGCCACTTCAGGTGTGTTCCTTGGTCTCTGCCAGTGACTTTCTCTGGGCTGTAGGTTTCCCCGTTCTGTCACCGATGGCCTTGCCTCCACAGTCTCTGCAGCCTCCCGCATGCCTGCGTCACATTCAGCAACTGAATGTCCAGCCCCTGCTGAATGCCTGCATGTGTATACACACACACACACACACACACACACACACACACACACACACATACACACACACGTAGGATCACTACATTCTGTGGGGGAGGAGCCAAGACAAAGGCGACGTGTGCTCCAGAAAGCTGTTGATCTGGGAACTGCCTAAGACACAGACTCAGGGGCAACTGCAGGAAATGGGGACCACGTCTATCAGAGGCCTCGATCTCCTTGTTGAGAAAGAGGTTACTGGTACCAGGGACATTATACCCAAAAGCCAGAATCCTTTATTTATGAGTTTTCCTCTTCTTTAGAATATCCTTCCAAAGCTCTGGCCTCTGTTCTCTCTTCCTGGGATGGATACGGTACACAGAGAGTGTTCGAGGAAAGTAAATCTGATTCCTTTCCCATGATCTTGCAGCCCTTGGCTCCCCACGCCTCTGTCTTCCACCTGGACATTGGTTCGAGGGGTTCCGCTACCAGCAACCTCTATGGTGCCTTGCCAGATAGCGCGCCTGGACTCCTGCACTTGGAGATGCACACCCCCGTCTTCGACACGTTCACATTCTAGCTGTGCTGATCGCCTCTGAATGTAAAACCAAACAGCTGTGTTTCTCCACTCTTGCAGCACATATTTACTGAAACCCTATTCAGACTATTCATTCAACAAATATTGGTTATGTAGTTAAGTGTCGGCTATAATTCTTATGCAAATCCTTGCTCTGCTGGAAAGGGGAGCTGAGACATATGCTACCCTTCAGGTAGTACAGACTGTTGGGAAAGGGACAAGTTCCAGTCGGAATAGGAGCAAGCATATGGCTTTCAGGTGCAAACTAGATGAAGACATTAAGGGAACAATGCCAAGAAGAGGATCAGGCAGAGTTCATCAGGGTAAGCGGGAGAGCCCACTGCTCTCGGGCCCGCAGTCATTAATGACTCTTGGAAGAGAACTCGGACCCGCACAGCACCACACGAAGCCGAGAACAATGATGCTGTGTTGCAGGCCTATTTAGAAGACAAACCTTGTTGCCTTTATTAAAATAATAACTTTTAGGTATAAGTAACAAAGAACGGTAGCTCTCCCCAGAGAGCTAAGAGAGGCTCACTGATAGCATCCTGTAATACTTAAGAGAACGTACAGGGCATAGGACGCCGAGAAGCAGCCTCTCTCATACACAGCCGCAGTCCTCCCGGAGCCCCGGCTGGTCAGCTTCCTCCTCATTAATACCGCCTGACATTTGATAAACGTGCACGCCAGATACACAGCCTGCCCCGGTTCAGAGGCTTATCTACCAGCAGACAGCCTTGCCAGCACTGGCCTCAGAAACCGCAGGATTCCTTCACTGCAGGGAACGGGGGGCCGCCTTGCCTCGGGTTCCCAGGGGCACATGCAGCCCAGGGTGTGGGGAGATCTGGGCCTGAATGCCCACACTCCCGGCTGCTCCCAGCTGCCCGATAATTCCATCACAGACGCGCTCTGTATGTGGTGACTAAGGCTGAAAGCCCGACTGGTGCTCTGTTCTTCTGCTTACCAGTGTGCTGTAAGCCCAAGTGGGCTTCTGCTCCTCATCGACCGAGGACTCGAATGCCCTACTGTGTACAAACCCCTGAGCCAGGTCTTCGGAAAGCTGCACAGATGCCTCAGATTTAAAAAAAAAAAAAGAAAGAAAAAAAGAAAAAGAGTTGAAGCTCTTGCGTGCTACTCCCTCGTCATTGGAGCAGGTTGTAATTCCGACCTGGTGTGTGTCACCGTGCTCTGTGAAAGGAACCCAGGCTCGTGACGATCCGCAACGATACTATCCAACGGCATTGTGTCAGTGGGACCTCGCACACACACTGAAGGCAAGCCACTAATTTATACTTTCACACAAATTCGCCATTTGTCTACGGGCCCCACGAGCGGCAGCAGATCACAAGTACCAAGCACAGTTGTACATTCTTAGGCAGCGACCATTCAGGCTCTTTCTCTGAATGTTTTCTAGAAAGCTGATTTATTGCAGATTGGTTTCCTATTTGCAGAGTGCATACATTTTAATGAATTACAAGCAGCATGGAGCAAAGCATACATATTCGGGTGAGAAAATGACTAGAAGTGCCTTGTTTCAGAGTTTGTGGCTAGCATAAAATGGATTCCTGTCATAACAAATTAAAAGTACTGACTGGGAAAAACTAATCTCTCACAGGGAAAAAAAAAAAAAGACAAGAAAACATTTTCAGAAGGAAGCATCTCCTATTTATAAGAAAGAGTGGGGGTTGAGGGCAAGTAGCTTTTCTTTTCTTTTCTCTTTTCTATTCAATCCACAAATTTTTAAAACGCAAGGCAATATAGCTGGGAAAGGTGTGGATTCCAGCATCAGACAGAGTGGGTTAAAAGACCTCCTCGTTTACTTAGCCCTATTGCCTGAGCTTTGGATTCCCAGCTAGAATTTGGAAATCGTAACTATTTGGAAATAGTATTTACCTCAGATGGCATTTCACAAAAGACCTCAGTCTGGCATTGCAATCAGTATCAGTAAGTAGAAAGTATTTGTTTTTCTCAGCTGTTTCCAGGCACCCGATGAAAAGAAATACCAAGTTCTTGTCTTTAAGGAACTTACAAGCTCAAGGGGGTAAATCTTCACAGAACTAGAGACTAATGAAAGCAATGAACGCGTACTTACGTCTTCCACATACTGATCGCTACATCGTTCTAGGAGATATGGGAGAAGAAACTCCCCGTAGAGAGAGAAAGGGCCGCGGAGGAGGCTCAGAACACAAAGGTCTCGCTGAGCAGGTGGTTATAACAGAGTCACAGCTCTGTGGCAGAAGTAGCGCCGTCTATATTGTTCGAGCACCAAATTAACACAGAAACACCGAATCAACACCAAATCCACAACGTCCTACCTCAATGTCTTCCGCACCACAGCTTTCCAAATATGTACTCTGTCAATACTTCCCATTTGGGAATCTCTTTTGCCATCTATGCCATTTGCATGGCTGTCAACTCAGTGTCACCTCTTCAGGGATGACTCTCCTAATGACCTTGGCTAAAGCCCACCACCCGTCCCTGGTATTAACCTATCACCCTAGTTTATGCCCATCATGCTTTTAGCAGAGGTCCCAAGTGTGTCGTAGCTATGGACTGCAGCCGAGTTTCCATCTCCGCACTACTGACATTTGGGGCCGGATACTGGTCGCAGAGCTGTCCTGTGCATTGTACGATGCTTCACATCATCCCTGATTCTATAACCTAGAGGCCAGTGGCAGCGCCCTGCCACCCTCACCCAGGATTCTAACAACTGCAGAGGTCCCCAGACGTCACCAGTGTCTGCTCAGCTCTCTGAATAGAGAGCCCAGTAGGACTCAGGACAGCCCAGATATGCAATAGCCATGAGCAGGCTTGTCTGTTAACCTCGCTGTGTCGGCACGGTACAGATTTTCTATAGGTTCCAGTATGTGGAAGGGGTCTATAAGCACTGCTGTCAGCATCTAAAATGAAAATGATGTGTTTACAGGTTTAATGATTTTACATTCCTTATACAATTGAAGACCACGGCAGTGTTACGAAAGGCAGAAAGGAATGCTAGCCCCTTTCCTAAGTGAGACATTCACGAAGGGTGGGTTAAATATTTTGCTAAAGTCTCACTGTTTTTAGAGACTTGAGCCTACTATCCTCTTAACACAGACAATGAGATCAACTTCAGAAGGAAGACAATACTTCTCCGCCCCCCCCCCCCCCGCAAAATCTTCTCCTGAACAAATATCCAAGTTACTTCAATTGTCGTCTTACACTGTTTCCAGCAATATGGTCCATGCTCCACCGCATCCTCTCCATCCTATATTTTTTCTCTTAAATTTCTTTTAAAGATTAAGATACAGTTCATGTATTATAAAATTCACCCATTTAAAATATACAATTCAGTGGTTTTCAGGATAGTCAAAAACTTATGCAACTATCAACAAAACCTCACTTCAGAATATTGTCATCACCCTGAAAAGAGAGACCCATACTCTGCAGAGTCACTCACCAGAGACCCCTCATCCTCCCAGCTCTAGCACTAATTCACTTATTACTTCTATAGATTGGCCTGGAATAGACAAATAGCATTTGTCCAGAACAGACATTTCATTTAAATAGAATCATACAATGTGTGGCATTTTACTTACCACAATGCTTTCAAGATCATCCATGTGGCAGCGTGTATCAGTACTTGGCCCCTTTTCATAACCAAATAACATGCATTGTATGAGTACACCACATGTGATCGATCCATTCATGGACATTTGGGTTGCTACTTCTTGGCTGTTAGAAATAACGTTGCAATAGGCATTCATGTCTAAGTGTGTGGACATCTACTTTCAATTCTCTTGGAAAATACGCAAAAGTAGAAATTACGCGTCACATGGTAACCTTGTGTTTCACATTTTGAGGTGTTGCCGGATTTTCAAAGAAGCCACGTGATTTTACAACCCCACCAGTGATGTATTAGAATTTTAATTTCTGCACAACCACATTTGTTATCACCTTTTTTAAAAATTCTAGCCATCCAAGTACGTGTGAAGTGGTATAACCTCGTGGCTTTGATTTTCATTTCCTTAATGATTATTAATGTTGAACATCTTTACATGTGCTTACTGGCCTTTTGTACATCTCCTTTGGGGAAATGTCTATTCATTTACGTCATGCGCTGCTTTTAAAGATTTGTTTATTTTGAGAGAGAGCACATGTACACATGCACAGGAGCAGAGCGAGGGGCAGAGGGAACAAGAGACAGAGAATCCCAAGCAGACCCCCTGCTGAGCAGAGAGCCCATTCAGGGCACTATCTCACAACCCTGACATCATGACCTGAGCCAAAAGCAAGAGCCAACCACTTAACTGACTGTGCCATCCAGGTACCCCTCATGTGCTGCTTTTAAAATTGAACTACTTATGTGTTTATTATTGAGTTGTAACTGTTCTTTATATATTATAGATATAAGTCCTTTGATGTTTAATTTTGTGTGTCAATTTAGCTTAGCCACAGCGTCCAGGTATTTGGTCAAACATTATTCTGTATTTGTCAGCGAGGGTGTTTTTTTTTTTTTTTTTTTTTTTTTGTGAATAATATTTAAATCCGTGGATTTTGAGTGAAGTAGATTTCCCTTTATAATTGGGTGGGCCTCATCTAATCAATTGAAGATCTTCATTGAACACAGCCTGACCTCCCCTGCCAAGAAGGAATTTTGCCAGCAGATGGTCTTTGGATTTGAACTGCAATACCAGCTTCTCCAGTCTCTGGCCTGCCAGCCCATCCTGTTAGAGTCTGAACGTGCAAGACTCCACAGTCACATGAGCAAATCCCTTAGAACAAATCTCTCTATAGACATACATACATCCTGGGATGCTTGGGTGGCTCAGTTGGTTAAGAATCTGCCTTTGGCTCAGGTCATGATCCCAGGGCCCTGGAATCAAGTCCTGCATCGGGCTCCCTGCTCAGTAGTCAGCCTGCCTCTCCCTCTCCCCCTGATTGTGCTCTGTCTCTGACAAATAAATAAAATCTTAAAAAAAAAAAGATATATACACATCCTGTTGGTTCTGCTTCTCTGGAGAACCCTGAATAATACAAGTCTTTTATTGCATGTGATTTGTGAATATGTTTTCTCATTCCATATTTCCTTCTATAATAGACTAAGATGTGAATAATTCGTATTAAACAGTTTTGTCTTTACTTTCTAACCTGTACATCCTGCCAACACACACACACACACACACACACACACACACACCATCCATGTCATCCCCCTTCAAAAATAGCTATTTGCCTCACAGAAGGGAAGGCCCAGAAGAAACCAGAGAGAACTAAACAATTCAATCTCCAAATTCAGAGTCCTTTATGCCAAAGCAATTGAGAAAGAACAGGTCTTTGAATTCCCTCCAGCTTGGCTTTGAATAGCAAGAGCCAGGCCTAAAGGAAGGGAAGAAAATTTTAATTCTAACAACAGATTTGAAAAGAACTAATAATGTTCCTGTCTGCTCCATCAGTTTCTTTTCTGAAGACTCTAGGACTGCTTATGGTGGTGAAGAGAGAGCTTCATGGAGTGCTCCAATAACTCAACCAAATGAGGGACTTTCCCTGCATTACTCAACTGGAGAGATGCACAGGGATCTGGGAAGATGTCGCCATGACAGGGTACCACCAAGGAACAATGAGATACCTCATCACACCTGCTGGACCTTGCAGCAAGAAGGGGGGGGGGCTCTGTTACATTAACCTCCTTTCCAGCGATGTTCCCTAGACTGTATAATCTGATATTTGCTTCCTACCATTTTATTAAATAATGGTGGACTGAAAATGTTTCATCCTTGACTTTTTTTTTTCTATTTTTACTTTCTTGTCTTTTCAAGAAGCCCAAAGAATATTATTTGTCTAAGACCTTGTCAGGGCCATGATAGTTTAAGTACTCAATTGAAAAAAATTAAAAATAAAACACAAATACATACACCATTTAGGGAAACAAACCAGAACAACCCATTATTTAGGCTCAAATGTGCCCAAGATCCAACCATACGAAGTTGCTGACTCCAAGATAAAGAGCTTTGAAAGGCTAATGAAGCAAAGAGGATTTTTAATTCTAAGACAACCAAATCCAATTTTTTAATGAGCGAATTGGACATGAAACAGATTTCAATAAAAGCAAAGAAATGGTTTTGATATGCTTTATTTTCCATTTAAAAATCAAGAGATTTAAATATAGCACCCATGCCCCACTTCTATTCGCATAAAGGGAAAATATGCTATGCCAAGTGGTGAAAAGTGAAATTGTTGGCTTGATTTGCTCTTCAATCTGGCATTTTCCATGAAGTACAGTTTTCCTTGAGTTATCTAAACTTTTTCAACCTCATTGGTGGAAACATAACTCCTACCCTAAGTGATTTTGAGCATCCTTTGTGAAATGGTATCAAGTTAATCATTGATCACCTTCTCTATAAGGAAATGTTTTTATTTGTCAATTACTTTAAAGGCATTATCACAATCCTGATATTTGAATGAACATTAGACATTGGGACTATACTCCATTGTGCTTGGATAGGTAAGCATTGAAGGGCACTATTTCTCAGCTGGAGATTAGCTAGGAATGGTCCCATCTGTTTGAAAAATGTAATTCATCAAGGAAACGAATCATGTGTAAATAAAGGAAGAAGGAAAGTGTGTGATGTTGTTATAGTAAAAAAGAAGAGATCACATCCCATCTTATAATTTCACAGTTCTCTTCATTTACCCACAGGTATTTCCTAGATTCGCAGAGCAGATTCTAACACTTGACTAATTCATTCAAATATATATTTTTGCTATAAAAATGGGATAGAAGTCAATGAAATCAGCTTATAAAGTCAGAGCTTGGTATTTCCCACACGCACCTAAACTTCCTCTTCTAATTTATTTTACAAACAATAAAATGGCTTCTCTGGCAAATCAAATCTGGAGCACCCAAAGTAACCTGGTATTAAGTATCAAGACTTACTTTGAGTCAGGTAGCGGATGACAAGATCATACTAAGGTGGTAATGAATGTGAACAATTAGAAAGCCATGTAAATTATTCCAACCTGTCTTGCAAAACACAACCTGCGAAAATGTTGGGATTATTGTGTATCGTCCAAACAGGCCTTTTGCCAAGAACTTATGCCTAAACACAATTTCTCAAAGGGCCTAGAAGGAACATTTGTAGGTCCCTAAAAAAAAAAAAAAAAAAAAAAAAAAAAAAGACAAGAGAGATTCAATACGTGGAGGAAATTTTTCTACTATATGATATAAAAGGAAAGAAGAAAGGGGCACTAAGTTGCTACACTTGGGTATTAGTTCCTGACTTAGAACCTTACAGGGAGGAGCACACAAGTGGGTACGTCCACTAGAAATCACAGGGGGTGAGAGGGGCTGGGGGGTGGCAGCAGAAATGACTCACACAGGGGCTTCTCTTTCACCTGCAGAAGAGGACACCTCAAGTAGCCCACGGGTATCCTCAAGGACCTCCTGGGCCACCTCATCCGTGACACTGTTCTCATTCCTCTACCTGTGACATGTGATAGCTCTGTCTGTCCCTGCCTCCCCTGTCCCAAGTCTTTAACATTCCTTCTGTTCCTTAAGGACAGGGAACTTCCCTCGGCTCTATGACCTGTGCCTGGCCTCCCCTGTGCCCCACACGCATGGCATCTCATATCTGCACTTAGGTCTCAGCGTGAACATCACCTCCTCAGAGAGGTCCTCCCTTGGTAACCTGGTCCAGAGTGGCCTCATCCCTCAAGGCTCTTTTCCTTCCTTACTGCTCATCTGTACCCTCTGCTGGAACTTCCTCTAAGGGAGAGCGGACCTGAATCCCCCAATCTTGGAACAATTCCTGCCACGTGGCAGGTGCTCCATAAATATTTATCCAACAAAAACAAACAAGGCTGCAACTTCTTTGTTGAACACTGTAACAATGCAGCTTTCCTTTCAAGATCATCTGGGCTTCTTTCATCTCGTGGATATTTGTGGCAAGAACGACAGCTCACTTACCATGCAAGCACATTTCCCTTTAATGTTATGTGACACTGGCATTGCTTTTGTTCTTCTAAATCTGCTTCACTCCATCTGATACATAATTTAATCTAATTTCTCACTGTGCTTGTTGATTCGACTTGAGTTGAAGACTTTTCATGCATTGGGTAGTCTATTTATAGGTCTACTTCGCATTTTGTCTGTTAACTTCATTTCTGTGCCCTCAAAACAAATATGTGGGCACTTAATCACGCATTTCCCTTCCCAGGCAGCGCTGGTGTGGGCTGCCCCAAGGTTCACACCATCCAAACGTAAATTAAGGCATCTTTTGTTTAGAAACTCTGACATACCATGCGAACGTATTTCTCTGGTCAGAATTATTATAGAGCCATGGCTATTGTTTTCCAGAATATACAAATGCTTCCACAGCTGTGAAAAAGAACATGATTGAAGGATTTTTTTTTTTTGAAGGGCTGATTGGGTCTAGTAAGTGTATACTTTTAGTTTGCTTTGTTTAAAAAGAAAAAGTTCCTCAGAGAGGTCTTCAGTGTATTCAGCAAGGAAAGCAAAACCTGAAAGAACTGGGAAAAGCAGTTTTACACCCCCAAGAGGTTGCAGGTTGGGGAGTTCAGAGAGAAACGGAGCCAGAATTTTTTCTCGTAAATTCTTTACACTTGAACCTAGGAATCAAATGTGACTTCTGCTTTACTGTGTGTTCACACAGGAGACGAGGGAGGCCAACAAATTGTAGGGAAGCTCCCTTCCATGGGCGTGGGACTAAGAATGTGTATGGAGGCACCTCTTGTCTTCTAGGGATCACTGAATGACCAGGAGAGTCAGGAGCCGGAGAGGAAAACATTTTCAGTAGGTTTCTGGCTCACTCCTGTTAATGCACTACTCTGACAATTCTTCAGCCTCCGGAGACTCAAACCCTCTGATGCACCATCTGTCTTTGGCCCCACTCCTCCCCAACTGCCTCCCTCTCCTCGCCCCAATTAACTCCCAGGGTCAGCCTCCACCATCCTTCTGGCACCTGCTCCGCATCTCTCCATTCTCTCCCTCCGCCACTCCTGGTTTCCTGGCCAAACACTCATCTGCGCGTCTATGGGAGGGTGGGAGCCCGACTTCAGGAAGGGACGATGGATGAGCACATTCAAATGACCGCATCACACCGCCTCACCTGCCCCGGGAAGATCCCTACCATGTTCTTCTCCGCTAGTTCAGCCCCGTACTTAAAAGTCCTGCCACCTTTTGTCCCAGCAGAGTCGAGCTTGATCTCTGTCCCCTATCACAAGTTTTGAATGCACTCTTCCTTGCCTGTTTAATTTAGACTTGGGCTGGCTACCAACCAGTGGGGCGGAGGACACCCGGCCATCCCGTTATTCTACTTCGAATACACCTTCATTTTTCTCCTGCCTTCTCCTCTGCCCTCGAACCTCCGTCTGTCCCGTCCTCATTCCCAGCTGCTGGTCTTGCTTTCTGGATCACTAAAGAAACAGGATATCAGCACAGGTTTCCCCCAGCTCCTACCACCCCCCATCAGCCCACCGACCTGCATGTGCACCCCGATACCCCTCCTTCCCTGTCTCTGTAGGTACCAGAGACCCTATCCCTTTCAAGCTCACTCAAGAATCTGCCAACTCCTGTCTCCTGCTATGCCACTGCCTGGGCCCCCAGGTTCAGAGAATAGGAAGTAAGTGCGACCTTTCCACGTGCAGGCACACAACTCGTGTGTGTCAAATACACTCATACGCTACTATAACAGCACCCAGCTGCTAAGCCCTGACGTAAATCGGCTCATCTGAAGTTTCAGAGTTCTCCGTAACTCACACAATCCTGGTTTACACCGACTGCAATAAGAGAAATACACCAACCCCCATTCTTGGAAGTCAAAGTCACATTCTATTTGCCACAAGGAGGTTTCCCTCCCTCTGGAGCTCAGTTGATTTGCACATTTCTAACTGTGGATAAATGACAGATGTGCTGAGCTGCTTTTAATTTGAAGCCAAGTAGAGAGCTCATCCTGGAGCTTAAAACTATTTACAAGGTTTCTGCAGTATATGACTCGTCATCACACTGCTGTGCTGGGTTATGTCCCAGCTCCAAAAGTTCAAGGACAAAAAAACAATTACCTCTTCAAGGACATCGGCAAGCTTACTGAGGATCTCTTCAGGAAGGCTCTGGAATGTTGGGACGCTGAAAAACAAAACAGATGGTGCTGAAGCAACTGTCTTTCACAAACAAGGCAGCAAGGCGCAAATGCGGTTCAGGACAAAGAACCTGCAGGCAAAGATCAAAGCAGGAACTTCAGCATGATTTGATGGCCAACAGGGAAAAGGCATGTTGTACCAGAAAGAACCTGGAGGCTGGACAGAACCGAGTTCAAATCCCACTTATAATTACCTGTGGGACTGCAGATGGCTCAGCTATAATGGGGAGAAAACCACTTTCTCCCTTATCAGTCTGTGTCACCAGATTCCCTCCTGTTCCATTTGCCTCTCTGGGACACACACACACACACACACACACACACACACACACACTCATGCACACATGCACACATCCTTCTACAGGCCAACTCCTGCTCATTCTTTAGGACACAGCTCGATCAAGGATACACTCAGACCTTCAAACATTCAACCAGCAACCTTGGAAGCTTCCTCTCTCCCCAGCCCCCTTCAGCTAGGTCAGGTTCTCCCGCCACCAGCTCCTTTATCTTGCTGTACCAGCCATTAGACACTTAATCAGCTATTTGTTCCTGGGTGCTCTTCCTGCTAGAATTTAAACTCCACAAAAATAAGAACCATTTATCGGTCTTGTTCGACCCTTGTGTTTTCCATCATTTACAAATAACTTGACAGAGGACGCTGAGTAAAGTTATGGATGTGTAGACGTATGAATGCTTTCTGTGACAATTAGAAGGATCAGATCAGACAGGGTGGAGAAAAGAGCCAGACTCAGTAGACGAGGAAAATTATTAGTTTTCCTCCCTTCCTCTTATTTTCTCCCACTGACCAGCAAATGAAAATACTGAGTAATGCTAAATGCACAAACCCATGAGTTCTTTTGTATGTGAAATAGGAATGAACTTAAAAGAAATAAAAATACTCATCAACATGTCATTTTCGAAGCTCCACGGGAAAATCTAACTAGAATAGAGAACTAAATTCCCATTTAATCCTATCTCAGGGTTTGAATAGAGAGAGGATGCTAAATGAGAGCATATACATTTGCATATGCGATATTTGACTTAGCGAATAATTCCAGCTTGATTAGAACGATACAATGAAAGAAGCCATAGCATACTGTTTGGATATAAGCATGGAAGTTTTACTGTTAATTAGTCACTCTGATTCCTATTACGTAGTGTAAAGCCTATTGATAAAATCCGGGGGTTTCACGCAGAGGACGAAGAATTCACCCAGGACCATCTGTTCCACCAGATTTACTGCCGTGGTCTTAGCCGCGTGGGTTTTAATTTCCAGAAGGCAGTCTATTTCTGCAGCTGGATGGAACTTATCACCCAAAGAGAGGAAGACAGAGAAAGCTGTTGCCACAAGTGAAGCAGGTTGAAAAATCTAGCCCTTCCTTGTTCTTTTAATGAGCTGTACCACTGTCTCCTAAGATCTAAGAATAATTAGAATGCTCCCATCCCAGTGGGTATTTGTGGAAAACACAAACCACAACTGAGTTTTTCTCCGTTCATTGTAATCGGTCCCCTTCCTCAGGCAGGCCTATTATTTCTAGGCTCCACCGTTTATTTCAACGTGGGCTATGTCTATGCCAAGCCGTACCAGAAATACTTCCATGTTCCTGAGAGTTCTTATCCATGAGAAAAAAAAATTAATATTTGCTTGACTACATAATACACTAAACAGAAACAGAAACATTACGTTTTAGGAGGGCACTTTAAATTATCTTTTACAATTTTGCTTTTCTCCCCCCAGCTTTCAGGTATAATTGACAAATAAAATTAGAAGATATTCAAAGCATACATCATGATGATGTGATATGCATTGTAAAGGGCTCCTCCCATCTAGTTAGTGAACACAGCTAGCACCTCACATATTTATCTATTTATTTATTTTTTGGTTGAAAACATTCTCAATTTTCCTCCTTCAGCATATTTCACAGTGCTATGAATCACCGTTACCATATTACACATGAGATACAGACTTTATTCATCCTCAACCATAGCTGAAAGTTTGTATTCTTTTACTAGCCTTTCCCTGTGTCCTTCACCCTCCCCGCCCCCAGCAACCACTTTTCTACTGGATGTTTCCATGAGCTGGACTTTTACTTAGGTTCCACATACACATGATACAATGTATTTGTCTTTCTCGGTCTGGCTTGTTTGATTTAGCATAATGCCTTCTAGTTCCATCTGTGTGCAGATGCAAACTGCAGGATTTCCTTCTTTCTCATGCCTGAATAATATTCCACTGTATACTTACCATGATCTTCTCCAACTTAAATGTCTCATAGCCTTCAGCAGCATTTGTTACTAACAAAAATTAAGGGTGAGTTTTAAGAAAAAACACTGTAAAAAATAATTGGAGAACTTCTGGATTGAACAAAATGGAAAGCAATTAAAAAAATAAATAGCTTCACCTTAATAAATTGCTCTGAAAACACTTTCACAGCCATCTTTAAAATCTTAAGGTACTTATTACCGCAAACACTACATAAGGTCTCTCATATAATTAATTTGCTAAAAATTGTTGGTTCACCAGTAGCTTGAACACCGAGAACAATTGGGAATACTCATAATTTGGAATTCTACCCATGAAATATGTTGGTTAAATTTCCCCCAAAATACATCGAAAGACATTAATTTAGACTCCACTAATTTGGGCACATAATTCAAGATGAAGTTGTTTATGATTTAGAAAACTTAAGGCAAAATAATTATAAGGACAATCTTCCAGAACACGTTTCAGTGGTAGAGGAGATTTTTTTAATTTATGTAGAAAATAATTTTAATAATTTGCATACTAATTACAAGTAATTCTTACATATCTATTAAAACCTTTTGCTCCCTAAGGACTTTAAGTAGGCCTGAAGTTACAGAATGTATTTGAATGTAATGTAATAGAGATGATCTAATATGTGTAGAGCTTAGCCACTGGCTTTTTTTTTTTTTTTTAAGATTTATTTGTTTTAGAGAGAGAGAGGGAGGGAGGGGGCAGAAGGGACAGAGGAGGAGGGAAATCTCAATCTGACTCCCCACTGAGCGTGGAGCCTGACATGGGGCTCAATCTCACAACCTGGAGATCATGACCTGAGCCGAAACCAAGAGTCAGATGCTTAACGGACTGCACCATCCAGGCACCCCACCACTGGCTTTTCTAACTGAATGAAGTAAGGGACTTGGAATTTGCAATGACAATAATAGAAGATGAGATATGGGTGCTATTGGCCAGGCACTGGGCTAAGGATTTTAGAGAGAACATAAAGATTAGTTTTACAACCACCTTCTGAAATACCCACAGTCCCTGTCACCCATTTCACAGACTTGACGAGTGCGACCTTGAGAGTTTGCCTGAGGTCACAGCACTCCACGTAGGTGAAGAAAGGATGTGGAGCTCATCACTTACCCACGGAGCTGCATGGTTTACAGTGAAATTATTAGCAAATGCCTCATGCAATTCTCAAAACAGTTCCATATTCTTTTAGGTAATAACTCGGATATGAATAATATTAAGAATATGTGATTTATAAACCACCTTTTTACTATGAAAAAGTTGAACAAATTGAAAGGCTGAAAGAATAGTTCAAGAATCACCTATATCCCCACTATCTAGATTTGCGACTGATAACAACAGGTATTTTGATGAAATATTTGAAAGTTGCAGATATCACCTCACCTCTAATCTTCAGCATACATATTCTAAAAATAAGAATGTGTTCCTAAATGACTATAATACATTATACATAAGAAAATCAACTTCAATTCTATATATCATCTAGTATCTGTTTCACATTCAAATATTACTTATTGTTCAAAAATGTCTTTCCTGCTTTGTTTTTTCTTCTCAAACCAGGATCCAGTAAGATTCTACACATTGCCTTTGGCTGTTATGTTCCTCTAGTCTGTTATTCTCTAAGATCCTTCCACCTTTCCCCCATGGCATTAACTTTTGAAGACACTGGGACCGCTGTCTTATTGGATGTCCCTCATTCTGTCTTAACGATTTGATTTCTACTAGTCTACTGTTAGAAAGTGACAACTAACACACAGGAGAGAAAATCCAAGTACAAAGAACTGTATTGCAGCCATGTGTCGATGAAACTGGAATACAGACAGAATAACATGATCGTACACAGCAGTTCTTGAAAGGTGATCTGAGAGGCCAGGCCTAGACCTTTTCACGGGGTTCCTCAAAGTCAAAGCAAATAGCCTAAGTTGCAATTTGCCCTTTTCACCTTTTTTTCACATCTGTACCATAGAATCCCCCAGAGACTCTATGACAGATGGTGATGATGACATCATTGCTTTGACACATATACTTGGATTTTATACATACATATAAATGGACAGATAGATAGATGCTTGCTTCTTCTTGTGTTTCCTAGATTTTTTTAAGGTAGTGTGTAGGTTTAGGATATGTGTGCTGTTTGCAGAAATTAATTCAGTATAATTTCAGTACTTCTGTGCTCTTACTAGACAGTTTTCACATATGTAACCTTATTATCATCCAACATATCATTGTTTTGAACTCCTGAATAACTATGGTTACTCAGACTTGATATACGTTCCTTGTGTCAAAGTGAAAAAAAATAGAAGAAAATGCATTTGGGTATCTTGTGTTGCGATAGCAGTTGTTCTGGGTTTTTTTTCCAAAAACATTGCAAACTTTTAAAATTTAATCTAATGCTGTTAGAGTTTTAGAATTTTTTAATTATTAGTGTTAAGAACTTAATAAAAGAAAGTTTATTATCTTCTTGTTCATATTTAGGGAGGGATCATTGACTTTGAAAGGGGACACCCAAAGACTCCTCAAGCTACAGCTGCCGATTGCTAAGCCTAAAGA
The DNA here is from genome assembly GCF_024610735.1 of Ursus americanus. NCBI lineage: Eukaryota > Metazoa > Chordata > Mammalia > Carnivora > Ursidae > Ursus > Ursus americanus. Next base: position 76,959,309 of record NC_142132.1, read on the forward strand.
CACTGAAGAACACAAAAAAGGGCACATCAGAGAATATTCTCACTCGTGGATGGAATAAATGTTGTCCAAAGAAATCATAAATGGAAAAATATGACAAAAATCTACTTTTCCTCAGCATTATAGTTTACCTTATTGTCTTACACAACAGAATATTTTAAAAATAACCTTACGATGCCAGCTATGATGTCATTTTGAGCCCAAACATTGACAATTCAAGGAAAAGGAAATTGAGCTTTTAAATGCAGGCATCATGAAGTTTTTAAAAAACAAAAATGTTTTGGTATGGCTTTTCAAACTAGGAAGGGGAGCATTTACAGGATAAGTCACCATCGAGCCTAGACTGGAAAGAACCCCAGCACAGCTCAGAGGCCCCTGAAGCCTTGCAGACTTGACTTTGCTTCATGCCTGCTGGATGACGTCAGTACAAGAAAGCATCCTGCTGTCTCCTTCCAATGATACAGTGTCTTGTTGCATTAAAGACTAAGCTGCAGGTACAAAAATGAGTTAGATCTTCTTTACAGAAATGTACTTTTTTTTTTTTAAAGATTTATTTATTTATTTATTCGACAGAGATAGAGACAGCCAGCGAGAGAGGGAACACAAGCAGGGGGAGTGGGAGAGGAAGAAGCAGGCTCATAGCGGAAGAGCCTGATGTGGGGCTCGATCCCATAACGCCGGGATCACGCCCTGAGCCGAAGGCAGACGCTTAACCGCTGTGCCACCCAGGCGCCCCTACAGAAATGTACTTTGACCTTACAAATGGATGCATCTACAGACATGGCTAGACTTGCTGTTTTGCTTGTGTTTATCTGATATCAGAACTAACTAATTATCAAAGATAATCTTTTATATGAATGCTTGGCCACAGACACCCACAGTACTGGCTGTTCCGTGTAGAATAACTAAGTGTTCATGTTGATGGTTATCCTGGCACAGAGATGCTGATATTCGCACCAATGGTGCAGGAGCCAGGAGCCACGGTGGCCCCTCGGCACAACTGAAGGCAGGAACACCAAACTGCACAAGTTGCCATTATATTCTTCACCACCACTTACAATTGTTATACGCAACTAATGAATCATCGAACTTTACATCAAAAACCCGGGATGTGCTGTATGGTGACTAACATAATATAATAAAAAAAAATTTTAAAAAAAGTTAAATAAAATGCCAGGGTCACTTTCTAACATTTTTGATGCAACAGTAAAAGTTATTCATTGTATTACGTTTCAACACTTCAATATGCGTCTTTGGAAGACTGTGACAAAGTGGCAAGTCCACTTACAGCCCTTCTGGGACTACTGAAGCATGATGATGGCTGTCTCAGGGAAAAACCACTTGCGTAATTGCTCAAGCTGCAAGCTGAAGAGTTCCACTTTTTATATGGAACATCATTTTTACTTGGCAATGACCAACCAACTGTGGTTATTCAGACTTGAGGATCTGGTAGACAATTTTTCAAAAAAGAACAAAGTGAGCCTGTGACTCCAAAAACAACAATAAAACAAGCAGTATTTGTTGCTAATGATAAAATGTGAACTCTCAAATGAAAATTAAAACTTCCGACAACTTTTATCTGCCACTTTGGGCTTAGCAGCTTTCTGATACTTGAAGACTTTTCTGATGAGATCATCGAGATATGTGGATATTGACAAATGTGAGTTTCTTATTGGAAATTCTGCATAACTCAGTGAACCAGTATTTTCCAGATGATTGATGCATGATGTTACAAAATCATGCATGGGGAAAGAGCTATTCAAAGTACAACATGGATCGTTGGATCTTACTGTAGCTACTGTTTCACATTCCATACTGCAATTAACCTTTAATAAACTACAACTTGTTGGGTTGTACTGTAGTATCAAATAAGAATGCCTAAAATTATCTGAAAAGACCACTAGCCTCCTTCTCCCTTTTCCTACTACATCTCTCTCTGGGAATGATCTTTTTATATACTTCAACCACAACAAGAGAAATTGAACAGTTTGAATACAGAAGCAAATATGAGAATCTCTTCTACTAAGCCAGATACTGACAGATTGGCAAAAACGTAAACTCAAACTTCTATTTTCACCAAGTTTTGTTTGTTTTTGGAAGACATAGTCATCTTTATTAAAAATCAGCTCTTTAGGTTAATATATAATGTTTATTTTTGGTGTGTTTAAATGAATTAGTAAAAAAATTTTTAAATATTCTCATTTTCAACTCCTAACACAATAAATATTGATAGATACAACCCACATAAGTTGGGGAACCACTGACTTACAGTAACTAAAAGTGATTAATTGATGAAAACCATGTAGACATGGAATACTTACAGGATACTATTACTAGAAACATCTGATAAAAATTATGGATACCATAAGATAGTTGTTATTACTAAATTCCCTCATAATTACAAGTTAAAGAATCTTTGGAGAATTCACAAAGTTATGTTAGATGGAGTAACAATCTTTTTAGTTTTTTTCCTTTCCTCTTCTTGTGTTCTCGAGATTTTCTGTTTTAGGACTATATTTGTATCGTACAGAGTATTATAAAACACACAATTATGGTTCCAGCTAAATAAAATGTATCCTAGTGGGTCCATTTCAAAGAAAATAATTCTTACTGTTGTTAAAATGCTGGTTTAATTCAATTACTTATTACTCACTAAAACCTGAGTGCCTGTTATGGGTCATAAATTGTTGTTGGTATTTGGGATTCATCAGCAAAAGCAAAGGTTCCTGTGTACTGATCAGAGAAATAGAAAGTAAACAGTGAACATAATATATATACATATACATCATACATATGATATGTGTACACAACACACGCACACACATATATCAAAGAGCACATTAGGTAAGGGCTCCAGCATTTTCCATCAGAAAAAGTCCCACAAGGGAGCAGGGATTACAATGGGAGGAGGTTTAAACTGAAAGACTGAACAGTACTAGGATGTCTTCATTGATAATGTGAACTGTCCCAGACATGTGAGAGGTGGGAGGGACAGTTAACTGTAGATATAAGAGAGGGGACCTAGGCAGAGAAACCGGGAGAGCAAGGGGTCTGCAGCCCTTAGTGGATTCCAGGAGCAGCAGAGTTCAGTGGCTCAGGGGGAACGGCAAAGCAGGAGCCTCAAGAGGGAAGAGGGAAAAGGTGGATCACAAAGGCTCATGTGCCTCCCACCCAGAAAGGACTTGGCTTCCATCTGAGTGAAATGTGCAGACACTGCAGGGTTCTGAGCAGGTGTGGCAAGATCTTACTTCCAAATTAAAGGGACCCTCTTCCGGCTCTGGAGAGTCATCGGCAGGGAAGCCATAGTAGAGACCGTAGACCAGCCAGGAACCGCCATCTCCCACCTGAAAGATGGTGGGCGTTTGCAAAGGGCAGAAGCAGTGGAGGCGTAGAGAAGCACTTGAGCTCCATTATATGGTGAAAGTGGAGGCAACGTGCTTTCCTGGTGGACCGGACGTGGGATCAGAGGAAGGGAGGCCAGGAGGACTTTGTGGTAAGGGATCTATCCAAACAGTTTGGGTATTTTTTTCATACTCAACAAACAACTTTTTAAAAAACCTACTTAGTAACCAAAGGGCTTGATTTTATCAGGTTTTCTTTTTTAAATACAGAGTTTTAAATGCGGTCCCATATTTATAAAGCAAGATATCTCCGACCAACATAAGTGTGGAGATAGTTCCTCAATGTCCTCTACCTAGAGCACAGCATGCGGTTGTAGGACTTAGCTCTGAGTAGCATTTAGAGAAAGGAAGCCTTTGTATTCTGCCATAAGAAATCACCTCAGTACCAAGTTTAATGCCAAGAATATTGACAGGTACTGTTTATTTCTGTGCCAGTGGGTTCCTACAGCTCATGCTAATTGAATAAAAGCAGAAATCTCTGACTTACCGAAGAAACCAATTTCTACTGATGAGGGATTAAATAAGGGTCCTCCTTAATCTTACAGATAACTGAGCTTTCCCCTTAATGAGCTCATCAACACTTTTTTTTTTTTTTTTTTTTTGCCCTGGACATACTTTGCTCCCCTGATTAGATCATTTGGCATCGATCCTGCTTCAGTCTGCTATGCAGTGGTCTGACAACTGATCTTCCTTCCTGGAGTCTCTTGCGGCCCCTCCGTGTATTACTCATCACTGCCAGATTTACTATCAGCAGCAATTAGCTCTTATCACCTGGTGGCTCCAACCTCCAAAGGCTAGCTCTTATCTCACCAGATTCTAAGAATTACCATTTTTTCCTGTGTGTAAAAATACTTTAAAGCCAACCATTATGGAGACATCATTGAGGTATAATTTTATCATCTGTGTGATACAGCGTAAACTCCTTTCCCTGGACCACTGGGTAGTGAGTAAGCATATGGGCCTCCGGATGGAAAAGAATCAAGCTGAGTTAGGCTCTGCTACTAATTACTAGCTATGCCTCCGGCAAGCAGTTTGACTTTTCTAGGTCTCAGCCTCCTTCCCGTAGAAAAAGGTGGGGTGGACGTTACTACCCACTGCATAGGGCTGTGGTGAGCATAAGCAAAACAACAGATGTAAAGCGTTATGAAGGTTCCTGGCACATAGTAAGCATCCAATAACCATTAGCAGCCAGCACAATTATATGCATATTTTTATTCTAAAGGTTAGCATTGTTTACGACATTCAATAATCAAAGGAAACCTTCTAATAGGTCAGATATAAATCTCAGTGTAGACTCAAGAGTGCTAGAAATACCCATTTCTTCACTCTCTTCCACCTAATTATATTTGATCTGGGGTAGGAACCCTTCCTCCTCAGGTAGCTATCTGATGACATTCATTGTATAGCCCTTCCTCAAGGTCATACCAATCCCAGGAGTCAGGTCATACCCAGAGGGTGGAAAGTAAAGTCTCTCATCTCTCTGCTATCAAGGTCACAAAGGACCCTTGATGTCCAATGGCTCTCTGCTTTTGTACCCACAGTTGAGGAAGGGGACCTTTGGTCAAACTGGGAACCCTGGTGCTTCTAGTCAGCCTTTCCAGGTGAGTGCATGCAGAGAAATTCTTTCCTGGAGAATTATTTCCAAGGTTCTTCTCTTTCTCCATTTGACTCCAGACACTCTGTAATTTCCTTTATGAATTTAGGCTTTGAAAAATAAATAGCATCTTATTTTCCAGAAGCTTTTAGTATTGACTAAAAATTCTCAGAGCAAGAAATTCACATGTTTACTGCAGCATTAATCACATAAGCCAAGATACAGAAACAACCTAAGGTACCCATCAATGGCGGAATGGATAAAGAAGATGTGAGATGTAGGTAAATAGATATATATCTAAATGTAACGGATTATGTAATATAATCACACACATATACATGTGATATACATAGAGTATTATTCAGCCACGAGAAAGGAGGACATCCTGCCATGTTCAATAGCATGGATGGACCCTGAGCACATTATCCAAGTGAGGAAAGTCAAACAGAGAATGTCAAGTGGTGTAAGACATCACCTGTTTATAGAATCTAAAAAAGCCAAACTGGTGAAGAAACAGAGTATGATGGTGGTTACCGTGTGAAAGGGTTGGGGGGATAAGACAGATGTTTAAGGGTACAAATTGACAACAGTAAATAAAAATAAGTAATAATAGTAGGCAAGCTGTAAAGATGTATATAACGCACCGTGTAGTAAATACAGGAACGCAAATTTTCTAAGAGTCTAGAACTTAATTATTCCAACCACTAAAACAATAATGTGATGGAGGTGCTAATTATCATTACAATGGCAAACAGATTACAATATATAAATGTATCAAATTAACATGTCGTACACCTTAAATTTATAATTTTATATGCCAAATATAGTCAATTAAAAAAAAAAGAGGCTGCCGATCTGTCTGGAAAAGAGGAAAGAGTGTAGTAACAGGGAAAAATATTTCAGCAATTTATATTTGAATACATAAATCCATCACTAGTATTTGCAGAGCCCTGATTTCTTGTGCAACCAAGCACCACCCACCACAGCCACCGTCCACCACAGACACATAGACACACACACACACACACACACACAGAGCTGCCTGTTCAGTCAATGCTTGGACACAGAGGTGGGCAAATGGCAGGGTGGGAAGAAAGGAGCTGAGGAGAGATCTAGGCAGACCTTGGAAGTGAGCTCAAGGCAATGGATTTCCAGGGTCCGGATCCTGGCATGTGGTCTAGCGGGGACCACACCCTGGAGAAAGCAGGTGTGTGTGGGGGGCTCTTCCAAAGTAAAGGGCTCAGGGATAGGCAGCTCCAAGTAGTGTGTCCTCTTCCCTAGTTACCCACTTGTCTGTCCTCAGTGAGTGCCTCAGCCCAACACCGCCTGCACGCCTTCTGTCACGTCAACCCTTCCAGTACATTCTCCCACATCTCTTTAGTCATCTGACATGTCTCCATTCAAATGCTTAATGTAATTGGTGGCAGGAAATACAATTCAATGATTAAAAAAAGAAAATCCACGGAACTGTTATCCCTGCAATTTTCATTTAGACAAGGGTTCTATTCCGATCAGTTAGGTATCTTTCCTTCCACCCCCACACCAGGCGGCATGTGTAAGAGACGCCAATCTCTTGAGCTCCGTGAGTCTGTTTTCATCCTTCATGCAGAAATAATCATTCTGGCCTGAGTAATCTCACATGCCATGAAATACTGTGAGAGGCAAATCTATTTGTCACTAGACAGACATCCATGATCAAGTTACTTATCAGCCCCCAAAAATACTGAAAGTACGGTCTTAGGAGGCATCTTCTAGAACTATGATATACCCAACTACAAACTTCCAAGTTTAATTTTAATGTTATTCAATTCCGAAAATTCACTGTCTTTTCCAAAGCACGTACCAACCTGTTCGACCAAATCCTTGGTCGAAATGTCCTAGAATGGTGGTTTCCAAATGTGAAAGTCATCAGGAACTCAGATTCCACAAGTCATGGAGTGGGTTCCAAGAAAGCAATGTATTTCTCAAAATGGTAATAAAATATGTATCTATAACATAATTTTACCCCTGTAATGATTTTTAGGTGCACAGTTCAATGGCATTAAATATATTCACGTTGTTGTGCAAACATCACCACCATCCATCTGTAGAAGTTTTTCATCCTCTCAAACTGAAACTATACCAATTAAACAAGAATTCCTGATTCTCCTGTCTCCCCAGCCCCTGGCAGCCACCATTCAACTTTGTCTCTAGGAATTTGGCTCCCCTAAGGGCCTCATACAAATGAAACTTTACAGTGTTTGTCTTTTTGTGAAAGGCTTAATTCACTTAACACAATGTCTTCAAGGTTCTTCCATGTTGTTCAATGTATGTTTGAACATCTCTCCAGATGATTTTGATGCACAGCAAGGTTGACAGCTCTACCAATTATTTTCAGTTGGTATGTGAGAATTCAAAATAACCACTAAGAATCAAAAGCCTAGTCCAGTTTATTTTCTGAAGCGCAGCCATTCTTTCCCACGTATGTCTTATCATTTGGTTACTGTGTTGCTTTTTTATTGTGCTATGTTATTTTACTGTGCTATGCTATTTTGTTGTGCTATGTTACTTTGTTGTGCTGTGTTATTTTGTTGTGCTATGTTATTTTACTGTGCTATGCTATTTTGTTGTGCTATGTTACTTTGTTGTGCTGTGTTATTTTGTTATGTTATATTTTAAGGCTTTAGCTTCCTTGATCAGAAAATGAAAATGAAAGTTACCTAGTTCATGGAACGGCTGTGAGTATTAATAAGTAGGAAGCACTCAGTTAAAGGGACCTATCACTGAGCTTGTGTAATACTACACTTAACATAGAATGCATCACATAGTAGGTACACAAAAGCATGCAAATGGAAGGAATATATGCAATGAAGCCAAACACGATAGTGATTTTGAACCAGGGCTGTGCAGTTCGCACACTGTCCAAAGGCACCTGCCTGGGGAAAAGCGGGAACTCCAATTCAGCCCACCCCCTCTCTGCATGCCTGGTAGGGGCTGCATCAGCCCAGAGGATGGGCTGCTTCTTATATTTCAAAACAGGTGCCTTCTTCATGGCAACCCTAGTCTGTTTGAAAGATCTTCAGAAAGGAAAATTATTTATTGACATACAGAGTCTTCTTTAAAATCTTTTACAAGAGCTTTTGAAAAAATCCACCAAAGGGCTGCTTTCAAAATCAGAACCAAGGTCACTCTGGTGCTTCTACTGCAACGATCGAGAGGAGGTGAGGCGCTAATGACATACTTTATTAAATTATCTCAGAAATGCTTAATAGCATCTAACCCCAGGGTTTACTTGGAACATCACAGTGTGCCTTATCCTTGCTCTGTGCATCTTACAACAGCCTGTGACTACGCAAAAACATAATCTGATGGGCTTTTATGGAATTCGACAAGTTACGCCTGATTATTAAAATGAAAAAACAGCATTTCACCTCTTAAACGTTTAATGTTGTACTAATGATAATCAGCCTAAAAGGTTCTGCCCAGAGTTTCTACCCGATCTTTTGAACCTAGGGAGGTGTGATTCTGTGCCCTCAGAGGCTACACGCTCCCTACAGCAGTGTTTCTCCACAAGGTGCCCCTGGCTCGTGGATAGAAGGCATCTTCCTCGTGCAGTGCAGTCCTGTGTGGTGTAGAGCGTTCAGCATCTCTGGTTCCCACCTGTGAAATGTCACGCGGCAGGCAAACAACCTCTAGGGGTGGTACTGCCCACGATTTAGAATCATCACTCCAGAATTTCGTAATGGTCCCGGTTCACCAAGTGAGTTTGCTAGTGGTTCTGCCTAAAACCTCAAAATCCTGGTTACTTGCTCCAATTTCCATCTCCCAGGGGCTGGATACCTATTACTCAGGAACTGAAACACTCAACAGCCACCTACTTAAAGTGCTTCTGGAACCTAGCTGCTTGCCCATAGACAGACGGAAGGTAGGACTCTTCACCCTCGGTTTATGGCTGTTTCCAAAGCCACACTATTCAAAACATTGCTTCTAAAGTATGTTAATAGACATTCCACGACAAAAAGATTCCATAGCCAAATAAGGAAATCCTGAACTACAGAAATTTAAAAATCTTCTTTACATACCAGTCTTTATTTTTTTTGTAAATTAAAAAGTTAACTGGAGAGGGAAAAGAGATAACCCCTTAATTCAAGATTATCTATTAATTTTTTGAGAGCAACTAAATTTCTATGCTACATAGTTTGGAATCATTAGCTTATATTTAGGTGACGGAATTCATAAGTCCCCAGGCCTGACACACGATAGACTTCAGCATGGTCTCATAGTGAGTTGTTCCCTATTTTCACGATGAAATTCAGTCATACTCTCCTCTGAAAAGCCTAGGTTGATCATCTCTCTCGTCTGCCCCTTGTCTTTCTCCCCACTCACTGTACACTCTGCCCAGACACATCTACAAAGACACAGGGTCTAGGGGCCTCTCACCCGGGCTCCTGAATTACCTTGTGTCTACCTCCATCGTAGTGATTCCCATGTCGTGCTAGCCAGTTTATTTATGTGCCTCACTCTACAGTCAGCAAACCACAGCCCACTGGCTCACCACCTATTGTTGTATGTCAAGTTTCAATGGAAGGCAGTCATGTTACCAGTTGAAGGATGGTCTGCGGCTGCTTTCATGATACAATGGCAAAGTAGTCACAATGGAGTCTGTATCACCTACAAGCCTAGAATATTTACTACTTGGCTCTGTAAGGGAAAGTTTGCCAACCCCTCCCCTTGTCTATCAGTATCTTGAGGTCAAGTACAGTACCCAGCTCCTTCAGCGTAATGCTTGGCCAATGGGAGATGCTCAAAGTTTGTTGAGTGAAAAAAATGTTTTACCTTTCAAAATCAATCCAAGGATACCTGACCTTGGAGTAACTGTTTTAATAAGACAGGAGGGATGGAACAGTCAAACCAGGTCACATGGCCAAAGATCTTATTTAATGTTCAATTTTTTTTTTTTATGTTGACTTGGCAATACAGACTAAAAGAAAGTTAACTCTTAAATAAAAACCCTCATTTGGAAGTATAGAACCTAAGGAAAGAACAGGATTCAAAGGTCATTCTGTGGAGCACCTTTTACATATTAATTCTTTTTTTTTTTTTAAGATTTTATTTATTTATTCGACAGAGATAGAGACAGCCAGCGAGAGAGGGAACACAAGCAGGGGGAGTGGGAGAGGAAGAAGCAGGCTCCCAGCGGAGGAGCCTGACGCGGGGCTCAATCCCATAACGCTGGGATCACGCCCCGAGCCGAAGGCAGACGCTTAACCGTTGTGCCACCCAGGCGCCCCTACATATTAATTCTTGATATGAATTCTCTTCCAATATCATTTTGAATTTTTCAAACAAAGCCTCTACTTTTTCCCTTGGGAAATAATTTCTGAATACAGTTGTTTAATAAGTGCCTTTTTCTGGAATGCAAGCAAAATTGTCTTTTTACTTATTCCATATAACTCCAAAATCCATTCTTTACCAAGAGATTTTCTTTTTTGATTTTATAGTAAAACTTCAGAAAGTATAAGGATGCAAATAAATAAATTTCCATCCTCAAAAAACTATAGCCATTTATTGGAACCTCTGATAAAGTAGTTTTCCTATTAAGGCTCAAAAGTCAATTAAGGAATAAAATTCATGACTTTCAAGAGTTTTGCCTTAATTATAAAGCTTACCCAGAATTAGATGGTAGAACTGGGATTAAATTATATGATCCATGTATTAAATCCCTTTCAGTTTAAGATTTAGCATATCAACTACTAGTAATTATCATCACTCACATTTTAAGCGGCTTCATACATATCGTGGTTAAGAGTGGTTATCAAGCACTTGTATGCCAAGTGCTTTTCTTACTTTAACAATAATGACCATCACTAACATTCATTCACTATATACTGTGATTCAGGTATCCTGCTAACAGCTTTGTGTACTTTATTTAATCCATGAACACTCTGCCTTCTACCAAAAAGGATTTAAAACAGTTTATACAATGATGTGTGTTCCTTCGATTATCTAAGTATTAATTTTCAGGCAAGCTTAGTAGCAGCTTAGTCCTAAATTAATGCATACTTCCTCGATTTATTATGTGACTAACTGAATAAATACCATATAGGAGATGTTGGCAGTCAGACAATGGACTATATTATCTGACAAATTAGTTTATCCTATGATATCTCTAAGCAATGATGGGTGTATACACTCTCTTTTCAGATCTGCATTTTGATTTCTGACAAATGTCATAATCTGGATAAGACATGTAGGAATTAGGGCAGATTAACAAGAAAGGTGAGAGTGAGTGCTGAGTGGATGGTCCTCTGTATCTGTCAGGTCTGAAGGAAATAAACTGACACAGCAGTATGCACAGAAAGAGAATTAATTATGGAGGGGGGGAATTAGGTCACTCTCACTTACTTTACAATGGCAATACTGAATTATCTTTAAGCATTTAATAATTTTAGCTCAGCCTTCACATTTTTTTTGCAATCATTAAAATTTCAGTTTGTTATTTTAACTACAATCATAAATGTGAGAGGCCTATAGGATGAAACTAAATGCCAAATCAAGCTTAATGGTATCTTTTTAAGATATAACCATATGTCTCCATTTCTGACATTTTTTAAGTTAGTTCTTATTATGTGCTAAGCACAGTATAATAGTAAGTCCCAGCCATGTTGCTTGGTAACCATGCAACTTTCGACAAGTTAATTAACCTGAGTCTGTTTTCTCATCAGTGCAATGGAGATAACAGAATTTTATACAAACCTACTTTACTATTCAATCACTCTTTAGGTTCTCTCATTATCCCCAGCATGCACACAAAAAGATGGGACCTGAGGCCACTCACAAATAACTTTACCTCCCTCGGTCTAAGTGATGGAACCTGGACTCAAACCCAAGGTCGGTGCTTCTGTGGAAACTCAATCAACCATGCCTGGGATTCATTTGCCAAAATTGCAGATTGCTTAGCTAACACACCTTCGAAAGTCAAATATAAGTTTGACAATACCACCCCTCAACCCCCACCTTGTAAGTTTCCCTGCTCTATCTAGGGTCAAACCACCGTGGGGAAAGCTAGTGGCCCTTAAAAAAAGTGAAGCTGCTTCTGTGATCAGCCTACCAACCCCCGGTAGTGGAGACATAAGGCTCCAAGATGGCAACAGTTGTGAAATCCTGGGCAGAAGTCGTAGTAACGATTTTGGCTGACATGTCAAAGATTGCTGGAAGACAAGATGTAGTACTTTTTCTTCACTGGAATATTTTACTGCCAGTACTTTTAGTTGTCAACACTTGCCAATAAACTCTTTGACTTTTTTATGACCCAACTAAGCAGTGCTGTAGCCAAAGACAGCCATTAGTGCCAATATTCCCCTGACTTCAGAATCTGATTTGAACCTTAACTTGTATCTCCAATAACTGAAGTGTAATGAACATCAGCAAGTTGACATGAAAAACCAAACCACCTCATGTAAAAAGTACTGGAAATTCACAGGCCCCAAAAATCCTCTTTAAAAAAAAAAACCCTTTAATAAGATGTACAGATATAAATTCTAATAATCCAACTTTTGGATTCTTAAATGGTTTAGAATAAGTGACAAAAGTTGATATTTAAAAAGGCTGCAGTGTTGGCTGGGGAGAAGGCAGAGTAGGAGGATGCTAAGCTCTTCTCATCTTGTGGATACAACTAGATAACCCTCACAAGCCCAAAGAACACAGAAAACAGCCCAAAGACCACCAGAACAAACTCCACAACCAAAGGTAGAGAAGAGGCCACAGGGAAGAAGGTAGGAAGGGTGAAAATGTTAAGTAGACTGTGGCCAATCACATATAGGAGGGAGCCTGGAGTGTGATGAAGGGTAAGAAACAGACTTATCACACCCGGGAGCCTGCACAGGGAACGCAAACCCCCATACCATTTGGCTGTGAAAGCAAGAGGGGCAACTTCATGGCTTCTTAGAACCAGCATGACTTAAAGTCTGGAATTCTAACAGTCAGCAGGCTTGGCTCTGGGACTTGGAGAGACTTAGAAAGCAGACTTCCTGCCCTTAAAGAGACAGGTCACCAAACAACCCCTCAGATACAGCATAGGCACAGCAGTTTGAAAAACACTGGGGCAAATGGAAGACTGATTTACTCATCACAGAGCATGTTCTGAAGACACCGGGATCTCAGAGAAACCCTTCCAGGAACAAAGGAGTTGCCAGGCACCATGCCCTCCCCTGCACCCTCCGCTTCCCCGCCACCAGCATAAACAATGACCACCTGCAGGAACCGGCATAGTGCCCATACTTGGTATCTAACTTGCTTTCAACAAGCCCCACCCCACGCCCCTGGCTCATGCACTTTGGTGGATTTCCCTTGCCAGGCACACCTGCCTCAGTGGTACTGCTGCAGTCCATCCACCTCCCTCCTGAAAACCAGCACAAACATCGCCAACACCATGGCTCCCAACCTGCACATTCTGCAGGGCTTTGGTCCCACCAGCAGCTGTGGCTGCACATACTACGTAAGCCCAAGGCACCCCTTCTTAAAAGTGCACACCCCATCCATATGCACTTGGCTGATCTACATAGGCCAGCCTGGTCCCAGCAACAGCAGCTCCAAGTCTCATTTAGCAAGCAGACCACTGTGTACCTTGTTAAAATTCACCCCACCTCAGCCGGGGACCAAAAGCTGCCCATAACAGGCAAAGAAAGCCACTGCAAATGACTGGAGGAAAAAGCAGCCAGAACACAATAGGGCACACACAACACACATAGGAGACCCTCACCAAAGCAGCAGGTCCTGACGAACAGTGGACACTGTGCTGCAGGGCACTCTAGGACCTCTTCCTCATAAGGTCATTACCTTCAAGATCAAAGATCAGGAGACATAGATGACTTCCCTGACACACAGAAACAGACATAGGGTTAGACAAAATGAGGAGACCAAGAAATATGTCCCAAATAAAAGAATAGGATCAACCCACAGCAAGAGCCCTAAGTGAAACACATAATATGCCTAATAGAAAATTTAAAGTAATGAACATCAAGATACTCACTGGACTTGAGAAAAGAGTGGAAAACATCAGTGAGGCCCTCAACAAAGGGACAGGTTGGTTCTTTTTTATGTTTTCGGAGATGAAGAACTCAATAAATGAAAGTAAAAATACACATGATGGAAAAAAATAGGCTAGAAGAGGAAGAGGGATGAATTAATGACCTGGAAGACAGAGTAGTGGAAAGTAATCCAGTTAAGCATGTGAGATTTTTAAAAGTTATGCAAATTGAGATAGTCAGTGACTCCATCAAGTGTAATAACATTTGCATTATAGGAATCCCAGAAGAGCAAGACCGAGGAAGGGGGGGCAAAAAATTTCTTTGAAGAAATAATACTTGAAAACTTCCCTAATCTGGGGAAAGAAACAGATTTCCACATCCTGGAGGCACAGAGATTCACCCCCCCCCAAAAAAAATCAACCCAAGGAGGTCTACGCCAATGCACATAATAATTAATATGGTAAAAAGTAGTGATAAGAAAAAAAATTTAAAGCAGCAAGAGAAAAGACAACAGTTACATACAAGGGAAACCCCATAGGCTATGAGCAGATTTTTCAGCAGAAACTTTGCAGGCCAGAAGGTAGTGGTGATATATTCAAAGTGCTGAAGAAAACACACACACACACACACACACACACACACACACACACTCACTCACACTCACAAACACACACATACACACACACACACACACACACACACACAAAACCCTGCAGCCAAGAACATTCTGTCCAGCAAGGCTATCATTCAGAATAGAAGAAGAGATGGAGTTTCTCAGACAAAAACTACAGGAGTTCATGACCACTAACCAGCTCTACGAGAAACATTAATGGGGATTCTTTGATTGGAAAGGAAAGACCACACGTGAGAGCAACACAAAAACAGTAAAAACAAGTATTTGTGTAAAAATTGGTCAAGGACTTCAGAAAACAAAAGGATATAAAATATGACGTCGCATACCTCAAACACGGTAGAAAGAGAAGAATGGGTTCAATCTCAAGCAATCATCAACTTAATATAGATGGCTATATGCAGAAGATGTTATATACAAACCTAATGGTAACCACAAATCAAAACCCAGCAATATATATGCAAAGAATAAAGAGAAAGGAATCCAAATATATCACAAAAGAAAGCCAGCAAACCATGAAAGAGTGGAAGAAAGGGTCAGAAGAAAGCTACAAAAATAACACAAAACAAGAAAATGGCAATAAATAGATATCAATAATTACCTTGAATGTAAACAGAATAAATGCTCCGATCAAAAGACATAGGGTGACAGAGTCGATAAAAAAAAAAAAGACCCATCTATATATTGCTTATAAAATAACTCATTTCAGAATGAAAGACACGTGCAGATTGAAAGTGAGGGGATGGGGAAATATTTATTATGCAAATGGATGTCAAAAGAAAGCCAGTTTAGCAATACATATATCAGACAAAACAGACTTTAAAACAAAGACTATAACAAGAGACAAAGGACACTATATAGTAATGAAGGGGACAATCTAACAAGAAGGTATAACAACTGGGGGTGCCTGGGTGGCTCAGTCGGTTAAGTGTCTGCCATTGGCTCAGGCCATGATCCCAGGGTCCTGGGATCAAGCCCCATGTCAGGCTCTCTGCTCAGCAGATGCCTGCTTCTCCCTCTCTCTGTTGATCCCCCTGCTTGTATTCTGTGAAATAAATTAATAGAATCTTTAAAAAAAAATAAAGAATGTATAATAATTGTAAATAGGCACCCAACATGGGAGCCCCCAAATACATCAAACAATAACAAACATAAAGGAACTAATTGGTAATAATACAATAATAGGAGGGGACTGTAACACCTGACTTACTCAATGAATAGATCATGCAAACAGAAAATCAATAAGTAAACAGTGTCTTTGAATGACACACTGGACCAGATTGATTTAACAGACATATCCAGATCATTCTACCCCAAAACACCAGAATACCCTTTCTTTTCAAATGCACATGGAACACCTTCCAGAAGATATCACATATTAGGCCACAAAACAAGTCTTAACAAATTCAAAAAGGTCAAGGTCACACCACACATCTTTTCTGGCCACAATGCTATGAAACTAGAAATCCATCACAAAAAAAAAAAAAAAAAAAAAAAAAAAATCTGGAAAGAGCACAAATACATGGAGGTTAAATAACATGTTACTAAACAATGAATGGGTCAGCCAAGAAATCAAAGAAGAAATTAAAAAGTACATGGAAACAAATAAAAATGAAGACAATTGTCCAACACCTCTGGGATGCAGCAAAAGTGTTCCTAAGAGGGAAGTATATAGCAATACAGGCCTACCTGAAGAAGCAAGAAAAATCTCAATCTAGCCATACACCTACAGGAGCTAGAAAGAGAATGACCAAAACCCCAAACCAGCAGATGGAAGATAATAATAAAGATTAGAACAGAAATAAATGACATAAAAACTAAAAAACAAAACAAAATAAAAAAACCAGAACAGAACAATGAAATCAGGAGCTGGTTCTTTGAAAAGATCAACGAAATTGACAAATCTCTAGCCAGACTCATTAAAAAAAAAATACAGGAAATCACAAATGTCAGAGAAATAACCACCATCACCACAGAAATAGAAACAATTGTAAGAGAATATTATGCAAAACTATATTCCAACAAGTTGGACAACTTAGAAGAAATGCATAAAACATGTAACTTCCCAAAATGGAAACAGGAAGAAACAGAAATTTGAACAGACCAATTACCAGCAATGAAACAAACAAAACAAACAAAGCCAAACAAAAATAAAAACTTACAACAAACAAAATCTAGGACCAAATGGCATTGCAGTTGAATTCTACCAAACATCTAAAGAAGAGTTAATACTTATTCTCAAACTATTCCCAAAAAAAGACAGGGAAGGAAAACTTCCAATTCATTCTATGAAGCCAGTATTACCCTGATATCAAAGCCAGATAAAGACACCATAAAAAAGAGAAGTATTGGCAAGTATCTGTGATGAACATATATGTAGAAATCCTCAACAAAATTCTAGCAAACTAAATCCAACAATACATTAAAAAATCATTCACCATGATCAAATGGAATTCATTCCTGGGAAGTAAGGGTGGTTCAATATTTGCAAATCAATCAATAAGAGAAAGTTTAAGAACCTATGATCATTTCAATAGATGCAGAAAAAGGATTTGACAAAGTACAATATCTGTTCATGATAAAAACTCTCAACAAATTAGGTTTAGAAAAAACATACCTCAACATAATAAAGGCTTAGTATGAAAATCCCACAGCAAACATCATATTCAATGGGGAAAAACTAAGAGCTTTCCCCTAAGGTCAGGAACAAGACGAGGATGTCCACTCTCAACATTTTTATTCAACATGGTACTGAAAGTCCTAGCCACAGCAATCAGACAAGAAAAATAAAAGACTTCCAAAGGAAGAAATAAATTTTTTGCTATTTGCAGATGATGTGATACTATATATAGAAAACCCTAAAGATGTCACCAAAAAACTACTAGAACTGATAAATGAACTCAGTAAACTCACAAAATCAATATACAGAAATCTGTTGCATTTCTGTGTACTAATAATCAAGCAGCAGAAAGGGAAATTAAGAAAGCAATCCTACTTAAATTGTACCAAAACCAATAAAATACCTAGGGATAAACTTAACCAAGGAGGTCAAAGACCTGTACTCTGAAAACTATAAAATGCTGATGAAAGAAATTGAAGGTGACACAAAGAAATGGAAAGACAGTCTACACACATGGACTGGAAAAACAATTACTGTTGAACTGTCTCTATTACCCCCAAGATTTATAGATTTAATGCAATCCCTACCAAAATATCAATAGTGTTTTTCACAGAATCAGAACAAACAATCCTAAAACTTGTATGGAACCACAGAAGTCCCAGACTAGCCAAAGCCATCTGGAAAAGGAAGAACAAAGCAAGGGGTACCACAATTCCAGACTTCAAGTGATATTACAAAGCTGTAATAATCAAAACAGTATGGTATTGGCACAAAATAGATGCATAGAACAGAATAGAGAGCCCAGAAATAATCCACAATTAGATGGTCAACTAATCTTTGACAAAGGAGGCAAGAATATGCAATGGGAAAACTGGTCAATTACATGCAAAGTCAAGAAACTTGACTACTTTCTTACACCATACACAAAAATAAACTCAAAATGGATTGAATACCTAAAAATGTGAGACCTAAAGCCAGAAAATCCTAGAAGGGAGCACAGGCTGTAATTTCTCTGGCATTGGCCATATCAACATTTATCTAGATACGTCTCCCAAGGGAACGGAAACAAAAGCAAAAATAAACTATCGAGACTACATCAAAATAAAAAGCTTCTGCACAGAGAAGAAAACAATCAACAAAACCAAAAGGCAAACTACTGAATGGGAGAAGATATTTGCAAATGACACATCCAATAACTGGTTCGTATCTAAAATATATAAAGAAACAAACTGAGGGCTTCAGAGGGGAGGGGGGTGGGGGAATGGGATAGGCTGGTGATGGGTAGTAAGGAGGGCACGTACTGCATGGAGAACTGGGTGTTATACGCAACTAATGAATCATTGAACTTTACATCAAAAACCAGATGTACTGTATGGTGACTAACATAATATAATAAAAATATTATTATAAAAAAAAGAAAAAAAGAAAAAATAAAATAAAATATATAAAGAACTTATACAACTCAATACTCAAAAAAACAAATAATCTAATCAAAAATGGGCAGAATACATGAACAGACATTCTCCAAGGAAGACATATAGATGGCCAACAGACACAAGAAAAGATACTCAACATCACTCATCATCAGGGAAATGCAAATCAAAACTACAATGAGATATCACCTCGTACCTGTCAGAATGGCTAAAACCAACAACACCAGAAACAGCAGGTGTTTGCGAGGATGTGGGGAAAAAAAGGAATCCCCATGCACTGTTGGTGCAAATGCAAACCGGTGCAGCCGCTGTAGAAAACAGTATGGAGTTTCCTCATCAAGTTAAAAATAGAACTACCCTACGACCCAGTAACTACACTACTAGGAATTTACCCAAAAATATAAAAACACTAATTCAATGGGATACACGCACTCTGATGTTTATAGCAGTATTGTTTATAATAGCCAAATTATGGAAAGTGTCTATCAACAGATGAATGGATAAAGAAGATGTGTGTGTGTGTGTGTGTGTATACACATACACACATGATGATTACTCAGCCATAAAAAAAGAATGAAATCCTGACATTTGCAACAACATGAATGGAGCTAGATAGTATTACGCTAAGCAAAGTAAGTCAGCCAGAAAAAGACAAATATTATATGATTTCACTCATATGTGAGATTTAAGAAACAAAAACAAGCAAAGGGGAAAAAAAGAGAAAGAGACAAAGCAAGAAACAGAGTCTTAACTACAGAGAACTGACTGATGGTCACCAGAGGGGAGATGGCGGGGGGGCGGGGATGGGAGAAATAATCAAAGGGGATAAGATTACACTTGTCATGTGAGCACTAAGGTATAGAATTGTGAAATCACTATATTGTACTGAAACTAATACAACACTGTATGGTAACTATACTGGAATTAAAATTAAAACCTTCAATAAAAAAATAGTAATTTGAAAAACAATAGATAATAAGGCTACAGCTTATAATGGCGATCTAATGATAACACTTATCAACGTGAGGTCCAAGATTAAATTTTGGTTCTCTCTTCCTTTGTGAAGAGCCATGGCTTTAAATACATATTAAGAAATCCCACCTAGGCAATTACCCATACATGGCATGACACAGGCTTTGTGGTACTATGCCAAGTTTTGAAAATTCAGAAGAAGGAAAAAAAAAAAAAACAGACTCATTTGATGCACACCAGTTTAGAGAACTTATGGAGATAGATAAGTAAAAGACATTGAGAATTGTGATGGATTCTTGTAAAATAAATAATTATGTGTTTTGGGAGCAAGGGAAAAAAATGTCCCCAGATTCAGGTTAAGAGAAGAAGTCAGG
This sequence comes from Ursus americanus, assembly GCF_024610735.1. NCBI lineage: Eukaryota > Metazoa > Chordata > Mammalia > Carnivora > Ursidae > Ursus > Ursus americanus. Next base: position 76,979,339 of record NC_142132.1, read on the forward strand.
AAAGGAATTGTACCTACCTAGGATGAAGAAGGAACAGCTATTAGCCAGGCTTTAAAATAACAGGATCTGAGCCTTCCGGGAACTAGGAACAGCACATCACACGTGGGAACCATGGGTGACCTGCTGTGGCTGGAGTGTAGGCTTTGACAGGAGAGAAATACAAGGGGATTCCAGGAGGTGAGGAGGTGGCCAGTTGTGAGGAGCCATGCATGACAGTCCTAACATCAGAGCCAGAGGAACGCAGAATGGAAACTCTATCCTATAAAATCCATGTAACGTGGTTGTAAAATATTTCCAGAGAATTTATTAAAAAGCAGGTCCATTATATTCTGCAGGAACCTTTGCCTGATTTTATAAGAAAATTCATTGTAAGGCAATTTTATTTTGTGATGCGCTAACCACCTGCCATTAAACAGCTGAGTAGCCAGCCCCACCCCCCAACTTCATTTTCTCTTTTGTATTCACAACTATCTTAGAAGTCATTGTCTGGCACTGTTTGTTCTCTATATGCATTAACCCATTCTAAGTATTTTATATATATTTATAGGACAACTGTGAAAAGGACTGAATTATTATGTCCATTTTACAGAAGAGAAGAGTAAGTCACGGAGATGAAAAGAAACTTGGCCAGGACCACGATAGCTGGTCAGTAGTGAAGTTGAAGGCAAATGACAGAGTTCAACAAGACATGTCCCCCAGAGATGACTCAGGGCACAGGGAGTAGTGTCAGGCATACAGTGGACTCTCAGTCCGGACATGAATGAGTCAATCAGCCTCTCTGAGGAGAGCTAAAAAGAGAGTTCCAAACGCCCTGCCACTCTTCCCCCCATCAAGACGGTGAGGCTGATTCCACTCTTCTGAGTCTATGTTAAGTAGTGACTTGCTTTGACCCAAGAATGCGGTCGAGAATGCCAGTTCTGGACCTAAGTATTAAAGACCTTCTCTTTTAAGCCAGCAACCAATCTGTCAAGAAGGTCAGCCTCGACTATGCAGTGACTGGCAGTTTGAAGAGAAATTTTGGAGGACATGAGGCCATCTTGGATGTTCCAGATGTGTATTCGACTCCAGTGATGCCACGTGGAGCACAGGATTGGACCAAGGAGTCCAGTCAACACAGAGCCTCAGGAGAAGCAATAGATCACTGTGGTCTGAAGTCACCACATTTTGGGGTGGTTTAGGGCATCTAAATCATCTCGGTGACAGTATAATCACTTGTTTCCTCTATAAATAAACTTTTGTCATAATCTAAGATAGGAGTTATGCAAACAAAACTATCACAGCCTCTGGCCTGTTTTCAGTAGAACATCCTAATTCTTATTATATACACGAATGGTACTTGGAAGTGGTAGAAGCTGCCTTTTTCCAAAAAAGAAAGAACACTTGAATTTCAGGAAATGAGTTTAAAAAAAAACAAAAACCAGAAAAAAAAAAACAACAAAAAACAAAAAAAAAAAACCCTTTTTCTGCTTTAAAATGTCTTTTCTCCTAAGACGTTTTTTAAATAATTGAATACAATTTTATTTATTTTTTTTACCTCTGCTTATTTCGCCGGACAGTCTTAAAGGCATTCTAGCACGTGGAAGGTCAAACGGACTAGCAACAGAAAGACTAGAAGGTTGGAGACAGCCGTAATCACACCTAAAAACTTCATGTGAACACAACACGTTCTTTTCAAAGGACATTCATTATCTCAACCAATTCCATTTTGACACACAGACCTGCCAGTGGGAATGTGCTGCCAATTTTCTCTCTGAGAAAACACCTGTGTCCTTTAAAACTCGAAAACAACTCCAGGGGAAGGAAAAATGCTAATCCGTCAAGTGGTTGTTTGGTTAATATGATAGTTTAAGAAAGGGATAAAGAAAGGGGGGGGTAATCAGAAGGGGGAATGAACCATGAGAGACTATGGACTCTGGGAAACAAACTGAGGGCTTCAGAGGGGAGGGGGTGGGGGAATGGGATAGACTGGTGATGGGTAGTAAGGAGGGCACGTATTGCATGGTGCACTGGGTGTTATACGCAACTAATGAATCATCGAACTTTACATCAGAAACCAGGGATGTACTGTATGGTGACTAACATAATATACTAAAAAAATTTTTTAAAAATATGATAGTTTAATAGCATAGATGCAGTGCCAGCTATTTGTCTCCTTTGATACGTAACAATGTCTTTCTTACCCCTGGGTGAAGTCACGGTCACCTCCATATGGCAGGGGAGTCACATGAAGTTGGAATATAAAAGGTGTTTGAATTCACAGAAAATGTTGCTGATACGATTATATGCACACACTTAGAATGTCTTGTAGGGGCTCCTGGGTGGCTCAGTGAGTTGAGCACCTGACTCTTGATTTCCCGTCAGGTTGTGATCTCAGGGTCATGAGACCGAGTCCCTGCCTCGGGCTCCACGCTCAGCAGGGATGCTGCTGGAGACTCCTCTCTCCCGCTGCCCCTCCCCCCACTCATGCTCTCTAAAACAGATCAATCTTTTTAAAAAATTGTCTTGTAGATCTCAGTATTCATACATGCCCAAACATGTCTGGAAGATTGGTAGGATAGCTCTCAGAAGGCTATTGGCATGAGAGATTGATGATGACCCCACTGGGAGAAAATTCAACCTAAATAAAGATGTCAGAAGAGCTCAAACCAGGATCAAAGCCTCGATCAACAGAGGGAAAAACAAAACTGAGTACTATACAGTATCAGCCATTTGGATATTCTTAGGGATAGAAACCCCCCTTCTATGTGATTTATATCTTTCCACGAGACATCTATTTACTTATTTTAAAAGATTTTATTTATCCATGAGAGACAGAGAGACAGAGAAGCAGAGGCTGAGGGAGAAGCTGGCTCCTCTCAGAGCAGGCAGCCCGATGCCAGACTCTGTCCCAGGACCCTGGGATCATGCCCTGAGCTGAAGGCAGACACTTAACTGACCGAGCCACCTGTGTACCCCTCCACGATAAATCTTATAAGCTATCAGGATATGAAACAGAACAGGAGGCAAGATCTCTAATAGGATTAAACACAAAAAGGAAAGAAGCAGTAATCTCTCATTTCAGCACCAAATACACGATGCTTTTTTAAACACATGGAAGGAAATCTCACTGAAAATGCCGAAGGAGAAGGAAAGTGGTAAACACCAGGTGGTAGTAGAAAGATTTATTTATGATGCCACAGGAGACACGTGTTTGAGATTTCCAGAAACAAGCAGGCAATTGGCAAGGGTATTTGGTTGGATGTCTCCTCCATGCCTCCGTTTGGCCAGCGGAAACTTCAGGAGTCTGCACTTCTAACAGCAGGGGCAGATGGGGCTAGGAAGTTGGAGCTCATCGGCTCCTTTGTTCCTAAGTTATTAATTTACTTTCTAAATGCATCAGCAAGTCAATCAATAATGAGATTTTCTAAAGGTAGAAACTGTGGTGCTTTAAACTTACATATGACGACTTTAATTTTTATGATCCTAACATGGTTTACTCATCCTCATACACCTTCATGTCCTAAGTTGAGAAGATGAAGAAACCACAATGGAGAACCAGCAAAATGGCCACATAGCAGCACAGTGGTCACAACGCGTGCGCACACGCGCACACACACACACAGGGGCTCCAAGGTGGGCTTCAGTCGATGCCTGTCCCTGTCCCTTGACAGTTTCATAACCCATCTGACTTACAGAGGAGATGGTGATAATTCTGCTCATTTGGTTAAACTGCTGTGAAAGTCATAGGAAATAAAGCACTTCAAGCACGCTAGACATACAATAAATAAAAACCTCCAGTCCAAAATGCTTTCAATGTTCTGTGTGGTCCACAGTCTCCAAAGACGCTTTCCTAACATGTTCTCCCCTTCTCTACAGTTTACTTCCCCTTGAACCTGGGGTGGCCTATGACGTGCCTTGATGAAGACGATGGCTGTACAAGTCTGGGACCTTTAGTTCCCACCCTCTTGGAATCCAGCCCCCCCCTCCCCCGGAGGAAGCTCGGGCTGTTCTCGTGGATCATGAGAGACCATGTGCGGAGTCAGTGGCCAGCTCTTCCAGCCACCCAGGCGAAACCACAGCCAGGAGTGGCACCCCAGCTGAGCTCTGAGCTGCAGGCTCCTACCTGAGCCGGCTACACACAGGGCGGAACCACTCTCTGCTGAGCCCCGCCAACACACACCGGCGTGAGCAACAGTAAGCGAACTGTGGTTGGAAGCGTCAACAATTTGGGATGGTTTTCTCTGCTGCAATAGATTAGCAGAACCATCTATACATCCATGTATGCTCTACCCCTGCCAACGTCACCAATCGTAACCGTAACCCTCTCCCTCCTTCACTGCATTTCAGCCACTCTGACCTGTCGAGCTCTGGGATGTACTGTGGGGAGCAGGGGCTTCCTACGTGCTGCCTCCTTGCCTGGAGCCTGCTCCCGGGAAGCCCCTCCACCACTCACCCCACACACTACCTGTCTCCTGTTCTCTGGAGCACACAAATTCGGCTTCTCATTTACGCTTACCAAAAAAAATGAAAACAAAAACAAAACACACACACAAAACCGTCCTTTTTCTCTTTATAGCATTCTTCATAATGATAATTGTGCAACATTTGCTTAGTCTCTACCCTCCTGCAATCTGCAGTTTCACTGAAGGCACCGGCACAATGTCTGTGATCTACGAGACGCTTAGCGCATACCGCTTGAATGAACAAAGCAAGAGCTGGATGCAGGGGAGCCCAAAGGAAAACCCAGGCCTCCCGAGTAAAAAATGCCTGGTCTTGTTCTCATCACCTGCTTTTCTCATTCCCTTTTGTGGGAAATCAGTGTGAGGTTTTATGCCTTTTATATATAGGACTTTCATTTCCTGTTGAGGGAGGTGCATTTCAAGTCATGGACCCATGGCTCCGATAGCCCAGCTGGCTTGGTCACATGGAGAGAGATGGACTCAGAACTCAAGTAAGGAAGAAGCTTCAGAGAAAGTGACTCATGGTAGCTTTCCTGTCTGCAGACGATCCCCTCCTCTCCGCCTCAGGCTCTTAAAGCACCTTGTACCTTCTCTCCAACTTGACACATACGGACATGGATCATGGTTGGATACAGGGCTGTTTCCTAAGAGACAGGAAGATACTTGAGTCCAGCAGCTTTGCTCCTTCCCCTGAGGGCAGCACCAACGTCGCAGAGCCCCGGAGTCAGCCCTGCACTCAGCCTGCGCCTCCTGGACGCCAATCTCACAGTCGCGGAGCGCAAACCAAAGAAGGCTCTTCAGCAAATAAGTTACAGAACAGGTGATAGTCCAGGTTTCTATTTTTTAAAGTCCAAATAATGACATAGAAACCCACCTAAAGAGGATTACAGCCAACAGCAAATGTTTTTAGATTTACTGATTGGAGAGAGCGAGCGAGAGTACATGAGTGGGGGGAGGGGCTGGGGGAGAGAATCTCAAGCAGGCTCTTCGCTGAGCTAGGAGCCCAACGCAGGGCTTGATCCCAGGACCCTGAGATCATGACCCGAGCTGAAATCAAGAGTCTCCTGCTTAACCGACGGAGCCCCCCAGGTGCCCCAAAAGCAAATTCTTATCTACAAACTGATGTTGATTCTGGTTTCATTCTATCCTCTAACTATTCTGTTTGGGTATCAACTGAAGTATTTAAGGGGTGACAACAACAACAGCAACAAAAACCCACAGGCCCGGGACTTAGAGCAGTTACACAAAGGTCAACAAAGCTGCCTCTGCATGGGCAAGCCTGTGGTCATGTGAGGAGATTGCTTCCAGAAGCTTTCAGAAGCCTGTCTCTTCCCGAAGTGATTCGAGCCCTTCGTTTTGTCACTGCATTGAAGTCAGTGTGTTTGTGTGTGTGTGTCTGTTTTTCTACATGTTGCTTTCTCTTTGACAAAAATTCATTATGACAGGCAGCCACTTGGACTGAAGCTCATTTGGAATTCACCAAGGAGGCAGCTCTTGTCAGTCTGGGAAGAAAGCACAATGACATGTGACAGGAATAAATCCTCCCATAGAAACTGTGGGTATTTCCTTTCTGGTGATGCTCTGGGAGTCACAAAATTAGATGGGAGGTCGCTTCAAAGGAAGACCTCAAGAAGTAAACAGCTTTTTAAAAAAGAGAGGGCTATATAGCCCAATAGGAGAACGTCTTTGTTTTTTGATCACGGAGAACAATGATTTAGAGTACTTGGAGGAGAGCTACCTTGTGTAAAGACAGCTAATTTACTCCCAATATTTTCACTCGCACACTTTCTAGGCCTGCTATCTGTTTGGTGGAGATTTGCCAATTACCCAGAGAGAGGATTTCTGACTGGGGCATCCAAGCAAACTTCTCCCCGTTCAGCATGATGTACGGAGCCCATCAGAATAGTTCCAGGGGCGCCTGGGTGGCTCAGTCGTTAAGCATTTTGCCTTCAGCCCAGGGCATGATCCCGGAGTCCTGGGATCGAGCCCCACATCAGGCTCCTCTGCTGGGAGCCTGCTTCTTCCTCTCCCACTCCCCCTGCCTGTGTTCCCTCTCTCGCTGGCTGTCTCTCTCTCTCTGTCAAATAAATAAATAAATAAAATATTAAAAAAAAAAAAAGAATAGTTCTAGAATCTAAGGTGTTCACCCAACACCTAGCAGTAAGTAATGCTAGACACCCACGTGCTATGTCCAGAAGGTACGAGCATCCCCCAGAATGCAGACGTCAAAGTCCTAAAGCCCAATGTGATGTGGGAGGAGCACTCATGAATGGGATTAGTGCCTTTATAAGAGAGCCCCAGAGAGCTCCCTCGCCCCTTCCACCAAGTCGGACCTGGAAGCCAGCCTTCTCCTGCCCTCGCTGGCACCCTGAATCTTGGACTTCCAGCCTCTGGGACAGTGAGAAACCACTTTCCGTTGTTTATCAGCTACACGGTCTGGGTATTTTGTTACAGCAGCCCGGAAAGGCTAAGACAAAATGTGTACGTGTACATTTTCAATACTTGCACACGGACACATTTTTAAAAGTATCCTCTTTGCTACCATGTTTACATATTTTATATCTTCCTGCACTGTTTAAAAATGTATAATACATACTCGGAAGCATGCTAAAAAAGATCAAATAAAGAAGTGAATTGTGTTAACTTAGAGACTTCCTTGAGATGGAAAAAATATTACAAGTATTCTAACACCATTTATCAATCCACAGGCATGAGGAGCTTCTTTCTAAAGTGTGAACTGTTCCCTCAACCATTGGAAAGGTAGCACCCTTCTGAAAATTCATCCTCTCATCCTCTAAGTGTGTTGTTGACATAATTATGGGAAATAGTCATTTAACAAAGTAATTCTAATCTGGATGCTGTCACCGTGGGGCAGGAGGTCACAGTAAAAGAATGTCCCTCCATTTATCTTTATGAAAAAGTTACTGCTTAGAATAGAACGCGAAGGAATAGCAGTGCTTGAAAAGCATGAAAAAATTATTTAGAAGAAAAATCCTCTTGGTGCAATCTTTAAAAAATTGGTTTAATATTCTCCGCCTTGTTGTGGCACATGTTATTATGGAAAGATGTTTGATGGTCATGGGCCAGTGATTACAGAGCTTGGGTGCTGGGATGATAAAGAAGAGGATTGTGTGGTTTTTGAAAATGCGTATTTCACTTGGAAGCATGAGCTTTTGTAAACCAAACTGAGTTAAGATATAAAATGTATAACCAAACATAAATTCTGATCAAAACAACAACACTGCTCAAGAAATGGTCCCTGTCTCTGGTGATAAGCAGGGCACTAAGCATTAGAGACCATCATGTATTTATTTGGTGAGAAGATGTGGGAATCACACACACACACAAACTCTGAAAACCAAGCTTTTAAGTTACTTAAAGTTGTTCAGGCGAGAATCTCGCCTGGCTCACAAAACTGTGAATCAGATTCTTTTCGTATTTTTGACAGAGTGATAACCCTGAAAGAATGATAATCTAAGGATTGAACCTAAATTCATAGAAAAGATACATTCTGCCAGGTGCTTCCGTTTATGTGGGGCTCCCCACCCAGAAGCAGACCCCAGACAAGGACTGAAGCGGGAATGGTTTATTTGTGAGCTGATCCCAAGAACTACGGGTGGGGAAGGAAGGGCAGGCTTTGGAAGTGTCATTATTAAGCCGGTTCCCAAGGTGGGGGTCTGGAGTTTGATTCTGTCAGGAAATATGGGGAGCTAGCGAGGACACCAAGGTACAGCAAATAGTGAGCCCACCCCGGATTGCTGGGTATCCATACACCAGCTCCTGCTGGTCTCTGGGGGAGGGCTGCTTCCAAAGGCATTAATCCCTTGGCACTTGAGCTTGGCACATGGGAGGACAGAGCACGCTTTGTTGGCAAGAGAAAGAGGCCTTCAAGCAAACAAGTGCAGGGGCCCGTAGCTGGGAGTCGGAGGCACGGGCAAGAGATGTGGGTGGGGCACTGACGTCATCTGCTACACAAGGGACCTGGCTCTTCTGAATGAGATGAAATTAACAGTCAGTGCCTGAGTACTTTTATACATGCAATGAAAGAGCCAACAAACCTAAAAACCAAAACGCTAAAGACGTGCCCTGGGAGCACTGAGAAATGTGTAAGACACAAAAGCATACATTTATGCCTTAAAGACGGTGACAAGGTTCATCCTTATTCCTGCACGAAGATTAGGCAGTTGCCTCTGGAGTCCGATTTAAGAAACAGAAAGATCCATAAACCAAGGTATTTTTCTACTGCCTCTCTGTCCTAGTATCTAAAATGTTTCCATCGGAGATTCAGCACTTGGGGTAACCTATACTCCTGTGTGTGTGTGTGTGTGTGTGTGTGTGTGTGTGTGTATACACAATTTAGATATACAGATCTATGTACATAAATGTGCTCACACACTGTGGCGGGAGTGTATTAATATGAAGTTTAAAAAAAGTCTCAAAAGCCAAATTTGGTATATTCAGATGATAATATATACTTTTTAATTTCTACTTTTTTATTATGTTATGTTAGTCACCATACAGCACATCATTAGTTTTTGACGTAGTGTTCCATGATTCATTGTTTGCGTATATACGATTTTTGAATTTTTTCTTTTTTTATGAAAGCTTCCAACATTTCTCATTCACCAATCACTAGCTGTATGGCCTGAGAAAATGCGTTTGGCCCCTCAGAAGCGCAGCTGCCCTCTCTCATGAACCATCCAACACTCGTCTACCCTAGGTGACACCTGGCACATCCAGTATTCCTAAAAATATAGTTGGAAGACAGTTGAACGATGAGAAAGGGGGCTATTATTTGATGTCTTTTTCTTCTCATCAACCAGGCTCCTATAGAGTGGAAGTCCAACTGGGGGTAAAAGGATTATGATGATGATAATTACCATTTTTGAGAGATTCTGTTTGTAAGGCCTGGTGTTTTATGAGGGTAGAGACTCTGGGCCCGCCCTGTCCCCAGAATCTCGTGAGTGTCTGGTACACAGTAAGGGCCCAAGTGATATCTGCTTCATTATTTAATTAAAACACTAATTTCACAGGGTCCTCCCAATTGGAATGTAAAGTAAATATTATTAACTTCATTTTACAGTAGGGAAATGGAATCTAAGAAATTGCGTAATTATCGCCAATGACAACCAGCTGGTTGATGCTGGTGGCCTATGCTTACAACCTGTTTTCTAGGAAGAAAAAAAAAAAAGACTATTTCACCATATATATATATATATTTTTACCATTGAAGTTATATATATTTTACCATAACTTGCTGTAGCCTATAATATCTTAAGTCAGATGCTTTTCTGTAGGCAGTGGGTTAAAGACCTGGCAAAGCTCTATTTCGATGCTGGCAGGCTTTGGAATTCTGACACCTTTTCTGAAGCATTCACATTCCAGGTCCAAGTGAACACACCATTTGCTTGAACAACACGGGAGGTTTGCAGATAATGAATTTACATGAAGATGGAGAAATATTAAAACCACTTCACAGTCAGAGGGTATCTGGATGTTATCTGCCCTCTAATTCTGGGCTCTCCCACTCTCTTGTATCAATGATCTAACTTCTACTTTTACTCTGAAGGCATTTTTTAAAAAAGTTGAATATCCATGCATTTTTAATGAAACACAACAGTCTGCTGAAAAATGCAAAAGGCAACAGTTTTATCTTGTTTCATAAGCACACAGATTGGTGGCAAAGGGAGACTCATATTCAGAAAAATTCCCCAGACAAGCTAAGCAAGATTGGGAATAGTCTCTAGAGAACCAAGTTACAGAATTTTTCCCAGGAACCAATATTTAGTGAATGTGTCTTCCTGGCATTTGGGTTTGCTGTTAAACTTGGCTAACGTCTTCTCATAGCCACTCTGGCCACGGATCTTCATTTTCCCAAGTAGCTAGAACAGAGGAATGAAGACCCAAGGAATGTACGAGACTTGTACTTTAAGAGAGTGGCAAACTTAATACAACAGGGTGTGAAGAAGATGGAGGATTTGCTTCAAAAAATAATTATGCAGGGGCGCCTGGGTGGCATAGCGGTTAAGCGTCTGCCTTCAGCTCAGGGTGTGATCCCAGCGTTATGGGATCGAGCCCCACATCAGGCTCCTCCGCTATGAGCCTGCTTCTTCCTCTCCCACTCCCCCTGCTTGTGTTCCCTCTCTCGCTGGCTGTCTCTATCTCTGTCAAATAAATAAATAAAATCTTTTTAAAAAAATAATAATTATGCAGAGAAATGAGAGGGTTTCAAAATCATGAATTATTCGATAATTATGGGAAACACTTAAAAATTGTTGTTCTAAAGATTCTGTTACTTGTATTAGTTTAGAAATTTTCAGGCTAGTAATACAGAAACACAAATAATGGATAACGGATAATTGTAGATGATCAACAGACTTCAATTAACTTGAAAAATAACCAGTTAGATCTCTCACATCATCGAACTTTGACTGCACTGCACTTTTAAGGAAAGAAGTTGATTCTATCCTAAGTAGTAGTAACAACCAGAAAATCAAGTCCTGAAATTAAAAAAAAATTCAATGATTTTTCTCCACCTCTAACTATGGTATAATACAATGAAAACAAAAATTATCACCTTAAAATCCTGTAATATCACAAATTATAATATTAAGATAGAATCATATTTATCATGTTTAATAAGGGAGAAAGGGAGACTGACAGCTTAAGTCCTAAGCCTCATTATCAAAAATTAAAATAATCAGATATTTAAGATTACAGATTGTGAATTCTTGTTAACCAATGTTTTATTGCATTTTCCTAAAAAAAAAAGTTGCAGAAATAACTGCATTGCTTTAAGAAGCAGATGTCAAAGAATATCATAAAGCAATTTTGTACACAAAATTTTATTTTTCAATTAATTTCTTAAAGTAAGTGTATGATTACAGGAGTGCCCGGGTCGCTCAGTTGGTTAAGCGTCTGCCTTTGGCTCAGGTCAGGATCCCAGGGTCCTGAGATCAAGTCCCACATGGGGCTCCCTGCTCAGCATGGAGTCTGCTTCTCCCTCTCCCCTTCCCCCTTCTCCTGCTTGGGGTCTCTCTCAAATAAATAAATCAAATATTAAAAAAATAAGTGTATGATTACAGAAATGCATAGACTCTGATCCTAAGGAAATAGGTACCTTATAAAATTGCCAATATTCAACCATTTTGACTCCAAACCCAATAATTTCACATGGTTCAACCTAGTACAAAAAGTTAATTCTTTTTCTGTAACATCTCTCAAGCATCTGCTATGTAATAGCTGCTGTGGGAAATAGATTATTGAGACGGATAAAAATGTTACTTGTATATAAGGATTTACCAGAAAGCATGTGGCATCATAATATGGAGGAAACAGGGGCGCCTGGGTGGCACAGCGGTCAAGCGTCTGCCTTCGGCTCAGGGCGTGATCCCGGCGTTTGGGATCGAGTCCCACATCGGGCTACTCTGCTATGAGCCTGCTTCTTCCTCTCCCACTCCCCCTGCTTGTGTTCCCTCTCTTGCTGGCTGTCTCTATCTCTGTCGAATAAATAAAATCTTTAAAAAATAATGATAATAATATGGAGGAAACAACTATAGAGTGATAAATTATTGGTGCTAAAGACATTTTTAAACTTTTTAAAAAGAATTTTAAAAAATATATAAATTATAAATCATATAATTTTTTCCTTTTTGCCACAAGGGATGAAGGCATTATTGAACTGACTGAGTTCAGTTTATTGAACAGAACTCAGAGTAAAAAAAAGTTATCATTCCACCAAAAGTTAATAGTCATCCTGTTAATAAGAACTGCTAACATCTGCATGTTTACTATATGCCAATTACTGGGTTTAAGTTGTCCCTCTTAATCCTACAAAAACTCTCTGAGGTTGGAAAACCGCTAGATTCTTAACCACTACCGAAGGAAAGTCCTATTTCCTTCAGATGTCTAGGCAAGATTTCCTTATACTCTTGGAGTGGACCACACTTGGGAAACCAGTCTAGAATTGAGGTGCAAAGAAAAGGCAGGAATGAGGTAGGTCAGGCAAATGAACGGCCAGGAGCCACTAACTACGGTATTTGCAGGACCCAAGGCAAAATAAAAATGCAGGTCTCCTTATTCAAAAAGCAGGGGGAAAGTCCATTAAAAGGTACTAAACCATAAAGTTCAGCCCTTTCCTCCCCTCCCTTTTTCTCCCCCCACTTACTTATTTAATGCTGCACTCCTTCAAGCACAGATGCTCATGGGCACCTTTGCCACCTATCCCAAGGACCATGACTCTGCACTCCTGCAAGCCACTAGTGGCCTGTTCCAGCCCCCTCTTGCCTGGTGGTAGACCTATACACCGGGCCTCCGACAGAGGCAGAAGGTCAAGTCAGACCTCTCCTCCTCCCATGGGAGCACCACGCCAACACATGGCAAAACAAGGGATTGCAGCCTTTCTGCGGGGCTGTGCTCAATACTTGTATTCCAGGAGCAGGGAATGGACAAGGGGCGCCTCCCTGCTGAGCCCCATCAAATGTGCCTTGGCACTGAGAGTCTGGGGCTGGACATGCACGTTTGCATGTCCACACCTTGTCTCTTGCTGTGGGCAGTAGGCAACAGTGGTCAGCGGCCAGGGAGTGAAGAGGAGAAAGGCTAGCCCGGCCCCAGGGGTGTGAGTGGCCCAGAATCAGTCGTGGGGATATGAGGCAAGGAGAGGTAGAATTACTCACAAGCCAGGCTCCAAGTTGCTTCACTGTCCTATCTGGCTCCACTCATACAAATCCAAAGGTAAAATTATTAAGAATTTCAGGACGGTGGCCACAGGGTACTGAACTCCAAGCATTGGCTCCGCTGAGCACTGAGCCCTGTATGATTACACTCATCCCACACCCACAAGAGCAGCTCTCAGATGGCTCTGACTCGGAATGGTGCTGAGAGTAACACGTGGCATGACCTGTTTACAACCATAACCCTGTTTCACAAGGAGATGATGGGCATCTTCCCGAAGCACAAGATCAGAAGGACGGGAGAAATCTGAGATTCTAACAAAACTAAGTGAAATGACTGACACCCAAGAAGGCTAGCCCGGCCCCAGGGGTGTGAGTGGCTTGATCAGAATCAAGAAGCTTGATTGATTATTATGATCAGAAATAATAATAAATCCATCAGAAGTTCCATCAGAAACTGATGGATGATGATGATGATGATTATTATTATTATATTATCAGTTGAGAAGACACTTCAAAGAGAGAGAAGCCAGGATTCTAGAGTACACAATGACCCTTTGGTTCAGAGAAAGGAGTGGCTCAGGGAAAGTCATGTTCCCTGAGAGCAGGTGCTCAGGGGCGGCGGGTGGGGAACGGCAGAGTGACGCTGGCTGGCGTGCGTGCTGGAGGCTGCAGCAGGCTCATGAGCCGTTGCTACATTTCAGAAATTCTGTGAGTTAGACGCTATACCACCAACTGCTGGAAATCGGTTGTGGCATAGGTATTTAATCCACAAAAATCACTATGTTCAAGACTAAACATTGGTGGAGGCAGAGACTGGAGGAATCCGAAAGTCAAGTTAACAGTAGTGGATTTTGTCAGCAATGGGAAACCACTAATCTGATCCATATTGGTTCTTCATTAAAACAAACCTGACTGCATTATAGAGGCTCACAGAGGAAGAGAAGGGGACGGAGGAACATTAGCAGGTTACTACAACAAAGGGAAATAGGAGGAGGACAAGGAAGATGTCAGGCACACCAAAGAAACAAATTAACCCATTAGGAAACTGATCTGATGAACTCGGCTCAGGATGGAAGAGGGGATGTGTTCAATTGTAAACATGTGTGTTTTAGGCACTACGCTCTGCCCACAGGTATGTAGCTAAATGGGAATTCGGGCATTCAGCAGTGAGAACCCAGTTAGAGGCAATAAGAGCCCACTGAGGAATCATCTGCTAAGAATGATAGTTTAAGGAATTGGACTAGATTGAGGAAGAAGGAGAAATTCCTTGGGGGGATGATTAAATAGAAGGTGAGGGGACGAGGGGGAGCCAGGAGAGCAGAGTGTATTCATTAAGTTATTAAGTAATGATTTATCTGACAACAGAGGAGGAAGACGATCTCTTTAACAAAGAAACTTGCTCCTGACCATCGTTGGAAGTCTGGTGTCAGGGGACTTGGGGAAGCACTAGAAACAGCAGCCATCAATCAATTCACATCATGCCACTTGATTTGGGGAAGTTTAAAACCTTACTTCCTAACAATGCAAACACTGCTATTTACAAAAGCCCCATAAGGAGGAGAGTTAAGACACTGACTGTCAAAACGCATTGCCTTAGGACAAAAACCACTGCAAATATTCGTGGACTCTGTTTTTGAACTCGGCAGTAGATTGGTTGGGGAGGTATAAGAAAGAACACAGCGAAACACCAATTATCTTGGTTGTTCAGGGAAGAAGCCTTTCATTTTGCTTTGATTTTCTTTGTAGGGTAACTGAGAAATCCACACTTTTTCCTTTAGTTCCTTAGTATTGAAAATGTTTTTAAACCATCTAGGATGTTTTCAGAGCAACTAGTACGATTTACCATTACACTGTAACTTACAAAGCCCCAGGCTGTAGTGTTCTGATCAACGGCTGTGTATTTGATTCAATAGTAATGTGATTTACATGGAATTCATACACAACACATATCTTTACTAAATACACGTTTTTCTTCTTTCTCTTTGCTGTTGTGAAAAAGGTTAGGCTATATAAATATGCACATGATTTTGTTGTTTCAAGTAGAAATTCTCATTTCATCTTTTACCATCCCTTAGAACATAGTTCAAGGTCAGCATATGATGGTAAGCCAGAGGAGCTAAATGATAAGATCTTTGAGTTGAAGGGCTGTATTTTTCCTTTAATCTCCTGTGCTTAGGTTTGTTTGTTTCTGGCACTTTCCATTTTCCCTACATAGGAGTTTTGTCTAGAATGCTGATTGCTTTCTGGTTATAAAGCAGTCACAAAGTTCACAGAAACGTCTATTTAAAAAAAGAAAGAAAGAAAGCAATTATACACAATGCTTACAAATAGACCAAAAGTGATGATCAAAAAAATCTGGCCCATGATAAGCAATGCATTTCAAGTTACACTTACTGGGAACCCATGAAACACAGGGTCAAATGCACATAACCCAAAGTCAGGATTCCCAGTTGTAGCTGGAACTACAACCACGGGGAGACCGCCAGTCAGTGAAAAGGTGGCTCGGAAGGAACCCAGGCTTAAAAGGGGAAGCAAAGAGACAAACACAGGTGGGCACATAGCACCTGCTTTGCAAAGAACATGGCTGCAGACACACAGGGGGGCAGAAATAATCTTCTCAGTCACCTAGCAAGCATCAGCACTGGTGGTGTCGACTTTCATACACAAAGAAAGAGATTAAGAGAGGCACAATCACAATATGCCAATATCAAAGCCCAACACTTCCATGGGAGCTGGATACTCACAGCAAGTCCTATTCCAAGACTTAGTTTGAAAGCATTTGAAAAACAATCAGTCTATAAGACAAAAAGACCCAATACATATTATAAACACAAAGACAGCAATAAAATTATTCATTGGAAAAACAAACGCGGGAAATGCCCTAAGCACATTGAAATTAGAAAACAAATTTATCCAGTGTTCTAGCCTCACTTACTCAACAAAGCCCCTCCTTATAGGAACTCATCAGAACAGAGTCTAGTTTATCCCCAACAGAATGCTCACCTTCAGGTTCCTGTCCTAGGATTTTAACAGGTATTAATATAGGCCTTTGGGTTTTCTGGACCTTTAAGGAAGCTTGTTATTTATGCCAAAAGCCGGTATACATGTGACTAGTTGGGACCAAGAGAAATATTTAGGTGGAGTTTTGTGAAGAGGCAGTTCTCGAAAAGTGTTGCCACAAAGGGGAGAGTCGGGAAGGAAGACTGAGGGTGTGCCTCAAAATATAGCCCCTTAGCATACTGAATGTTTTAAACTTAAGGAATTTGAGGAAACAGCAAAAGCAGGAAGGTCACTCTGACCTCTCTCCTGCCCGTTTCCCCTGAAACAGGTCATATAACCCTCAGGTGAGGGATGCCCTTCTGATACCCAGAGGGAAGAAACATCCCATTCTCGGAAGACAAAGGGATCTGATGAGAACAAACAGGGTTTGCCAAGTTTTGCTCAATTTCCTACACTGAACTCTCCGACTTCTATTTCTCAATGATGGCCCACTCTTCATCAAAGCTAGCAAAAAATACTGAGATTTAATGGTTTCTTCTGGTCATTTCCTTATCAAGACCAAATCAAGTACTACATATTAAAGAAATACCTATGCTTTTTTTCTATTAATCTGTCTTCGTCAATTTGCCTTGCAGACCCAGCCAGGGCCCTAAGAGGGCCTAGGAAAACATGTTCTTCCCCTTCACTGTGAAGATCTGCCCCCTAGGATATAAGGGGCAGAGGAAGAAATGCCTCGCAGAATGCCAGTATTGGATATTGTCCATATTCTACAGACAAAGGAACGTAGACAGACTTCAAAGAAATAATATTTGTCTCTTCTTCTATTACCCGTCTCTCCTTGCCATAAACCGTGCTTTTTATCGTTTTTACACAGACATTAAGTTCTTCTGACCTGTAAGGCATTCCAAGCACAGGCCATGCTGCCCCCCACTAACGGCTCTCCATATTCCAGCATGGCGCCACCTGCCTCACAGCCCTATGGGAAGCCATGGCTGTCGATGTCTTCCCTGTTCTCTTCTCCTGGAAGGCGGGCTTCTCCTGACTTACTAATCAAAACCCATTCTTACAGGAGTCATTCTTATCTTTTCCAGAATGGCTGGGTTTTTCTAAAGTCTCACCTCCTACACGGATACACATTATTCTCCCTCCCATTTCTCTTCCACAAACATTCCTTAATTATTCACCAGGCACTGGAGCACATAGGGCCTGGGTATGCAATCATAAGCCAATCCCCAGACCTCAAGGAAATTCCTTTGTGCAGTCAAGATGAAGACACCAATGAAACTGTACTTTACATATTACTTGTGAATAAAATATAACTCATTTTCTGTGTTAACCTGGTCTCACTGTCTCAAGTTCTTAGAGGACAGAAATTGTAGACCTCAGTGACTTTTATGTGTTTTATCACTTCAAATTTTCTACCTGAAATGCATTCATCCTATACAGAATTTGTCTCAACATGTCAGAAAAGGGTACTGCATCCGGAATCCCCCTTCCTGCCACCAGCCCCACATTTTGCTGCTTGTTGATCTTCCAGTTCTTGGGCAGGGTCACCTCCCACCGGCCACCTAGGCTGGGCAGTCTCCTGGACCCCTCTGCTCTTTCTCTTCCCCATATTTGATTCATGCACCCCGTCCAGTTGATTTAAGTTCCTGTGTCTTTCCCAAATCCCATTCCCTTGGCCTAGAACCCTGTCCCTCGTGTTTCTCACAGCCAATCACACCTCTCCATTCCTCTTCCCTCGTTCACCCCTTCTGTACATTTTTTTAAACTAAATGCATGTACAACCATATCCCTTTCCTGCTTAAAATTAATGGCTGCCTATATACTTTTTAGATAAAACCCAAGTCTCTTACTTTTTAGATAAAACCCAAGGCTCTATCATGGGACAGAAGGTCTTTCAGTGCTAGTTCCCTGCTTCCCTCTCTAGGCTACTTGCACCCACCTACATGGCCTCAACCTTCACAAGTGTTGGAGTTCTTGAAACTGTTTAAACATTACACGTTCCACATCTCTATAGGTCTATTCCGTTCCTCTGCCTAGAGTGATTTCCTTCTCCCCTGTCCACATTTTGGTTGATTTAATGAATTAAAGACTGGGCACAAGGAACCAATCTTTCCTGGAAAAGACTTGGAATTCAACCTGTTCTCCATCCCGCAATGTTCTCTCTAGAATGGATAAAAACCTTCAATGAGCTCTGAAGCAATTGTCTGTCTCCCCACATAGACTGGGGTGTTGGAGGTAGGGTGGGCCTCAAGGGCAAAGAGTAGGTTTTATTCCATCTTTGCAATCTTCCTTCCTGGAACAAAGGATATTTTCAGCAATGAACAAATGCGAAAACTAAGTATTCAAACACTTGTTTGGCTGAACTGACAGCAAGTTTTTGGGAGAATAGGCAGAACCATATGAACTTTTATAGGTCTAAGAAGAAAAATATAAGCTTCACTTCATTGCAAAAGTGAAGAGGTTTTAAATTAATATGCCTCAGAGGCAGAAATAAACACATTACTGTACCAGTGATTTTTTCATTGGCAAATTGAAAAAAATGAAATCTTATTGTAATTAGTAAACCCCCAAATTATTAGTGGCATTTGATTTGTTTCTTTCAGGCTTTCTATCAATGATTGCTTTAATCCAATAGCAGGACCTTTAAGATATTCATCTTTCCTGTCTGATAATCACATTAATCTTCAAAATGATTATGTTTAGCAGTACTTCTTCTATTTCTTCCAGGAATCCTAAATGCTATTGACTCTTCCCCACCAGTTTTATTGAGATATAATTGACATAGAATATTGTGTAAATTTTTTTTATTTTTTAAGATTTAATTTTTAAGTAATCTCTAGACCCAACATGGAGCTTGAACACCTGAGATCAAGAATCGCATGCTCCACCCACTGAGACAGCCAGGCGTCTCAGAAAATTTAAAGCATATACAACATGTTGATTTGATACTCATATATTGTGAAATGATTACCACCATGGCCTTAGCTAAAACTTGTGTCTTACCGCATTATCCTTTCTTTTTGTAGTGAGGATATTTAAGTTTTACTATCCACAACTTTTACGTATATAACAATATTATTAACTGTAATTACTATGCTATACATTAGATTCCCAGAACAATTCATCTTATAGCTAGAAGTTTATTCCCTTTGACCATTATCTGTTTTCCCCCACCCCTAGCCCTGGTAACCAGCATTCTAGTCTCTATTTCTATGAGTTTGACAGTTTTAGATTCCACATGCAGGTGGTACCCTACTACTGTATTTGTCTTTCTCTAATTTAATTAGCACAATGTCCTCAAGGTTCATCTATGTGGTCACAAATGACAAAATGCCCTTCATACCCAAGGCTAAACAATATTCCATTGTGTGTATGTGTGTGTGAGTAGATACGTACACACACACACACACACACACACACCTTTTCTTCCTTTTACCCATTCATCCATTAATGGACACTTAGGTTGTTTCCATATCTTGGCTATGGTGAAAATGCTGCAATGAAAATGTAAGTACCTCGAGATCCTGTTTTAATTTCCTTTGTGTATATACTAAGAAGTGGGATTGCTAGGTAACACAGTAATATTGTTTTAATTTTTTGAAGAACCTCTATGATCTTTTCCTGAGAGGCTGTACCCGTCTACATTCCCACAAGCAGGGTACAAGCATTCCCTTTCTTCACATCTTCACCAATACTTGTTAGCTCTTGTCTTTTAGACGACAGGCATTCTAAATAGCTGTGAGGTGCTATCTCATTATAGTTTTGAGTTGCATTTCCCTAATGAGTGATGTTGAGCCCCTTTTTATGTACCTGCTGGCCATCTGGATGTCTTCTTTAGTAAAATGTTCAGATATTCTGCCCATTTTTTAATGGGATTGTTTGTGTGTTTTTGTTTTTTGGTTTTGTTGTTGTTTTGCTGCTGAGTTGTAGAAATTCTATATATTTTGGATATTAACCCCTTATCAGATATATACTTTGCAAATATTCTCTCCCATTCGGTAGGTTGCCTTTTCATTTTGTTGATGGTTTCCTTTGCCGTGCAGAAACTTTTTAGAGTACTCCCACTTGTTTATTTCTGCTTTTGTTGCCCACTATATACTTTTACTACATTCAAATATAGCAATAACATGTTAAAGGAAAGAGCAGAAAGAATGTACAAATGGAATTCAGGCAGAAATGCAAGGACTGGAAATCAGACATTTTCCCTCAGCACAAATCATACCAAGTCCATTCCTGAACACCTAGACCTGAGTTATAAGTGATAGATCATTAGAAGGCAAATAGAGGCATATTATTTCAAGTGCACCTTTAATGTCATTTAAAATATATGGATAAATCTGGTTGAGAGAATCTTTCAGAAATATTCTAACTGAAATTCCACACTTAGATTTTTCCCCCTCTTTAATACAAGGCAGATTCATGAATAGAAAGTTCAGAGGGAGTAAAAGGGAGGTGATATCAGTTCCTTAGCTCTTTTATTTTTCCTAGATAACAAAATGAAAATAGTTAATGCCTACAAGGAAATAATATACATAAGAAAAATATTCATTCCAAGAACAGCTTTGGTATGGACCCCATCATAAACTATAAAATTAGTAACATTCTCTGATTATGTACTTAGAGGAAACCATATAATGGTAACAAAATCATAATTAAGCATTTATCTTATTAAACTGCTATCACCATGAGCTTATTTACTAACTCTGAAAGCTATTTTTATCATATAAGGAGAGTCCTTAATGATAAGATTTTGAAAAAATACAAGTGTTTCATATGTAGAAATTCTCATTTATAAATTTTACTGAGAATGTAAAATCCTATAATTCATCAATGCAGCTGGTACACAATATAAACGCTCTGTCGTTAACAAAATTCAACTTTCATTTATGTTCCATAATTCTGCTGGCCCAATTCTGATTATCAAGAGCACAACTTAATTGATTTACAGCTTCACAGTGCTATGAAAAAGAATGACAAGACAGGAAAAATTCCTGTTGATGAACACTTAATATTGGAGATTTATGGAAAATAAATACCAAGGTGAAGTCAAGACACTTATTCCTAAGGCAGACATAAATGTATGGACAATATTTTATTCCAAAGTCTGTGCTCCATTCACTCTAAATGATGTAGAGATAAATATTTCATATAAAACATGGTGGTGCTAGAGAAATAAGCTTTCTGGCCAGGTATCAGCACGTCACGATATATTCAACCTACCATAAATATGCCCACTCTTCTAGTTTCATTTCAAGTTCCAGGGAAATTTAAATGAATGTACTTTGCTAAAAATACCTATCATTTTAGAATAGTGAAAAAGAATATTTTAACCTAGAATGTTCTTGAAAGGAATTGGAGACAAAATCCATTATCTTGCAATCACTACACAGAGGTCGGAAAATTAGCTGGCATGTGATATACTGTGTTGGGTATAATACAAGTCAGTACCTACTAAATTTTTTTTTAAGCTTTTATTTGAGAAAGAGGGAGAGAGCACATGAGTGGGGGAGGAGCAGAGGGAGAGGGACAAGCAGACTCCACACTGAGCACAGAGCCAACAGAAGGCTTGACCCCATGACTGAGCCAAAATCAAGAGTCAGACGCTTAGCTGACTGAGCCACCCAGGCACCCCAATACGTATTGAACTATTCTTTTAACATCAATGGCATATGCAGAATAGGGTAATATTTATCAGCACGTGGAGTAAATGAGTAAGTCTGTAGAGAGAGGAAACTGGTCCAGAACTCCAGTTACCCTGAAGGCCAAGGGAACCAGTAATTCTGTATTTTTCAAGCTTGTAACTATGAAGGCATTCCCTTGCAGAAAGCTCTGATATAAAAGGGGTGGAAAGTGTTTCATCTCCCATGGCAACTCAGGTCAATCAGTAGTGCTTTCCACTTCAAAACCGAATGTCCTGTGTTCCAAGGTGCCAGACAAACCAGGACAGCTGGTCACCCCACTGTAGGCGAAGGCTGGGAAGGACATGGACATTGCATCCAGGATGGGTGTAAAAGAAATGCCTTCGCTTTAGGGATGAACAAGGGACATGGAATTCATCTCCTTGAGAACCAGCTAAGTACTTTGCATGTGGAGGAGATACAAATAAAATTGTTCCTAAGTGGAGATACAAACAGAAAGAAGGACAGAGCTGCAGCAGACACAAAGGAATACAAAGCAAGCTAAAGAATAAAGGGAAGAAAATCAAAGAGGATTAAAATAGGGTTCAGGCAGGCTCACATATGAGAAATGCAAAGACAGACCATCAACAAGAGACATCTATTCTTCAGTGCAGCCAGGTGAATGCTATCAGGGTAGGGATCCCTTCGAGAGTTCTACCAGGAGCTCACGCTCACAAGACTGTGTGGTCCTAGGCCACCATACGCTGCTGCTTGGCAAGTGGTCCTCTAGGGGGAACCAAGGTACCAGGGCTAGATGTGCCTGATGTGCTATGAGGTGCACAGTTGGTTTCTAGTGCTCTATCTGGACACAGCAGGGAATGGTGGGAAAACACGGGGGCGGTATGCATCAGAGAAAGGCGGGAGAGTAAGAGATGGGGAGAAGAGGCTATGGAGTGGAACATCTTGGACCCCTGCCAATCACCCAGGAACCTGACTTTCAATATAGGGCTGGACACCTTGTATCAACAGTGAAAGGACAATATGAGTGGTATTTGATCAATGCTGTTGATGATATTCAAGCACTTACACAGACCAGACACCTTACTTTGGGATTTACATACATCTCATTTATTGCTCTAATTGGAATATAGAGATTACAGCTGAACTGCATGTGTTTGAATACAATGTTTCAAATGCATTATTCAAACTAGTTTCATAAACAACTCACAAACTAAGATTCCTCTCCCCTTTTTTTTTTTTTTAAGTAGAAAGTATCTTCTATGGCTTGTAATTCTATACCTAATTTGCTATATTTAAGACATTTGGGAAAAAGATTAGGGAGCTGTTACAAGGCATGGGTCTGACCAGTTGTCATTACCTGTTCCAAAATGGAAACATGCAGACATGCTGATTCACTTATGTCTGTTAATTAAGCAAACAAAGCATTAAAAGAAACCGATGCAATGGAGGTAGGAACTTCTAAGGGGGGAAAATTCTACGAAGTATGAAAATGGTTGCAACTTCCATGATGAGACACATACACCTACTGGTAGTGCTGAGAAAGTCATTGTGCTGGTAAAGAGGTTGCAACCAGTGAAATTCTGTGACACCTCTGAACCAGTTAGAGACCAAACTCACTCCACCCGTGGGGACCACTGCTGTCATGCACCTGAATTCTGCTTTTCCATGGTACCGTCTCCTTCCATAAGACGGTTAGAAAGCAGTCTTTGTCGAAGCATGTGAGCTCAGCAACCAGACCAACTGGATTTCCATGCTTGCTCCTCAAGGCTATCACTATGTGGCATTGGATTCCCAAAGCCTAAGCTGCCACCAGTCTCCCTTTTCTCACCTACGGAATGGGTCTACTCATATCTTTCTCGCTCATACAATCGTCATGAAAGTATTTGTAAAAGTGCTTAGTTCATTCGCTAAACACGTAGGGAGTGCTCGACATGCCGAAGAAACAAATGAATGGACTCCTGTCCTGAAGAGGTTCACTTCCTTTTTAACAATTGTTGTATCCATCACTTTGGTTCTTTAGAATTTACCCTTGCTTTCTTTTCAGCTACCAAGTTCAACCAAAATTCAGACCCTACCCCAGCTGCTTTTTCCCTTGCAGCCTTTCTATTATCTTGCCTCCTCTGGCTTTTGCCCTTGTTATCAGATCAGTCCATCCCTGCTTGTAATCTCTGAAATGGGTCCCTTGACCAAGGTCAACAGAGTCCTTATTTCTATTAAAAATAACTCCACAAGTACGAGCTCCTTCGGCCAACTTTCACCTCCAGGACAGGGTTGTAATTGGCATCTCAGGACAAGATGGTGAGAAGCAGAGGATATAGCTGGTTGTAACCATAGCTGGCGTTCACCAAATGCTGTGGGCTCTTGGTGTTCTAGGCAAACTGTTGTGTTATACTTCCCCGCCTTGTTTCCAAACTACCTATGGCTGTGTGACTTGTTTTGGCCAATAAAATGCAGATAAAAATAACATTTGTCAGCGCTGGGCAGAAGTTTCCAGAAAAGTTAATGATTTACCATGCTCTTTTTTTGGCTAATGCCTCCAGCAAGATTACAGATGATAATTGCTCTTTCAGCCTGGACTCCAGCTTGAGAACAACAGGGAACGAAGATCCACATGGATACATAGCTTGAATTAGAAATAGCTGGTTTTACTTTAAGCTTAAGCTCTGTGGGTTGTCCCCCCACCCCAGCATAACTTCATCCATCTTGATTGATTTAAAAGTATGGTGATTAAGAGCGCACTTGTTCAAACCCCAGCTCTACTTCTTATAATATGTACAATTTAAGGGTACTTAACTTGCTCTGGTTTTAGATCTAACTCAGGGTTATTGTTTTTCCTAGGTCTGCTTCAACTTTCTTGTCACAGTAAAACAGAGCTACTAGAATCTAATTCATTGGCTGTAAGGAACAAAATGTATTATATGTAACATACATATAACCATGACTAATACACAATATATGCTATCTGCTGGGGCCCCATCAAAACCAAAACCAGAACACCCCTGATCTTAAGGACCTTAAAATGTGCTGGGAGAAATAAAGCATATAGAAAAATAACCATAACTCTTAAGTATAGAAAGGGAAATTCAAGCAAAATGGTGTGGAATTTTAGAGATGAGAAATCATTCCCTGTGTGGAACCAGAATGTAGAGGGAGGGACGTGGCAGGGGATTTTCACTGGACATTGAAAAATGAAGAAGGTTGAAAAGGTAAAGATCAAAAGGACCAGGGGGGAGGAGGAGGGGAGAACATTTCAGATGATGAAGGCATTATGCTGTAATTACCATGTTTATTTGAGTAGGGTATTAATCTGGCCGTATGATCTTCAGAACTCTGTCCATATGGCTGGAGTTCACTTCTGACTTGGGAAAGACCAGGTCAAGGGCTGTATCTAATTTTTTTTTTAAGTATATCATCTCTTAATATAGTGAAACATATAAAGGGGTACTTAATATATGTTCTGCTGGAGACTGCAAACAAAGATCTCTTACTCTCTTGACATGGGGGTGGGGGGAAGATCTCTTTTTGAAATAAAGCCCAAAGGAGCCACGGGACGTTTTCAGTATCTCCCTGAGTTTAATTCCTTAGTACTTTGCCCTGTTTCTACACAGGAGTGGTTGATAGAAT
Organism: Ursus americanus; assembly: GCF_024610735.1. NCBI lineage: Eukaryota > Metazoa > Chordata > Mammalia > Carnivora > Ursidae > Ursus > Ursus americanus. Next base: position 77,004,722 of record NC_142132.1, read on the forward strand.
TTCCATAATTCTGTGTAGGATCTGGGTTTTTGAAAAGAGCCTATTTCAGAGCCTCTGAACATCTGTGTCAACACACATGTTTGAGCACCAATTTGAAGGGAATCAAATTTATGGATTTAAGCCAAACCCCGGTCAGTATGCAAATCTCCAATTCAACACCTAACATCAGGGATATTTCCTTTTTAGGGTCCTCCTTATTTTCTCATAGAAGCGGGAGCTTTTGTTCTAGCAAAGAAACCACATCGGAAAAAGGGGGGAGAAAAAACATAGTGTCAGGAATACCTGTGGGTAACTGCTCCATGGGAAGTGAGGAGAGAAGCCACGGGGATATTAAAAGCAGAGGAAGGTGACCGGAAAAACCACCACTGGCCTATTGATTTATAATAGGCAAACTAATCCATTTACATCCTTGATTCTGTAAAAAACATGTTTAAAATAAGAAGTTGTGGTCCATATATACAATGGAATATTACTCAGCTATCAGAAAGAACGAGTTCTCAACATTTGCTGCAACATGGACGGGACTGGAGGAGATAATGCTAAGTGAAATAAATCAAGCAGAGAAAGACAATTATCATATGATTTCTCTCATCTATGGAACATAAGAACTAGGAAGATCGGTAGGGGAAGAAAGGGATAAAGAAGGGGGTGAGAGTAATCAGAAGGGGGAATGAAACATGAGAGACTATGGACTCTGAGAAACAAACTGAGGGCTTCAGAGGGGAGGGGGGTGGGGGAATGGGATAGGCTGGTGATGGGTAGTAAGGAGGGCACGTACTGCATGGTGCAATGGGTGTTACACGCAACTAATGACTCATCGAACTTTGCATCAGAAACCAGGGATGTACTGTATGGTGACTAACATAATATAATAAAAAAAACATTTAAAAAAAATATGATGAGAAAGGCCTTTAAGCACAGAGGTTTGAAGGTGCTTTTATTAGATTAAAAAAAAATGCAAGTTCTTGGCGGTCAGGATCTCGTCTTTCCTCCATCATCCCTGACATCACAGCTGGAATTCGGCAGGTATGCAATAAATGTTAACAATCAAACAGGTGCTCAGACCCACAAGTGTATGGACACACTACGTTCATCACTTAAAATATGATGCTTGTAGATGTAAAGTATGACAAAGAGGTTGATTTTTTTTTTTAACAGACTTGAAAAATCTGTGCACCAATGGCTAAGGATTCAAGGATGCTCAAATCAAATCACATTTATATCTGTGGCTCAGGTTTTAAGAGAATCTTGAACTTTACTCAGGCAATGACTGCTGGGATAAAAACACACACACGCACATTTTTCTCTGCATATTTGGTTTTGGCTGCATATGTATTTTCCTTTTACATCATTAAATTGGAATATTCCTACCTTCAGTCTGGATTTCCCCACTTTCAAACACACATAGGCTTCTCATGGGCTCTGACCCGTGTTCAAAACAACACAGGGAAGCAAAGTGACAGCATCCATAATTTATTTCTTCTACCTGGGCACTAGGAGTTCCCCGCTTAGCATGTTCTCCTGGTCCTGGGTGTGGGGGACAGTGCTTATGTTGATTTCCTCTCCATCGGCTTCATAAACACCCCGGTGCCCTGTGCCCAGAAGGCAGGGACATTTTGCTACATTTAAAGAGAAGCAAAAGCACAGAGAAGAAAAAGCTTCCAAAACCTGGCTCTGAAGAGAAAGGGTCTGAGGGCAGCTTTAAATCTTCTAAGGAGCAGTTTATTTCCCTCCAGCTGATTGCCCTGGAATGAACTAAAATCAAGAAATACACAAACACAACCAGAATCGATGAGTTTTTCTCCTCTCCGTCCCCAGCTGCGGTTCACTCGGCAGGAAAAAGAAAGTCACAGGGAAAGGTTCTGAATCTCGTTCGCCCACACACATGGCCCCTTCCTGGTGGGCAGTCTGGCCAACCCGCTGGCCCCTCCATCGGCACTCGCTGAAACCCCAAAGGGGAGAGTCTGACATCCTCGAAGTTCCCTTCTAATGCAGAGGTCTCAAGTGAGAGGACAGATGAACGGTGAACATTATCACTACCGTGAGTGGCTCCCAAGTGAGGGGCGTCACTGACAGCATCACACAGTGGGGTTCTCTCTCCCCGCCCACCAATGCTATCCCGCCAGAGCAAAGGCAGCTCTGGGTTACAGCACCCTCAGACCAGTCTAGTTCTTCCGTCTCGCTGGGACACTGAAGAAAGGAGCATCCAGAGATGCACACGGACTTCGTGCCTCCCATGAAATCATCAACGACAACTTGCAAATTAAGGGAACGTGCCATCCAAAAGGGCTGGGCTATGTCAGGACCTTGAGCACCAACACTGCGGCAGCAGTGAAGGCTGGCAGAACACTTCCTACGTTTCAAGGACTGTCCCAAGCCCCCCACGGGTAATATTTCATTAAAGTATCATGACAACCTTATCAAGTGAGTTCTGTTTTTTTTTTTCTTTTTTTTTTTTTTAAGATTTTATTTATTTATTTGACAGAGACAGCCAGCGAGAGAGGGAACACAAGCAGGGGGAGTGGGAGAGGAAGAAGCAGGCTCATAGCGGAGGAGCCTGATGTGGGACTCGATCCCAGAACGCTGGGATCACGCCCTGAGCTGAAGGCAGATACTTAACTGCTGTGCCACCCAGGCGCCCCCAAGTGGGTTCTGTTTTAATGGCCACCTTCCAAAAAGGGAAGCTGGGGTGAACGTGTTTTAATTGCACAAGCGATGTTCTCACAACTAGTGAGAATGACACCTATTTACCCTGTGACTTCCAAGACGTCCACCTCTCTGCCGAGTTCGTCCCTGGCAGAGCAGAATTCTAAGCTGGCAGGCCCCAAATGTAACCACAAGGATCCTCACAAGGGACCGGCAAGAAGTCAATGAGGGGGGCAGGTGGTGCCATCCCACAGAAGCAGACATCTGAGAGACGCAAGCAGGAGTCACCTTCTGTTGGCAGCATCTAGAAGCCAGGAGAGGCAAGGAATGAACTCTCCCGTGGAGCCTCCAGAGGGAACCAGCCCTTGTTTAGCACCTTCAGACTCATTTTGGACTTTTCCTCATTGAAACTTGAAGAGAATAAATTCACGTTGTTTCAAGCCCCTGAATTTGTGGTAATCTGTTATAGCAGCAATAAGAACCTATGAACCTGCATTTTTTTTTTTTTTTGCCTTGAAATCCAATAAAGGTCTTGTTCCCCCCCCCTCACCCGGGACACCTGGGTGACCGGAATTCACCTTGCTAATGTTCTATACAGCGAAGTTTTCTAAGTAGTAGCAGTAAAAGTCCTCCATCTCAGGCAAACAGGGACAGCTGGTCACCTTATTTCTGAGTGAAAGCATCATAACTGGAAAGGACAAAGAGGTCCTTAAAGTAGGAGAAAATTCTTCACTGCTTGACGTTTAGAAGCAAAATGAATTCCAGGACTGCAGAAAGACTCACCTGAACTGAAAGGATGGACAGGCTGGAAACAAAAGTAACTGTGTTCTTCACGAGCGGATCGCAGTTAGCACGGCCCACGTGCAATTCCAGAAGACGCCTGCCCTCCGTCAAACCTAGCCACTGAAACTATGCGGCTACCTCCTTATCAAACTCAATGTTAGGGTGTCCTGGGCGAAGATGTGTTCTTCTCTCTGGCCCCACTACCATCAGGAACATCTCCAACCATCTGAGACCGGAAAATCGGATGGAACCCATTTGCTCAGAGCCATACCAGCTGAGTGACAGGGGACAGGTCAGAACTCAGTCAACGCTTGTCTGAGACTCTAATTGATACCCAAAGATGGATAATGTCACAGAAGCCTTTGAAAGGTGTCCAATGATTACCATTTCTGTTAGTCTGATAACCAAAGAAATAATACCCTACTAATAGGTACAGGAATAATAACTCCTCACAACATTTTGCAGAATGATTAGCTCACATTGGCAAATTGCATTATTTAAGAAAAGTATTATGGCTTTAGCTGCTTTTATTTAACACCTGCCTTACAGTAATCTAAATTTCTCAGGTGCAGTGATGTCCCCTCCTCCGTTTCAGTTCTATCACATGGGAAAGTCACATATGTGCACTCCGCTAATCGCTGCTGGGTGCAAACCAGTCCTTCACTCAGTATATTTCTTTGTCCATTTTTTGTGCATTTATATTTACTTCCTTAATTATAAGCACCCATTGTACCAAAATGTTGCAAAACATGAGAATTTAATGGGGAAAAAATTTGTTTCCTCCTCTACCACCCCAGTGATGCTTCCTTCAGTCTGTTGTGATCCCCCTTGACTTCTCTGTAAGCATACACAAACCATCTCGTGCTTGTATAGCTGTGAGGTTTTCCTTAGATGAGTTTTGACAACTTGGTTTTCATTTTTTCCCCACTTAATTGAAACAGGGTGGTCTTTTTATTTTAGCACAGAGAGGTCTGTCTTGTGATTTCTTAAAAGAAAATTTTGAGAAAGAGAGAGAGAGAAAGAGAGAATGAGAGAACACAAGCAGGGGGAGGGGCAGGGGAGAGTGAAGCTGACTCCCTGCTGAGCAGGGAGCCCGAGGACGATGACATGGGGCTTGATCCCAGGACCCCAAGATCATGACCTGAGCCGAAACCAAGAGTCAGACACTCAACCAACTGAGCCACCCAGGCACCCCTGTCTTGTGATTTTTAATTGTTTTTTTCCACAACATATAATTGATTTTTACCATTCTCTTATTAATTGAAATAGCACTTATTTCCAATTTATTGCTAACTCAATACACCCTCCAAGGTACCTATCCTACGAGATGTGCGTCCCTCTGCCCTGGGTGGGGAGACAGTCACTGTCCCTCCTACCATTAAACAGAGTATTGACGGAGTCAGATGTTCTTCGCCAACCTGGCTTCCCAACGGGCTAGTTCTACTCGAGTCGTTTTATTTTTGTTTTTGTTTTCAAAAATCCCAGTGGGCCCAATGAAACAGTATTAAAGTAGTCTACCTTCCCAAAAGTGCCTGGCACACAGGGAGAGGCCAATAAATACCTGTTGACCTACTGACCGAACCACTATAATCATGTCAATTTCAAGTTCAATTTCCTGTCTTTTGCTCCCCAAACTTCAGTTACAGTAACATACCCGCCACTGTTCTGTACAGGAGTCCGAGGCGTTGACATCGGACTTCTGAAATACCACACACGGCAGAATATAATACAACAACTGCTGGGGTTTTTTGAAAGGAAAACAATTTTGCAAGTCTGCAGTTTACTACTCGCTTGTTGAACAATAAAAACATAAACTTGGAAAAAGGGACAAATGCTTAAGACAGCAAACGTACACACATCCCCAAAATGACAATAAAAGACCAGTATATGATGAGATTGCCAGCTGTGGAAGAGGGTTTAGTACAGCGGAGGCCGCTCCTCTCCCGAGGCAGCCTTTCCTTGAGGCTTTTATGATGCCCCCGTCACGCATCTGGCAACGAATCTATGTGACGCCTGCCTGCGGAGCACAGATAGAATATAGCAAGTCCCAGGAAACAGCGTCTAGTTATTCAGTATTTTGAAAAGTTATCATCTTCTTGACAAACATGCTGAAGTCACTACTGCTCAAATTCACAAAGCCTCTGCCGTCTGCTAAAGGTCTGTCGTTCTAAGGAAAAATCTTCTGTGACATTGAGGTCTACGAGGTGCTAATCCACAGTCACAGGTGGGGTGCAATACACTTCCCCAGTCCTGCTACGCACAGAAAGAGCATTTGCTCTTTCCCTGCCGTTCGGTCCTTCTGCAGGTGTTTTAGTTCATGCAAACATACTCCCAAAGCCTAACTACACGGTAGATGTCCAAAGCCAGTTTCCCTTTCGGGGCTTGGATGATTCTTTGTAATTTTCTTTTTTGAGGTGTAGGTCCTCAAGAGATATTTATTTACCAACCCTTGTGTGCAGCTTAGAATAGTCCCTGGCGCACAGAAGGTACTCAAGAAATTATTACTAAAACAGGAAGGCCAGGACTGTGTGGAGATGCACTAGTGATCAGAACATTTGACTGGTTCTGTCTCTGTCTGAATCAGCAGGATTTGAAACAAGATACGGAATACCTGGAGTCCCTCATTGCAAACACCCTTTATAAAATGTGTAAATAGAACAGCATTTGTGTGTGCACACGTGCACCAATTTAAGGGAGTTCAGTGTGAAGACGGAAGGTTAGACTATCTCTAAGTTTCCTCCTCGCTGCAAAATCCTTGAGTTGGAAAGAGAATATCTCAGGTCTTGGAGGAACTGATAAAACTGTAAACTACTTTTGTGACAACTGATCTAGGGAAAACAACTTTTTGTTTTAACACAAAATGCACTTAAAATATCCTAAGGACACATAAAAATCTAAATTACTGAAATTCACAAACATGTGCCAAAGAAGGTTGCTGATGATATTCGCGGATTGATGTAATTGTTCCTACTTCCCTCAGAACTTAGACCGTTTTTTTAAATATTTGTGACGTATCTATACACCTTCCTCTGTGTGCTCCCGTGTATAGAAGAAACCACAAGGAATAATACTAAGGACAGGCTTTCCCAGTCAAACTTGAATTTCACTTTTGTTTCGGGGGCTCACCACCTACACGAGCTCCAGTGGCTGCCTGACAGAGCCTCCGTTCCTGCTCAGCTAAAATGCAGGCATCACGGGCGGCCACCTGGGGCTGTTGTGGTGCAGAAACCAGCTGCCTGCAAAGTGATAAACTATGCACCCCCAACTACTTTGCATTATTCAACTCAAAGAATCCTATCCGTGTGTGTGTGTGTGTGTGTGTGTGTGTGTGTATACACAGACATACATATATGACAAACATGCTAAAGCTTTTATATTTGTTTTATATTTTATTTTTACATTATAAATTTTTTATAAGTGTATATTTTATATATTTTTAATTTTATATATATTATATAGATAAACTTAGATCTGCCTACTATAATTTTTCCCAATGTTTAAAAATAATAACTAACATATCAATATGGTTGCCTAGGGGCTCCTGGGTGGCTCGGTCGGTTAAGCATCTGAGGTTAAGAGCCTTCGGCTCAGGTCATGATCTCAGGGTCCTGGGATCGAGTGCCGCTTCGGGCTCCCTGCTCAGCTGGGAGTCTGCTTCTCCCTCTGCTTCTTCCCCTTCTCCCCTACTCACGTTCTCTCTCTCTCTCTGTGACTCTCAAATAAATAAAATCTTTCAAAAATATGCATGGTTGCCTGAATCAAGGCTGATAGGTATTGGAATATATGCCTGAGCCTTGCCATCCCTTGGCCACAGCAGACATCACTAACTGATCACGGCAGTCTGTAATGCTGAGACCACAAAAGAATCCTCAAGACAGCACTCCTGGTGGCCCCCTTCATCCACTGAACTAGTTCTTACCATGCAATTCATTTGTCAATAATTGCAAGTAGGTAGACAAAGCATTATCAAGACTGCAATTCAGTGGCTAAATGTTCAGAAGGGCTTTGCAAAACTGAGAAGACATCTCAGAGAGTACCTTGTAAATACCTATGCCAACCTCATCTTGCTTATACAGCTTAAGAAAGCCCACACGCCTCAAGAAAAAACAACAACAACAAACCACTTCCTACTCAGCTCCTATGCTTCATATGCAAGTTGGAATAAACACTCGGGCCATCTCATATTGAAAATTGTAGATAATTCTCATTTTACACAAGCCTGAGGATTATGTCTCCTCATAGTATTTATTCTTATTGCACCAGAGTCGTTTTAGGGGCTTAGTCACATAACCTAAGCCTTGGTTTCATTTTTAGTTAAAATATCACCTCCTGAGGCTTGTCCATTTTTTTCTATCAATTGACCTACTAAGCATTGTTTGAAGAACTGAGATTCAAACAGGGAGCAAATGTCAAGCCAAACACCTGTCTTGATGAAGCTCCCAGACCCAACATGGCCATGTCTCCATGTGAACCATCCATCACTGGGCCAAGTCAGGGAAATGGCATAAAACTCAGCTGGGTTGTGACACACATTGAAAACCCTTACACTCTCCTGCTGGACAGCCGGACAGCCTGCTGTCGTGACCCTAAGTCACCTTTCAGAGGAACACACTTTCCCTTGAGGAATTGACACAGCTGAAAACCCTTCCTGGACACCTAGGTTCCTGTTTTCAAAAAGTGCAGCCTACCTAGGATTGAACCATTTTTGCCTCTGTATAAGCCATCTCTTCCCCTCAGTATCAAGGAGAAACGTCCTTACCACCATCCCCACCGGTCCGTTCCTGCAGGCCGCAGCCCCAGGAGCCTCTGCTTTCCACCCACGGCAGGCTCCAGGGCTGTTTCTGGCGGCTTCCGTTGAACATGTGTGTGTGAGAGAGAGTGTCCGAAGGAGATAGGCACACCACAACAGTCTTCAGGAACCCCAGAAACAACCCCGCCCTCTCCTCCAAAATGTCTGTGCCGTCAACTGCAAGAGCTCCACGATTTGAGTCACAAAGAAGTCGATGTGGTTGTCCCTTCCACCTCATATGTGATTTGGGGCAGGGCTCAATGATTAAGTGTCATGTAACAGGTGGTTGTACCAGTGCACGAACCACTGTTGAAGCAAGTCCAATGATGAAGTCCACCAGTAGGTTTCCTCGGCCAGTACAGTGGGATCACTGCCGGCCACCTGCTGTCCGGCTGCCGTAGCTTCTTCAAACATCAACACAAACAAGGTCATTCCCTACTCATCAGGGCGCATTCTCCTTATCTCCGCACCCCTCCATCTCCCTTACCTCACCCTCGAGTTCACACATCTTGGTGTCTGCAGAGTGAAATCTAATCTGTCAGTGCCTCTGTTCACATCCTGGAAACTCTAGAAAAAGGTCCCAGTTCATAGTTGTTAATTCACTTGGAATTTACTTCACTAAAGTCACTTTTCCTCATCAATCAGGTCAAAAGAGATTATTGTTCAACCTAGTGAGGGATGAGAGAGGTTGGAGTCAACAAAAGAAAACTCCATTCCTGGTTATTATATATTAAGAATGATGTCACCTAACCAAGGTATGCCTTCGACAGTACAGTTACATAAGCAAATCATTTAATACACATTTAGCTACAAAGGATCTTCAGGGATTCAGTCAGTAATAATTTCTAATCACCTGTGTTCAGTAGTTGTTTGTTTGTTTGTTTGTTTTTTTTCTAATTTGCTTTTTGTTTCCTTCTTTCCTCAAAGTCCATTATGGTAACGTAATGGTAGAGTTTGTCACATTAGAATGAAAAATGCTAAGTGAGGCTACGATTCAGTAACCCTAGTATTAGCAGGATTCACTTTCCAAGACAGCCCCTTGTCTATGACATTTCAGTGTTCATACTTCTAGCAAGAGAGAAACATCTTGTCTCTGTAAGCAGAAGGAGCTAGTGGTTCCTGGAAAAAGACCACCAGACACAGCTTTCCAATCATTCTAGGCCCCGGGGCCATCCTGGGAAAGAACGAAGAATGACCAGCCACTATCCAGCCAGGAGATAGCCTAATCCTACCAGGGACAAAAGATCCATGCTAGAACTCCCAGTGTGGATTCAGAAGCAAAGACTGACTTGACACCATCCCTGAGCTGTCTTTGCAGGATCTAAACCCCTCTGAGCGCTCAGATACCTGACCGACTGGCATCAGGGAATGGCTGGTGCTGGGCCCTGTGACTCAGATCGAACACCTGGACCCGGGACCCTGGGATTTCCATGCTATGTTCCCCATTGAGAAAGCGCATCCATGAGTATGTATTATGCACCCTTAGCTTAACACTTCCCCAGTTCTGTTGTTCAGGGAGACGCTGCTGTGGGAAATATCTCCCATGTTCTCCTTTCGTTGTTGCAAGTAAAACCCTTCCTTTTTCTCTTCTTTGGCTTGGCTGTGTCTTTTGGCTGGACACCCACCAAGAGGCAAACCTCGTTTTGGGTATCATCACTGCAGCGTTCTGTAACCAAAAATTCTTCATTGCTTTCCTTGGCTCTTTTGCGAGCTTTGCCCACTTTTCTATTGGGTTGCTGGTTTTGTTCTTTATTTCAAGGAATTCTTTAAAGAGATTAGCTCTTTGTGATATGTGTACCAACATTTTTCTCCAGTTATTGTTATTGTTTTGTTTTTAATTTTGCTTAAGGGATCTTTCTCTTGTGCAAAACCATTTTTTAAATTGTGATATGGATTTATGCTTATTTATGCTTATGAATTTGGGTTATAGTTACAAATAATTTCTTGGCTCCAAGATTATAAAATAAATTCAACCACAAGTTTTCTATTGTTATTTTATGTTTTATTCTTTTAAATCTGTAATCCATTTGGTGTTTAGCCTCATGTACTCTCAGGTATAGCTTGGACTTTCTTTCCAAATGACTACATTGTTTTTCTAACACTTTTATTAAAAAGTCCACTTTGATTCCACTGATGGGTCTATACCTGAACTTTCTAGTTTGGGTCCTTCAGTAATCTTAAAAAAAAAAAAAAAAAACCTTAAAATTCTACAAGTGTAAGACCCCACAAAACCTGGATATGCTACTAACTGAGTGTGGTAGGTTTGTAGGATAGGCTTCTAAAGGAAGCACATTTGTATATTAGGTAAATGGTAACATTATCATTAAATGTGAATTTGAATTAAAAAATTATGACAATAACCAATATTAAAGATTGGGTAAAAAGGGAGTTTGCTCAAGAAACAGTTTTTAATGAACTTAATAGGTTTGGAGAATAAGATGGTTGTACTGGGACAGAGTAGAAAGATAGGCTGGAAAGGAGTTTTGGTGTAAAATTTTGTAGGCCACTGAATAGAGGAGATCTATGTATTACTTCAGGATAAATGCACAACATTCAAAAAATGTAGGAAAACATAAGCTTGAATGATCACGTAGGAATGATATCTAGAGACAGATAGACAAGGAATCATAACTTTGGAGCAAATCAAGGTTAGACCAGAAATCAAGCACATACAGAAAGAAAGAAACCATGTTCATTGAGCACCTTGATATTTGATCATTTCATACCCATTTAATAGATGAACATTCTAATTCTTGTTCAAATGGTCAAGCTACTGTTCCAGATTATGCCTTTACTATGTGGTAAACCAAAAATTTAAACTCTTATCTGTCTGGCTTCAAGCACTAACTGGAAAAGGTAAAAGTGTGTGTGTGTCTGTGTGTGTGTGTGTGTCTGTGTGTGTGTGTAATGGGGGGAGCATGGGAGGAGGGTACGTGGAACAGGGTTTTGGTAGCATAAGAAGGCAAAGAACATTAAGTAGATGTAATCAGATAAAGCTGAGAATATGTTCTTAGTGATTTAAGAACCACTGGCTGTGCTTGGATAGAGAGGACTGGAACGAGGTGAAGCCAGGGAAGGGTAATGTATCGTCGACACACTAAGGGGATAAAACCATAGAGTCCATGCTTAAAGAATGCATGGCCACGTGTGCACACACACAAACTCCTTCCCTCACAAATTTCTGTCTCTAAGCAATAATTACAAATTCACATGAAAATGTCTCCGACGTCACTGTAGATGGAACTTGCAAGGCATTAAAGACTAAAAATGTAATGTCAATATAGGAACAAGCTTAAAAGAACTATGTTTACAGAAATGCCACCTTCATAGATCATATAATTGGAGGCCCACCCATCAGTGCATTTAAAAAAGTGCACAGTTACCCAACTTTGGAATAAATGCATACACCCTTGAAATCTAGCGGAAGGCACACAATTCCTACCATTCTGTTGAGCAAATTCCTTGGATTGAACCCCGATTATCAGTTAGCAGTGTAACAGTCTGTTGAAAGTCTAAGGAAACTTAGAGGGTCAAAGATGTAGGTAAATAGCGAGTACTTTCTTAAAACCATGAAACATACCATGCACAAAACAGTCCATTTAACGTGTATGTGCAACTTCAAAAACAGACTGAAGTGCTACACTTCGGAAAGAGTTTCAAGGCTGCTTCTATTAGTGCGATGGGGGAAGGAGAAAACAACTATTATGATTTTAAGGCATAAAATTAAAATCACCGAATTTAGCTTGTTTAGTGGGGAAAAAACTCCTTTGTGTAAAATGTCTTTGATAGTTTATACATCAATGTGCTTTTTTCATATAAAATTTAAGTCCACCACAGAATCTTTGTAATAAGTAACACATACTGGTTTTCTTTTTAAATTGTATTAAGTCATCAAACTCAGAGAGAGAACAGGTTACTTTCTACTTCAAACATCAGGCCAGAGGTTTCAAATATTCAACCCCTCTGCCAGTAACTCTCTTTCTCACTCTGTAACAAAACTGCATTTTTGGAGAGATCACAGGCATATCTCTGCCTCCAGTTTCAATCATGGCCCTTTTGGATCTGTGGCTCTGTGTGACCGAGAGCATAGTACTGTTCATAACAGCAGGTCCGTTGTGACACAGTAGCTCTAAGTTGACTAAACTCTTCTAGAGATTAGACCTACAGAATGGCAGAGATAGAGGACTCAGCCTAGGTCATCAGCATCTGCCTTTTTTTTGTTTGTTTTTAAACATGAAAACCCAATGGACAGTAAGGAGTATGTCCGTGATGCCAGTAAGTGCATTACTTAGCAGCCTGGAGGCTATTGGGATAAGGCCTGGGGACCGTCTCACCTGCCTTCCACCACCCTGCCCCCACTGGAAACTTCTTAAAAACAAAGATACTCCCTAATCAGAATGCATGCCGCTGATATATATATATATAAATGTGTGTATATATATATATATATATATATATGTGTGTGTGTGTGTGTGTGTGTGTGTGTGTGTGTGTGTGTGTGTGTGTATATATATTTTTTTTTTTTTTAAGCAGCCACGGGAGATAACATTGTCACAAACTAATTAAGGACCCAACTTTAAAACAGATATTCCCAAGAGGAATTAAATCCATTCACTTCCAAACTGACTACTCTTGTCTAACAATCCTACTTTAAAAAAATACTTTATTTGGGGCACCTGGGTGGCTTAGTCAGTGAAGTGTCTGCCTACGGCTCAGGTCACCATCTCAGGGTCCTGGGATCGTGCCCCACATCGGGCTCCCTGCCCAGCAGGGGAGACTTCTCCCTCTCCCTCTGCCTGCTGCTTTCCCTGCTTGTGCTCTCTCACAATCTCTCCCTCTCTGTGTCAAATAAAATCTTAAATACATACATACATACACACATGCTTTATTTTGAATTTGTATCCTTTTAAAGCATCTTCAACCAATTGAGAGATGACGTCAAATAGTGTTGAGAAAAACCTGCTAGTTATACAATGCATGCCAGCAATAACCGAAACCTAGACTTTATTGTCCAAAGCCGTCGATATTGATCTTTCTGTTGCAAAGACACTTTTATTTCTAATACCTTTTTTTAAACAAAAGATCTAAGTAGGCGAAATGAACAATAGAAAGCAGCACTTCACTAGGATTTATTTTAGAGACCCGACACATTTCTAAAAGGTTTAATCGATAAACAGTAGCAACTATTTCTTTGGCACATTCTATGTTAAGTGCTCGATGAGCACTGTATCACAAAACCCCCAAAACCACTTTATGAGGTGGGTTCTGTCATTCGTTCGTTTGGAAGAAGAAGAAACCCAGGCTGCAAGGGATTAAGTAACCTGCCAAAGACAACAGCTCAAAAGTGGCCGATTTAAAATCTGGGCTCCCGGCTATCGCCAGAGCTCTCCCACACCCCACAGAGCTGTGCTTCCAAAGGAAATCAGCTGGGAACACTTCCATATTACGATACAAAGAATTAGCTAATGTAGATAATATTTTTACAGAACCGTTACATGTCAGCTTATAAATGTAAGACTACCAAGCACAAGAAGTTATGTTTTTAAATCCTGATGTGAAATTTGAGTCCTGTCCAGCTTTAATTTCATTTTCTTCTTGGAATACACAAGACACCAAGCTGGAATTAAATTCAATCCCAGCAAAAGGGAACGGTAGCTGTTCTGGGGGCAGGCACTGGCGTGGGTATGTAGCACTCACAGATAGGAAGAACCAGCTATCACATTCTGGGAATATTAATACATCAGGAAAATCGACATAACTATATGTTAATCCTGTGGCAGAAAAAGGCAATTAGAAGCCTCTGATCTTTCTGATTAATGGGGATTTAGCTAAAGAGACTCGTGCATTATAGATCTAATAGAATCCCTGTCACTGGCTTATTATCAGTCTTCCTTCCCTTATAAGATCTAGTGAAGGTCGTGGATGACACACCAGCTGAGTTTTGTCCACCTCAATTTAGATCATGAAACCCCAATGGAACTGAGTCGCATAACCAAGGACTGGTACAAATGATCAGTTTTTCCTCCTTTGGCTGCTTCACTGTTTGCCTAATACTTCGTCGGAGGAACAGGAATGGAAGCAAAATGACAGTTCTTCCCATTTGTTTATCAGATAGAGGTTTTGGGGTAGGAAGGGACTCAGGACCTCAACCCACATCAGGAGATAGCGGTCACCGTGGGTTATCTTAGCAATAAACACAGGCAGCACTCACCCCTAGATACCTATACAATCTGAACATCTGCCTGGGTAGATGAGGGGATGTTTGCTTGGCCACGGCTGGGGAGCTGGTCTTCGGATGATGTTCAGGATTGGAGGGACAGACATTGTTATTTAACTCTGCAGTTGCCGGGACGCCTGGGTGGCTCAGTCAGTTAAGTGTCTGTCTAAGGCTCAGGTCATGATCCCAGGGTCCTGGGACTGAGTCCCGCATCAGGCTCTCTGCTCAGTGGGGAGCCTGCTTCTCCCTCTCCCTGCTGCTCTCCCTGCTTATGTGCTCTCTCTCGTTTTCTCTCTCTGGCAAACAAATAAATAAAATCTTTTAAAAATTACAAAACAAAAACAAAACTCTGCAGTTGCCGATAAAGCAGAGAGGAAAGTCACTGGCAAATAGGGAATCCACACTTAACTTGTAATGCTTTTCTAAGAAATGGTTGGTCAGACAGAAGAACTATCATTTAACAAATATATGTGAAGCACTTTATGGAAAGGACACTATGGGGAATGTAATAGATCGTCAAATAGAATAACAAGAAGTCAAATAACAGCGAAGACTGTTTTGTCAACTTTGAAGTATTATCTATGCTGAAGGTAGTATAAAACTAGAATGACCACCCCTTCCGAGAGAAAGCTGATTTACGCATGAGGGCTGGGAATCAATCTTATTATAAGAAATGAAATTACACAGAAAAATACCTTGCATGTTCTCAACTCACATTCTAGCGTCACAGAAGTCACAGACAGGAATGACTGACCCTATCAAGTGCCATGTTGGTAATCACGAAAACTCTCATTTGCTGGGTGCTTACTTAGATGCCAAGTTCATTTCCGCTTCAGGCCAACTTTGTATCAAGGTTATTAAAGTAATTTCCCCATTTGTACCCATCAGAAAACGATGGGCTTAAGGACTTTCTAAAAGGTACAGAAACTAGGTAGAGGTAGAGTCGAATTCAAGTCAGTGGTGGTTGGTGTTGTTGCTTTTACCTAAAACAAATACAACAGTCTGTAAGACACAGTACTATCCTGACACTGGAGTCCTTAGAGACTTTGGATGGACCCGTCAGGAAGGACGATACCCAGCAGGGGTACTTAAGGAAAACCTTGCAGGTGGAAGAATATCTGGAAAGACAGCCAGAAGAGGGAAAGGCACCTCAGACATGCAGAACAGCATAGGGAAAAGCATGGAGGTTGGAAAGTGTACGTTATCTTTGGTGAAGCGGTCCTTTGCCAACCTTCAGTGAGGGAAGCACTGAACCGTGTGTGAATTCCTGCTCTTGTCTTTGACAGGATACGTCTTTCCCTCCAGCTCCCAACATAGCCTTGACCTTGCATTTCACTCCTGGCTGTTTATTGAACTGTCTGGGTGTTAGCTCCTGATATTCCTCTAGAATTGGTGTCAAAGCCTAATGAGCATTTACAATTTTGTCTCTTTCTTCCTGTTAATAAACCACGTCTCCCCTTGCTGTCAAAGCTAAGTAGAATTTGGAGCCAGAATAAGCTTTGTCTTAGAGGAATTAACTAAATAGGACTTAACATTAATGAACCTCTTGACAAGTATAAATAAAATCTACCGAAGTTAGTAAAAAGGCATAAAAAGTGTCTCAAGGTGTTTTTTTTTTTTAATGTGTATTTTATTATCAGGTCAAACTTCTAATGATAGCAACTGTTGCAGAGTTAAGTTTTTCATTCTCCTCAGCCTCTTTCAATCCTATTATACTTTTCAGCCCCAGTTTCTGGTTTTTGTTTTTGTTTTTTTCAAGCCAAAGATGCAGGCTTCATTCATGTTTTGACATTTCTGTAATTAGAAGTCACTCACAGCACCTCACAGTCACCGCAAATTATCCCATAGTTTTTTCTTCCCTCTCCTAAATCTGTCATTCGAACGATGGCTCTTCCCACCATTGGTGTTGTTGCAGAATCTTGGAAATCTGTTTTACTTTTGTCTTGATGCCGGGGTGGCTCAGTCAGCTAAGCGTCTGCCTTCGGCTCAGGTCATGATCTCAGGGTCCTGAGATCGAGTCCCCACATCAGGCTCCCTGCTCAGCAGGGAGTCTGCTTGAGATTCTCTCTCTCTCCTTCTGCCTCTGCCCCCAACCCCATTTGCACTCATGCTCACTCTCTCGCTCTCTCTCAAATAAATAAAATCTTTGTCTTTTTGTCAAATGGTGTTTTGGGGGGACCAAAAAAAAAAGGCACTGAACCACAACAAAAATTTCTGAAAACAGTAAGTAAAACAAACCAAAATGAAACTTTAATCTACTTGTTCACCACGATGCATGGCAAGCGTAGTCACATGCATACCCCTAATAATAACTAAACATGACGTCATCATTTTCTTCTCGGAATTCTTTATTCCTCCTCCTGGATTCACTCACTCCTCTCAAATGGAAAAAGAGACTCCACTCTAAGTGGCAGGTAGAAAAGGTAAAAACTAAACCAGGGGGGCTTCCATGGACATACTTATCAAGCCCCCTATTTATCATTTTGTTCCAAATTTAGCATTTTTCTGGAAAAGCAAAGAATTCTGTGTCCATTGCAGATGGAAGTCAGATCATGAGTTGGGGACTGGTGGCAGCTGGAAGAATTCGAGTTTGGGATTCCTTGTGGGGAATCGGGCAGTGGACCCCTCGCGGCACCCAGTCAGGGGAAGGCATGGCCGTTACTCCAGGAGGCACGGGGAACCCTGGGTTAGCGTGGGAGCTGTTTTCTCAGATGTGACCTGTCCTCCTCCTCCAAAACTTGATTTCCATTAGTCACTGCCTAGTCACTGTGTGTAGGCTGGTTTAAGGGCACAATGCTGAAAATGCAGTTCCTTTATATTAAGCTGCCTACACAGCCTATTAAACCAGATCCTAAATGGTCACTACGACACCAAATCGCTACTGCCTGACCCAAGATGTACCCACCATGTGGGCTGTGCTGGTCTTAAAGATCACTTGTGTGGGGGGGGCGCCTGGGTGGCGCAGTCGTTGGGCGTCTGCCTTCGGCTCAGGGCGTGATCCCGGCGTTCTGGGATCGAGCCCCACATCGGGCTTCTCTGCTAGGAGCCTGCTTCTTCCTCTCCCACTCCCCCTGCTTGTGTTCCCTCTCTCACTGGCTGTCTCTCTCTGTCAAATAAATAAATAAAATCTAAAAAAAAAAAAAAATCACTTGGAAGAAACAAAAAGCTTCAAATAAACTTTTGAGTATACAGAAGAAAGTCTTATAAAAATCAATACATCAAAAACTACTAACTTGCCAAAATTTTAAGTAAAAAATAAATGTATTGAAGGATTTATGTCTGTAGATTTAGTGATGATCTGTACTGGAATGTCTTCCTATCACTTCCTCTCCAAATACACCAAAACCTTAAATAAAATTATACTAATATCTGATTTCTTTTTAACTATTAAAGTGTTCCACATTTTTTTTAGAGTAACCATTTGATGTACTATTAGGTCAGAATTTTTTTTTTTTGAAAGATTTTTTAGAGAGAGAGAGAGCACAAACTTGCAAGTGGGGGAAGGGCAGAGGGAGAGAAAGAATCTCAAGCGGACTCTGTCCTGAGAGCAGAGCCTGATGCAGGTCTCAGTCCCAGGACCGGAGATCATGTCCCCAGCTGAAAACAAGAGGCAGCCGCTTAACTGACTGTACCACCCAGGCGCCCTCAGAAAATTCTTAAATAGCAGGCAAGACACTCTATCTTGATAATATTCTAATTTGGTAGCAAAAGAATAAGAATTTGAGGAATATTTGCTTTTCTTTAAAAAAATCTTATATAATACATACTGTATCTCATTCATACACACACACACACACACACACACACACCATGCATACATACACAAATGCATATATACAGATTAGGAGTAAAATAACTAACACTTTAAAGGAACACACACACACGCGCGCACACACACACACACACACACACACAGTCCCACACATAGAACTTTTTAATACAACAAAATTCTAGCAGCAGTCCCCAAATGGTTGCTCAGGGCCACTCAAGTATAAAGCATGGACCTCTGTTTCTCAGAGTGTGGACAAGTGACAAGTTGAGCAGCAGGAAAC
Source organism: Ursus americanus (assembly GCF_024610735.1). NCBI lineage: Eukaryota > Metazoa > Chordata > Mammalia > Carnivora > Ursidae > Ursus > Ursus americanus. Next base: position 77,023,209 of record NC_142132.1, read on the forward strand.
ATGTTTGTCAACATTGACCAAGTCGACCAGAACCACACAGGACGATCGGAAGGAAGCAGCCCCCGAAGCCCACTTGAGATGGTGGCCTCGGCGGCCATCCAGACCCCTCCCCCGCAATGGTGGCTGCTACCATTGGCTCAAGGTCCGCGCAAGCAGAGCGGGTGTGCTCAGTATTCAGTCATCAGCCGGTGGCTTTCCCTTCCTTCAACACCTAGAGCCCCTAGCTCCCAGAATCACGGTTTTTATTCCTTGTAACTGGTGAACCTAAGAATCATGACCCGCGGTGCAGATCACAGTACTGAGCTCGGAGCCCTGCTCAGAGGATCACACAGTACCTCGTGGGAAGCCCAGAGCACAGGTGGGAGTCCGGGAGTCTCACTGGAGCCCCTCAGCCAGGGAGGGAGTCCAGCTGATCCCACCTGGGTCAGCAGAGACTCTGGACGGTTTCCCAGCCTCTAGAAGTATCCATTAGGAAACCCCAGAATCTATCACATTTTGCTCTTTTTTTTGTTTGAACAAATTCGGTCACAGCCTGAAATGAGGAGACACATTTTAAAAATTATGAGCACATTTCTAAAAGAAGGGAAAAATCCAACTCCATAAGAAAACGTTTTTTAATCTCTTCAAAAAACTTATACTGTTTGGGGCATGGGGCGGGGCTCAGTCGGTTTAGTGTCTGACTCCTGATTTCGGCTCAGGTCATGATCTCGGGGTTGGGAGATCGAGTCCCATGTCCTGTTCCGCGCTCAGCAGTGCAGCATCTGCTTAAGATTCTCTCTCCCTCTGCCCCTCCACCCACTTGTGCATGCTTTCCAAAATAAATAAAATCCTTTAAAAAAATCTTACGTTGTTTTAATATTATTAATCCATGATGCATCCCTCAGGACTGACCTGAAATGTCACCTCCTCCTGAAAGCCTGCCCACAAATCTGGGTTATGTGTTTTCTTACTGTGTTCCTGCATCGCTCCGTGCTGACTCCTAACGGGGCATTTATGACACTGCCCTACAATTGCTTGTTTTCCCTTTTCTGCCTCTACCTGACTATGAGCTTTTTGGGGACAAAGGGACTATGTTTTCTTCATGCAAGCAGCCCCGGAATCTGGCTCAGTGCTCAGCACAGAGCTGATGTTAATAGATGTTTCATGAACAACAAACTGAATTAAATAGGAATTGCTTTCAAGCGACACAGGGAGAGAGATCAGCCCACCAGAAATAAGTCACGGGGAGGCCGAGAGGCATTCTGCAAATGCAATGAGCTCCTTTGAGAGGAGGTAAGTCTCTTCGCCATGAGAATTTATGTAGGCGCAAAATAGCTAACTTGTCATCCATCGGTTGGTGGTCTGGACAGGATGAATTCTGAAATCCCCTCCAACTGGAAATTCTGGTATTCGAAATCTGCATTTCCTATAAATAGAGCCCTCTATTTTAATTAGCCTGCTTAGTGACTCAAAATTAGCATTTTGTTTCCTCCTAAGTGTTAAAGACGCTGCCTAGTGCTTACCTGTAGAATAGCAGGTTCCAGAAGGACACAGACAGCTTTACAAAAAAGCGTTGTTCTGAGCCTCCCCAGGAACCACATGATCCTTATCAGTTGTTAGGCAATTCAGGATTGTGCGAAGTGTCAGAATAAAAAGGTTTCTTGGATATATTTGAAATGGAAAGGCATCTTTCAGGAAATCTTTCAGGAAATGAGATGTTAGCTTAACAAGAAAACTCCTGGTCCAATGAAGAAAGAGAGGGAAACCAAATCGAATAGCTTCAGAAGTCCTTAACGTCCCCAGATGCCTTCTTCCACATTAGCACCTGTGGGCTTTGCTGCGACACGCAGGCTTCTCGTTCATGTGCCCACTGCTCTGGGTCACAAGCTGCTTCCCACTAGACATATCCGTTCATCACAAAGTCTCCAAGGGCTCCACAGATGGACGTTAGGGAGAAGGCAATATCTGTTCCCTGCATTGGGCAAATAATTTGCTTCTGAACTGCTGATCTAAATTAGAACCAGATTTGACGTGCCTGCAAGACAGGGATGTCACCTGGTGAATTCGATTTCAACTAAAATGGCATCTTCAAGAATTATCAACTGAGATGCAGCTCTTCACTGTATGCTAGAGTGAAAGGATTTGGGGGGAAAATGGCGGGGATATTGTTATTGGTTAATATGAATTTCATTCTAATGGCTAACTAATGATGGGGAGCAATTATGTACCTACATTGCTGCTCCCCTCATGGAACTGGGTGATGAAAGATTCTCTGTAGAAAGACCTTCTTTGTCATCTCAAGCACTTGGCAACTTGTCCCCTTTAGGAAGGCAAGTCTCTACAGTACTGATAGTGAGGTAGAGAGCGATTCCTCAGAGGCTAGTAAACCATCCTGACTGTTGAGAACATGGGGATCCCAGCCAGTGTCAGCTGCCTGCTTATCATACCTGTCTGGCTGGTTTTCAGTGTAGTTCCTGTCAGTTTTACACACTTCCCAAAATATGGATGAACTGTCAAGAATATTACCTGTAGACAAAAGTCAGCAAGTCCTATTTTCCTACTGACCATCGTGTTTCCTTTTCAGCTATGGTCTTGCCCTAAATACAAACTTGAAATTTTTCCCTGAATCACAGAATTAAAGGTTTCCCCTGAACATCGTGGGGGTGGGGTTGACATAGGGAAAATAAGACAATTTGCTGGCTTCCAGGCAAAATGTGCCCACCATCACTTTGAATAGGAATCTCTGAAAAGGACAGCAATAGGAAATAATGTGAACATAAAGAGGAGCTGGGGAGGTAATACACGTGCATTTAATAACCTTGTACGTTTCCTCTTTATTTATTTCAAGCATCACCTGAATTCTATAAATTATACCTCTTCTCAGCCAACCATTTAAAAAACAAAATAAAAAGAAACCATCCTTTCCTTCTGGTCATGGTCTAAGGGGGCTGTCCTGAAATGTCAGTTTTCATGTTTGTGACACGTTCCCACTGCAGAGCACATTTACATTGGCAGACCACCTCAGTGCGATTAGAATGCTCTTATTATCAGGTTCTAGGACCTCCCTTCAAAATCTCAACCCAAAATTTGTATGCCATCAGTGCAACCAATAATGAGCTTTGGTGTGGGCTGGAAAAATGAGGATAGCTCTGCACCTCGACTGATTTGGTTCAGAACCAACTGAATTGTTTTCGTTTCCTTTTCCTCCAATCTGTGGGCTAAGCAGCCCTGGGGATGTAATTCTTTTCACTGACCTGGAAAATTCCTGGTACTATCAGCTTTTGAATTGGGGCTTTCCAAGAATTAGGGGAGAAGAGGAGGCTCCCAAAACATCCTCTGCTTTGGCCAGTTTAAGAATAAGCTAAGACACTGGGACCCTAGAGACCGAGGCTGGGCATATCCAGCTGCAGGACACCTTCAAAGTAAAACAATTTCTAGCTATAGGTTATAGAGCTTCCCTTTCAAAAGGGGTTTTGGAGATCTGATTCAATTTCAGAGAACATCTCGTTCCAGAAATCTCTAGAACTTCCCAAAGGCTCATTATTCCTTTTTAGATTTTCTGTCTTTCTATATGGCTTTGAACCATCTTTCCACTCATGAACACAAGTGTGAGAGAATAGTTAAGGATATGTAACTGGAATTGATTTGCTACATTTTATTATTCTGGGAAGAACAAAACCAAACCCAAACAACCACAAAAACTCTTTGGGGCCAGAAAAAATAAAATCTTCACATCACTGTACATGAGCAGTACATTATTAAAATTTGACTCTAACTTTGGAGTAGTTACATTTAAAATCTTTTCCTAAAAAGCCCTCATTGTTAGCTGTATATCCAATCACTTTTTAGTCTATTTTCACTAATGAATGTTAATTCTTAATATGCTTTTAACGATTTATATTGATATTGACCACAAAGGGAGCTGCAAGTCAGTGGGTTTTCAGACTTTGCAAAAGAAGCCCATGGTGATGACAGGAGGCAAAGTCTGAAGACTTGATGCAGTTAATTGCCTTCCACTGTGATAGTCTAATGTTGAAAAGTGTGTCTGCGGGCAGAAAGTCAGCGGACCTAGTGGAGAGAAAAGAACTCTGGGGAGTCGGGGGGGAGGCCCCTCCTGCACCGTGGGGGTCCCCCAGGGCCAATGGAGAAGCAGAGGGGACTGAGCCAGTGGACAGGGACCAAGCTCCAGCAGGAAGAGCAAGGGGGAGAGTCAGAGGCAAAGAAACAACTGTGTGGATGTGAGGAAGTAAAGTTTATGGCAGGAATTACCAACAAAACAAACCGAACCCGTGATACCCAAGAGCAGGAGATGGGGCTGGAAAGGTAAACAGCCTCCGAACATAAAAGGCCTCAGACCCATAAAATGCTGTTCCTCTCTGCACTTGAATTCTTCAACGCCTGATAAAGAATACTATTTAATCACCTTACCGCATTCAAAAGGCTTAAGAAGTTGATTCTAAATATTTTATTTAGAAGAACTTTTTAAAAAACCTATGAGCTCCCATCTCAAAGCAAGTGCTACCCTCACAGCCAATCACTTCTGTAGACTTCGACCATCTGTCTATTTGAATTGTGTTATTTCATCACATTTATTGAAAAATCAACCACTCTCTTCCAGTGTGGCTAGGCAGCAAGCCTCAATACCCAGAGTGAGACAAATCTTATTTTCTCACTAGTTTTCCAGATGCTTAGTAGCTGCCTTTTGGAATTCAAAAATTCACATCATTTCTTAAATATATTTGATGAGTATAGGGACCACAAATTAAATACGTGTAATTGGGATACCAGTCCAGCCAGCAAGGCCAGGTATGGATCTCAGAGACTAAAGCGGTGGAGGAAATGCTCTGGGCACATCTCCAACACAACGCTCTGGGCTGGCATTAACCAGCATCTGTGGGAAGGACCTGAGCCTTGCACTGATGCAACTCCACCCTCTGTAAGGGTGTGAGGTTGGGAATTACTTCATCTCACTCGACTTCACACCTCCTTCTATAAGGCTGGAACAATACCTACCTATTAAGGTTGTTGTAAGAACAAGAATTTACAAACTGCAATGCAAGGAGCGGGGCAAGCGTGGGAACGCAACACAGGGGATTGGGGGTTTACACAGGTTCACAAACCCTTCCCACTGAGCTGCTTCAAACCCCTAGCTATTGTGAGCCAATTAATGGTAAGCCACTGGGCAACCCCAGTCTTCATGCTCCACTCACAAGACACCTCCTTAAATGGGCCCCTCCTCGTCAGCGCCAAGGGCCGTCTGTCATTTCTTGTTTCTGAATGTGAGGCTCTCGGCAAGTCAGGCCTCTGTGTGGGGGCACATTTGTTGCCATTCTTGATTAATACACTGCATTCGGTGTTTATCCCTTGGAGGACAATCCAGGCCTCTGGGCCTTCTCTTTAAAGACAATCATAGCATAATTTAAATGGAATGAGGAAAGCCAAGACTGTTTATAAGCTCTCAGAATCTCTTTTCAAAGTTAAAACATTATCATTTTTTTTTTTTCTGTTTAAACACAAAGATTTCAGCTTGCACTGAAGCCAAAAGGCAAGACCATCTTTACTTGAAGGGAAACCAATCCTGTAACTAGACATGGCCTCACTCTTTCAAGAGCTTATAGGTGGTTTCCTAATGGGTCCCTCAACGTGTTGGAGGCACACCACGGCATCAAGTGAGACAGAGGTGCCCAACATGCTCCCATCAGGGCCTGGAAATCCTCTGGGCCTCACAGGTTTTCCAGTGGAGGAGAATGTCCTCTATTTTCACAGGAGTTCACATGCTCCACGGCATAGCCAAGTCAGAACATCATATAGGGTTTTGCAGTCAGATGAACACGGGTCCAAGCCCAGCCCTGCTATTCACTAGTGTTGTGAACAGCTGAGCCCTGAGTTACTTACTATTCACTCATCTGCAGAATGAGCCTGTCACTGGGTGTCTAGTTCACCGGACTCTGCAGAACACAGGTTGTCAAACTAGGGCCTAGCACCTGATTTTTCACTTCCCACAAGCTGAGAATCACTTGTACATGCCCAAAACGGAATATGTTTCCCTCTTGGTTATTTAAGTACCTCAAAAATATTCCTGATTGTAGCCCACCAAGCCTAAAATAGTCACAGTCTGGCTCTTTACAGACCACGTTTGCTGACCCCTGGTCGGGATGATGACGTAGATTGGGAATCTTCTGTAAGCACTGTATACACTTGGCACACTGAGGTGTTTAATAAACATCCCTTCTCCTCTGAGGGAGCAACCGTGACTTTGGGCAAACAAGCACTAAATTAAAACAAGATCTCTGAAAGTGCTTAGTTTCCATCACTTGTAAACTCTGTGGTATTGGAAAATTTCTTGGTCTCTCTGGAAGATCAGTTTACTTCTTTTCAAAATGAGACTATCAATACTTTTTTTGCACAGATTTTTTCTCAAACAAAATGGTTAATTACTCTAAAACAAATGAGATCAGCATTTTCCAGAGAGTAACTCTTTGTAAGCTTACTGTAGAAATCTTAGAAAATAAACCCACAGACGTGTATGTATGGACACCTAAGTCATTCGTTGTCCCTCTAAGGAGAATTCCTGCCACGCTAAGTTGGAATATTGCCTTTCGTTTACTCTCCCCTTTCTTCTCTTTCTCAGACTCCTACTTTGCACCCAGCCACCCTTACAATGACACAACTAACTTCTGACCAATCTGATGTTTATGGAAGAAACCTAGGCCATTTCCAGAAAGTCTCTTTGAAGAGCAGAGAGTCAGCCTGCTTCTAATTTCCTTCCTCGGTCCTACTGGCTAAAATGCAGAGCTGACAAGTAAACTAGCTGAACCCTTCAGGACCATGAGGATGGGACACCCTGGGGTAGGGGGCAGGCAGGGGAGCCTAGAGATGGGTCAGCAGTAGGCTGGGAGTAACTTGGGTCTTTGAAAGCTTTATGGAGCCACCATACCAGCTCTAGCTGGCCTTCCTCCCCTCAGACATCTTTTACTCTTTCCTGTTTTAGTCTATCTTTGATTTTCCTATTACAAGCAATCATCTTATCTCCTCCAGACTTTCTTGGTGGTGAAGGATGGCTTGAAATAGACCAAACTGTTACCTGTGATTTCTCCTGGGTGGTAGGGTTAAGTGGACTGTGTAATACTCCGATGCTTTCTTGTATTTTCTCCATCCTCCACAGTGGATAGATGATGACCGTGCCACCAGAAAAGTCTTCATCTTAGGGTCAAATTATGGAAGTACTGAGGATTTCACAGAATATGTAATACCTAAAAAGAAGGCCTTGTCCCACTCAAATATTCCTAAGAACAGCAGTAATTGGCACAGATCAGTCTCTACTAAGTTCTATCACTGATGTTCATTTTGACAACCAATATACTGTTAGAAGATGGAAATGTCTGGGGAAAAAAAAAAAAAAACCTCAATCGATAATGGTTTTGGATGCAGATTGGCTAATGGAACTGGTAAGAAAAAGAGGCAGAAAAATTTAACACAGATTTAGTAATTATTCCTGGGGGTATGATCTCATGGTCGAAAGTGCAGAATGTCATACAAACAGCTTTTTAAAGATCACTTGAAAAGCAATTTAATAAATGATTACACTGTGGAGATTCACAATTTGACCAGAACAGGACTAGAAAAGAATAAATGAGCCAACTTTCCTAATATCAGTGAATGTGCACCTGTGGCCTGGAATGAAATTTAAAATACAACATTGAAGAGGATTAAAGAAAGCATAGTATCTTTAACAACCCCACAAACCACATGGTCTGGAAAACCACCAAATGGCTGGAAAAGTAGCTATAGGGAAGACACAGCTGATCAACAGATGCAAGTCGCCTCAGAGAGTCCCAATCCAAGAGGGTTTGCCCATAATGGAAAGTCCGGAGGGAGTGGAGAGAGGTTATATGGTGAAAGCAGGACATCTCCCAAAGAAAAGCAGATTAGTCATCAAATCCACTGTAGTGAACATCCCCCGGCACCTGCTTTCCCAATAAAACGTTACATCCTTTCCCAAAGTGGTCACCATGTGCACATCAGCATTTAGGAATAAAGTACTGTAGAATGCAAGGGGGCCCGGAGAAAGCTGGGGCCATCAACACTAGGAGTTTTTTACTATAGTATCTTCAATGGGCCTTACAAGCTTTGTGTTACCCTTTCCCCCCACTTACTGGAACAAGGCAGAAGTAAAACTGACCTAAGACACCACTCTACCCCACATTACCAGCAAAAATTCCCAAACAGACTGAAAAGTTGAAATAATAGGATAATGAACATCCACATACCCACCATCTAGATTTAATCATCGTTATTATCTATGTTTTTCCATCGATGTATGTATGTGTCCATGTGTAAGTGTAGGTCTTTATGTGCATGTGTGTATATCATTAGGAAATAAGTTGCAGATATAATACTTTGTATCTAAATCCTCAAGCCTGTGTCTTCTAGGGTATATAGGTTCTCTTACATAACCATTAAGATGAATTCTCTAATATTACTCCGTATGAAACTTAGGTTCCAATTTTCCTGATTGGCCCTGAAACGCCTGTCACAGATCTGTTCTTCCTGTCACTAGAGTCCATCAGCTTCATGCAGGTGGTGGTTGGCAGCCTCTACGACAGTCACCAGTGATCATCATTCTCTGGTCTTCATGTCATCATGCAATCCTGCCACCTTGGCCCCTCATGTGGAGCTGGGCTTACCAAATCACTTCCGAGGACAAGAATACAGAAGTGGAAGGATGTCACTTTTGAGATTAAGTTATAGAAAGGCCAGGAATTCTGCCTTGGTCATTCTCTGTTCACTCAATCACTTGCCCTGAGAGAAGCCAGCGACCATGTTGTGAGGCAGTGATGTGGAAATGTTCACACAGGAAGGACCTGAGGCCAACCAACAACCACGTGAGGAGCTTGGAAGCCATTCCTGTCCCATTTCCCTCATCCCCCAAGGGGGACTCCAGATGAGCCTGTAGCCTTGGCAGGGGCTTGGCACCTCAGGGGACAGTTTTAGTCAGATGCACCTGGGTCAGCTCTACCCTATTTCTCACCTGCGAGAGCTAGGGGATAATAGATGTGTGTTGCTTTCAACCACGACATCTTGGTGTAGTTTGTTATGCTGCACTTGATAACTAACACAGATTTCACTCAACTGTTATGCCCCTTTAGTTTCTCCTCATGTTGAAGAGTCCCCTCAACACTTTTTTCCTTACATGAATATTTTGAAGGGACCAGGCCAGTTTTCTTATTGCATGCCCACATTACCATATGCCAGTTTGACCATCTCCTTGGAGTGTCATTCCACGTTCCTACATCCTTGTACTTCCTAGAGACTGAAAGTTATGTCAAATGGCTTCTTTACAGTTTGGCATTATTGGCAGGGGACTTCATATTGCATCACCTCAAGAGCCATCCTCTGTCAACTTGTTCTACGATTAGAGATGCTAATCTTAGTGCTATCTATAAAGGGGCAACCACCATTTTGCTATTGTCAAGACGGTTCCTTCCTTTGTCATTAGTGAGTGATTGTTCACCACACCTCTGGAGTCTGCATCCTCTCTCTACTCAGTAATGCATGGAGAACTCCATCAGTCTAGAGAAAAGCACCAGGAACAATGAACCAGTTGAATGGCTTTTTTGTCAAAAAGCCATAATCAGTATGTTAAAACATGTCTAGTCTTTTTCACATATGGATTAGGAAATATACTTATTGGGTGAAGAATAACACTTCTTATGATATGCGCAGGTCAACTAGGATGAAGGTTTTGACCACTGAGCCTTCTAAACCACTGTGGACATTTACTCTTCTTTAACATCTTGTTGTCATTTATTTTATCTACAGATGTGAAAACATGCACGGTTGAACATTTTCAGAAGAATAAAATGAGAAGACATCACTGAGTTTTCCAACAACTAAAATATATTCTTTAGATACTGAGAAGTGGTGGCCCACAGGCTTAAAGTACAACATCACCATCATTTTATAAGCTCTCATCATCACAAACAAAAAGCTTCTCCGGTATCCAGAGAAAACCTATGATTTTTCTGGGTTTTTTGTTGTCTGATTAGATGTGATCATTTGATTCCAAGCTTCCTTCACTATTTCAGAAATTAGAAAGAAAATAGAAAAATCAATGTTCACAGATAGCCTGAGACCGAATCAGTTTCCTATTCCCCAGGATAACACTTTGCAGTTAGAAGGCAGTAAGACCGTGAAAGATAAAGTGATATATTTTTCTTTTCGAATGTAATTAATCACTGCGCAGAACCATCATGATCTCCTTGTAGGTGTTCAAACGGGATTTTCAATTTCCATCCTGTAGACATAACAGCCACTGTTGCACAGTGATGAACTGCATCTAGACCCAGGAGTTAATAAGCCCAAGTTGGAATTTAGCAAGTCATTATTTCTAGCAATTAAGAGTACAAAAAACATAGTATTTTTTTAAAGAGAATTTTATTTATTTTTTTAAGATTTTAATTATTTATTTGACAGAGACAATGAGAGCACAAGCCAGCGGAGCAGCAGGAAGAGGGAGAGGGAGCAGCAGACTCCCCGCTGAGCAAGGAGCCCCAATGAGGGGCTCGATTCTAGGACCCTGGAATCATGACCTGAGCTGAAGGCAGATGCTTAACCGACTAAGCCACCCAGGTGCCCCCAAAAAGATCTCCACGGAAGGATCCTCAAATACACAATCATATGCTTCCTGGAACCATCCTGGTGCCCTTATACCGGTTATTATTGATACTTAGCCATGATTGAGGTTCATGACGGGTGTACTCAGTTCAGTTCTCTTTGGGACTGAAAGTTAGCCAAACACTGCAGAAATAAGTGACCTTTCATCTTGGGAGGATTTTTCATAGTTTCTGTTTATTTGTAGGAGGATTCTGTCCGTTGGTGAGGATAATGGAAATGTTGTATAGAATCAAAGAAACCGAATCGTTAGGGCCAATAGCTGAATGCTGCCAGAATCCACAAGCACAGGGTTTTGTTCTACTTCTTTGCCCTGAATATTTTAGGAAACGCTGCTTTGCTGATGTAGCCTTAATGTTTATAAACAAGTTAAAACAATTCATCAGTCATCACGGAAAAACTAATTATTTCCCTTAGTGCTAATGGACTGCGCAACACAGAGGCTGTCTCTCTCAGCACCACTGCTGTCATGCCTTATTTTTTTCCTCGGGGGAAACTAAACTTCTTACTGCAAGTTTATTCAATTAATCTTCTCCTACAGGCAACAGAAAGGATAAAATCTTTCTTCTCCAGTCCATTTTGCCATACTTAAGATGAAAGGGACTTCTCAAATCATCCAATTTCTCTCCCTTTTGATAACAAGTGGGGAATACAAAGAGAACACTGCCTTTCTTTCTCTATATTCTGTTTCTGGAAAGCAAGGACCCTGGCTCACGGTTCCGTCTTTTTAGAAAGAACCCCCTTCCCAGTGACACAGAAACCACCGATGGGCAGTCTCGTTTATCCAGTGCCCTTCCTCCAGATGAGAAAGGCCTGGGAACTCATCCAGTTGATGGGAACACATAATTGGCCTCAGGTTTCAGCCATTTTGAAGGCCTAAGTCTTTAAGTAAATTCTACTGAAATTGAGATTTTGCTGTGGGCTTAACCCTCATCAGCACTTCCACAAACGTACATTTAATTGAAAGATTCTTGGTTCCCAAAGGGAGCAGTTAATTGATTTTTCTTTTGCTGTCTATAAGAAGAGAATCTCAAGAATTTATACACAAAGTAGGTTCTAGGCAAAGTTAAACTGGCTTTGTGTATGAAGCCCTTCACCTCCTTTGTGGGAGTTTCTAAAAGCTGCATTTAGAGTGATGTGCCATGGGATTATACTCATATTGACCCAGATCATTCTATCTGGTCTGCAGTGTCACAGACCACAATCTAAGCCACGGTGTCCGTTGAGTGTCTCCATCTACTAGCCTGGTAAACTCATCCAAGACAGAGATGATGAGACAGACAACGCATGAGGGGTCATAAATACACAGCTTCCCCTTATTGTCAACTCTTTACACACTGTTCTAGAACCACACCCCCGAATGAGCATCAGGATTCCCGTCCTGTGTTTGTGGACTCTTTCATCTGCATTTCTCATCCTCCATCCAACTGCTGAAAAATCACAAATGAAGCTCAGACTTCGGGTCTTCAGTCTTGAGATTTCAGGGATGGAACAGTTTTGAGCCTTGATGACAGACCCTTCCCAAGTTTGTCTGTTTTCCCCACAGGCCACTCCCTTCCTACGCACCCTGCTAGACTAATTCTAGAAATGCATAGCTAGAACCCTGACACCTGCTCAAAAATTTTTCCTTTCTTCACATTACCTACAAAAATGAGGTCTGATTCCTCACTTTGCAATTTCCAGGGTGGAATATCAGAGCAGGCATCTGGTAGGCTGGTGACAAACGTGTCAGGCAGCCACGGCAGACAGGGGACACTGGCAGAGCAGACTGCGGGCTGGCGACATGAAGCATCCTTCACTGGCTTCATTTTCTGGTCTGTTCTTTTGCATAGACTCTCCCTTCACCTGAAATGCTCTTATTTCGGGTCCCACTGCAAAAATCCTCTTTCAAATTCAACCTGATTTTCCTTTCCGGTTAGAACACCTACTGCACATTTTGTTCAGCTCAAAACATTTGTTTTCTTCTTACCTTGTGGTCTCTTTGGTCCTGCCTCATTACCCCTCTGATTCTCAAAGATCAAGCACAGAGGGAGCAAGAACTTGGTAGAACCGAATCTGGCAAAAATCATGCAGGTGGGACTCTGTGATTTCCAAAATCTAAAACCCCTTGGTTGGTCTGTGTGTAATTTGCCTAATCAATTTCTACTCTGTGCAGAAAGCGTGGATGGGTGTCCCATTTCTGGCAGTCTGACCCATTTCTGGCAGTCTGACCCATTTACGGCACTAGCAATGAAGATCAAGGCTACAGTGACCTATTCCTCAGAATCAGTCAGCAATCTTTCGTGGATGGAAAGGAGAGTCTGAAAACTCAATATAAGGGGAAATCATGTTGACTATACCAATTAAAGCTCTAAGGACTGGGGAAGGTCTTCTTTCCAAATTATATCTGCTACTCAGATGGTAGTTCCAAACACTGAACACCTTGTCTTCCAGTCACATTAAATTAGGCATTAAGCTACCGATACAAACACTTATGTATTTGATTGATGCCATGCCTCTACCCACACAAGACAGAGGACACTTTATAATACCAAAACACAAAACTAAAAGAAACTTATCAAAATTAATTTTTCAGAGGGGAAAAATACCTAAAGGACTCCTGGCATTAGAGTTCCTGATGGCACATTACTTTTAAAACTACATTTCTCTCGACCGAGGCAATAATGAAATGCAGTTCTCCATAGCTGAATAAAGTATTCATGCTCATCAGGAGACATGACAAATATTATCCCAGTACTGAATCTTAGAAGGAATTCATTGCATAGAACTAAAAAATCTGGATAATCTAATGGCTTATCTGACTACAATCCTTATAACAACTAGAGAAGGGATATTTAAAAGCATCTCAACATCTCTATAGAATGCTAACACTGTCCAGACATATTGCACATTGATGCCCTAACTATTCCAAGACAGAATTCAGGAGACCTAATGAAACGGCTAAGCAACACTGAGCCCTAACCTGTCTCTCTCAAACATCAATTGTTTCAGAAAACTTGCAACAATCTCCAGGTAAAGTAAATTCGAGGATAGCTTCTCTGACATGTGTTGGAAGTGTCAAGAGTTGATATTGTTGAATACAGAGGTACACTCAAATTTCATATTGGATAAGAACACAGTAGAAATGACCCTTCCACTGAGAAAATTTGGAAGCTCCATGGCTTATGTTAAAATTAGCTGCGTGGGTTTGAAATGAGCTGCTAGCTCAAGGTTATCCCTTTATGTTTGAAGGGGATTCCATTGTTAGGTTCAACCTGGTGTCATACAGAAGAAATGGATATAATTTATTGTGTAATGAATTCCCATTTTTTAAAAAGATTTTATTTATTTATTTGACAGAGATAGAGACAGCCAGCGAGAGAGGGAACACAGCAGGGGGAGTGGGAGAGGAAGAAGCAGGCTCATAGTAGAGGAGCCTGATGTGGGGCTCAATCTCATAACGCCGGGATCACGCCCTGAGCCGAAGGCAGACGCTTAACCGCTGCGCCACCCAGGCACCCCTGAATTCCCATTTTTTATAAGCATGTAGCACTAAAGATTTAGTATCATTTCAAAAGTTCCCAAATTTTAAAAAAGAATATTAACCTAAAGCTGCAGTGAAAAACATAAATAAAGCCCACTTTAGTATGAAACACACTGCAGAGCTATAAAAACTTAATTTTTTTCCTTTCCATAATAATCAGCCACTTAATAACTATACTAAGGATGAAAAATGTATTTAATCTTTTAATGAGGCTTTGGTAGTAGCATTTCTCCTTTAAGAACATAGTTCACTTTCATATGCTATACTAGAAAGGATATTTTTAATAAAGTCTAGCTTTCAGGGTTTTCTGTCCTCATTTTATCTGGTTTTAAGAAAGTGGTTCTCAAAGTCTTTCATCTCAGGACTCCTTTATACTCCTAAAAATCGAGGAACACAAAGATTTTTTTGTTTATATGGGTTATATCTATTAATATTTACAATATTTGATAGTAAAACAAAAAAAGCACAAAAATATACAAGCATATATTCTATTAGCTATTTTAGCCTCTGGAAGACTCCCTTGTTGTGCCCACTGAGGAAATGTAAATTAAAACATACCTACATTCTTGAGATTGGATTTTTTTGAGCCAAGTTTCTGTCTTAGCTTTCTCTTCTACAAACCCATCCTCCAATTCGCTGATTTGTTCTTCTGCCTCATTCACCCTGGCCATCAGAGCATCCAGTTTAGACTGCATTTGATTCATAGTATTTTTAATTTCTGCCAGATTCGCTCTCATTTCCGCCCTTAGAGAGTCTATATTCTTGTTAATATTTTCGTTAATATTTTTTTTCAAGTCTACACATCATCTTGACCATTGTTGCTCTGAATTTCATTTCTGATAATTTGGTTACATCCATATCCATTAGTTCTGTGGCAGAGGCCACAGACTCATTGTCTTTTCTTTGCTGGGGGGGATTTCTCCTTCTCGTCATTCTGATGAGGAGAGGTTGCGGGGTTGTCCAGAGCCCAAATTATTGACTGGCATCCAGGCCGTTCGCCCTTCTTTTATAGGGATCTTAGGGATGTAGACTTCTTGATTTTTCAGCCTGCCTTCTGGGGGAGGGGCCTGCTGCGCCGATACTCAGGCAGCCATGTTTGGGTAGAGTCTCCGTGTCCCCTGCGAGGGGGGATGGGGATGGGCACTCCCTGAGCCGGTATTTCCAGGCTTTTGTTCTCTGGCAGCTTTCCCTGGTGGTTTGCTGTGCCTGTTCTGAGAGTCAGAGCAGCAGTAGCCGAATCCCAGCCTCTGTCTCAGAACAGAGGGATCGCGGCCCGTTCTCCACTGATGTTCTGGCCACTTTAACTCTCTTTCTGTTGGTGCTGCTCAACCCTGCAGCGTCCAGGATGTGCGCCCCACAGCCGGTGTCCCAGCCCTCACTTCCAGGGCCCCACGTCTCTGTCCTTTGTGTTTCTAACACCGCCAGCCACAACTAATGAATCATTGAACTTTACATCAAAAACCAGGGATGTACTGTATGATGACTAACATAATGTAATAAAAAAATATTATTATTGAAAAACAAAAAACAAAAACAAAAAAAAAAAAAACAAAAAAACAAAACAAAAAAAACCCCACACCTGACACAATATCATTATGAACATGGTTTTGACTTCAATGATCTTCCTACAGATTGTCAGGATGCCCAGGAAAAACCATATCGTACTTTAAGAACCACCAGTTTAGAAGAATAACCAGTAATGACAACAACAACAAAAGCCACAAGCAAAATAACCATGGGCCCAAAGCAGTCTACACTCCAGGCAGGCACCCATGTCCCTGGGAAGGGTGCAGCAACTTTACGCACAGCACAGGGAAGGCGCGGGGCTGGCTACGCTGGAACGATGCACAGTCAACAGCCCAAGACCTTTCTACATTTTATTCTAGACTTAGGAAAACTTCACTCTCATGTAGTTTACACAAGCTCCAAAACTGGACCAGGAGAAACCGGTGGCACTCGGCTCATAGGGAAAGGCCATCGTGGTTCACTGTATTATGTATTATGTATTAGAGTCACCCCATCTGGCAACTGGGGATTCCTTTAAGATCCATGGGACGCAAAGATCCCTCACAGTGGAGATCCCGTGCATGACTTATGTAAGACATTCTATGAAGCTGATGAAGGAAACATTACTGATTTTATTTTTATTCTACCTTTTCAAAAATCTTATTTTCTCTATGTTTTAGTTCAGTTGTACATGTATTTATAAAGGCATCTATATTATATGAAATACTAAGTATATAGTGGGCGGTATGCTAAAATTTTTTGTTAATGGGCTGTGCACTCAAAATGATTTGGATACTATGTGATACTCTGTTTTATTAAAATGTGTTAGCCAGATGAAATTAACAAGATTAAAAATACCAAATGTTGGTGAGGATCTGATGGTGAGGAAAGAACAAACTTCTTTCCTATCGTTGGTGGGAGTGTATATTAGTTGAGATACTATGGAAAATTATATGGCACGATCTCTTATACATATCTCTTCTATGGATCAAGTTTTAGTCTAAGGCAGGTGTGTATGTGTGTGTGTGTGTGTGTGTGTACACACATGCATGCACACACTCAAGAGAAATGAAGACCAACATTCACCAAAAAAGATGGTCAAGAATGTTTCCAGCAGCTCTATTTATAAAAGCTAAAAGGTGGAAAAAATCACAAAGATTGTTTTCATTAAAATGGATAAATTATGATGTATTTATAAATGGGAATGCTATGGGCTGGTGATGGGTAGTAAGGAGGGCACGTATTGCATGGTGCACTGGGTGTTATACGCAAGTAATGAATCATCGAACTTTACATCAGAAACCAGGGATGTACTGTATGGTGACTAACATAATATAATAATAAATAAATAAATAAATAAATAAATAAATAAATAAATAAATAAATGGGAATGCTATAGACCAATTAAATGGAGTGAACTATTGATACACACACCAGAAGGGGCGGGGGGGGGGGCCGCGGAAACCTCTCCCAGATAGGACGTTGAAATAAACCAAACACAGAGGAATACATACTACATGAGCCCATTAATATGAAGTGGAAAAAAAGCAAAATTAATCTGTGATGGCAGAACTCCAAATAACGGTTATCCTTCACAGAGGAAATTAACTGGGAAGGGCACAGGAGAGCCTTCCAAACAACTCAAAACATCTTATGTATCTTGACCTGGGTGTCGGCTATGTGAAAATATAGATCTGTAAGCATACATCGATCTGTACTTTTAAGATTTGTGCACTTCACAGTGCATGTAATATACTATTTTTAAAAAATGTTAGGCCCAAATTAGGAAGTGTCCAACTTAGTTTCTTCTTCCATCAAAACTACAGAAGATCTGGGGAAATCTTTAAGCTCCTGAAAACCTAATGTGGAAAATAGGCGTTTAAGACCAACCCGTAAAGTTTCCTTTCTAAAGCTGTAAACCCATCTCACTGCTCTCCAGGATCTTTCCCTGGTGTTGACCATTTCCCACTGTCCAGACATAATCTGATGAGTCCCCGCTCTGCGCTTATAGCAGGTGTATGCGAGGAGGCTGACCTTTATCCTGATGGTCTTTGTTAGCACCTGTGCCCTATCCCCTGGCATCCCAGAACTAAGCTCTCTAGACTCAAGCCGAGAAGTACGTTGCTACAGAAGAGAGCAAGGAAAAGTTTAGAAAGTCTTAATATTAAATAACATAGAAGGGTGTAATGTGACATTAACAGCAACATTAAAAACCATGTATATGATCACGAGCAAAATTAGGCAAAAGTTTCACATTAATAGAAAAATACTAGGAGAAAGTCCTCAAATGCTGACATCACACACCTTCGGAAAATGGCATGACAATTCTTTTTCCCATTTTTTAGAACTTTAAAAATAAAATGTGTGCTTCATGTTATTAATAACAGTTAAAAAAGAGAATTTGAAAGCCCATGACTACTTGAAACTACACCTCAATTTCCATGAGTAAGATGCTTTTAATTCTCAGTGATTAGGAGTTTATTCTTGACTTCAGTTGTCCCCAAGTTATGGCTTTTCCTTGGTGTTTCAAGAGATTTTGCTAAAATGATATTCCAATCATTCTCTGTCTGAAGCAGAGACCCCAGGCTTCGCATCAACTCCAGATCTGCCCTTTTGTGCCTGGGTGGCTGTTAGGACTTGGCTGGTTTGAAATCTGGCTCCTTCGTCCATATCTCATTTCAGTCACAGGGCCACTTACTCCCCTAGACTGTACTGTTCTTTCCCCACACCCCAAAACACTACCTCTATTCTAGCTTGCTCAACCTCACCTCTGCAGAGACCAAATTCACAGGTGTTGGTGAGAGCGACAGGTAAGCCACGTGAGACCAGCACAGGACTGTAGGCAGGTCGGTGAATCAAAATTGTGTGATGTACAGAAACACAGACATTAGGGAACTTGATTGGAGGGATTTATGGATGCCATGATTTCTAGATGTCTAGAGAGCAGACATCCAGGGCTTGAATAAAATACATCAGAAGTATGGCTCAGACAAAAAGATCAGGGGCGGAAAAAAAAAAAAGCCAGAGTTCTGAAGTTCTCCAGGTCTAATCTATAGTATTACTGTACGACTGTTAATTCCAAAGTCTGCTTTAAATAATTCTGTCTTAATTTGAGTTTAAGAACCCTCTTATGTAAAGATAAAGGCTGCCAGGTGATCTTCAGAAAAAGAGAGTAAGGTGCACTGTCCTAGAAGTCCATAGCCAGTGGAGTGGGCTACCTTCCCAGTGAGCTAGGGCTTCCCCAAAGAGTCCTTATAGAATCCAAAGAAGGAAATCAATGCCCTACCTAGGATACAGTGGAACTATAGTCTAAAGTGGAGTTATTTTCACTTTATTTCTTCATCAACAATTAAGACTTCTGAAATAAAATGTTTGATTACTTGGATTATTTTTTAAGAAAATAGGATACTTTTATAAATATTTTTATAGAAGTATATAAATATTTTTATAGAAATATATAAACATTTTTATATATAAATATTTATATTTTATAAAACAGTTGGTATAAGGAGATTGGTGTAAAATTTATATGGAAAAGAACTATTTAAAGAAGTCAGGCATGTACATAGATGTTAGAGCAATCGAACAAGGGCTACAAAGAACACATGTTAGTGATAGGAAAACAGCTCTTCTGAAAACCTTGCTTAGAAAAACAAAAAACAGAAAAAAACAGGCTATCTCTTCTCTATTAGAGAGCATCACACTGAAGTAAAAAACCTGTTCAGTGCTGGAGACCCCGCCCCCCCCCAACAAGCTGTTAGGATTCTGCAGATCAGAACTGGGGTCAAAAGGGTGAAGATGGGCTGGGCTATCTTCATTCGTCAGGCAACATACCTCTAAGCTGGGCTAAATAAACATTTTCTAGGGGAGACTCCAATTTCCACAGATTTACCCAATACAAAAAGCTAGTTTTTATGTGTTTATGCATATAAAAAACCTGGTTTGGGCTAATCCTTCAAGTCTAAGGTATAGAATTCTTGATTTTGCCAAGTGGTTCAATCATTACTACTAAATACTTAGCACAATTTTCACCTAGCGTGACAAGGGTCTGAAAGGACTATTTTTAACATCGCGAATATACTGGTTTAAATAAAAAAACAAAAACAAAAAACACACATCTTGATCATATGTTGTACCTAACCTTTACCATTAAGATAATTTTTAAGAATTCAGAATTCTCTGGAATTAAAATCCTTGAATTGCTATAGTTTTCTCGTATTGCACTAAATCTTGGCCATGTTTTAGATCTACTTGTGGATTTGATTTCTCTCGGAAAGAAAAATAAAACAAATCCATCTCTGAAGGCTACTTTCATGTGTCTGTGTTTGTACCACATACCAGAGCACTTAAGGAGTTTTTCCCAAACATGGAATACGTTGTTTACCCATTGGGCCCCATCCAGTCAAATGGGAAAATAAAATTCATTTAATTCCTTGGAAAGTACGGAATCACTTTAAAGTCTCTGTATATTTATAGGAAAACTCAAGTCATGCTGCTCAGATGGAATCGTCCTAGGCTTCAGTATAAACAGGCCATCACTTATGGTATATATACAAGGTAAACTTTAAAATGGCATGCTTATCAGGAGCTTTCTAAGAAACAAAAAATCTTCCTCTGCTTTTAAGTGGTTTAAAACCTCAAGATTCATATGTGGACGGATGATCACACACACACAGGCAAAACCACGAGGAACTTTTTGCAATGTTCCAATGCGTCACAAAATACATTTCCAGCAATTTGAGGGGCGGTTACTTATACTTGCAGTGAATTTTCCGCAAGATCCTCAGTAGACATGTCCATTCTATTAGAGAGAAGAAACTCTAAATACTGATCTACTGATTTTTCTGATATTACCCCTTTGAAGGAAGTTGGCCTTATGTGATGAGGAGAACAAGGACGTTGGGAGTGGGCCCGATCTGAAATCTGGCTGGGTGATGGCGGGAATGTTGTTCATTTTCATAACGCCAGTCACCTCCTCAAATCAAGTGGGGAGAACACCAGCTCCCTCAAAGGAGCTCGTCAGAATCAAGTGAGAAGATGTATGTAAAGTAGCAGGTGCAGCCCATTCCGTTCTTGTTTATGTTTTCTCCCTGATTTCCTCTGCTGCTATGCAAACACTCTCACTGTGGGGGAGTGTTCACAACTCAGCCCCTATTTCTGGCACCAAACATCATGCCAGGTGCTCCCTCTGATGGCTTGCCTTTCCTTCGCACCCTCCACGAGCCAGAAAAGCAGGCCAGTCTGGTTTGGAGATGCCCGTACTGCTCAACAGCCCAATGCTCAGCTTAGGAGTTCACCTTGGTAAAGCCTATGAGTAAATACATGAATGATTAACTTCATTCCAAGCCAAAACCCAAACCCACAGCCAACTCAAAACAGGACCTACGATGCACATTCCACTTCTTGCTTTTTCTAAGCAAACTGATGTTCTCTCCTCTTCCCAGGATGGATCCGATGGCAAACTAGGACACTCTGTTGAAGTTACCCTGATATTTAACTGCCCCTCCATGGCGTTTCCTCATCCCTTCTCCAGATTCTTGGATTCCTCTTCAACTGCAGGGAAGGAGGTTTCTCTATCAGGTGGAGAAAGCCAGGTGGCTGGATTTCTTCATTTCCCCAGTCGCTCGTGGCGTCCTGAACCTGGTCATTGCAGAATCATCTCCGTATGGAAAAGGGCTCCCTCTCAGACACGCCCAAGTAGGCTCAGTGTGAAAGATACAGAAATGAAATGAGCCTAGTTCCAGGAATGATTTATAAGGTTCAAAACTACAACAAAATGGCGGAGCACCAAACTTTGCCACAATGCTTTAGCTTCGTACCCTCCAGGTGTTGAGAAACTGTCCTCAGGGACAGGGGGATGGAAAGTCAGCCTACTGTCCACAAAGGGACTCATGCCTGTAAGCCCAGGCTCCACGAGAGCCCAGAGAAGTCCCTCAGCTAAGTCTCATCTTTCCGAAGCCCGAGCAAGATAATCTGTAGGAGATTCATTGTTTGACTTCAATGGGAGATTTTAGCCACAAACACCGTGATCGAGTATCCTATCATTTGTAAGGATCAGAAAGAATTTACATATATGGAGGGGAGCATGCTATAGAGGACATGTGTGAAATTTTTATAATCAATATATTATACCCAAATATCAAAGATTACACTTTTTTTCTTTTTAAGATTTGAGAAGGAAAGAGAGAGGGGGCACATGAGCAGGAGGGACAGAGAGAGAATCTCAAACAGACATGCTGAGCGAAGAGCCTGGCGCAGGGCTCCATCTCACGACCTAGATGATGACCTGAGCCAAAACCAAGAGTCAGAGGTTTAACTGACTGAGCCATCCAAGTGCCCCTACATTTCCTTTTTTAAAAAGAATCAATATGGAGACATTTGTACAAATGCTCAAGGACATCACAAAATTAAAGATCATTTTTACAGTTTTCTCCCCCCTGGTGTCATCTTTAATGAGAATGGATCTGCCACCACAGCATGGACCGAACAGGCCGACAAACATGGGGGGACGCAGTGCTTCCTTGTTTATTCCCTGCGTTATTTCCCTTCAAATTAGAACTGTGCCGGCTTTGCCAGGCTAAATTCTGATGCAGGTTTCACCATCTTCCAGAAAAGCTCTATTAAAGCTTAGGAGCTTAATAGGTCTGTAACTTCTGTAAAATTAAAAAATAAAGTCTAAAATCCCTAAAACTATTCCCACAGGAGCCTTCTTTTACCATCTCTCCCTGTAAATGATAGGAGGAAAAATCTGGGGAAAGTGGGATCCTGATTTCGATGTTCCACAAATATCTCAAGTTCATTAGACAACATTGTTCCTTACATGATTCGTGCCCCCAAAGTAGGATCTGGATTTCTTCAGGCTAACGTATACCAAAGATACAGTCAGTAAATGTCCAAATAGTCCGATTCCTCAAGAGATCACAGAACACAGCATTAGCAAGACCAGGTCTTGCTTAAAGACCACCACCTGCTCTTGAGACACTCGGGCAAGAGACAGAAAGGAACCCAGGCCAGATAGCCCACTGCCTGAATGTCTGACACCAGGAGATGAGGATGCTGAGCTCTTGGTCATGTACTATCTGTTTGAGAAATGATGGCACCTGCTTCCATACAAGTGGTGGCTTTCCACACAATGGAAGGCCCCTCCACGGAGTCTGTGCAAGTCTAGGACACCATCCCTTTCATTCACCATTGTTCCAAGTGACAGCTCTTAAGCGATCAGGGAGCATTTATTTCTGAGAACATACCCTTAGGCGGGGGTGGGAAGGGGGTAAGAGCAAACAAAGGATTGCTGAGGTTTGAGTGAAGGGCACTATTAGAAAAGTACAATGAAGAGGAAACCCAGGTACACCAAGGACAAAGTCAATGAACTGCCCAAATCTCTGGGCAAAGTAAACGTCAGTTTGCTGAGAAGAGCAACAATGTGTTAGACCTGATATTTGAGTAGCCTGCAGCTCCAGAACCAGTATGGCATAGTTTCGGAGTACTGGTTCTGAAGCTATGGCCTCTACCCATGACTAGCTGTGGAACTATAACTCCATGGCCTCAGTCTTCTTATCTGTAAGATGGAAATTATGTTAGCACTTATTTTATAGATTTTTGTTGAGGATTAAATGCATCGAGTGTTTTGAACACTGCTTGGCACCTACTCAAACATTTATATCTTGTTTCCTAATTATAATCCCTCATAGTGGGAGGATCCCCTATTTTTTGCTTGGTAAAAACCGACCTTAAGTTCAAAGAAACTTGCCAAAGACAACTTACCTATAAGTGGTGAAGCCAAAATTTAAACCAGCACTTCTCATAAGTCAAACACTTAAAATATTTGAAATATGTAGTCTACCTTCATCGTATGTCCTAGCTCAGTGATTCTCCAAAAGTGGCTCCCAGATTAACAGCAGGAGCATAAGCTGAGAAATTGTTGAAAATGTGAATTTTCAGGTCCCACCCCTCATCTGTCGTGCAAAATTAACATGGCCAGTACAGCTGTGCACAGCTCCTTTCTCCTATGGGGAGTAGGACAACTTTAGCAGGGCCATTACAGAATATCCTAGAAGAATGAATAAATCATGGGAATGAAAGTTACAGCACAGGGAATATAGTCTATGATACTGTAGTTGTGTTGTATGGTGACAGATGGGAGCTATGCTTGTGGGGAGTGTAGTATAATGTATGGAAATGTGGACTCACTATATTGTACACCTGAAACTAATGTGTGTCAACTATATTTCAACAATAATAAAAAAATTTAAAAGAAATCCAAATATCCCAGAAGAATTGTGAAACACCAGAAAGGGCATTTAATAAAGACTGTGGACAATTTTACCCTGGAGATTTTTAACAGGAGACAGCTGACATTGTAAGACAGCTGAATTTCCAATTTTCCTGGGAGCAAAGAGCTGAATCATTATAGAGTCAATTTTCCATGTGACATCGGGCGACTCAACCAATCTGGGCCTCACTGAGCAAAGTCAGTGTTGTCTCCTATCCCTTACTACAATATATTCTACTCTGTGAACTCTAAACAAACATAGCCCCCCGTCTACTTTTATAAGTATGATGTCAAATAAAATATGCATCTCAGGAGTAAGGTAACTTGTTGAATAGAGTTACAAGAAAATGAAATTATTTTGTTTTCAAATTAGATCAGAGAAGGAAAATTTGCAAGGGTTTTAGAAATCTCATTCCAAGATTGAAAGTAAAAACATGTTGAGTATGGGCGGGGTCTACATGATTATCAAATTAGTTATATAAGTAAGGTACCTTTGTGGAGAGGGGAAAAAATATTACTAACCCACTCCATGTTAAGTTTGCCATAGCGAGAAGCTTCCACTGGAGTGCACGCCGGGAGCCTGAGTCTACGGATGGCACAACTCTCAGAATGGGAATTCAGAACCCAAGTTCTAGTCTGAGCTGGGTCTACCTAAACGTGAGCTTATTTTGCTTGAGACTCTGTTGTTTCACCTGTAAATGGTACACAGGGATTAAGCTACATCCTATCTTAGATTTTTCTGAATCTGATTAAGATTTTTTTTTTTTATTCGACAGAGATAGAGACAGCCAGCGAGAGAGGGAACACAAGCAGGGGGAGTGGGAGAGGAAGAAGCAGGCTCATAGCGGAGGAGCCTGATGTGGGGCTCGACCCCAGAACGCTGGGATCACGCCCTGAGCCGAAGGCAGACGCTTAACCGCTGTGCCACCCAGGCGTCCCTGAATCTGATTTTTTAATCCTCCTTGATCTGTCAGACCACAGAGGTGAAGACCCATCATCGTGCAGGCCCCTGCTGGTGGCAGGGGTGGCAAGAACCACCAGGAGATTAACATGTAAAGCAATGAAAGAGACGTTTTGGGATGTTTTGATCTAAATATAGACTGTAGACAGAAGTCATAGACCCAACCCAAAATGAAGTTATCCTCATAGTGAAGGCCATTCTGATACCAACGGGATGGCATGAAGTTTCAATACGAAATCATCCTTTCTTTTTTTGGGGGGGGTGGATCTCGGAATCACTTTCCTAATATGCACATGTTAAGTGCATATTTATTCAATGTTATATAAGATGTATATACAAGTATTACTGTTGGAGAAGAAGAGGGAAGAACAAACTAGAGTTGGGGCTTATTCCCCAGGGATGGAAATAAGGACTAAGTCAACTACGCATGATCAAATTGTGGCGGAAGGAGGACCTTCCTTAGTAGATCTAAGCTTTACCGAAGGCCCACTCCCCACCTTGACTCCGTGAACGCGGATGCCCCTAAGGCCCTCACAAGGGCCATCAGCTTGGGACTTGGTTACCACCTAGCTTCCAGTGTCAGGAGTTCCTGGAGAAGTCCCACCGCTCTGCCTAAAGATCCAAACTACATGACTGGTCGTTTTAAAACTGAAAAATACTTCCAAGTTCTTTATGATTGGAGAGTCGACTGGGAGCCAAAAAGTCAAAGACCTTCAAAATCCCCAAACTTTAAAATTCAATTTCTTGAGCATACAGCATGGAACTTGGTGGCTAATACCATCAAGGCCTCTTTCACCTCAGAAAAGGCGAAATCAGAAATTTGTCATTGTTTGAGGGAGATCAGATTTGTGTTTTCCTGCCCCGCCAGGCACACTCTGTGCACCATATTACAAATCACCCAGGAAATACATCCATTCAAAGGGCGAGGGGTCTCAGGATGAGCTCTACTGCGAGGGGCCATGGTGCACACAGGCATGGAGGCAATGAAAGGCCACCCTGGGGCTGGCGCAGAGAGAATGAGGAAGAAGAGGGAGAGTGGTAAGAACCGGGGAAGGCCAGAAGCAGCCCTGGAAGGCAGGGTTTCAAAGACCCAGGCCTTATTTTAGGGGTGGTCAGAAGCCATAAAAAGGCTTTGTGCAGGAAGAGGACATGAGCCCACCTGCCTTACCAAGATCCCTTAGTGAATAGAGACCATGGTTTCTGAGGACGAACGGGATCCATGCAGTAGCCTAAACTCCAAATGGTCCCCGTCTCTCCTTTATCAGTGCGGCCAGCGACATAAATAGACATTCACGCTCATGGTCATAGTATCATCCCAGTTCTACAAGCGCACCCGGCAGCCACACAGCTGCCTGCAACTATGCCCTGGTTCGCAGCACTGCCCCTTGAATTTTTATTTATTTATTTATTTATTTTTTTTTTTTTTTTGGTGCTATGCTTGCAGAGGAACATCTGTGTTTACATCAGGGAATGTTACAGAGGCACAAGAAAGAAATGGCTAAATATGATAAAAGACGTAGACTGAGAGTTTGGTGTGGCATTTAATGGCGAAGAGGAGGCCAACCCACGTGACTGGGAGCTACAAAATGGGTAAACGCGCTGGGATGAAAATAAAAGCCACCTTCGACAATCAAGGAAAATGTTTGCATTTTGGCCGTGCACGTGCATGCCTGGTGTGTCCCCTTTTCTCACCCTCCAAACCTACCGCTTACTCAGAAAAAGGAAGAGGAAGCATAGCATGGGGAGACGAACAGTGACAGAAGATCATCTTCTTTCAGCCTGATTGGTTATCTTCCTGACTATCCCAATTGCTTTAGCTCCTTAACAAAATACAAAGCATGCCATAGCTATGGTAGAAAACTGGAGATGAACGCTTTAGCAAAAGCACATTAGAGGAAAACATCCCTTACCCACCCCCCGACTCCTGCCCACACACAGGTTGCCAGAGAACTTCGAAGAACTAAGTCCATATTTTTATAATCATACCATTAAGTGAGCCTTCCTAGACACGAAGCCATAAAGGAAAAAAGTTGGTTGACTTGACTACATAAAACTTGAAATTTTACATTATATAAAAGAGTAGTAAGCAAATTTTTTTAAAAAAATAGGGAAATAGGGGCGCCTGGGTGGCTCAGTCAGTCAAGCGTCTGCCTTCGGCTTGAGTCATGATTCCTGGATCCTGGGATCAAGCCCCATGTTGGGCTCCCTGCTCAGCAGGGAGTCTGCTTCTCCCTTTCCCTCCAGCTCATGCTCACATGGTCACTTGCACTCTCAAATAAAATCTTTTTAAAAATAGGGAAATAAACTATTCTTAGTTATGATAGAAATTTTTAATTAAGTTTGTTCATCTAAGTTTTTGACAATATCTATCATTTCCTTTGGGGATATTATACACATCTCTTAACAGCCCTGCAAAATAAATAGTTTATACAGGAATGTGAAGGAGAGAAGAGTATTTACTCGTTTCACTTCATGAGTGTACAATCTGGGCAACAGTACAGGGCCCAAGCTTACAAGATGACTACGCTTGGTTTAATACTATGCTGTCACAGTCTTGACATTTTTAATTTTTTTTAAAGGAGCCCTCAATCTCCATTTGTCTTTGGGCTCTGTGAATTGTGTACTGGTCCCATCCATACTGTCCTATAAATTACCTATCTACGAAATAAGTTTTGTGCCAAAGAAGGATACCAAGATGCTTAGGAGAAGTTTATAGCCTAGAAGTAGAAGTTTAGTAGATTATGTAATAAAACAAAGAGACTGAGACACATGGTAGAGATGACGCTCCAACAAGGGAAATGATACTTCTTGGTGGAATGAGGTTAGGAACTGTGGAAGAGGAAGCTTTTGGTTGGATCTTAAAAAATAATAAGATTTGAACACTGATGGGAAGAACAAAAAACAGGACACAGAGGCAGTGCTCCGTATAAAAGCACAGGGACTGAGAGGCTGCCTGGGCACATGGAACTATTGGGTTTGCCTGCGGCAAGAAGACTCGAGGCTGGGAGAGCAGGTATAAATGGCTGTGGCAACACCTTGAATATGCAGCTAATGAGGCTGTGTATAATTCAGGAGCAGCCGTGAGCCTTGGAAGGGTTAGAGAGAACCAGGTAACCCATTTAGGAAGATGAAAGCCAGCCCCAGATAATGCTGGTCCCCACGTCACCTCTTTGGGCTCCCAGCCCAGTGCTGCCTTCACAAGTGACACGGACCTGATGCATTACAGAGTGGCCGGAGGGAAAGTGACAGTCCACGCCTGCCTCTCATCCTACCAGTTAGATGTCTCCTAATCTAAGCTGGCCAGCTAGATGCGTTCCCACCCTCTGGAGAACCAACCCTTATTGTTTAAGGTTTGAACTGTCAACAAACGTCCGTAGCTCTGAAAATACAACAGAAATGACAGTATATGCGCGCTCAATTAGAACAGTAACACCACCAACAACAGCACAGTGATTCTTCATCGCCTCCACTAGTGCCCGTAAAAAAGTTCCTGTGGGTCATGGGAGAGAGCACGGACACCGATTCCATTTCCGCGAGAAAACAAAACTATGGAAGCTGAAACCTACATCCCAAGTGCCCAACACTTATGTAGGGGAGACACAGAACAGGCTCTGTCCCCCACGCACGAGGATTTTATCAATTATAGTTGGGATCTTTCTCCATTAAACCTGCATCAGAAGAAATCAGTAACTTCCACTTTGATTTTGCATTTTTAAGTTTTTATCTCCTCAGTCTCTTCGTCTCTCTATTCTCTTTCTAATCCCCCCCAAACATACCAACATATACACATATTTATTGACATACACACACAAATATGGACCTATACAGACCCACGCGTGCACGGCACCTAATAATTTCCTTGCCAACTATACTGTATGCACTCCAAACAAATTTACATTGCTCCTTCTAAGTGTTTTATCCAATCACGTTCCAGAAAAATTCCAACCCCCTGATAATTTTAATATATTACTTGGTATCAAATTAGAATTTTATTGTCACCTTAGCAGGAATATAAGCAGATATGTGGAAATGAAAATGAAT
Source organism: Ursus americanus (assembly GCF_024610735.1). Lineage (NCBI taxonomy): Eukaryota > Metazoa > Chordata > Mammalia > Carnivora > Ursidae > Ursus > Ursus americanus. Next base: position 77,052,165 of record NC_142132.1, read on the forward strand.
AAACAATGAATCAGGAAATAAATTACATAAAATACTCAAGTAAAGACTACTAAAATTGCATAAGGAAATGCAACAGATACCTGTCCTGATGTATCACTGAAATGAAATGGGATTTAGATTTTTTTAGTTTCACGGAAACCATTTCTTCACCAAAAAAATATATATATAAAATGAAAAAGCCAGTTTAATATTCTAGCTCTGAAAAATGAGATCTTAAGCGACACTATACCCCCTCTTTAGCAAACAATCTGTATGTCACTATTTAAGGATGGTTCAGTTTCCAAAAGAAAAAAAAATACTTTTTGGGGAAAAAAAGTTGTCAATATTCTTTTTAATGATAAAATAATGTGTGTGTGTGGTTTTTTTTAAGTAAGCTTGGAGGCAAAGAAAGGCATTTCAGTGTATATCAGGATATTCCTAAGAAAGAAAAAGCTGTTTTTTTTATTCTAATTTCCATGCTATACTGAATTATGGTAATACACGGTATCAAGAAAAGCTTTTGATATTTCAGAACCGCAACATAAAACAAATTTAATTTGGGAAATTAAACTCAGGATTAAAGGATAACGAGCTTCATCTTGGAACTTTTCCATCTTAGTCATCTGACCTTTAACATGGAATTTTACACAAGAGAGGATTCAATCTGAAGAGGTACTGCAGACATATTAACTGATAAATTGTTAGGAATGGACTTCATACCCCTTTTTGTTCAAGCAAATTCTCCTTTGTTTCTCTAAGCCTCACTCCTCCACGAGAACGTTCAGGTGAGTTTCACTATCATGGAAATTGGTACCAGAAACAGAAAGAATCCCATCCAAACTCATATGCTTCCACAAATCTGTAGGCTATGCAGCCTAAGATGAAGACAAAGCCTTCCCTGGGCTGCATGTCAAAGACGAGGGTTGCACAGATAATTAGCATCCTTGGAAGAAGAAAATAAAGCATCCTACCTTTTTAAAAATTCCATATATTCGGTATGCTTGATGAGTCCTGTCCTCATCATGATTGTTTGAAAACATTGTCGATCAATGGCCCAGAGTTTCACATTTACGAGAGCTGGAGAAGAGAAAAAGAACACAAACAGGGAAAAATTAGACAATTTCAACCATGAACCACATCATGCAGAGGAGAGGAGGGATTCAGGAGAGGTATGGAGAGGACGAACCTTCATTTACGGCTGATCCCATCACGCTATCCTGTTTTGTTAAGGAGGCAAGTATTCTTACAGGCAAAATGGACTTCGTAATTTTCCATCTAGTATTACTGCCTATTAAGATTCTTGTTGCTCTTCTGTCCTTAGGAAATGGGAATGCCTAAGTACACACTGAAAAAATGTAGTGCTTTCAAAACTATCTGTGAACAAAATCACATGGAGAGAAAGAAAAATTCACAATTAATAACACTCCCTGGTGATTAACCCAGGATGGTGTTAATGACTCAAATGATCACGTTTTCATTGTAAAAAGCAGAGGTGAAAACTCAATCTTCAGGCCTAGAGGTGAATTTAGTATAATAGAAATAATCGCGCAATGATTTCTACATGCAACTCATTTTTACAAATTGTAACCTGTGCCCAAAGTTGTCCTGTGAGGTTCCGTAGATATGTTTGTTGAATTTTAATTTCTAATCTCTTACGTACACAGTCTTTGACAATAATAGTGTTGAAATGGAATACCACAGAAGTTCACCATTTGATCTATTAAGCACACAACTAAGAGACAAGTTTGGAAAAAGATGCTATAGGGTAACAAAACGATGTAATAAGATAAACTTAGATTTTAAAAGAATACACTAGAAGTCTCCATAACCGAATCTGTGTGATGGGCATACAAGATGCTTATTGAACTATGCTCTCTGTTTTTATGTATGTTTGCAAATTTTCACAATAGAAAATATATTTTTTTAAAGATTTCATTTATTTATTCGACAGAGATAGAGACAGCCAGCGAGAGAGGGAACACAAGCAGGGGGAGTGGGAGAGGAAGAAGCAGACTCATAGCGGAGGAGCCTGATGTGGGGCTCGATCCCATAACGCTGGGATCACGCCCTGAGCCAAAGGCAGACGCTTAACCGCTGTGCCACCCAGGCGCCCCCACAACAGAAAATATTTTAAGTTAGCACACAAATGAAGAAAGCCAATTCACAGATCATACCCGTGGGGGATGGGATAAGTAAGGACCATGCAGGGGTTGGAGCAAGACAAGGGACTAGAGACAGTTTATAGTTTAATGGACCAAACATGGAAAAATTGAGGACAATTCTCTCACTAAGCCCACTGAATGTAATGGATGGACATCTGCGGTAGGGGACAGGGGCAGAGTATTAGGCTGCAGGTGTGCCACGTGGGGAGGGGCTATGAGGAACACAGAGCACAGAGGGAAACATGAGAAAGGACATATGTTCTACAGTAAAGCGCTATCTTTGAATTTTACCTAATTTTTCCTCACAGAATTGTTGGAAGCTAAGAAACTAGAACGTGACTTCTCCCTTGGCCTGCTCTTTTATTGGAGAAAAAAGGTGCTCAGTTAATGAGGAAATGAACAAAGCAGCAAAGGCTGGTGTGCTCGTGGCTCCATGCCCGGCAGCCTTTAAAAATGAACCATCAAAAACAACACTCAAGGCACAGGTGCTCTCCAGCTACATTCTAGTGCCTCGGCTGAATGCAGGCTCCTTTCCAAAACACCTGTTCACTTGAAACAAACTGTATGACTGGATGACATGACCATGAAGGATTGCCAATTTAGGAAAAGATTCGCCAGAAGGAGAGTCTTTTAGAAATGGCAGGAGCTGAGCTAGGAGAGAGATGGAGGAGGGGAAATTGGGTGGGGAGAGCACAAGAGCAGGGCTGGGAGGGGGCCAGGGACTCCAGGCAGGGATACCACAGACCTAAAAGGCTGAGACTCTGTGGGGTTGCTCCATATATATTTTTTTAATTTGGGGGGGTGTGGGGAAGGAGCGTGCGTGTACACAAGTGGGGGCAGTGCAGAGGGAGAGGGAGAAGCAGGCTCCCCGCTGAGTAGGGAGCCACGTGTGGGGTTCGATCCCAGGATCCTGAGATCATGACCTGATGTGAAGGCAGACGCTTTACCCACTAAGCCACCCAGGTACCCTGGGGTTGCTCCATAATTTGAGAGCAGGTTGCTGCAGGGGGGCCTGGAAACCAGGCATAGGAAGCAGGGATTCATGTGATGACCAACAGAAGGCTACCAGCGATCTTAAAACAAAGGAAAGAACCAGAAGTTAAGAATATACCATAGATACATCAAAAGTGTCTGAATGCTTACTAGAAAAAAACAATTCTGTATTCACCATCATTCTTAATGGTTCCTAGGTATTTCCAGTATACAAAGTCTTCCTCCAAAGGATGAATTAGGATACACCCATTTTATTTTAATAATAGTGGCAATGCAAGCAGTTGCACTATTAAATACATCCATCCTGCCTGTACCTCAAAGGACGAAGCAGAAGGTCTCAGGGAAGTCAAGCATGCATACACGGGAAGGCCCTGCCCAGGGCACAGGCTTCACCAGCATCCTCCCTGCAGCAGCGTATGAAAATTTCTATTACAGGCTCTTCCACCGAGAGAGCATCACAGTGATAGCTGATAAAGACTCATCTAAGAGGGGCATAAATTGGATTCAGAAGCACCCGAGTCAAGCAGAAAACAGACCAGCACCATTGCTGCCAAACAACACTTGCTGTAAAAACCACAAGACAGAGAGGGAATAGGACAGAAACGGAGGAAAATGGTCCTGGGAATATGTTGCATGCACAGTTTCAAACAAGAAGTAGTCAGTACCAAGCAGAGGCCACGGTACTATGAGTTAAGTGAGGAGGGTCTCCGGTGGGGGCGGGGGTTGGGGGCGGGGTGGTGTGGTGTGTGTACAGGCATGCACACATGTGTTGTGACCAAGTTCTTTGCAACAGTTTGAGTCTGAGTTCAGACTAGGAGGCCAGGCCCTGTCCCTCGTCCCTCCTGATGAGCCAGCTTTCTGCCCCATCTGTCACCATCTGTAGCACGTTACCCATATCGCTATTATCTCTGTGTCTAGATCAGGTTTCCTTAAGTTGGTACGTTACCCCCAGAGAAAAGTCCATATCTCACTTCTTTTAACTTCTCCCCACTCAAGAAATTAGCTTTTCATTTGATAAGCATTGGATTGGGTCTGTTAATTAATGTAATTTACGTACATAAAGTTGACCTAAAAAAAAAAAAAAGGCAAGCCCAGGTGGACTCTAATGTTACATTAGAATATCTAAAGTGAATTAATCAGGCCTCATAATCCATGTATTGAAAGATGAGCTCTAAAAGTCCACAGAATCCAGTCATTTCATTTTATCTTGTGATTCCTATTTACATGGGCTACTGGAATGCCTCTAAGTGAAACGGTTTCAGATATCTTGCATGATAATGAACATGGCTTGACTAGATTGCGAATTTGTCCATGACCTTGGGCGAGATGCCAAAACCTTTTCTGTATTCAGCCAATATACCTATTAGTCAAGTCAGCATTTCACAGGTGGGCAAGCATGACTAATAATCACCTTGCCTTGTTATCAAGAATGTGGTATTATCTGAGCTGTGATTAACGTCTTGCTTCTTCAATAGCCGGCTGGAGTGTAAGTCTAGCACTTCCATAACTTACCATTTGAAAAAAAAAAAATCTTTCCATGTACCTTTGATTTAAAATGGTATATTAATCTCTGTAGGGAAAAGGCACTTGACAAATAAAGTGCCTGTGATTTTCACCCTAATGATTACAGTTGAACATGTAAGTCTCAAGGGCATTAGGCATAGAAAGTGTTGGGAACGGGAGCTTTCCTTTTTTTCAAGTATGTAAAATTCTCTGCTGAAACGACGATCATTTCTTCAGCTTAAGGACCCGTTGAACTCAGAGGCAAACAGGCCAATTCCCATTCCTCTGAGGTCTCTAAGTGTACGAGTCCATTAAGAACACCTTCAAATAGGCAACCGTTAGCCCTGAACTTGCTTGACAAAGATGACCACAGAGGGGGAGCCACGAAACTGTGCTAGACTCTCAGCACAAATCTGGGCTTGGCTTAAATTCTATTGGGGAATCCACCCACTGTGCAATTCAAATTTTGGACGAAAGCCGAGAAAGCATGTGTGGGTATACAACACTTAAAATCGCCAATATCTATTTGGCCCATATTTATTCTCTACCAATCTAGCCAACGCTGGTGCTACATATAGGGGGGAGAAAACAAATGTATAGCTCCTGCCTTTAAGCAACTTGTGATCTAGTACAGAGGCCACCAAACCTTCTTCCCTGCCACACTGGGCCCGTGGTCAGTTTTTATACAGCATGTAGCTATGAATGGGTTTTCTATTCTCAAATGGCAGAAATTCTTAAAAAGAAAAATTTCATGACCCATGAGAATTATCGGACACAAATTTCAGTGCCAATGAAACATCTGATTGGAACACAGCTGCGCCCATTTGTTTCCATATTGTCTCTGGCTGAATGGAGTTGTTTTGACAGATAGTATCTGGCCCTTTACAGGAAAGACGTGTCATCTCCTGGTCTCTTGTAATCGAACAACACATCAAGAGTGAGTACGAGCAGGGGGGAAGTATCCAGGCTGTGAGTACACAGCTCAGGCCTCCCAGACTCCCCTACTCCCTGTGGGGAAGAGCTGAGAAGGGCTGATTCAAGGCTCTGCAGAAGCCCATCTTCTAAGCCATGGTTCTTCACCTGGTGCTACAGACATAATAGGTCTCCCCCCAAATTCAAAAGTTAAAGGCTTAATGCCCATCATGATGGTATTTCAAGACAGAGTCTATGGGAGGTACATAAGTTCTGGTAATAATTCCAGTGGGGCAGGGCTGGGGGGGGGATTCCCCACACCAACAAGCAACTCTTAGGACACCAGTTTGATGTTCTACAATTTAACTCAATTCTGACACTATCTACCCAGAGATGGCATCAGACTCTGAAGTTAAGGTTCACTCTTGGAAAACTGCTCCCCTCCTCCTACCTTGAGATGCCAATCGACAGTCCCTGCACTTGCCAATAAGGACATGGAGAGATGTACATCACCATTACACATCAGGCAAGTGCAAATCAAAACCACAATGAGATGCCACTTCACACCCATTAGGATGGCTATTCTTAAAATAAGTAGGTGTTGGCAAAGATGTGAACAGATTAGAACTCTCATGCATTCTTCGTGGGAATGGGAAATGGTGGAGATACCATGGAAAATGGTAGAGAGGCTCCATAAAAAAATAGAGACTTAGCATAAGATCCAACAATCAATCCTGCTTCTAGATATATACCCAAAGGAATTGAAAGCAGGAACATGAATAGTTCTTTGTACACTAATGTTCACAGCAGCATTAGTCACCATAGTCAGAAGGCTGAAATAACCCAAACGTCCTTTAAAGGATGAATGGATATCCAAGATGTGGCCCATACATACAATGGAAGATTATTCAGCCTTAAGAAAGGAATGAAGATCTGATACATGCTACATCATGGGTAACCACCATGGTAACCAAGAAAATGTCCTACTAAGTGAAATAAGCCAGACACAGAAAGACAAGCATTGCATGATTCCATTGTCATGAGGCACCTAGAATCATCTGATTCGTAGAGACAGCAAGTAGAATCGTGGTTACCAGGGGCCGGGGAAGGGGATAGGGAGGTGGTGCTTGATGGGGACAGCTTCAGTTCAGGATGAGGCAAGATCCCCCCAGAGGGATGGTGGTAAGGGCTACACAACAATATAAATGTACTTAATGCCACGAAATGGCACATCTAAAAATGGTTCTAGTGGGTTATAGATTACATACATTTTACCACAATGAACAAAAAGTTGATCAAAGGATTTACTTTGCCCAATACAACATGTTTCATGTTTTGATTTTTAATTTTCCGCGACACACTCACCAATATTTAAAGAAAGACACTGACACGTGGTATTTCCAAGACAAAGTTCAAATTCCATAGGCAGAACTAGTGGCATTTCCCACGTCTCCCCATCCTCAGGCTTGGCCCACACCCTTCACATTAATGCCTATCTGCCCCAGGCCCTGCTCATGCTGATGTTCATCCCCGAAACTAGAGGGACCTTCTACCCTCTTGCCTCCTAAAATGCTCATTCATCCCGGCAAGGCTCAGCTCAAAGTTACTTTTATTCTTTTCCCTTTTCAGATATTTCCAAGTATTTTGCGAGCTTGTTTATATTTCCCTAGCCCTTGATAATTTTAAATATGTGCTGTCCAATAGGATAGCCACTAGCCATATGTGGTCACGGAGTCCTTAAAACAAGGCTGATGGACATTGTAATGTGCTGTCTGTGTAAATTACACACAGAATATGGAAGACTCTGTAGGAAAAGAACATAAAATATCTTATAATTTTATATTGATTACTTGTTAAAAAATATTTGATGTATTAAGTAAAAATGTACTCTAAAAGTTACGCTTTTTTGCTTTTTAGTTTATTTTAGTTTTTTTATGGTTGGCGCACAACGTGATATTAATTTCAGGTGTACAACATCGTAATTCAATTTCTCTATATGTTATGCTATGTTCACATATGTAGTTACCATCTGTCACCATACAACAAAAGTACAGTATCAGTGAAGATATCCCCTGTGCTGTACCCCTCCTCCCCAGGACTTCTTCATTCCATTACTGGAAGCCTATCCCTCCCCCCCCATTCACCCCTTTTGCCCAACCCCGCCCCTCTTCCCTCTGGTAATCATCAGTTTGTTCTCTGTACTTATAGGTCTGATTCTGCTTGCTTGTTCATCCATTTGTTTGTTTGGGTTTTTTGTTTTTAGAGTTATGAGCAGAATCATACGGTATTTGTCTCAGTCTGACTTATTTCACTTAGCAGGATACCTGCCAGGTCCACCCATGTTGTCACAGATTGCAAGATCTCATGCCTTAAGGCTGCATAATATTCCATTTTATCCTTTTTTTTTTTTAATGTCACTCAAGTTGGATGAGTAAAATCTGGGTGAGGGGGTGTATTTACCTTTTGTGAGCTAGCTCATATTTCACATTAACAAAGTGAATTTTTTTTATTTTAATTTTTTTTTATTATATTATGTTAGTCACCATACAGTACATCCCTGGTTTCTGATGTAAAGTTCGATGATTCATTAGTTGCGTATAACACCCAGTGCACCATGCAATACGTGCCCTCCTTACTACCCATCACCAGCCTATCCCATTCCCCCACCCCCCTCCCCTCTGAAGCCCTCAGTTTGTTTCTCAGAGTCCATAGTCTCTCATGTCTCATTCCCCCTTCTGATTACCCCCCTTTCTTTATCCCTTTCTTCCCCTACCGATCTTCCTAGTTCTTATGTTCCATAGATGAGAGAAATCATATAATTGTCTTTCTCTGCTTGACTTATTTCACTTAGCATTATCTCCTCCAGTGCCATCCATGTTGCAGCAAATGTTGAGAACTCGTTCTTTCTGATGGCTGAGTAATATTCCATTGTATATATGGACCACATCTTCTTAATCCAGTCATTTGTTGAAGGGCATCTCGGCTCCTTCCACGATTTAGCTATTGTGGACAATGCTGCTATGAACATTGGGGTGCATATGGCCCTTCTCTTCACTACATCTCTATCTTTGGGGTAAATACCCAGTAGTGCAATGGCTGGGTCATAGGGTAGCTCAATTTTTTTTAAGGGACCTCCACACTGTTTTCCAGAGTGGCTGTACCAACTTGCATTCCCACCAACAATGTAGGAGGGATCCCCTTTCTCCACATCCTATCCAACAATTGTTGTTTCTTGCCTTGTCAATTTTTGCCATTCTAACTGGCGTGAGGTGGTATCTTAGTGTGGTTTTGATTTGAATTTCCGTGATGGCTAATGATGCTACAGATAAAAGACTGGTATCCAAGATCTACAAAGAACTTCTCAAACTCAATACGCAAGAAACAAATAAACAAATCATAAAATGGGCAGAAGATATGAACAGAGACTTTTCCAATGATGACATACAAATGGCTAACAGACACATGAAAAAATGTTCAAAATCATTAGCCATTTTATCCTTTTTTTAATGTGATTACCAGAAAATTTGACATTACATATATTGCTTACGTCACGTTTCTATCAGTCCGTACTGCTCTGGAATAGCAATACTCATCATTTCTTCACATGCTTTTCTTGTTCTTTAGGATGGCACAAATTCAGAGCTCACCAAATATTTTTCAAATTGAATTGCGTGTGTGTGTGTGTGTGTGTGTATGTGTGTGTAACATTCTGTCCAAATAAAATCCATTTCTATCCTACTTCATAGGAAAATCACCAGAGACCATCAAAGTCCCTATGGGGAGAAACCGTTTTGAGTGTGAAGCTATGTCTGACCATCCTTCCCCTGCAGTGAACATCAGTGTTCTGACAAGGATTCCAGAGTAACTTATTCTTCCCCATGTCAGCCCCTGTCTGCAAGAAACATTTTCAGAGAATAGGTGGGTCTCATTTGCAACTTTCCATTGATCCATACTTTGTCTAAGTGGACTGGAAGCTTCTGAGGGCTAAATGCATGAGAAAGGACAAGGAAAGTTGTCACGAGCTCACACTAGAACTTCACCTTCCACATTTGAGAGTGCCAGCTCACACCATAAGGGTGCTTTACTACAGGCTCAAGTGCTCCCAGAAGTTTCATTTTACCACCACCCCCATCTCCCAATCCTTGAATCATCTGTGATCCTTCAGACACGCAGAGTGACAGATCAGATGCTTGGAGGGGGTCCATGCAGCCCACAACTTCTTCCCAACATTATTAAGGCATATGTGAGCCTGAAGTCAGATTCCAACTGCCAGAATGTTCTGAGACAAATGCTTCATATTTAGAAAAGGCCATTTGTTGTGTCCAATGCATCTGGAATACAATGAAGTCTCCATTGTACATTAATTTCCTCACCGTAAGTATGGAGGTGATATTGTAAACTTTCTTGCCTAGAAAAAGTATGTATTCTATTAAGATAATGGATTGTAAAGTTGAACACTGCAGCTAATCATTGCATTATAAACTTAGAAAAATCATTAACAGTGTCACCATGTCAGCATGGCAGCTACCTCAATGAAACCAACAGAATTGGCTTACAATTCTCTACATTCTGCTCAACTTTATACTTCATTTCAAGTAACCAATAAGGCCAAGTGGTGACTTTTGGAAAATACGAAAACATGAGCTATCATAATTTTTACTCTCAAATGTTAAGGATACTGCAAGGACCAAATGAATGTTGATATTTTTAATACAGATAGGATACTAATGGGATGATTTTGAGTACCACTGTTGAACATTTACTCTAGGACATAAGAACTTGATGTCTGTTGCATTTATGTTAGTTTATCCTATATTCGTTGTGTGATATATTCTTATCCCCTTTCTATCAATATGGGAACAGAGTCTCAAAGAGACTAAGTTTACTGTTCAGTCATACATTAGTGGGGCTACTGTCATTCTGACTCCGAAGCCTGGGTTCTATTTACGGACACATACATGCTTCTGAAACTGGGGTAAGAGTATCTGCGTTCCTCATTCTGTTTTTCTGTCCCATTTAACCACCCTACCCATGGTCATTAAATACTTGGAAATCAAAAGAACAAGAGGGAATATATATTTCCATTGATTAATAATTGAGGTGAGGAGGACTTCAGCATCTGGAGAATTCCAGCCAGAAGCCTGTAAACACTAAAACCTAGGAGCTGATGACTAACAGGTTCTGGGGGTGCAAAGCTAGGGCTGGGGGCTATGGCGACAGGGAATTCCCCAAGTGTCCCAGTCTTTCCCCATGCAGTCGTTGTTCCCGATACATTGTATCATCTTACATCTGTCAAACCAAAGGGCAATTATTTAGAAACCTGTAGACACCTAGCTCAATAAAATTCGGTAGTGGGGGCTGGGGGTTGCAAGGAAGGGTGCAGGAATACCCAAGCAAATAAACAAACCTGAAGTCATCGGAAACAACCACAGCATGAAGCAAAGACCAGGTATGGTGGGGGAAAGAACAGGAAGAAATGGGGGAAGGAACCCCTACAAAACAGGTGGCTTTCTGTGTAACTCAGATCCAAATAGGGACCAAGAGCGAAGGTGAGGGGCAGAAGACCCACAGGTAATAGCAGAGTTGTAGAAGACTAAAACGCTACTGGTTCTGTTTAGTGAAGTTTAGTAAAGATCACACCATCGTTTGGGGAGTTACTTGCAGAGAAACAGAGGAAGAATCGATTCTAGTCATTGCTGGACCTTTCTAAGTACTCATTCTCATCCTGTCACTCCACACACAAAACATTCAATGGCTCCCTACTGCCAATAAAGCAAAACACCTCCACCCTTGCACTTAATCCATATTTAGAGCAAAGTACCTTCCTAGTTTCATCTCGTACAATCCCTTAAACACATTTGTTTCATCCCATGATTCTAATGTCCAGCTTCCAAACACACCCTCTCTTTCCCTGCTCTCAGTTCTTGGATCCAATTATTTTTCTCTACTTATGACAATTCTAGTAGCTCTCCAAGTCCCAGTTCAAAGATCACTTTCTCCATGAAGACTTTCCAGTTCACTCCAGCTAGAACTCAGTCAGTGAGTCAATCTGTGTGTGTGTGTGTGAGAGAGAGAGAGAGAGAGAGAGAGAGAGAGACAGACAGAGAGAGAGAGAGAGAGAGAGAGAGAGAGAGACTTCTGATTGTGTCTCCATCGTGGCTATCACAGTTCTGCCTGGCTTCACAGGTATTCATGTATATATGATTTACATCACACTACAGTCTTATTGTGAGGTCTTCACAGTACCAATCAAAAGTTGTAGGGTAAGTAAGGGACTAGGTTTCAAGTGGGATACAATCTGGAGAAAAGATGAAGCCACAGAGGATATTCAGTGTGGGTAAGAGGGAAAACTCAGTAACTGTCCTAAAAGATTCGATGGGGTTTATTAGATACTGAGTAAATTCAACAGAGCTGTTTTAAGTGAATTAAGGGCTGGTCTGAAGTCATGAGCTGGGAGACGATTACTGCAAACATCCTACGTGTTTGCATTTACGGAGACTTCACCACATGCCAAGAACTCTACTAGGTACCAGTGACACAACGATAAACAAGACACAGACCTTGAAGCAAACTTTGACTTTTCCTCCTAATTCACACACGCACTTGATGCCAATAGCCTTAATTGCTCCATCTCAAGCCAAATTGGAGCCAGCCCACCATGCACTGTTTCTGGTGGACGAAGAAGCAATTCCTTCTGACTTGTCCAGGAAAGAACTACACCAGTAATTAGAATTCACAGTGTTGGTAATTAAGACTCGATGTAAAGCCAGAAGGAGTATCACACGAAGAAGCTTCCCATTGCAGGAAGTGCTCTGGTAGACTTGCTACAATGGGGGAGAGAAGATTCCTGAATCAGACAAGGTGAATTGGTGGGACGCCTGAATCACTCCGTTGCTTAAGCGTCTGCCTGCCTTTGGCTCAGGTCCCCCTGAGCAAGGAGCCCACCTCTCCCTGTGCCTGCTGCCCCCCCTGCTTGTGCTCTCTCTGAAAATAAATAAAATCTTAAAAAAAAAGAAGAAGAAGAAGAAGGTGAAATGGATCACCTCAAAGGAGCAACTGAAGCAGGAGCTAATAGATCCCTATGGAGAGCAGAGAGGCCTAGATCTGCATGAAGTACAGGACGATATTATCTTGAGACAACAGCCCCCCCCCCCATATGGGGAACTGTACAAAAGGATGGTAGTTTAGTGATAAGCAAATGTCTAGAGAAAGGGTAGTACCATTTGTTGACTTTAATGCAGGAAATGGAGACTCAGTCAATTTATGCACAAACTTCAAGACTCAGGAAAGTGGAAAGGGGTGGGGGAGCACGAGAGTGCAGGCTGGAGAGTGAAAACCAGCCATGTGGGGCCTGGCCTGTGTGAGTATCTTTACACCACAGAGGAACTGTGGTACCTGGGACAAGTAGTTTAGGCTTCATCAGACTATTTGAGGAAACAGATAATAACAGGGCCTCGTGAAACTGCTTTCAGATAGGAGTCAGATGACTGCGTAGACGCACAGCAGGATATCAGGCACCTAAGACGCTCTTCACTCCTGGATGTCCTTCCGTGATGTGACCATCTTACAAACGCTCAGGAAACGGAACCCTATAGGGTATGGACATTGAATTCTGAGAAAGTTGAAAGACAATCAAGGTTTGGAGCAGTCATGAAGTTGACTCACTACCTCCAATAATAGAAGGAAACATCACCCCTGAACTGCACACAGGTTTAGGCAGGTGCCCAGGTTAAGAGGGAAATCAAGGTAAGACGGAGAGTGTGTTACTACATTGTCAAAGACAAGAAGGCTGACTTATAGCAGCACAGAGCGCTTTGAAAGCTACAAGTATGTCTTGTTCATCTTTCTATCCCCAGCGTAGTGTATTCCCAGGTCCTGACACATGGTAAAAAGCCAATCAATGTTGGCTGAATGAGCAACTCCTACATATTCCTGCCTGACACTTTTAGGGACAAATGTCTCACGACTCTTCATTTCTGGACAGTTCTTAATTCTATTATAAAAAAAGCCTTCCGTGATTTAATGGAAGTCAGAGCCCAGGAAAATTCTAGAATTGAATATTATTGAATAGATGGCTTGTAACACTTTAGAAAAGCAAACAGAGGCTGGGTAGCCATTGCACTCTAACGAGGTTCATTTCCAATGGGCTCTTCTGTACAGAGAGGGTCCAGAGCACATCAGCAGGCTCCAAATGGCATATTTTGGGCTCAAGCATCAACTTCCTTCTCTGGCAAGTTACTGAGCTGGTTTTGCTGACAGCTCTTACGGTGACACAATTTCCTACAGGTTGGCACATTCGAACAGTGTGCATAATTCAAAAATATCAGCACATACTTGGTAAATGTCACTGCACATCTGTGCATAACAACAGATTTTAAGCCTGGAATCTCATTAAGGAAATGGGGATTACATCTGTAAGTCCTCTCATCAGTTGGATAGGCTGCATCCCTAAACACTACGCCAAGATGTTGAAAACACAGGCTTACATATTTGCTGGAAGGCAAGTAAACATCTTCGAGAAGTTACACTAGTAACTTTCCCTTACAAGTTAACTATGGGACTTCAACTCAGAAATCAAGTCTCCCAAAAGGGCTTCCCTTTTCCCAGTTCATTCTTAAATCCTAATGTTTCTCTTTTTCAAACAGTGTGTCTATATGCTAGAAGCCATACAGTTGATGAATTTTTAATTAATCTTATTTCTTGAGGGCGAGAAGCCTTAAGGTCCTAGGTCTATTAGCCCCCTGCTGTATCTCCCCAACAGAGCTCACCGTTGATGGGCTTCAAAAGCTTCCTATTTTCCTCATATACCTCTCCATCACCTGAGTTCATTGCCACCTGAAGGCTAGACTCGACCGCCATAATTTATGATCCCTTTCAAGTCCTCACATAAATATGAAAACCAACGCTCATCTAGGTCCCATTAAGAAAGTATATGACACAGCTGGTTTAAAAGCAAACAAAACAAAACAAAAGACAAAACAAACAAAAAACAGAGGCAGGGTGCTTGGGTGGCTGAGTCAGTTAAGCGTCCGAGTCTTGGTTTCAGCTCAGGTCATGAGCTCAGAGTTGTGGGATTGAGCCCTGGGTTGGACTCCATGGTGGCATGGAGTCTGCTTAAGATGCTCTCCCACCTTCTGCCCCTCCCTGCCTTCTCCTGCTCTAAAAAGCAAAAAACAAAACAAAAACGGAGGCAATACTACTTCACATTTATTTGCTAGGCACTGGTAAAGTTTGAAATAGGTCTCTTTTGGCCCATGTCCTCTTCAGTCAATTATGTGTAATTCTCTAATTCTGACAGAATTTTGGAAAACCTCATCAGGAAAGGGAGTTCTCGGTCTCCTCCGCTCCAGATGAAGTGGATGACATCAAGAAATGTCAAGTGAGCTCAGCTGTTTCACACTTTCAAAACTGTCTACTTTGGGATATTAGGAGAACGCCATTTTCCTTCTTGTGATGTTGCTCATCTGAAGTCGCACCGTGTGGCAAAGAAAAAGGAACGATTAGCAAAATGAGTTTCAAGAGACCTGAATGCAGAGGTTGGCTGGGCTATTGTGCAATATGGAAACTGATATTTCTTATATGTTCACAGATGAAAGCAGCAGTATCACCTGTCTTTTACAATAGGATGATCGGTTTCTTCAGGAGAAAGAAAAATCTAGATTTCTAGAAGGAAGATCCTCTCCTTAAACACACTAACCTTTCTTCCCTTTCTTGTGTGAAGCCTCATTTTCACACAGTGGCACCAACTATGAACGCATGGAAGGGATATTCAGAGGGCAGTCTGGCCACCTAACAAGCTGCCCCTGGTCAGCAGAATTGTGCCAACTCCTTCAGCAAATGATGCCGGACAAAGTGTAGCCTATTACTTGCTTACACACCATTTAAGGATGTATATTAACTAAAAAGAGGTGAAGATTGGCGTGAACGTATGCAGCAGAGTCACTTCTCAACTTCTGAGCCTGACCACAGCTGGGGTTGCGTGGGCACGCTGGGCCAGCCAGCAGCAGCTCTTCCTCGGGGAACCACCCTGCTGGGCGCGTCCATCCCGGAGCCTCAACACTACCCTCCTCTCTGTATTCCTCATCCTCCCTTCCTCTCTTCTGAGTCTGTGATCAATCAAGTTATGTTTGTGCATAAGCCAAACTGAGTCTAGTCCCCGTCCGGAGCCCCAGAAGGAATCCTGAACTCCTTACAAATTGCTAATTCTGTCATGATCACCAGACAAACTCACATACTCACAATACAGAAAGGAGAAATTAAAATCTTTAAGCCATTTGAATAGAATTGTATAATTTTCAGAGAACTTCCATATACTGTATAAATAGTTGTAATTTTTGAAATAATACTTAGATAAGTTATTTCATTTTAGCAGTTAAAACAGCAGCAGCAACCACACCAAAGGTACAGAGATATTGAGTGGTTTATAAAGATAATCCAGCCAGATGCTGACAGCTACGGAAGTCACCTTCCCAGGATCTTTCAGGGGCATTCTTAATCCAAGTATCACCTAAGTTTAATCACCATGACCAAAAATACTCGGATCAAATGTGGTACTCATTTAAGATTTGCATTTTTCAAACTTAAGTTTGAAATACACTACATTTATATAGATTATTTCTATATAAACTGCCTAATATCAGATACATTTCTAGTTGACACAATCTAATTCTTGAAAGTTACTTCTGAATGGTTAAGGATTTCACTGAGTAGATTTAGAAGCACCAACACATAAAGAGAAAGCAGTATTAAAGTCATAAGTGAGGCTTGAATCTGTAAGTTATTGGTCCCACCAGTAAATATTTAGGAAATAATAAACACCAGGTACTGTAGATATCATGCAAATAATACAGATAGATTGCCTGTCTTCTAGGCGCATACAGTGGTTAAGCGGAGGACGGCAAGCTAAGAAACACCACTGAGGAGTGGTGAGTGCCAGGCTCACCTGGCAGGTTCACAACGTGTGTGGGGAGCTTTTATCAGGTGTACCTAATCCAGCCCCAGGGGGAGAAAACACTTCCCTGAGCAAAGAGCACTTAATGAGGTCTGGAGAAGGGTAATTTGTCCCAGTGAAGGAAAGAAAGTCTGGACGAATCCCTGATTAAATGAAGCAAAACTTGACTAGACAACTTTCAAAATATGAGGCACCTGGGTGGCTCAGTCGGGTAAGCATCTGACTCTTGATTTTAGCTCAGGTCCTGATCTCAGGGTCCTAGGACTGAGCCCTGCATCAGGCTCCGCGCTCAGCAGGGTGTCTGAGAATTCTCTCTCCCTCTGCCCCTCCCCCTGCTCTCATGCTTGTGCATGTGCTCTCTCAAATAAATAAATCTTTAAAAAAAATTCCATTTCTTCCTTCTTTTCATTCGACTCCATCCCCAGAAGAGAAGAGACGCTCTTCATTCAGCTCAAGGTCATACATTCCTGAAACACAATGCAAGGTATCTCTACGCCTCCCCACTCAGTTCAGAAACAACAAATCCATCACCCGAGAGGCTGTCGATTTTGTAGCATTTTATAGACTCTAGCCATGATGGTAGACCTCAGCCAAAAATCCAGTGTCAAGAAACTCTCCAGTTTCTGACTTCACGGATTCACTCCATTCTGATAGTAGTGATTACCCCATGCATCCTAACACTACCATCAGGTGCACACTTCTAGGGATTCCAAACCTGTTTTCTTAGGTATAATTAATACCACCTGCTTTAAGGATGTAGCAAAGCATGAGAAATGGAGACCATACAGTTCAGGATCCATAACCCATGTGCTACAACCGCTTACAGATACATTACCATGTTTTGAAGATAAAATAGTTATCTTGAAAACAACAAAAACCCAGTTATCATCTTAACCTATCAGCCTATTTATCCACATTGGCTGAATGAGCCATCCCCAAATCACTGACAAAAGGAGCCTACGCCCTCTTTCTGTCCTATGCCCTCATCAACGTGGGCTTATGTTTCTAAACATCGGAGTGTATGTTGTCTGTTCCGATACACATGCACACTAGCATCTGGTGGACAATAGCCAT
This sequence comes from Ursus americanus, assembly GCF_024610735.1. NCBI lineage: Eukaryota > Metazoa > Chordata > Mammalia > Carnivora > Ursidae > Ursus > Ursus americanus. Next base: position 77,069,739 of record NC_142132.1, read on the forward strand.
CTGCTGGAGAGTGACCCAGGTCATGTATAGTCTAACGTGAAGGATGCTCAGTTGGGAGAAAATCAACAGAACCAGCCTCAGTCTTGAACGTTTCTTGTATCTTGTTTCCACCCAGTACTGCCCAACAGAAACTTGAAACCGTCACTGTAAGTCAATTACACAAAAAAGAGGCATTGATCGGTCATAGGCTGCATTTAAGAAGGAAGACAGGAATAGGTCTTAGGAGTCCAATTTCACCCTTGGGAGTTTCTTTTTCCTGATTCTTTCAGCTTCCCTGGCCAGTGTTCCCTTGGAATGGTTTTTCTTTCCTTATTTTTCCAATCAGGGAACAGTGACAGAGAGGAATAAAAACACGTCAAAGTAGAAGTGGAGAGACGGAGACGCAAAGGACTTTGGCAACTAAAGACCAGAGTTTGTATCCAAAGGCACCACTGTCCTTCCCCTCGCCTCCCCTTGTCACCGTAGGGTTTTTTTTAGGGCATAAATGAAAAATACCAAGAAGAAATGAAAGAGCTACTCCTGGGGAGAACTTGAGATTGCCCCCAATGTGTTTATGTACAAATAATCAAATTTCAATTTTATGGCTTATGGAGGAAAAAGGAGTAACAACCCCGGTGAGCAACCTGGAGTCTAAGAAATGTGAAGAGCATTTATTTTAATTAGTCATGGTCTTCACACTAACTGCTCTCCTGTCACAAGTTCTCCTTCCATCTGTAACACATTTGTCCTTTCAATAATGAAAGGGGAGAGGAGAGGCAAAAAAGAATACTTTTTATTCCAAAAACTATGACCATTTTTAAAGCTAAATTATTGACCATCTAATTGACGCTAATGAAATTAGCATCGATTATACAGTCAGATCTGGACTTGGGAAATTGATCCTCATTTCATCGGGAACAGAAGTTCCATCCTGTAATCGCATTCTGGGGTAGAGGCCTAAATACAGCACGGGGGAGAAGGGTAGGCTGTCGGAAGCAGGGAGGCAGACATCCCCCCATAATCGAACCCAAGCTCTGGGGTACGCTCACAGCTCGGTCAGGCTGCTCCAGTAGGTAGCAAAGCTGCTAGGACCTCGGGACTCGTGCCCGATGTAAAACATAGCAGTGCGGACTTAAAACAGCACAACTCTTCTACTTTTTCTAGAAATCTCCCAAGATAAAACGGTTCATTCTTCCTGGTAGAGAGGAGGTGTTCTGTGCTTTATTTTTTAAACTTTATAAAAGACAAGCAACCCGTGCTTCCATTTAAGGGCACCAGAGCACACATTAGCTGCTGTCAGTCAGATCGGGTTGCGGGGCTCAAGGGCTGCACGGAAACGTCGGGCGGAAAGGCCCCCCATGGGCAGTTGGCAAGAAAGCTGCTCCAGTCCACGTCAGGCCTGGTGGGAGAGAAAGAAGGGCTGAAGGACACGCCAGACAGCCCAGCCAAGGCAGGCCTGCCAGCGCGGGGTCTCACAAGTAGCAACGGGACACAGTGGAGTGTCCGAAGGGAGGGAGAGTTAGCCAAGATGACAAGGGAGCAAACACCAAAGGCCGCCCTTTCCAAAGAATGCACCCCTTCAGAGAAGATGGTTTCCCTCCCCCGCCTTCTGCGGGACGCTATGCTCCTAGGTTTCTGATAGTGGCTGCTTTTCAAGGAAGCTAAAATTCGCATCAATCACAGATCTTTCTATACATTTATAAACTGTCCCATTTACAAAACCAAGGAATTGTACCTTTTCAGGAAGGCTCAGAGTGTGTGATACCAGAAGCACTAAGGCAGCGGTTCTCAAACCTCAGAGGCCGCTGACACCCCCCTCCTCTCCACCAAGGCTTTTAAAGAGAGTGCTGGGCTCCACCCCCAAGGCATCTTGGCAAGGGCCCTAGAATTTACACACCTAACAATTCCCAGGTGGTGCCAATGGACACCAATGGTCCAGGCACCACATTGAAGAATGATTGGTCTAGAAAAAAGGAATACCTTCATGCCTAGGCTTATGACTGGACCGCAAGCAGCAAGGACAAAGAAAGTAGTGCATACACTTTAATGCTTTTTTTGACATATTCAAAACCTATAGGAAAAATCAGGAGGCAATTTAATTGGGGTAGAATACTGAGTTTTTGTTGTTGTTTTTTCTAAAATAGATTAATTCTATAAGTAAGGGCCTGAGATCTGTGCTTTGAAAACTTAAATGTATGTGAGAATCACCTGGCGACCTTGTTAAAATGTAGGCTCAGATTCTAGAGGTCTGGAGTGGCCCCTGGAGTTAGCATGCAGGTGATTCTTCTAGTGCTGCTGGTCCAGGGACGGCACTTCGAATAACAATGTCTCACTATTTTATAATGAGAAGCAGTGGAGCCCAGCGGGTCTAGAGGGAAGACTCAGGACTCCAGCTGCCTGGATCCAGATCTAAGCTCTGTCACTCACTAGCTGTGAGTTAGGCAAGTTACTTAACTTCCCTGTGGCTCAGTTTCATCTTTAAAATTAGATTAAAGAGGGGCGCCTGGGCGGCACAGTTGGGTTAAGCAGCCGATTCTTGGTTGCAGCTCAGGTCATGATCTCAGGATTCTGAGACTGAGCCCAAGGTGGGGGTAGGGCTCCGCACTGAGTGCAGCAGAGTCCCCTAAAATTTCTCTCTCCCTCTTGCTCTGCCCCTCCCCCACCATGCACGCATGCGCTCTCTCTAGAATAAATACATCTTTAAAAGAAAATAAAATTAGATTAACAAGAGTACCCACCTACAATGCTGTGAGGATAAACAGGTGTCAAGCGCAGTGCCTGACACGGGTACAACAGGGAAAGGAAGCCGCTTCGCTTTTATTAAACCTAGCTGTACATTTGCTTTTTATAGTTTCTTTACAAGTGGTTAAGATTAAGCAGTTCTTGCTTAGGATGGAAGGTGAGTGTCTAAGTTTAAATATTTGACTTGACAGATCTACTTATCTGTGGCTGGTTACTATCACACTGTGTATATTTCTTCAGGCTGTACAATCGTGTCCCTGAAGATTTCAACGAGCCTTTTTCCCCCTTGCATCCAAGGCAGCACTGAACTAAGGTGTGTGTGTGTGTGTGTGTGTGGAGGGGGTTCAGATGATAAGAAGAAGTATGTAAAAGACTTTGCCTAATGTTGCAGACCTAACCGGCGGTGAGTGTTCGCATGTAACTACTTTCTTGTTAGGTCTGTAGAATGGAATTACAAGTTTCCTTAAGGGCTACAGTGCTCACAGACATGCAAAAGCATACTTCCTTCCTCCCACTTTGTCCCTCCAGTAAAGTACTGCTAAATTCAGCTGTGACTACTTACAAGGCCCGGCGCCAGCCTTTGTAGCCCAGGATTAGACTCGAAAGTTCTGGGTGAGCAGCGCCTGGGTGGCTCAGTAGGTTAAGCGACCAACTCTTGGTTTCGGCTCAGGTCAGGATCTCAGGGCTGTGAGATCGAGCTCAGTGTGGAGTCGCCTTGAGATTCTCTCTCTGCCCCTTCTCTCTCTCTCTCTCAAAATAAATAAATGAAATCTTTTTAAAAATTAAAAAAATAAAGTTCTAGACATCTAGACGGTACTGGCTGAATATTTATGAAGAAGAAAAACAATAATTTTCCCTTAACAATATAAAGAGATTTTCAAGGACCCAAACCATAGCTGTTATGATGGTACATTTTGCAATGCCTGTCTGCTTCCAAATGTCAGCGACTAAGACCGTTTCTGTGAGGCTGTCAACAGTTTATTGAAAGGGTAATCTGGGATAATTGCAAAGCCCCGAAGCTGCACCTGCTATAATTTCACTCTTGGCTTTGGGGAAATGGCCTCTTTTAAAATGACAACAGAACAGAATAGCTCTGTAACCAATGGTCTTTCTCCACCTACACTATTCATATTGCAGACCACGAGTATAAACACGCACGCAGACACACTGAGGCACAGGGTGCTTGAAATGACTGAGCTGTCTGGTTTTATAAAAAAAATGCTTTGTAAAGCAGAGAGGGCTTGTGACCCTGAAAAGAAGGAGGAAATTATGTTAAAAAAAAAAAAAGAGAGAATTTTGAATGTGTTTTAGTGACAATTGTTCTCTGCAAAGAACACAGTAATTATTATGAATATCTGAAATACCACTCATTCCAATGAGGCTGAGAAGCCATTTCCAATATCTTTGGGATATATGAAATGCCTTGCCAGAGTTCCAGAATCGTAAAGTAAATTCTGCAATTCTAGGGAGGACAGGCATTCCGTTCGAAGGCTGTACATTTGTATGTCAGTTTTATACCATGGCTCCTCTCTCACATGAATAAAGAAAAAAATAGGCTATCCATTTGGTTTACAAATGAAATGCAAGACTTCTTGTAAGTAACCAAAGCCATGCTTAACGATCTCTCCCCATTAGAAGAAACTTCCCTTCCCATCTGTTAATACATCACAGTCTTTAGCCAAGCATCAAAATGACTTAGAAGAGCAAAAATCAGCCCACTAAACCGTCAATAGGGATTAATTTGAAAAACCTGTGCCAAAGGTACCGGAAATAATTAAAAGCTGCCTATGATTTCATAAGTTACTTGGTATCTCAAGACTACATCATATTTGCATGAATATGTGCATAAAAATATGTATTGTAATAGTTTAAACATATGTATTAAAAAAGATATACTCCTACCTAAGAGTCATTTCCAATGTGGGTATCATACATATCTTTCTCTTCCCCTTCCCCAAACTGGACATAAGCAGATTACTTTAATAAAATTTATAAACACAAGAATACATTTTACATATTTTATCCAACAAGAAATGGTAACATGAAATCTTCTCTCAGCTGTAGGAATGGGGAACAGAGGAAGCATCTGGGAGATCCCAGCGGTGGGCATGCAGCATCGTATCTTTTTAAAGTAAATAAATTAAAAATGAGTGCACAGGATTGATTCACAGGTAACTTTTCACAAATAAAGGCTTGCATTGAAAGACAAATACAGCATAGTTCTAAATATATTTGCACAATCTTATTAGAATAAAATCTTTGTTTATTACAAATAGCCAAAATCAAATGTATTTAGCAAGACAAGTTCCAGAACAATAAATGTATATTATACTTAACACACATTATTGAAAAGATTCTTTGACCATGATTCAGGCTCAAACAACTTTATTTTCTTCTGTAGAAGGAGAATAACGAACTCTGCCCTATTTCTCTCAATCATATCAGATAATGAACGCAAAAGCACTTGGAAAATTACCATATACGATACAAGCACGAGGTAGTTATAAATCCTTGCTAATCATCCCCTCAAAGCTTACACTGCATATGCCTTGCATTTTGCACAGGCTCCCTTAGACAGTTGTCTTGTCATCTCAAAACACCTCCAAAGGTGGTGCCACACGTAACATCTGATCCTGTTTCCTTGATGGGGAACCAAAGACAAAAAGGGTAAGAGACAAAAGAGGCTCACTCGGAACCAGCCCCCCAAATGTAACCCTCTGTAATGACTGTCCTTTTCATTTTAGTATAAAACCTGATACAAAACTTCAGTTTGCTGAGAAATTTCAGTACAGGGGACAATGAAGAGAGATGGTAGGAGAAAGGGGGATTTCTACACTCAGAGTTCAGCCCCCACTGTGACGCAGTGCCTGACTCCAGCTCTGTTTGGCTCAAACATAGGAGAAGGTACAAATTGCTGCTCTTTCAAAACCATGTGAGCAAAAAAATCCTATCTACTTAGTACAGTCCGATTACACGTTGAGTTTTTCTACCCCTCTGCACTTGAAAGAGAGACTATACCCAACTCAAAATTTGGACTGAGTTAACTAGGTCTTCAAAGAGAGAAGGCATCAAAACCAGGCAACAGGAAATGATGTAGCAAAACCTCAAAATCAATAACCGGGATGTGACTGAAACAGACAAACCACGAAGGGAAATAGTCACCAGTGGCTCTCGATGAACAACAAACAGCATTCAGGATGCAAAGCCAGGTGGCAAGTGCAAACTGTGACAGACTCCACAGGCAGTGGCTGTGGTCATCAGCCAAGGGACGTGACAGATGAATGGTCTGGCTGAGCTAGAAAGGTCTTCCAACCAGGCATTTCTGTTCACATGGGAGAGGAGGCCTTTCAAGGATGCAACAGGTCACGTGACATAGTTCAATGCCATCAAATGGCTTGAGCTCAATAAAAACATTTTAAGTTAACTGAAACATACTGTCTTAGAGAAGAATAATCTTTAGAATCAGATATACCTGGGTATGTTAACTCGATCACATTTAAAAGTACTGAGATATCCAGGAAAAGTCTAAATTACGATTTGGAGTCTGGCTGTAGCTCCTGTCTCCTGGGTTTGTATATGCGTGAGCTGATCTGCATGGCATCGTACCTAAGAGAAAGTTTGGGGAAGACACAAGTGCCCACTCCCCAATGAGGAGTGCCATCGAGTGCCAACAAAAGTAACAAACCGTGTCTGGAAATCTCGTAACCAAGCATCTCATGGGATCAAGGGTACACAGTACCTGTCTAGCAAATGAGCAATGGAACTCAGAAGCATGTCACCGAGGGCGATTTTTTTGCAGAAACAGACGGCAGAGTGGACTGCCTGCCTCAACCATGGATCCCTGACAGCTCTTGCCTTTGCTTACAGGCTGTGTCCTCTGTTCTCCAGCTTTGCTCTAAGGAACCTGAAACACCTCTTTTCCAATGCAAAGATAACACCAATGATCTCTTCACATTCATTTCAAAACACAGGAACTCTGCAAAGATTCCCAGCACCATGGGCCCAGACACAACGGCAGGCACCAGCCTCAGAGGACCTGGCAGGCAGCCAGGACGGAGCTGGTGGTCAGAGCATCACAGACCGAGTGCTGCAGCACACACAGAACACCCCCAGGGAAGCCTTAAGGGATCCACTACGGGGACCACGACCGACATGTGGGCTTTCACGCCCGGGCTTCACGTCTATATCCTCACAGAACTACCAAGCCTGGAATATCCTCGGTCTTATCTCTGAAAGCCTTTGCCATAAGCAGGCTACCATGATGGGCCCCAGGGATACCAGGAGAATAAAACACAGGCACAGAGTGTCCTGTAGGAAAAGCCATTAGGAACAAGGCAATTAAGATAGAGCAGACATTGGAGGCAACCAAGATATCTTTCAATGGGAAAATGGACAAACTGTGGTCCATCCAGACAATGACATATTCTTCAGTGCTAAAAAGACATGAGCTATCACACCATGGAAGGACATAGAGGACCCTTATGTGCATATTACTTCATGAATCTAAAAAGTCTGGCTACACGCTACATGACATTCTGCAAAAGGCAAACTACAGAGGTGATAAAAGGGCATTGCCGGGGACTGGGGGGAGGGAGAAGTGAGGAGGGGGAGGACGAAACATTCTGTGTGAATCGGGAATGGTGGACGCACGTCATTCACATTCGTTACAACCCACAGAATTTGCAACACCAAGAGTGAACCCTAATGTAAATCATGGACTTTTGGGTGATACTCATGTGGGTTCATCGATTGTAAGATGTCCCTACTACTCTGTTGCGGAACTTCGATCATGGAAGGGGCTGTGCATGTATAGGGGCAGAAGGTATGTGGGAAATCTCTGTACCTTCTGCTCAGTTTTGCTGCGAACCTAAAACTGCACTAAAAAATATCGTCTATTAAGAAAAAAATAAAACAGTTCAGTGATAGAATCACAGAATGTTATGTGAACACACATGATAGGTACCCTGTTTTCTAGATATGAGAGGATGCTCTCCGGGAGGGAAGGTGAAGTGTATTCCCAGTACTTTCTAGGTGTGTTACTTACCATCACCGATCTGATGTCAAGTGCTTCCTCTTTAAAATGGGTATATTAATGCACACCGTGCCCATTACTGTGAGGGTGAAAGATTATATATGTAAATCACATAATAGTGCCTGGATAATAGACACACAAAAGGGTCTTCATCACTATCTTACTACAGTGCAAATTGGACTATTATTTTATCCATCTTGGAACAAAGTTGTATAAATTATAAATCAATTAACTTAATTAACTTAAAATTAAATTAAAATATTCTACTTGCCCTTTTGAGAATAGCAAATGAGCTAATTACAAGATTCATTGAATCACGACTAATACTTGTTTTTAAAACAATTAGTCTTTCTGCTAAACTGTTAAGCCTCCATAAAACATCAGATGCTTTCTACCACAGGATTTCCAAACAACTGGTCTCAGTTTTTGAGACCACACCTATTCTCACGTCAACGTATGGACCACTGGATTTTAAACATATTTTGATCAGAAGTTATTCAAGTAATCATTAATTAAGTAACTATTAATTTGCTTTCCTATTTAAGATAAAAGATATATTCACTCATCCTGGGTTTTTTGAAGTAGTAAAAATAGTCCTCAGGCACCCATTACTATCTCCACGTCTTTCTGATTCTAGAAACTACCCCTATATTTGTAGCTATCTATGAAATTTTGGGGTACACACATCTTACCCAAGAGGGTGTGCTTTCTGAATTTTCTCTAATTCTAGACAATCACAATAACTAAGCATCGTTACAAGAGAAATCTGTGGTTCTTACTCACAAACATAATAGGCAACTATAACATTTTACATATTTTCTTTTGTATTTTAGGAATATCTTAGAAAGTAATATGTATCTTTCTGTCTCTCTCTCTCTTTTTTTTTTTTTTTTTTTGAGCGTTAAAGAAACATTTTACCTGGAAACACCTTGCTGTTTACTCCACACTCACGGAAGTGGAGACTCCCTACATGGATACTACTTCCTTTCTGTTTCAGGGTGGAGAGCAGCTGAGCAAAGTGGAATAACTTTCCAGGGGTCACACAATAAGAGCGCAATTGGGGGCTGAGCTGAAACAAAGGAAGGAGCAACAAAGGATAGGAACGTTCCAGAAAATAATAAAGAATATGGAATGTGACAAGGCAGGCAAGAGAAAGCAAGGGATGAAAGTGCAGGAGGATGAGACTCCCCGGCACCGTGGAAGGAGAAGGCACTTCTACCCATAAACTCGTCTCACTTCTGCACCAATTTTGCAACACATCAGTTACCATATTCGTGAATCCACAATGCCCTCGTGATATGACCTTCCACAGTGGAAGAAAGTCATCATCTGGGGGACACCCGATCGAAACATCAGCCTAAGGGACCCCAGTGAAGGTGAACCAGCATCTTCCTTTGACTTGAACTCCTCCTAAGAAAAGCCATCTTCGAAGATGCATGAACTCTTTCAGACCTCGGTGGTATTTTACACTAAAACAACCTGTTACTATAAAGTTTCTTGGTCCCTGAAGGATACATTTTGGAAAAAAAAGTTACAATTTGAAATTGTACTGTCATGGATCATAGGGCATAATACCACCCTGCCCTCCTTCCTGGGGGCAGCTTTAAACCAGGCAAATTTTCTTGATAAAAATGGACTCAACATCCAAACAGTTAACTTCAAAATGGTCTTCTGAAAGAGATTTTTTTTAATCATCTAAAACAATATGTCATATCAGAATATCATTTGGGGGAAAAAGTACAGAGAATAAAATGAGTATTTTAGGACATTAACAAAATAAAATGCTAAATAAATTTAATGCTGAGTCACTAGTAATACCATTTGCAAAATCAATCAAAGGAACATCGATGTTTTAAAAGGGTATACCTCAGATTTGTATAGTCCCATCTGCACATTCATTTTATGAGCTTCTGACGTACGTCATGAAATATGCATTCATTACTGACTTGTATAGTATTTTAGACTGACCTTTTTCTTCATGCAAGCATTTCTTTAGAAAATCCTTGGGACGCAGTTTTACAGCATTAAGGTAGATTGTGTAACAACTGCAATTTCTTTTTAAATAACTGCTTAAAGTATAAATGAATAACATTTTAAAATTCAAGTATTGGGCAATTATCATTGATGTACTTGAATCTCTTTCATATGATAAATATCCATCCACTTGTAAAACAATAGTAAGTAAGTATGAATGCACCACGGGTAAGCATACCCTAATTTTTAAAAAAATCCACTGCACTTCTGAAGACGTGGTTTGGATTCACTGAGAATTTTAAAGTAAATCTGTGTTTTTAACTTTTGAATGTCAATTGTTGGGGAAGGATGGTAAGGTCAGACTACAATTCAGTTGTTCACAGAAACTTCCATCACAATCCTGGATGAGAATCTAAGGGGAGGGGTTCCTGGGTGGCTTAGTTGGTTAAGCATCTGCCTTCAGCTCAGGTCATGATCCCAGGGTCCTGGGATCAAGTCCTGCACAGGGCTCCCTGCTCAGCGGGGAGCCTGCTTCTCCCTCTCCCTCTGCTGTTTCCCCTGCTTGTGCTCTCTAGCTCGCTCGCTCTCTGTCAAATAAATAAAATTTTATTTAAAAATTTAAAAAAGAGAATATAAGGGGAAAAAATAGAAAGATTTCTGCTTAATTTTTGTATATTTAACCTATTTCTAATAGACGTTCCAAGGAGAAAAAAATGCAATATATCACTTCTAGGCAAAGTGATATAAAAATAAAATTAAAAAAATTTTAAAAACATGCATCAAAGAACCAGGAAAGCCTGGGTTTAAATCAAGATTTGGCTACTACCTGGTCATGTGACCTTGGGAAGTAAATGAACATAATGGAGCATCTATTTACTCAACTGAAAAACAGACTCCACTGCTCCCACACAGTTTTGGGGAACAGCAGTGGAGATCACCCAAAGTGCCTTACACATCCTAACCGCTGAACAGATAAATGTCAGTTCCCCTTCTACTTGGTTTACAAGGTAATCTACTTGGTTAATAATAAGAAGGCTATACTTTCTTTGCTCTTCCCCTACACTTATTAAAATCGAAATTCTTAGCCTGCGATTACAGAGGGATGTGACTTCGTCTTTGAGAGCAAAGGCTTCTGAATCAGAAGGAAATATCTCTGCATCATGCTGTTTGTGTGGCACATAAGTGACTTAGACTTTCTAAGCCTCAATGGGTTGAATGTCAAAGAGGGATATGATGGCTAGTTTTCTGGGTCACCTTGATGGGGTCACAGAGTACCCAGACACTTGGTCAAACTATCTCTGGGGTGCCTGCGAGGATGTTTCTGGAAGGAGATTAGCACTTGAATCTTTCAACCCGGTAAGGCAGACAACCCTCACCAATGCTGGAGGGCAGCATCTGACCCACCAGGGGCCTGACAGGACAAGGCAGAGGGGAGAGAGTCACCTGCCCCACCTGCCCACTCAGGCCGGAGTTTATGCCACCACGCTCCTGGTTCTCAGGCCTTCGGATTGGGGCTGGAACACACCCCCCTTCCTTCCCGGGTCTCCAGCTCTGCAGATGGCAGACAGCGGGAATCCTTAGCCTCCAAAATCATGGGGGCCGATTCCTTAGAACCAATCTCCTATCTGTCCTATTGCTTATATTTCTCTAGAGAACCCTCACTAGTACAAGAGTGGTAACGGTTGTAGGAATGAAATGAAATGATCCATGCCACGTGACATACATATAATAAGGGTATATGGAGAATATGTAAGCTCTCTGGTATGTTATCATTTCATATAACATTTTGCATATCAGTGTGCACATGTTTGCATATGGGCTGTGTATAGGCCTATGTGATTGATGTGTATGTGTGTGTGTGCGCATGTGTATATATATACACCTGTGTGTGTCCATGCACGTAAGTATGTGTGTATCCACAGATTTTATCAGACCCGTGGCCTGAAGTGGGTTTAAGAGGCCCAATTTCATAAAAAGAGGGAAATTATATTTTAAAATACACACATGCACACACAGACACACACAAGGTTGAGGGTATGATTTGCTCTGGTTTTGGTCCCTAAACCCCCTACCTCTGTATTGTCACAAAGCTCATCATCATATGCTTGGCACACAGAAAGTTTTTATTTAAAGCAGAGAGATATAACTCCAATCACAAATTTCTCCTCCCTGAGCATGCCTGATTCCCACTGAAGCAGTTATAGAACCAAAGCTTCAGAGTCCCCTGAATAAGGCACGTTAATTAAGGTTCCATGGGTCTATGAAAATCTGTATTCGCAGAGAAGTCAAATTACAAATTATACATTGATTTGTATGTGATTTTTCATCAAAGGAGCTTTTAAAGAACTAGTTTACCTGGTATAACACCAATAAATCTTGATTTATAAAGATGAGATAAAATTTTGGAAGAAGGATGAACAACAGAGAATCAAAAGCAACTTAAAATAGGACAATTGACTGGGAAAACTAAAAGAATTACATTTCTGTGCCACACTTGACTTATAATTTATAACTGGAACATCCATTTGAGTAAAACCACCGAGCTGCATATTAAATGAAAAATATGGCCTGTTCTATTGAAAATACAATTTTTACTAAGGGACGTACTCTATTTCTGCCAATTAGCCTCACATCTTAGGTGAGCCCCAAAGCAAAGGAACATCAGATTGAAGTGTGAAGGGAATCACCTTACTTGTCTTTTGTACCTTCATTTTATCCATCCTTCTACATAACTGAGAAGAGGACATTTCAGCCACCCAATCTCCATTTGCCAGTAGAATTTCAAAAGATGCCTTTAAAATGATTCTTATTCAAATGGCCAACTCTCAACCCTCTAGCCCATTTGATACATTGCCACTAGAAACAGTTAGTTCTTTGAATCTCTGTGGCCATGATTGTGTTTTCTTGTAATTGAAATAGAACTGACGTATAACACTGGAAGTTTCCTGTGTCCACCCCCGAGATTTGATAGGTTTATACAGTGCGATGTGACCCCCACAGCAGTGCTAGCAAACATCTCTGTCATATCCCACGCTTCTCATTCCAATTCTGTAGTGAGAACATACACGATTGATCTAGTCTCCCGGCAACTTTGAAGTATATACCACAGTACTGGGGACCATAATCATGTGATTATATTTTTAAGGAGAGACCTTTAAACTGGAGAATCAAAAGTAATACATGCTCTCTGCAAAAATCAATCAATCAATCACAAAACTTAGAAGAATTTTTTTAAAAACAACAAACCAAAAATGATTTATATTCCCACAACCAGGAAATAACCAGAACTAAATTTTGTATAGAATTTACCAAACTTTTTAAGGGAAGGAACGAGTTCTCAACATTTGCTGCAACATGGACGGCACTGGAGGAGATAATGCTAAGTGAAATAAGTCAAGCAGAGAAAGACAATTATCATATGATTTCTCTCATCTATGGAACATAAGAACTAGGAAGATCGGTAGGGGAAGAAAGGGATAAAGAAAGGGGGGTAATCAGAAGGGGGAATGAAGCATGAGAGACTATGGACTATGAGAAACAAACTGAGGGCTTCAGGGGGGGTGGGGGTGGGGGAATGGGATAGGCTGGTGATGGGTAGTAAGGAGGGCACGTACTGCATGGTGCACTGGGTGTTACATACAACTGATGAATCCTCGAACTTTACATCAATACCAGGGATGTACTGTATGGTGACTAACATAATATAATAAAAAAACATTAAAAAAATTTTTAAAAATAAAAAAAATAAAAAGACAAAAAAAAAAAAAAAAGAATTTACCAAACTATTCTTCTGTGCACATACAGCCTCATGTTTATATATTCACAAAATTGGGATGCCATTTATTCAATCTTTTCACCAAATATGGATCTAAATTCTAATTTTAATTCACCAAGAGTAATTTGTAGTTTCTTTGTTCCATAATTTAAATAATACTGGTTTTCTTTTTTTTTCTTTCTTTTTTTTCATTTCCAAAGTTCCACTTTAAACAAAAATCAAAAACTGTAATGAATCTCCCTGGATATCTGTATCTTTGTACATTTATTTCCTTACAAAAAATAAATTCCTCAAAATGGAATTACCACAACGAAGGGCGTGCACCTTTTCAAGGTTTTGATGCAGACTGTCAAATTGCCTTCTAGAAAGTTCTCTCTATTTGAAAGCCAGCAGTAGGTGTATGACACTGCTCTTCTGCTCTCCAGCATTGGATATTACCATTCTCTTTAATATTTTATTCTCAGGGATAACTTGAAAAACCAAATATCAAGCCAGTATTTGGGCCTTTTAAGACTGCAGAGAGCTTCTTAGTGGGCACAGGTGGGGAAAAAATCCATAGCAATGTAATACATGCCACAATTTCTAATCATTTTCGAGGAAAAAAACGTATCCTTCAGAGTTACTTGGCACTAACTCTGGGGTCATTATTATAGTTACTGTGTGCAGAGAATACTGGGGAGATTAAAGGCATTTCTGCAAGCTGGGCAGATAGAACACCAGGGCCATGACTCATGCATCCAATGCTTGGAGTCTGAAAGTGTGTGGACGGCCGGGGTGGATGTGCATTTCAGCAATTCACAGGATAGCAGTTTCTTCTCCTCTCAGTGCTTCCCACAGTCATACCTCCTTCTGACGTGAAATTCAAGACTTGTACAGCTTATTTATTTGACAGTGTTATCTAAAACAACACTAGCGACTTGCACAGGCATTTCCAACGTGGCCGTTACAAAGCCGGTTGGGGAATCCTAGCAAAAAAGACTCCAGAAGGAATAATGATAAACCACTGGGCAATGAGAAGTGAAGAGGTGAAGAGAAGCAGGAGACCTGCTAACTCAGGGAATAAAACACAGGAAAATTCTCAGTGCTCTCTCACCCTGGTACCTTTGACTGCCCTTTCCCCCACATATGTTTCTTTGACGTGACAAATTCACAGTTACGACCACTTTCCCACGTTGCTGCACAACTCCTGCTGCTCACATGGTGATTTCTTGGAGAAAATGAAGAAAGGCTCCTTAAAACAGACTGAGGTAGGCGGCTTAGTTAGCCCTATAGAATTACCCCGACTAGCCCTTCAGATTTCTTAGAGGTCACATAAGATCTCTTGCATGTGCCAGATTGTTTTGAAAGGAGCCCATTTATAAGCATCCCATTTGAGGGGTGGTATCTGGGTGGCTCAGTTGGTTGAGTGTCTGCCTTCGGCTCAGGTCATGATCCAATCCCAGGATCCTGGGATCGAGTCCTGAGTTGGGCTCCCTGCTCAGTGGGGAGCCTGCTTCTCCCTCTGCTTCTGCCCCTCCTCACTGCTCCTCCATTCTCTCTCTCAAATAAATAAATAAAATCTTTAAAAAAGCAGCCCATGCAAATAAATTTTTAAAAATTTAAAAAATAAAAGACATTTAAAAGATGAAAAGTTGTACAAACATGCATATTTGGGAAAGACTGGCACAACAGGATTTAAGTTTTCTCCCCCATTTCTCCAGGAGAGTCATTTCATACATGAAGCCAGCTTGCCAAATTTTATTTGCTATAGGAAATTTCATCCAGGTGATCTAAAGTGGGAAACTGACACCGAAAAAGAGACCCACTTCCAAACAAGCTTCATACAGCATCACGTCTTTTATTATTATTAATTATCATTATTATTAAAAGCTTTGGATCAAAGCAATAGGGCATCTGAACTCTTTCTTTGAAAAGGGATAAAGAGGGGCACCTGGGTGGCTCAGTCGGTTAAGCACCTGCCTTTGGCTCAGGTCATGATCTCAGGGTCCTGGGATCGAGCCCTGCTTTGGGGGCTCCCTGCTCAGTGGGGAGTCTGCTTTGCCCTCTCCTTCTGCTCCTCTGCCCTTCCCCCCCACCAGCTCATAGTCTCGCTCACACTCTCTCTCTGTCAAATAAATAAATAAAATTAAAAAAAATAAGAAAATAAAAAAGAAAGGGATAAACAATGCAGAGGGCAAGAATCCTCCCAATATGAAATTAGAAATACTGATGGAGTCATTGCAAATGAGTTTTTAAAAATGTAGTTTGATCTAAACATTTTGAATCGATTCAAACATTTAATTTAAGCTTGATTTCCACCATGTAGCGTCCCCATAATTATGTCTTTATTTCACATAGATGTAATATGCTAGACAGCTGAGACTTGAAAAGATAATTGGTTCAGTTCCCTGCTTCCAATGCAGTAATTCTAAAGTGTGAGTGAGCATAAATGTCACTCAGGGAGATTTCAAGGCCCCACCCCACAGCACTCCTATTCAGAGCATTTAATGTCGGACCTAGAAACACATGTCCCACCTACCCTGTAGGTATTTTGTGCATTTCTTCCCAAATCACAGGAAGGAGCGTTTGTTCTCATGGATATTGAAATCATTCAGAACAAGCTGCTATTTGTGAAAGATCTCCAGATAGGACTCTCCAGATCTTCTGTTCCTTCATGCCAGTTTTTCTTACTCCCCGGGATGGTCCAAACATTTTTCCTTATGTCTATCAAAAATGTCCACAGTTAATTTAAGGACAGTATAACACATCAGTAGTGTAGACGATAGGGGCGCCTGGGTGGCTCAGTCGGCTAAGCATCTGACTTTGACTCAGGTCATGATCTGGGGTCCTGGGAGCAAGGGCTCCACACTCAGCGGGGAGTTTGCTTCTCCCTCTCACTCTGTCCCTCCCCCACCCCCCGCGCTCATGCTCTCTCTCTCTCAAACAAATAAATAATCTTTTAAGAAATAGTGTGGACAACACCATTTTTTTGATTTATGTCAGTACCTTATCTGGGCAGGGGAGTTTAGCTCCACATACATTTTTCCATTGGAGCTACTTAGCATCACTGAGAGTATCCTGAATTTCTCATATTATCTTTTCCTCTTCTTTTTAATCGCGTAACTAATTTACGCCTTCCTGGAATATCTGATGAGGATTTGTAAGACATCTAGGGGAAAAATCCCAGAATTTTCTTCCCAACCCCCAGGGGTTTCTTTACAAATTTTGTTAGTTCTCAATCCTAGTACCTAGATTAAAATAATAAATGACAGCCCAGTGGTGCCTGCGCAGCTCAGTTGGTTAAGTGTCTGACTTCAGCTCAGATCACGAATTCAAGGTCCTGGGATCAAGTCCCGCATCGGGCTCCCTGCTCAGCAGAGAGTAGGCTTGTCCCTCTGCCCCTACCCTCCATTTGTGCGCACTCTCTCTCTCTCTCCCTCTCAAATAAATAAATAAAATCTTTTAAAAAATGATAAATGACAGTTCAGACAAAGTTTGAAATGTATAGACTAGCGGGAGAGCCTCCAAAATAGAAGCGTTGCAAGATGGACAAGGTGTGTGATTCCCCATCCCAGCTATTGTTTGTTTCTGTGTGGTTTCCACAAAATATAGACTCTAGCAATATTTTGAAATACAAAATATACTCAAAGACAACTATGTATAAAAGAGCCAAGAGAATTTTTTCTGAGATTTTGGCCAACCCCAGAGATGTGAGCGCGCTGAGCAGTCAAAACAATTCTTAGCTTATGGAAAACCTGATCTTGAATGATTCCTAACTAAACTCAAAACTAAGAATCCCTACCCCTAGCTTTATCTGAAGAAGCAATGTGTAACAGCACCACATGGATACGTTGGAAATCTGATTTTCCTTCCCCCTGAAGCAGGACACATCTGCATTTCGTGAACAACAACTACCTTTTCTATCATACTCTGAAATTATATAAATCCTGAATTAAATTATAGAGATGTTGCTGCTAGGACAATCATTTAGTGTGTTTAAAAAGAGAGAGAGAGAGAGAAAGAGAGAGAGAGAGAGAGAGATTAAAGAAAATAGTAGCAAAGTACATTGACCCAGAAATGAATCTCTTTCTTGACTTAGGCTTAAAATGCAATACAGGCATTTCTCAGTCATTAAGGAGGTGATTATCTGTCTTTTCACTCTTCCAACCACACCCCATTTTCCCACTCCCATGGCTAATTTTCCTGGGAGAGCTTATGTCCTTGAAATCGTTGTCAAAAACACCACCACCACCACTATTAAAAAAGATGAAACTACACATATCTCAATTGGCTTCTTAGTACACCTGTATCTCTAACAAAATGATGAAGGAAGATTTTTTTTTTAAGTTAGCACTACTGACTCAGAGGTCACCTTTTAATATTATCAGATGCTGAAGCTTGCATGAACTTGGAGGTCATCCCAACAGTCTGATTTTATGGCTTAGAAATTGGAACCCAGAGCAGCGAAGTCATGGGCCTGGGGTCACAAAGCTAGCAAGCAGCAATTGGAACTGAAATGCAGGTCTTCTGGCTCCTTCTTAAAACCCATTTCCCATCACAGCCTGTGCGGGCAGGCAATCATTGCAGAAAAGACTTAAAAGGTGATTGATGGATTTCTAAGTTCCCAGCCACGAGATGGCCTTTATCTGTAAACTTGATCAAACCAAATTCCAGTTCCTACAGTTTGTATTGTCGGGAAGTGAGAACTATTTTTCAACCATTAAAATCATTATTCAACAATGCAGTACCTGGCTTCAACAGTTCTACGTGTGTGTGTGTGTGTGTGTGTGTGTGTGTGTGTGTGTGTGTGTACATTTAAAATTCTAGGTACAATTTAAAATCCTCCTGGGAATTCAGTTCAACTCACTCCCATGGATTCATTATTCCCAACAAAAAGTACTTTCGAGTGAATATAAAACTTCAGTACACAGTGGTGCCACCGATTACCATGAGATCCCCTCCATCGAGTGAAGCTTTTTGTAGGACAGAAGTATAAGACAAAGTCGAAATCGCATTTCTCTAATGACTAAGTACTTCCCTCGTTTATGCGACCCAAATGAGAAACATGCTATCTAGCAGGAATTCATGGAGAGCTGTAACCTCAGACCTTGTGAGTGACCCTGAGGCTATGATGAGAAGCTAGGGGATTCACATGAAATCATGCCCCTTCGCTTATCTTTTGAAATATACTCAGCTACCACATAGACCATGGGTCTGAACCCCTGAGGTCAACAGTATAAACTTACATCTGCCTCTGGAAAACTACTAACTCAGGGAAAATTCTCTTGAGTACTTTTTATGTAAAACTTTCTTTTTAAAACACAATTCACAGGACGACTGGGTGGTTCAGTAGTTTCAGCATCCCACTCTTGATTTGGGCTCAGGTCATGATCCCAGGATCATGGGATCAAGCCCTGAATAGGGCTCTGTGCAAGGTGGGGAGTCTGCTTGAACTTCTCTCTCCTTCTCCCTCTGCCCCTCCCTCACTCACGCTTATGAGCTCTCTCTCAAATAAATAAATAAATCTTAAGAAAAAAAGACACACAATGCACAATTTAATACTACTGGAGTTTCATGCAAATGTTATATCTAGTTTACATCTTAGGAAGATGGGAGCTATAATATCTTGACATTAAATAAGTATTTGAACAATAGTTCTCCAAAGAAAAACATTTTCTATGCTAAGAAAAATCAGCTTTCTTTTTTGTTTGTTTGTTTGTTTTTTAAGTTTAGGGAAGTACATAGTAATCAATAAATCAATCCTAACTAGAAAATTTAAATGATTTTTTAAAATAGTGATAATAGTCATTCTACTTTCCACAACTTAACACAGCCTGGCAAATAAATAAACAATGTTTCCTTTTGAAAGCATCAAAATGCTTTCTTTTTACTTTGTTCTGATAAGCGTTTTTCACATCATCAGCTGTGCCCTTGGGTTCACAGATGGGCTACCAAAATACATTTTCTACAAAGCTCATTCAAGTACATTGGATAGCAGGAAGCCATGTGGAATCCCATTTACACAGTTAGACACTTCCCAATGCATGGGACGCTCAGCTGGATACTTTCATTCATTAACACAACAATCATTACCATAATCTCCACCACAATTAAAAAAAAAAAGAGGGCACAGCTAATATTGGCACTTAATAAAAATTGATTGCAAGCTAAGGTCCTGGTGGTAGAATTATTTTTTAAAGTAAAAAAAAAAAAAAAACTTAATCAAATTAAAAACACAAAGGAATAAGAAAAAGAAGAGCGGATCATCAAAGACACTGGAGCTTCTAGCAAATACTTCATGTTATAAAGAGATCACTGTTGAAATAATGGGTTCTTCTTGTGTCTGCTCACCATTTCTCTGACTTCCCTTCTACTCCAGTCTTTTTGAAAAGCCCAGCAATATATTTGATGGATAACTTAGGACAAGGAAGTAAAACCACAAAAAACTGAAAGCTGTTCTCTCTTTAAGTAATCATTTATTTGTATACAGATGGAGCAACGGTCCCATTGGTTAAGCATAGTTTCACGCTGGCCCCCCAACTTCTGTGTTGACAGCCAGTGATAAGCTAAGCAAAGCGAAATCAGAGTACATAAAATGGAAACACTTTGATGTACCAGACAGTAAGAACCACCCACAATTTTTCAATGGAAGGCAAACCTTTAGAAACATCTTAAAGCACGTTAACAATTAATACCCTGAATAAAATGGACACTCATCAGGCTGACAAGTGCTGGTAGGACAGTCATTTTTAGACTGGGCTCTGCCACGCCTTGAATGTTGGTGGTAAGGTGTGATGGGCTGGCCAGGCGGGTAGGGTTCCAAGCCTCCAGCCCTCCATCGGCCAGACTAGCTTGGCTTTCGTTCATTGTACACATTGGACTCCTTGTTTGAAGAAAATGCACTCACGCTAAAACAAAAACCCTGCAAAGTGCTGTTTTAGAAATACCTTTATGGGCCCAGAGAGATGTTAACAATATATTCAGTGACAAAAGCTAATTAGAAAATTGCTTGGTACCATTTTTTATTATATACGCACAGAAGAAAAATTACCAAAATTGTTTTAATAGCTTATTTTATTTTGAAAAGGGAATAAGAGTTCTAATTGCCTATAATGAAGCTGAATTGTTTATGTATTCTGTTTTAAAGAGTTGACAATAAAGCTGGAAGATCTATTTTACTCTTCCCTCTCATGAACAGTTTGTTGCGAAATAACTGTAGTAACAGGCTTTTAACACACCTATGTCCATAAGACTTCCAGAATCAAACAATAATAGCACATAGGTACACAGCTTTAGCGTTTGCTTTCTGGACCACTTTCTAGGTGGTAGGCTTTTGAAAAATTCAAATGTGATGAATCATATTTTCTTGGCACTGCATTTCCCTTTGAATTTATAGATAGTTGCAGAGTAAAGAGTAGTGTCTCTAAGACATATATAAAGGAACAGATGTCCGATTAAAATTACTATCTGAGTCTCTCTGATGATCTACTAGGTTGCAAATGATAAGACACAGTTAACATATACTTAAAAATATTAACAGATTGAGCATATGCAATAGCGTTGCTGAACAGAAATACAGTACAAGCCAAAGATTTAATTTTAAATTTTGTATGAGCCATATTTTTAAAAAAGAAAGATGAAAGTAAGTTTAATAATGTCTTATTTAACCCAGTATATCCAAAAATTATCAGCTCAATATGAATCAACATAAAAAGTACTAATAAGACATTTTACATTCTTTTTGCATATTAAGTTTTTAAAGTCCAGTGTGTATTTTGTACTGATAACACGTCTACACTCAGACTAGTCACGTTTCCAGCACTCAATGACCACTTGGGATTAGTGGCTACCATACTGGACAACTCCACAATATTTTAAACACAGAAAATTATAAAGTGGTGCCTTCCCTTGGGAAAAAAATCCATATATCTTCAATCATCCTATGGTAAATACCTTCAAGGGCATCCATATGTAATTTGTTCCAGTCTTATCTACCCTCACTACCTACTTCTTCCTTCTCTTCAAAGTAAGGCCTCTGTGTTCAGCCAAATCACATTCCTCAGTTCCCTGAAAAAAAGCCTTCCTGTCAACGTGTCTAAATCTTTTCTGTCCCCCAACGCCCAAGAAAAACTCCACCACCTGCAAGAATTTGTGTCGGGTTCACTCATCGCCAGGGAAATGCAAATCAAAGCTACAATGAGATACCACCTCACACCAGTCAGGATGGCTAAAATCAACAACACAAGAAACAGCAAGTGTTGGCGATGATATGGGAAAAAAGGAACCCTCATGCACTGTTGGTGGAAATGCAAACTGGTGTAGCCACTGCAGAAAACAGTATGGGGATTCCTCAAAAAGTTAAAACTAGAACTACCCTATGATCCAGTAATCACACACCTGGGTATTTACTCCAAGAATATGAAAACACTAATTCAAAGGGATCCATGCAACCCTATGTTTACTGAAGCACTATCTTCAATAGCCAGACTATGAAAGCAGCCCAAATGTCCACAGACTGATGAATGGATAAAGAAAAGATGGTGTATATATACAATGGAATATTACTCAGCCATAAAAAAGAATGAAATCTTGCCATTTCCAACCACATGGATGGATCTAGAGAATATTATCCTAAGTGAAATCAGTCAGAGAAAGATAATGTAAGACTGCACTCATGTGGAATTTAAGAAACAAAGCAAATGAACAAAAGAACAAAAAAGAGACAAACTAAAAAACAGACTCTTGACTACAGAGAACAAACTGATGGTCATCAAGGGGGAGGTGGTTTGGGAGGATGGGTGAAACAGGTGATGGGGATGAAGAGCACACTTACCATGATGAGCACTGAGTCATGTATAGAACTGTTGAATCACTATATTGTACACCTGAAACTAATATAACACTCTATGTTAACTATGCTGGAATTAAAATAAAAATAAATAGGAAAAACAAAAGCATGTTTCGGATTGTTCCCTAAGTCCTATAGCACATAATGTCTATCTACCTCAGTAATTTCGATGTTTATTTGTTCACTGTGCTGAATTCTTTTTAACTATTATATATTTACTTTGTACTCTAAGGTTCCTGAAAACAAGGATCATGTTTTATACTTTCCTTGTCTCCCTCCAGTGTTATCTAGTGAAGTATTTTGAACATATCAAGTCAAAACACTTTATATAGTTCTTCCATATTTTTTATTTCATTGCCTGTCTGAAAGGCATGATCTGGGATACTTGAACTTGCTTTAAGAAAATAAACCAACCTAATGGATGCAAAGGAAAAGAACTTTGTAGTAACCAGAACCATTAAAACAAGGGAGCTGGTCATGAGGAGTTCATGATGAAAGTATTCAACAAGAGTATAGCTAGCCATTTGTTTGGGATATTATATGGAGAATGTCTAAAACGAGTGGATATCCCAAACAAATGGCTAGCTATACTCTTGTTGAATATTTTCATCATGAACTCCTCATGTGGTAATGTTTGAGTACATTCTGATTTTAAGATTCTGTACCCAAGAAAGCTCATGTGTGAAAATCCAAATTATGATTCTTCTGTTAGTTCAAGATTTGTCAGTCTGCAATAAAAGAACCAGTTAAATAAATCAATTGGATAGTTATTTAGAGACCTGATTAGTTTCTGTTTACCCACTATTATAAATTTAAATTTGGCAAAGTCAGCTTTATATAATTCTAACTATATAAATAGTTAGAAGTGTGTGTGTGTGTGTGTGTGTGTGTGTGTGTGTGTGTGTGTGTAATCAGCTACGTAAAGACTGCTATATTGGGGCTCCTGGGCGGCTCAGTCCCATTAAGCATCCAACCCTTGATTTTGGCTCAGGTCGTAATCTCAGGGTCATGGGATCAAGCCCAACGTAGGGCTCTGCACTCAGCAGAGAATCTGCCTGAGTTTCTCTCTTCCTCTCACTCTGCTCCTCCCCCTACCTCTCTCTAAAATAACTAAATAAATCTCTAAAAAAAACACATGCCATAAGGAAACATGCTTGTCGGGCTGTCCCCGGGTGTTGTTTTAACAGCAACAATTCTCTAGCATCTGATGACTTAGATGTAAATTGCTAAGGTGATTGCTTACTAGGTGAGACAGAAAAGAAAGGCTTACCTTCCTTCCAACCCTGTTCTAGCTATAAATAGTATCTCCTCCTCTTTACTGGTAAGACTGAAAGACAACACAAGACGTTCTGCCAGCCAGCCAGCCAGCCGCTCTCCCGATGGTCAATATCCATCAGCACTGATCTGGCCCTGACAGCATGGCTGTAGGGGGCACCCTCTCCTTAAGTGCCCAGGGCACATGCACAGCTTAGCAGTCCAGAAGCTTTGGACCCCACGTTGGCTTAAAATATCAGAGTCAGGAGGATCTAAAGCAAATTCACAAGTTTAGAATTAGTTAACTCACGTCATAAGTATTAAAATTAGTTCTTATTCCATACTTTAAAAAAGAGAGAGATTAGTATCATTAGCTAATTCATATGTGTGTGTATTTCTGGTAATGTAGTTCCGACCTGATTCCACAGCATAACTGAGAAGGCTAACATTCCAAAGTGAATTGCCTCATAGTTAATGGTACCTGTGGGGGCCAATACATTCTCATCTAATCCAACCTTACCTTTCTAGTGACAACACACCTCAGAAAGAAACAAACTTCTCGATGGCTGACCTAAAGATTTAGGCTTGCTGTATTTAAATGGCTTATCTGGAATTTACGCTGCCCTCTTTTAAAAGTTACTTTGAAGGGAGATAAAAATCCTCTTTCAAGGGTGGAGGATGGTGACAGTGACCGCTTTATTACGAGGCAATTTCTTTGTGACAGCCTCATAGTTCTGTGAGTTTGGCTGATGAGAGACTGAAGAAATAAACACGAGCTAGGAAGCCGCATTTTGCTCTGAAGGCTGAGAGACCTGAGTTCTAATCATGGACTGCTTCAAGCCAGCTTTGTGTCACGTCATCTGTGGGACCACACCTGCAGAATCATGGCTAATATCTGGAGATTCAAAACCAAATGTGTATTAATCAGAGACATAGATTTAATATGTTTTAAGATCAAATTCATAAGCCACCCCACAACTAAAGTGCTACAAAGATTCTGAAAATCACATAAACCTGATCAAATGCTGGAGAGGGACATTCATCCTCTGAGGAGCAGGTTAATATAACAAGAATTACAAACAAATCTTCCAAGAGAAATCTAGGGAAAAAAACTACTTGGGAGAACTAAACTGAGAGGTCAAAAATAGCGCCATGTATTCCAATCAGCTCTAAGCCTATAGTGTGTAACGGCTGGAGGGAGCAACTTACATGGCAAGGAACTCACCAAAAAGTCATGTGTCAGAGCCCTAAGCCCCGGTATAACTAACTGCATTCGGAGATTGGGCCTTTAGGAGGTAATTAAGGGTCAATGAGGTCATAAGAGTGGGATCCTAATTTGATAGGATTGATGGCTTTACAAGAAGAGAGAGCTCAAGAGTGGGGCACCAGGGTGGCTCAGTCGGTTAAGTGTCTGCCTTCAGCTCAGGTCATGATCCCAGGACACTGGGGTCAACTCCCACATTGGGGGGACTGAGCAAGGAGCCTGCTTCTCCCTCTGCCTGCCACTCCCCCTGCTTGTGCATGCTTTCTCTCTGACAAATAAATAAAATTAAAAAAAAAAAGAAAGAAAGAAAGACCTCTTTCTGTCCACCCATGTACCAAGGAGAGGCCATGTGAGCACACATGGAAAAGGCTGCCATCAGCAAATCAGGAAGAGAGCCATCACCAGAACCCAACCATGCTGGTGCCCTCCTCTCCCAATTGCAGCCTCCAGAATGGTGAGAAAGTGAATTTCTGTTGTTCAATCCACTCAGTCCATGATACTTTGTTATGATGGCCAGAGCAGACGAAGACAGAACTGAAATGAAAGCAGTAAGCTTTTTCTCATGAATACCAGGAACTACAACCTGCAGGGCTCCGTTCAATAGACACTTCCGAAATGCCAATGATTTCCTGTGTGTATGTTCTGTAATCTCATCTTTTCAACGTCAAGCTTGACCCACTCTCCAACTAATGAAAGGGAGACCATTTCTATGCATGTTCGTTAAAGCTTACTTGAAATCACAACAGGCAGTCACTATAGAGTTCAAGCAAAAGATACATGAATAGTGAATTTTAAGTACATTTCCCATGCCTCTTCCTTACCAAAAAATCAGGTGTTGGACAAAAGTAATATGAAATAGTGAAATACATTACTTAAGAGAACTTTCACAAAGAATAATGAAAACTCTAGTAGCAGATGCTACTAGTCTAGCAGACTAGATGCTATTTTGAAAACTCCAAGTATCCTTAGTTATCTGAATGGTGGGGCTCTCCAATTGTCTATTTATGAATCTGCATAAAGGTACCTCAAGAAATTTTTCACCTACCTAAATAATAGCATGTAATGAAGTTTATGATCTCCCAAAGATTTGTGTCATTGTTTTCATGACTGGTATCTGGCTTAAAACATCCAGTTTAAGAGAGCAAAACATTTTCTAAGAAATAATCCCTTCAAAAAAACATTTTGGTGGTGACATTCCTTTTTAAGTGTTGAGATACTATTCAGACTCACTTATATTAGCTCCCCAAAGGATGAAATCTTGACCATAGAAGCCTTTCAGTACAATAGAATTTTCAGCAGCAGGAAATACGCTCTTGCTATAGGATAACTTTGAGCTTTTTGTTTCTTTGTTTGTTTGTTTTGTGCTTTTAAGTGGGCTCTATGCCAAGCATGGAGCCCGATGCAGGGCTTGAACTCACAACCTTGAGATCAAGACCTGAGCTGAGATCAAGAGTTGGACGTTTAACCAACTGAGCCACCCAGGCACCCTGTGGGGTACCATTTTAAAAAATAAAATAAAATCTAGCAAACAATGTGTTAAAAATATCATGAACAATTTAAGTATCACACAGACTGGAACAGTCCCTTCAGTACTCTTGGCATCTCTCACCTGACGGCTGGACTTACACACAGGTCAAATTATAAAGAGACAAGTGTGCAATGAGCACAGAATAGGAAAAGGGGACTTGGCTAGTTGTGCAGAACATGTAATGGTGTCTATCAAAACAGACTGGATCAATTCCACCATTAAAACCATAATGTTCAAAGTCTTCTAACTAGACTGCCTTCTCTCTTGGATGAGATTGGATGGGCAAAATACCTGGTGGCTCGTGGATCTTACCAAATGAACAATTACCATTCTGGAGGGATAAAAGGTATATGCAGTAATCATATTATTGGGTTAAATCATAGGAAGATAATGACAATGAAGGTCAGGAGTCCTAGCCCTACTGCTATATACACATCAGATGAGCAGGGCCCCACACGGCTTCAGCTGTACAATCTCTACAATTAATGGGACAAGACCAGGTGATTTCTATCTATGCTTTATGGTCTCAACGACTTAAACACAAAGAGTTCTATCCTGGAAAGATTCAAAGGTTGCTTACAACTTAGTGTCAGCAATCTATTGAAGTATCCTGCAACCTGCTATTAGCAGGGCTGCAGACCCACAAAATCAAAATTATGGATTTATTGGAATTACCTCATTTCCCCTTGAGTTCTTAGGTCCTGAATTATTCTTACATCTGTGCCTGCAGGCATCCCAATAGGGCCACTTGTGATTTGGGCAGAATATGAGCAAAAGGCTCTCAGTGGGAAGCACGCTAGGGCGAGTTCTGCCTCTTTTCAGGGAGTGGCTTTCTTCTTCAACAGACTGACCCTAGAGTGCCTAGAGTCAAACTCAGAAACAAAGACAAGCACGGCCTGCTTCTTAGCAAGGGAAGTGTGCAGCTTTTCACGCTAGGCAAGCACCTACCCATCTTCCAGTCCCAGCTGATGATAACTGGGAACTGCAGTTGATACGGCTGCGGTTGAATTCTTTCTGTGTTTATTTGAACCACTCCTGAGAAATGCAAGAGTTCATTCTTTCCTTCCATCTCTACTCTTGGGATTGCTGACTTCTCTGACAAGCAAAGACCCTCGGGGACTACAGAAGAAGGAACGGCACACGGAGACTTACACCTCGGTCTGCTGGCTGCCATCGGTGCAGACCAAGAATGAAAGGGGATGAATAGTCCTTTAGAAGCGAGGTGGTAAGCGGGCAAGCCACCCTTCAGGTTCCAACCAACGGTCAGTGCACTAAGCAGCAGAGCATGAGTATGCGGGGAAAAGAGTCCTTTGTTGCCAGACCTAGAGGGGAACTCCTCTGGGGACAGAAAGAGAACTGGCCAGCAGTGCACTGGCCCCTTTCATGCAGGACGAACGCTTTCCTGTGAGGGGAGGCAGAAGGTGGTCAAGGAGAGCATTGCAGTGAAGCGTCACCCGAGTCGAAGGAGGAAGTCCCAGCTAGAAAAGAGAATGGCCCCCACAGTCAAGGGAACACCAGGTTCATAGGCAGATAACCGAGATTTAAAAAAAAATATCAGCTACACTTGACCCCCAAATTGTTCACAACCTCTGTGTAGCTTGCTTATTTCATTTGCTTTGGATGAAACACCAGATAATGGCACGCGGGGTGTATGAGCCTAAATGGGAGGAGGATGCCTTCGAAGCTCACTATTCATTCATCAAAGCGAACACCATGGTTTTAATATAAGAAGCTACAAGATAAGTGTAGGAAAAAGAACCTGACTTTTGGATTGGACAGATTTGGGTTTAAAACTCTGCTGCTTGGTATGTATGAGAACACAGGTGAGTTACTTAGTCTTCTGAGCTTTTTTCCTTCCTCATTTATCAGATGAAATAATACCATCTACCTCATATGACTGTCGTGAGAAATGATGAGAAATAAACAAATACATGAGTAATGTGAAGTCCTAATGTTGTGACTGGAACATAATATATAATCAATAAACATCACTTTCCTCAACTTCTTTTGCTAGGAAAAATGATGATATCATTAACTACCACCTGTTATACTCCCTCCCTGCCCATATATTCAAAATATCTCAGCACCATTAAAAATACCATATATAAGCTCAGACTGTGATAGCATTCACCCAAAACACAAACAAATCACAGATCTATCTATCTATCTATCTATCTATCTATCTATCTATCTATCTATAGATATAGATAGATAGATATCGATATAGATAGATAGATATAGTTGTATATATATACACATGTGTGCATATATTTGCTACCAGAAGGGAGAAAGGAGTTCCAGAAATATTGGTTTATCTACTTTTCTAGAAATATTTAAATATTTCAAAAAACATATATTAATATAAGCTCTAAATGCAGGAATGTTATATTCGGTGCTTTGCAACCTGGAAGGTATTATTTTTTTTTAAAGATTTTATTTATTTATTCGACAGAGATAGAGACAGCCAGTGAGAGAGGGAACACAAGCAGGGGGAGTGGGAGAGGAACAAGCAGGCTCATAGCAGAGGAGCCTGATGTGGGGCTCGATCCCATAACGCCGGGATCACGCCCTGAGCCGAAGGCAGACGCTTAACCGCTGTGCCACCCAGGCGCCCCTGGAAGGTATTATTTAGCACATTATTTCTTTAAAACACCATGGCAACAACTAAGCTAGTTTGATAAGTTCATATAGGTAAAATCATTGTCAAAACTATTTTTCCAATGATCAGCCAGATATTTTCAAAATTACTGGCCTCTTAAAGACCATATGTTTGAAATTAAGTGGTGGGAAGAAGGGAGTGAGGTAACAAACCCTATTTCCAGTTCCTATTTTTCATGTTTAGAAGGTTCTGCTAGTAGTTGAGAACATGAATTTTAATTTGCATCAAACATACAGTTGTCTTCCTAAGACTTATATTATTAAGATAGACTAATAAAAGTTGCCTTTATTATAAGGACACTGTTCCCTTAACAGCCTAGAGTTTTAAAAATAAAATCTCAAAATCTCTTAGCTGGACTGAGGGTTGAAACTCATTTCCAGTTATTTTCACAAAACCACTTAGAAGATAGCTGTTTTGCAAATTAATCTTTCACGAAGCTCTTGAAGGGTCGATGTGCTGGTGTTAGCCGCCAAACATGCCTGAGTCTGAGACAACTGGAAGATCCATGATTAATGCAACTTGGTATTTTTCCTTGCATTTACTGTACCCATCAGCGTGGTTAATGCACCACTTCCCGTAAGTGGCTGCCTTAAAAGCTCGGAACTGTCTAGCCGTAAAACAGAAAAGTGTGTCTGTTCTTCTCCCACACGTAAGAAATGCTTTTCCCACACACACAACACAAACACATGCGAAGTACTAACTCGAGAACCTGGATCAATGTTCTTTGTAAAGGCACGGCAAAACCAGACGAAGGGGCAGTTTGGGCAAAATTGGGACAGCTGTGAGAAGGGGTCCCGGGCTCAGGCTTGGCTCGGAGTCTCTAACTAAAAACTAGATTTCCTCGGCCAGAACCAGGGCTAAGCTTCAGAACTCTGAAGCAGCAACCTAGACAAGGTGTCGTGTTCTGGTGGGCACGGGTCCAAGTCCCTGCTCTTGTGGTAAAGGAGATCATGGCCTTTGCCGGCACTCAGCTCCCAGAGCTCAATATCCCCTGCCTCCCAGGGTCAGAACGAGGATAGTGGAGCCCACCTCACAGTGGTTGGGGGGATTAAATGAGAATCCATAGCCTGGGACATACTAAAAGTGCAATACATGTTAGCTATTAGGAAAGTATCATCGGTAGAACTAGTATTACTAAAACCACCACTTTATTCTAAAAAAAAAAAAAAATACTACAGGGCAAGAAGTATACATGTGAAGAAATCCAGGAGGAAGAGGGAGAAAAGTAGGAAGTGCCATAAAGACACTACGATAATTAATTAGTTAATTAAAATATTTGTTAGGGTCACTTTTAAGCTAACCAAAAGAATAAGGAGCCGTTCTCTCAATATTTCAATTTTCATTCTGCCTAATATTGAGAATCATCGGAAGTCAGAAATTTCAAGCCTTTCTTTTACATTTGCTAAGAATTAAATGATTTGTGGTTTGGCTATATCCTGCCCAGAAAGGAAACAACACACGTGTGTATGAGAAAGAGAGCAAGGTGCGGGGAGTACAGGCAGAGTAAGAGAGAGGCAGAGCAGAGATGAAAATCAATTTCTTTTTTTTTTTAAAGATTTTTTTTTTATTTATTTATTCGACAGGATAGAGACAGCCAGCAAGAGAGGGAACACAAGCAGGGGGAGTGGGAGAGGAAGAAGCAGGCTCCTAGCAGAGGAGCCTGATGTGGGGCTCGATCCCATAACGCCGGGATCACGCCCTGAGCCGAAGGCAGACGCTTAACCGCTGTGCCACCCAGGCGCCCCTGAAAATCAATTTCTTGAGCAGCAATCTAAATACCAAAGAGACCCCACCTTGGGCTCCTCAGGAAGACTATACTGAGGCCACAGACTTCTGCTGGCTGCCTTGTGCGGGCTTCCCCTTGGGCATGATCACAGGGGATTATTTCTAAGCTGCTGCTCCCATCCCCTCCAGCAGAGGCCCAGCCTTCTACTCCTGCTGACACTCAAAGCTTGGGTTTCTTCTCTGAAGGAAAGGAAAGGCAGCTGGAAGGGTAGCACTGCGCGCGTGGGTAGCCCCTCCTTGGGGAGCCCATCTGAGTTCTGGATTCCATCCCCCGGGGGACTCCGGGCACACCTCTCTGGGGCCAAAAACACATGGCAGCCCTGCTAGTGGGATCGTCCCCAATGTCACTTTCCAAAGAGACGGCATACTGAACGGGACTCTGCATCTGAGATATGTACAGCTCACAACAAAAGTCTCTATGTGCTCTGGCTTTTCCAGAGAAGGAGCTGCCAGTCTCAGTAGCCTCTCCTGTCCTCAAAGAACATCAGCTAATTTTCCTGGGTTGTGTCCAAACTCAGAGCCCGCATTCTGCACCTTTCTCTGGGTGACCTTCTCCACACTTGTGGCTTCATCTACTTTTTTAAGACCTCATGCCTCCCAAATCTTTCCTGAGCTCCGGACCAAGATACACAGACTCATGCCAGATCTTTCTACCTGGACTGAGTTTCCCTCCTTCCCTTCATTCTCACCTCAAACTCAACATGATCCAAGGAACACACATCACCCACCACACCTCCACCTTGACCCTTCATTCTGACTTCTTGGTAAATGACACCAGCTAACCAGGTCCAGCAACCTGAAAATGCCTAAGAGTCTTACCTCTCCCTTCCTTCCTGTAACCAGCTGGTCATCAAAAAGTATTGATTC
Source organism: Ursus americanus (assembly GCF_024610735.1). NCBI lineage: Eukaryota > Metazoa > Chordata > Mammalia > Carnivora > Ursidae > Ursus > Ursus americanus. The sequence continues at coordinate 77,101,425 of NC_142132.1, forward strand.
TACTCAATTACCATCTCTCCAGTCTGCTTCTCTTTCCTGGTCCCACAGCAGGTGGCTTTGTCCAAGTTCTTTATCTCATGACTCCTGAACAGCAAGCCAAACAGTTGGGTTTCAGATCTCCAGACTGTCCCCATTTCTTCTTTCAGATTATCTACTCCTCCTAAAAAACAATGTCCTTTTGGAAGCTGGTGCCCAGAGATTAAGTACGTTGCCTAAGGCCACACAAATGGTAAGAAGTTTAGGCTCAAGGTCAGTCTCGCCCTCTTGTACCAACCCATCAGTCTCTAACGAAGGCCCACCAGTTGACAATCTAAAGACAGACTCCTTGGGGCGCCTGGGTGGCGCAGTCATTAAGCATCTGCCTTTGGCTCAGGGCGTGATCCCAGCATTATGGGATCGAGCCCCACGTCAGGCTCCTCCACTAGGAGCCTGCTTCTTCCTCTCCCACTCCCCCTGCTTGTGTTCCCTCTCTCGCTGGCTGTCTCTCTCTGTCAAATAAATAAATACAATCTTTTAAAAAATTAATTAATTAATTAATTAATAAATAAAGACAGACTCCTTCCCTGATGATTGGAGGAGGCTACACTCAGGAAGTAAGAAGGTGCCTTTTCCATAAGACACAGAGCAGTTTTCCCAAAAGATCATAATAAAACCACGGACAAACACTTTGGATGGGGGTACGAAGTAGGAGCCAAAATCCCTAGATGAGCATTCGTTTCCTAAAAATCACCTGCAGGTCACGAAGAGTTTCTTCCTGATCTGTCACTGGCAGGTAGCATTTTGTTCCAAATACCCATTTAAAACAGGCCTTACGAGATTAGCTATAAGGTTAACACTGCAAACTCCTCAGTTGGAAGTAAAAGTACAAAGAACTATTTTTTTTGTATTGAGTATCAGTAGGCTCAAATTAAATACAGCTTATAATAACAGTCTGTCAATGCCGTTCTGCATAATCAATCTGAACTTTGGCACTCCAAAGCTTGCTAATGCAGAGCTGCCAATAGTATGAATTGAAACTGAGTTCATGATACCCATTTTCAAATTACAGCAATTGAAATGTGAGTAAAAATGTACAAAACATCACACCTGGTCTGACTCAGTAATTTGTTTCCGTAATTATTTCAGTAATGTCCTTTTTCTTTTTTCCCATGAAAGGTTTCATTCAGAGCCGCATCCCATTGTTTCCCAACATCAAATTAAAAATAGCAGAGCTAATAAATCAAATCACCTCTACTAAGAATCTGAGCATTGCAGAGAAAAGGTATGGTCTCAAGTCTGGGTAAGCGAGGGTATCTAACTGGCTTGGTTCTCTCTGTAGCTTCCCATCATCTATGACACGCAGGCAGAGTGGAGAGAAAAACTTAGACAACTCTCACGTCTCACTCCCCTGATGCTTTATACTCTTAGAGAAAAACCACTGCACAAACCAGGTCAGCAAATGTAAAGATTCTCAGCTAAGAGAACGCGGATAGCATTGTACGTACAATCTTGAGGCTGAAAACCAGCAGGGGAGGGAGATATTACTCTCCTGGAGCCGTTCTCAAAGTCCTCAGACCACGCAGCATCCCTGAGACATGTGCAAGGGGTCCACCGTGTAAAAAAATATTTTCCGAATAATCATAAGCCATTTTGTGCCCTGTACATGCTTATTTTCTCACGAGTATACAGTGCTTTGGCAGAAACTACATGATATGTGATATCGCAACAGCTCCAACGAGCAAACAGGAGGATCCAGCTGTCTCCTATCAAGCCAGATGTTAAAACGATTTGCAAAATATAAAACGATACCACTCATCACAAAATTTTGTTTGGGAAGAAGTATTTGTCCCATGAAAATAGATTATGAAGCTCACTATAAGAGGTTTATTTTTTAATTGCAGAAATACATAATTACTTTTAAAAAATTCTCAGTGTTAGCTATTATCTATATACACAAAAGTTTAGTGGGGTCCACACTAATTTGAAGACTGTAAAAGGCTCCAGAGAGCAAAAAGATCAGGAGCTGCTGTGCAAGAGGCTTTCTGGAGAGTGCAATTCGAGCCGTGATGAAGGATTATCCTCTATGGCCATCCTCTGGGGTCCTTTTCCAGCTTTCCTTTTCTTGGCTAAAAACTCCCCTCCTTTCTTCCTTTAGCTGGCTAAGTCAATTCAATTTCCAGTTAAATTAATTCAACAGCTATTTCCTTGGAGGCTGCTAGGAGCAGTACCCATGAAGATGGGCACTCTTGGGGATATAAAACCTCCAAGAGGTTCTAATAACCTGAGAAGTAGAGATGTCCACATGGCAAAGACAGATAGTGCTGCAGAGCCATACGTAATTCAGTACCACGGCGGAGAACGCACACAGGAAAGCTGTTAGCTTTGAGACGAGGAGGAAAACGTGGCTAGGGGCTTCCAGGGACAAATCTTTATAAATGAAGCAATGCCTTTATTTACCTGCTCTCTGTTTCCCAAATGGAAATACAGTAGCTCACAAAAGGCACACAGGGTGACTAGGAAGAAAAAAAAAAAAAACAGACAATGAAATTAGGATGCATGAGAAATATGAGTAGAATGGTAAAAAATGAAGCCAAAGATGAAGCTAGAATAAAAATAAATAAATACTGAGGTCTGGGACCAGCTACATAATCCAAAGGGACCAGTGCAAAATGAGAATGCAAAACAATTAAGTATTTCAGGACCGCGATGGCAGAGCATTAAACCAAGAACAAGACCCTGGGGCGCCTGGGCTCCTATGTGACCGCAGGGTGCAGAGCCCAGAGCCAGCCCCCACTGTGTCCTCTCTGACTGCCGAGCTCGAAGCTGGGTCTCCGATCCAGCTTTAAAGTGACTTAGAAGACAAAGCGAAACGGGAGTGCAATGGGTTTGAAAATTCACAGCGTTCATGACTCAGAAGCTGCCAATGCAAAGTGATTGAGATTACATCAGAACGGAATTCTAACCTTAAAAAGGAGATTGGAGGTTATTTCATCTACACCCTTTCTATCTCAACCCAAGGAATGGGGTCCCAGAGATGCTACGTGGTTTGCCTAGAGTCGCAAGCAGTTACAGCTGGAGGTGAAATCGGAGCGGCAGCGGGTGTTGCTTGCATGCCCCCGCCCCCCCCCCCCCACCGGGCACAACACTGAACATGACCAACAACGCCACAGTGCGCACCGTTAACGTTTGGGACGTGTCGTACCTTGCTCCACACATCCAATTCCTACGACCGCTTTATGAAGGAATGATTATCATCACCCCCCTCTTACATAAAAAGAAGCTTCGTACAATTAAGTCACTCGCCTAATGCCATACAGCCAGACTGTGAACTCGGCCAATGTGACTCCTGCTCTCCCACTGCCTCCCACCTTTCTCTCTGTTCTGCTAGACGTAAGTCCCACAAGCATCCTGTTAGAGGACTAAGCCCAGCCCGCAGATTCGGAGACTGAGCCCTTCCTCATTTTACAAACAAACTGAGGGCTCTGGCAGGATACATCACTTACTGAGATCATCAGCAAGAGACAGGTAAAGTTTAAAAGATGGGGCACCTGGGTGGCTCAGTCCTGAAGCCTCCGGCTCTTGATCTCAGCTCAGGTCTTAATCTCAGGGCTGTGAGTTCAAGCCCCGTGTTGGGCTCAAAAAAAAAAAAAAAAAGAAAAGTTTGATCAATGCTCTTAACTTCATTTTCCTTGAATTTACTATGCATCAGAATAATCCTGGGAGCTTTTTAAAATTCAGAGAATCCTGGGTCCCCTACCAGACCAAAAGTCCAGATTTCTTGGGACCTGGGCAGGAGCCAGAGACTTTTCTTGAGAGAGAGAGAGAGAGTGAGCAAGTGGGGAGGGGCAGAAGGATAGAAAGAGACAGAATCCCGAGCAGACTCATGCTCAGTGCGGAGCCCAACAAGGGGCTCGATCTCACAACCCTGAGATCATGACCTGAGCTGAAATCAACAGTTAGACACTTAACTGACTGAGCCACCCAAGTGCCCACAGAGGCTTTTCTGATAGTTCCACAGGTGATGTGCAGCAGCTAACCAAGCATCAGTCAGTTAGCTCAGCAGGGGTGATACCCCCTGCCCCACACTCTCCACTCATCCCCCCCTACACCAATCCCCCCTACACCGACCCCTTTATGTAGCTGGCAGTAATGGAAACCACAACATGACTTCCGCCATATAACATCTCCGAATTAGACTGAAATCAATAAACGAGGCAAAAACAAAAATCAATGCCTCAACTCTCTGGAATCTGTTTTGGGTAGACAATAGGCATTTTCAAAACGGATGGGTTAAAAAATCATAGGAGGCAGAGATGTGCTTTTGAAGGTGGAAGGTAAGACAGTGTGGGCTCTGCAGCGTGTCCAGCGGACATGTGAAGTAGGCGATGTACGGATGAATAACGTGCAGCGGAAGCAAGCGGGCGGGCTGACATTGACAGACCTGACCTCTCCACCGAGCCGGAAGGCACCCAAACTTCTGGGTCCCAATGGCAGTTCCTCCAATAACACCGTGGTCAGATCTGTAGCGGTATGCAGGCTGAGAGTACCCTTGATAATCAACTTCAAATACGCTTATTTGTAAAGAGTCAATCATCTAGACAATAGTATGTAAAATAAGTATTCAGAGGTGGTGAACTGATATCTGAACTTTATTTTGAAATATATCAAAAGTAAGGTGGCTTTCTGGATGGGCAGATGGAAGGATAGAGGGACACACAAAAACGGGGAAAAAAGGTTAGTGGCAAAAACTAGGTGGTGCATCTATGGGTGTTGACTCTAAACTTCTCTCAACTTTGCTATAACTTTGAAAAGTCTCATAATAAAGTATTAGAGGGAAAACGAGTTTAATAGAAGTAGCCCAAACCACATGGCGTTGTGTCTGCAGCCTGAAAACCTTACTACTTAGAGATAAAATTAAAACTTGGCTTCATAGATAAACAGTTTAAAGTTGGAGGGGAAAAAGTAAGTTTATTTCTCATGCAGTCCTTAAAAGCAGCTTATTTCTCAACTGCTGGGATCCAAGTTTGCTCATTCCCTTCTGGGAACCATGAAAAACAGGACACTGGGGTTTCACAATCCCAATGAGGAAAATCAATTTCCTCCCACAAAAGACAGGACTAATTGGGGTAGAAAATTACCATTTACTCCTTATTAATAAAGTCTTAATGGATTATCTATAAATAAAATGTACATTAGGCTCAGATGACAACTCCTGATCTCAGTCCTAACCCAAGGAATTTGGAAGTCAAATCTGGGCATGGAACTTCCACTTCACAGTGATTTTGGAAGGTATTTTCAAAGAAACAAATGTAGTAAAGGAAACATAAAATTGGCTAATCTGTCTGGAGATTAACAATTCATTTCTTCCTGGTTCCAACCCCCAGGCCCTAAAGGCTGCCTTCCAGGAAAGGATCTAGATGTGTGCTCCTCGTTCTGCCTTTACAATTCCTGTCCGAACACTCCCTATCTGGAGAAGGTGCTGCTTCTTGGAGCCTGGGGTTTCCTTGCGCATCTCAGGAACTCCCCGCACAAACGGAATGACCACCAGTACTTTCTGGAGAGTCCTCCGCTTGACCCCTGGGCACATAACACATTATGGATGGGGCTTCATTCTTTTAAATGGGCCTATATATTCCCATGGCTGAAGCTTACCAACAAGACAAATAGAACAAAAGCTCACTTTCAGATAAGACTGAATTCTTTCCTCCTTTTAAATTACTGTTGAACTCTTGGGTAAAGACGAGGAATAGTAATAGCAGGTACAGATTTATTCTGTTTTAGAAGACAGTGTTTCCTACCTCTTGGATTATTGTAGTTCATGGTTATCTTGACCTACCATCCCTTAGTGAAAAATTAGAGCTCATCCCTTAGAATAACTCACTGTGTTAACACCATGCTTCAACTAGGAAGGAATCAAGTTTTTTTAGCATCCATTTGCTTTGTGTTGGCCATTCCCTCTCAAGATCTATGCTTAATTCAACATTCTACTGATCTAACAGTTACTTCTAAATTCAGACGCTTATTCAAGAAATACTTATTGAATGTTCATGTGCCAGATACTGTATAATCACTAGATTATCAATAAAATTAAGACAGTATCTCTTACCCTTCATTTGTAGTTTAAAGGAGGAAGATATGGAAGTAAATAATTCCAGTGTACAATGAGGCAAATAATATCCAAAATTCTATTTTAAACAGTCCCCCAAATGGGAGCAAGGCCATAACCACCAAACATTTTAACATTTTTTTAACCATACCTCTTGATCTCCCCCCAGAGTTATAGAGGCAGAGAGTGAAACTGGATCAACCTTGACAATTTACCCGTCATATGATAGATATACTGTTATTCACTGGAAGCAAATACTGGTAATTGTCATGTTTGGTGTTGTGATATGTGATTTCTGGCACAGAGTTCCTGACACCCCTGGAAAGTCCTAAATGATGAGAGAGATAAAGGTGTATTTGTTGTTCATGAGTTGACTTTGGGATGTGGGCTGGTTGCCAGGGGCAGGTCCTCAAAAAGGACAGGGTTCATAGAGCTTCCTGGTTGGTGAACACACAGATTCCAAAAGAGTCGCGCACCTGGCCAGGGCACAGAAACCTCGAGCTCCTCCCCCCACCTTGCCCTACACCTCTCTTGCATTTGGCTGTTCCTGAGTTCTAGTCTTTTTTATAATAAACTGGTCCTCTAGTAAGTAAACTATTTCCCTAAGTTCTGTGAGCAGCTCTAGTAAATTAATCAAACCCTAGGAGGGGATTGTGGAACCTCCCATCTATAGCTGGTTGGTCAAAAGCACAGGTAACAACTTGGACTTGAGTTGGTGTCTGAATCTGGGGAAGGAGGGCGGTCTTGTGGGACTGACACCTTAACCTGTTGAATCTGAAAATTCAGATTTGAATGTCAGAACTGACTTGAACTGAAGGACGCCCAGCTGGTGCTGGAGAATTTCTTGGTGGTGAAAGGAAATCCCCCTCCCCACACACTTTGGAATTGGTGATCAGAATTTTAGATTCAGAATGCCAGCAGCGGGATTTTGTATAATAAAAAGAAAATAATAAAAATAATTGCTAAGGCACTTAAAAGGGGAAAAAAACAAACAAGCAAACCTATCCCCAGGAATCTGTTATAGAAACCTACTTACCAGAATGCCTGGAAATAAATACAGAATAATGACACCACGATTTAACAGCTGGATATGTGGGATGGATTTTTTCCCCTTACTAATAACCTAAAATGTTAGTATTTTCTAACTTCAGGTATGTTGAAACTATCATTAACATTAGAAGTTAAACCTTGGGACATAGAAAGGAAACATAGCCTTTAACTCCTAAGGGTCCCGAGGCACTCAAAATATAAATTGCAATTACAGCAGTATAAAAATGATAGTATCATGGCTTCGCATCCATTATACCAGTGACCTCTCCACTCATGGCTGAGCTTAGTATCGATTTGTTTACTGTACCCCATTCCTGCAAGACCCAAACCTCTACTGTGTCTGTTAGTGGAATCCTTTTTATCCAATCATCCTCAACAAAGAGGACTCCCGGTGCTCAGACTTTACCTCTTGAAGACACTTGAGGGAGATAAAGTGATCACTCATCACTCACTTGCTTATCAACTCTAGCTTCTATTGGGACGTAAAAAAGCAAAATATCGGATCGTAATAAATCTCAGATTAATGCTCCATCTGGTAGTGACATCAAGGAGAACCCTAGAGAAGAGTGTGTTTGCCTCCTCAATAAAACCTCCTAAAAATCCTACTCTTGTCTCGGGCTTTCCTTCAGCACTCAAGAATTGCTTTCAGTTTATATGTTTTTAGTATATAATGAATCAGGAATGGTGCCTCTATAAATCACTTTCCATCTAGTAAAGTACCCTTTCTTCTAGTTTTGAGTAAGATTGGACCTTACATGTTCCGAGTTCTATTATTTTGTGGGCTTGGTGAGTAGGTTGTTGACTCCTTTTGCCTTCGGGGTCGCCATCAACCCAGTCAAATCCAACTTCCAACATCACTGGGCAGAACCTGCTTTCACGAAGATGGTCCATAATGTCTAGTTTCCAAATCAAAGTGATTTTTTCCATCAGTACTTCTATTATGAGAAATCTCTGATGAATTTGATCATGCCTTCTATATCAAAAAAGAATGTGCTTGACTTTCTTGAAATCTCACCCTTCTGGTTCTCTGTACCGGGGCCTGATGATCCTTCTGATGTTATCAAGCACTCCCAGTCCTTTATCAATCATTAGATGTTGGTGCCAAGGCTTCCATTCCTAGTCTATGTCTATTTACTACTCCCCCAAATCTGTACCTCCCATTCAGACTTCTCCTTTGGGTAACAAATGTGTATATTCTCTTTTCTATCACATATATGCACTTATGAACAGACACCTTCACTCAACCTGCTTTTATTCAAATCTGTTTTCATATCTAGATTCCTTTCTCCTCTTGACTGTCTACCCCCTAGAAAACTGAACACTGGGAGCCCTGAAAATCTTAACTGCTCATTTTTTTCAAGTCGAGGCTCCCTCCCTGCCTTGAGGCCCATTGATACTATTCTGGTTTGAGGAGACATTCTAAAAACATGGTCTGTGAAGAGGGTCTGCATCCAAAGTCCCAAGGGCGGGGAAGTAATAAGAATGCAGATACCAATTTGCTTTTGGTTTGTAAAAAATTCAGATTTGACTGAATACCATCTGGTCCAGATCATTTGTAAAACATTTTAAATTAAAATCTTAGTTCCAGACTTGGACTAGTCCATTTCTTTGTTTCAAACTGTTAAGCTAGTTACTTTGCAAGCATTTCTTCCCAAACTAATTAACAACTAAATTATTATTAACTCTCAATATAAACCTTACTGAGAAGATTTTGAAAGATGAAGTACATTTTGTCCTCTTGACTGTATACCTATTTATATCTTTTAAAATTTGAATACATGTTTCATGTTTCTCCTTCAAAAATGTTGCCCATCAGGCAATGGTGCAAGAAGGTTTAATCCACTTTGTTCTTGTCCAAACTGGAGGTTACATGGGTTGGGATCAGAATTTAACTAAGACCAATGATGCTCTTTCAGAGGTATATGTGTGTATTTAATGGATAGAAATATTTAAAAAGAAACTTATTGTGGCCTATGGCCAAAAAGTTTGAAAGCCACTGAATTCCATCTACTGTAATACATCATTTCGATAAAGAACACTTAACCAACTCAATTCTTGAAGCAAGCCAAAATTTTAAAAAGCTGTAAGCTTTTCTCTCTTCCCAGTTCACAGGAGTAAAGGAACTGCCTGCAAGGTCAAAGTCTAAAATGTGTTTTGTGTTGTCCCTTTCTTCTCAATCATCAGTAAAAGTAAATTTCCCAATTGCCATTCATGCTTGCACTTCATTACTTTTGAAGGCCAGAGCCTTTGTAACATATTAAACAGTGAAAGTCATTAAGCCAGTACAAAGCCCGGGGAGGGCTGGAGGCTAGGACCCAGGCTATGATTGCTCCGGGTGGGAGGGCTGTGTCCTTGTCTGAGGGCACACACTTGGCATAGTTTCTGGAACAGCAGCTTCAGCTCTATCACCCTGGAAGCCTGGCTGTTCTGCATCCTGGAAAGCATTTTCCCCGCAAGGGTAGAGAGCTGTCTTTAAAAAGGGGTCCTGAGTGTCTGAAGCCATAGAAGGTAAGAAACCAAGAGTGAACCTTAGCGTAAACTAGGGACATGTCAGTGCAGTTTCATCCACATAACAAATGGACTGCTCGAGTGGGGGATGGGGAGAATGGGGTGAACATGCAGGTGTGGGGACAGGAGGTACATGAGGAATCTCTGTACCTTCTCTCAGTTTTTCTGGGAACCTAAAACTTTTGTAAAAAAATAAAATAAAATTTTTTTAAAGGGGACTTTTAGTGTATTTGAAAAAGGCCAGTTCTCATTTTCAATAACTAATGATAGAGTTTGGATTGCCCAGGCCCCCATATGATTTCCCTCATTCTTGCCAGAGGCCTTCAGGTTATTTTATCATGCAGGTAAAGTGCTTCAGAAATGAAAGACAAGCCCATCCTTTCACGCTTGCCCTGGGGATAATGAAGTCTAGTAGAGGGTTCCAGTTACTAATGCTGTGTTTAGCTTGGATCCTCCTTGCTTCTATCCTAGCTAAGCTTTGAACATGGGCAAGAACTAGAATATATAAATGAAAACCAGAACAGTAGGAAAGGCTGAAGAGGTTTCATTGCCTATGATGAATGGACAGTTTCACATCTGCCCAGCTGGAATCCAAGACCTGAAATCGTAGACTTCTCAGCACAGAGCAATCTTTCGATGTTGCTGGATTGCTTTTCCGAAAATATACAAGGCAAGTTGTGTCATTGCTGCTTTGGTAGGTTTTCCCCCAACCATTTTATTTCTGTACCCCATAGAAGATGATCATAGGTTTGTTGGGGAAGAAAACAAAATAAAGGTGCCTGGGTGGCTCAGTTCATTAAGCATCCAACTCTTGGTTTCAGCTCAGGTCATGATCTCAGGGTCATGAGATCAAGCCCCACATCAGGCTCTGTGCTCGGTGGGGAGTCTGCTTGAGCTTCTCTCTTTCCCTCTCCCTCGGCCCCACCCCTCTCACTCTCTCTCTCTCTCTCTCTAGAGTAAATAAATGAAATATTTAGAAGAAAATCAAATAATTTTCTAAGAGATGTGTAATTCTAAGAGGGGAAAAAATAGGTCATATACAATTCCAAGGTACAACATATTTAACTACATCTTGGATTTGGGAAGTTGTCCCATCCTCACCTGTGTGCTAACCTATGCCACACTGACAACTCTTTTTCTTCCTTGACATAATGAAGCATCAACTTTTGATGGATGCACTTCAAGTATACCTAAGCTCCTGGAGGTTGCCTTTCTCACTCTTCCATCCTGTGCCTGTGGCACAGGTTTTTTGTTTTTGTTTTTTGTTTTGTTTTGTTTTGTTTTGTTTTTGGTCACTCTGGAATACTAATAGCTAATGCTGAGATAGTGCTTTCCCTGTGCCAGGCACTGTTCTGATCCATCTATATTATGACATATTTAATATTTATAACAACCCTGTGAGACAGGCACCCTATAACACAATGTAACATAACTCTATTAACATCCTTGCATCTCTGATAGCGGTGAATTCCTTGAGGTTGGGGATAGTGTGTTTTTGCTTCTTTGTTTGTTGTAGATAGCACATTTCCGGAGATGATAATTTAAAAGAACTTCCTGTTTACTTAAGACAAAATTTCCCAGCCTGGTTTATGGATAGTGCTCTAAAAGAAAAGAGCTAGACAGCAGAATTATGTAATGTGTCAGCATCCCAACTAAAGAGCAACTTAATGAAGCAAAGGAGTAGGGGGAAATAACATTCATCCTCTCAGCTTTTAGGAGAAGGGAGGTGGACTAAGGGGGCAAGGAAAGTATTGGGCAGAGCCATTAGGCTTTGCAAACACAGACCTCAAGTCCAGAAATCAAATGCAACCCCAAGGAAGAATAACTCGTATTCACAGTAGATGCCAAAATTAATTAATCAATTAATTAATTAATTCAGTAAACACTGAATCCTAACAGGATCAATTACCTAGTACACAGCTTATCTCAACTCTTTGTTTAGAGTTGGAATAATCCAGTGGAAAGAATAAACCTTTTAGAATCTCAGAGAACTAGTTTGAGTCTGATTTCAACTCTTAAAAGTTCTTTGAATCTTGGACCAAACGCTTAACTGCTCTTGGTCTCTCTCTCTCTTTCCTACTCACTCCTGCCCCCACCACCAAAATGGGGATAAATCCACTGTGTAGAGTCATGGCAAGCATTAAATAAACTAGCATATGCAAAGTACAGGATCCACAGTATATGCTCTGTGGACTGGTGATGGCAGCCATAATGCTTCCCGTTCCTCTTCTCTTCAATGGCCAATGTCAAGCCATTCCTCTGCATGTATGTGAACTTCACTAGGCAGTGGCCAAACTGAGAAAGACCACAAGCTCAGGGTATTCCGAAACTCCACTTCGTAAGCTTAAAAGTGACTCCAGAAATGTATTGGTGCAAACAGAGCTTCTCATGCAACATTTGGTATTATAGCATCTTTCCTTTCCACTCCTTACTTTCCCCCTGCCACTGGAGGTCGCCACCACCTGCTCGTTCTTTTTCTTGTTCAGTCTTATCTGAGGCATTGTCCCTAAGCACTTGGAGAAGGTTGGAGGGACGGTATGATGATCATCTGCGACCCTCTGTAGCAGGGCATCATGCAAGGCTGAGTTGGTTGCTAAGTCGATGTAATGAAGGTATGTCAACACGTTCACAATAAAGGGTTCTGTTCTTTGTACATGAAAACAGAATAACTTTGATATTTTTTTGTATCAAGCATATTTTTGTGAGCTACTTTTAATTAAAAAGTATTTGCCATAGATTTATAATATTTCCCCATTCAGTTCTTTTGAAGTTTATTTTTAAAATCATTTGGGGGCATTATAGGCAGTAGTTCAGTCGGTACATAAACAAAGAGACACATAGACGTAAATAATTAGCACTTTCTCTCATCTGAAGGTAAAAGGAAATCTCAAATTTAACATACTTCTAAATGATGTAGGTATGGCATTCTATAGAGTCCATAAAGTTTCCCAGGTGAAGCGTGCTATATTAAGTATGGAAAACAAGTTTCTATAAGCGGGACCTCTCTTTTCCTTCTATATGGTTCAAATTTCAAATCCTGAGTGGAATATTTTTGAAATAGGACAAAAGTCAATTATTCACGAAAGCAAGACTTTTAAATTGCAGAGAAGACAAACTGTCATTTCTGCTTTTCATATTTGTTAACACAAGGCAATTTGGAGAGAATTATTTATCTCTGGGGGCACATGGACTTCATCTGAATTAAGTTTCAAATTGGGCCACAGTATCAATATATTCATATTAATGAATATCTTTTTAGGTCTCAATATATTAAAATATAACAACTCCCTTGAAATTAAATTTCAGAAGGCAACAACATAGGTTTAAACCACCATTTACCTTTAGTCCAGTTACTCTACTAGGCGACGTAAACCTTAACAGCCAGCTACCAAACCACCCACTGAACGACTGTCCTAAGCTGTGAGTTATTAAGATGTAGGGTATAGACTTGAGGTATTGACTCTATCTTCATCTAAGAAGATCTGGTCTTCATTCAAATAACAGAAGTCCCTGTGCTAATGAGTGTATTTGGCCAAAACAGAATGTTAATGTCAATAGAAACCCAGGTTCAACAATCCCAGGTTGGACAGACACACACTGACCCCTGTCTACAGTCAGCTTCCAACTCAGTTCATCAGAATTATTACAGCATGTCAAAATATGTACCTTTCGGACAGAGGATCAAAACAGCACAGGCAGATATGATGATCACTTATTCATAAACATGAAATTGGATTTAAACAAGTTAATAGTTACACTTTTCTCAACACCAAAGGAAAGTAAAATAGTCAAAACCCAAAGCCATCACACTTTCACAAAAGGAACAATGTCTAAACCAAGTGCCAGTTGAACTACAGGGAAAATGTGCATTTGGGTAAATCTTTCTACTTGGAGAGACACAGAACAGGCAGAAGGAATTTTACTTATTTACTTGACATGAACTGCCTACTTTTGTGCAAGACGGAGATTTAACATTAAAGCAATCCTTAGAAGAGAGCTGAGTGAGAAGCAACTCTATGCCTACGAACGTTTTTACAATTTTAGACTATCAACATTAAGAAAAGGTAGATAAAGATGAATATATGCATTTTTTTCATATTCCTCTCCTGGCTCCATGAAGACAAACAACAGTTTTCCATGAAAAATATATGTCCTAGAGAGCTACAAGATAGCCTGGATTGAAATATTTTTGCCATTGAGGTACAAACTTTGAATGTCGGTGTAGTAATATGTAAAATGTATGTAAAAACCCTATTTAGATCATGAGGTTGTTACAAGGTATAAATAAATGATCTCATGGAAAGATACCCATAAAACAGTAGATATTTAATAAAAATTAACATAATATAACAATAAATAGAATTATTGCCATACATTCCTTGAGGGGAGGGATTATGTTTTATATTTTCCACATAAGCCAGGTATGTTATCTTGCAAATAAAAGGGAAAAAGGTAAAAAAAGGTAAAATGTGCATGGTTTGGATTCGAATAATAAAAATCACATGAAACGTTTCCAGAAGGGAATTTTGATGGCAAACAGCCCTAACCGAAAACTATTTCATGAATAATTTAGTGTGATCACTTGCATTGATGTGAAAATGCTAAAGTATAATCCTGCCCTGAAGAAGGCAAGGCAAAAATGCATGCTTACAGCTAAACTACATTATTAGAAATAGCAAGGGTGGCCCCAGGAGAAAATGCATCATGTCAAATTACATGGTCATAGACTGAAGACTCAGTAAAGCATCTGTGGTTGGTACTTAGAGTTGAGATACCACACACAGATAACCTGATAATATAAGAAAACACCACTGGTTATGACAACAGCAATCTCTACCCTACCTGGGCTACAGAACAGGTTAAAATATGTTGGAACAAAAAGATGCATATTAATTCAATTAGCGACAGATGGTAACAAAGTGTGCAAGACTCATGCACCTGCAGAGAGCCTCCTTAGACCTTGTGCTCCATTTGGAGTAATAGATTGAGGATGGATGCTCAGTGTAGTGTGGTGAATAACATGGATTTCCATAGCTCTTCCCTACAAAAGATTTTTCTGGTTTTGGCTCTGAAGCAAGTGTGAGAAAGCAGGGTCTCTGTTATTGGGGAATCTTCCCCCAAATCCAATTCTAGCTTCAATGTAGTTCCTGATCATTCCTCTGGCCCATCAATCAACTTCTTGATCTTAAAATCCTAGAGTGCATTTAATTGATATTTATTGAAAAACAAGCACCACCTGCCAGCAAAATCCATTGTGCTACTTACTATTTAGGACCAAAGGAGACGTTTATGCTTAAGCCACAGATCCCCACTTGCCCTTGTTTATTGAATTTTCATCCTTGCTAGATACATCTTGTTGGATGCTTCACTTACCACCATCCCACTGAACTCTGACCATGTCCCAGAAACACCATTTTTATCCCTGGGAAGTACACAGCTCAGAGAGATTGGGTCACTTATCCAAACTCATGATCTAGTACCAAGGGAGTATTGTTACGAATATTAATATCATGAATTTTGGAATAAGAATATTGTAGTTTAAAAGCTCTGCTGTGTCATTTGCTAACTGTGTGACATCTGGCACACTGATCTCCACACCAACCGGCAGGATCAGGTGTTTGGGGTTCTCCTGAGCAGACTTGGTTTATAGCTATTGTTTTAGTGTAAGGACAGCCAATTATATAGCCATTCCATCCCCCAAAATCAGCTTCCCCAAGGGTAGACCAAAGATAAGAAAAGCACTTTCTTCATATAAATACTGCTGAGCATCGATGTGGTGGATGAAGGTAAAGCTCTTGGCGTAGAATATGACACACCATCAAAAAGGCGTTCCACTGTTCATCGACATCATCATCGCCATGGTTGTCATCATCTAATAAGACAGTGTGAATGTGTTCTGGTGTTCTAAGAGGTAAAAGATTAACCCCAGCAGGATCTGCAAAGATTTGTAGCTGGAATATCAGGTGTATGTGTCCGTGTGGGGTGATGGATGTGTAGAGGATCTAGTGTGGAAGGGATAAGAAACTACAATTAGGGACTGAATTATGGAGATCTGGTAGGTCACGATGAAGAGTTTGGTCTCTATCACATTTTCATGGGAAACTAGTGAAGATTTCCAAAATGAAAATTGACATAATATCTACCTTTTAGGACACAATTTTTTTTTTTTAGATTTTATTTAATTATTTGAGAGAGAGAGAATGAGAGAGAGAGAGATAGCACGAGCCTGGGGGGCGGGGGTCAGAGGAAGAAGTAGACTCCCTGCTGAGCAGGGAGCCTGATGCGGGACTCCAGGATCACAACCTGAGCCGAAGGCAGTCACTTAACCAACTGAGCCACCCAGGTGCCCTAGGACACAATTCTTATCTCAGTGTCTCCCTTAGTCTTACCTCATTGTGCTTATCCCATCCTGTCTACTCCTGGGTCTTTTATTGGCTACTTAAAAATAGTGCCAAGTGCATGCTCCATCCTCCATCCCCACCCGGAGCCTCATCTCTGGCTGCCACCACCTCCCATCTGGACGCTCCAGCAAGCCCGGTCCTCACTGCTTCCCCTGCTCTACTCTTCTACCCCTGCCTCAGTCTATCCACCACAGAGAAGCTAAAATCCTTCCTTTTGTTTGTTTCCTTTATTTAAAAAAAGATTCTCTTGGGGATAATTTCAGATTTACAGAAGAGTTGTGAAGCTCGTACATTCCTGAATGCCTTTCACCCGACTTTCCAGTTGTTACCATCTTACATAACCATGGTGGCTTCACCAAACCTGAGGAATGGGCACATTCCTATTAACCAAAATTTGGATTTCACCTGTTTTTCCACTTCTGGACTTCCCACTTCCCAAAATCCACTTCTTTTTCCCATCTCAAGATCCAATCCAGGATACCATGTCACACTGAACTGTTATACCTCCATGGTCTTGTCTAACCCATGACGGCTCCTCAGTTCTTTCTTTGATGTTCCATGACCTTGCCAATTTTGAGGAAACTTGATCAGGTATTTTGTATAATATACCTCAATTTCTCTGATCTTTTCTCATGACCATGGGCTGGGGGTGATGGCAGAAGTGAAATGTCCTTCCCATCATGTCATGACAGGGGCACATATCTTAGTTCATCCAGGCTCTACTTGAACAAAATACCACAGATCAGGAAGCTTATAAACACCAGAAATGTGTTTCCCATAGTTCTGGAGGCTGAACGTCTGAGCTCAAAGGCCCAGCTGGTTGAGTAGAAACCCTCTTCTGGGGGCACCTGGGTGCCTCAGTCAGTTAAATGTCTGCCTTCGGCTCAGGTCATGATCTCAGGGTCCTGGAATCAAGCCCGCATGGGACTCCCTGCTCAGCGGGGAGCCTGCTTCTCCCTCTCCCTCTGCCTCTGTGTGCTCTTTCACTTTCACTCTCTCTCAAATAAATAAATAATATCTTTTTTTTTTTTAAGAAAGACCCTCTTCTGATTGGCAGACGTCCTGTTGTGTCCTCATACAGTGAAAGGGGTACATGACGTCTCTGAGCCTCTTTTTAAAGACCCTAATCCCCATAGAATTCACATGACTTCTATCTGGTGATGTCATCCTTCATCAGCAGTTCTGGTGGTGTCTGCTGAGTGTCTCTAAAATCACTATTTTTCCCCCTTTCTATATTCTGTCCATTAGGAACAAGTCACTAAATCCAGCCCACACTCAAGAGGGACTATGCTCCATTTATTTCCTGGAGGAGGAATGATCCACTTGCACTGTTTAGAACTCATCCGTAAGAAATATAGGTCCCTTTTCCCCTATTTATTCAATCATTTATTTAATTATTGTAGATTAATGGGCATCTATTACATTATATGCTTTTAAAGATATGCTATTATTTGTCTGCCTCAAGTGCCCCAATGGCTCTCCTTTACACTAAATAAAACCCGAACCCCTCTGACAAAGCCAGTATACTCTCTCCCACACTCTCCTCCCCAGGCCACAGGAGCATAGTTACCCTAGCCTCTGCTGGAACTTGTCCTAGTGTTCCCTTGTTCCCACCTGGGGACTTGGAACTGACTGGTCTCTGCTGGGAAGACTCTGATCTCTGACCTTCGCATTCATGTCTCAACTTAAAGGCCACCTTTGCAGAGAAGCCTCTCTTGATGATCGGCTCCACAATAGCCCTAGTTATACTCACTTATACTCCCTCTGATAGCACCTGCCATGAGTGGGAATTATCATTATTTCAGTGTATGGGTTTATTGTTTGTTCCTTGTCCTCCCTCCCGCTAGAACATCTGCCCCATGAGAACAGGAACTTGGTTTCTTGGCCCGCGGCACCCAGAGCATTATCCGCACACAGGATCTGACCCATCTAGATGAATGTGTATACAGAGGAAGGAACAGGGGCCCCGCGAAACCTGAGACAGGAAGATGGATTTAAAAAACTCAGTAATAATCGAGGCACGAGGCAAAGAAGACTTCCATTCAAAGGCTTGTGATTTGGTGACTGGGCTATGGGTCACAGTCTCATGATTCTCTCCTTTCTGAAGATGCTTCCCTTCTTACTTGACGACTATAAGTCCCCTACTTTGGGTTAGGGACGTGCCTGTAGTTAAGCAACACAGCCACATCTACAGTGTACCAGTGCAGTGATGAGTTTTCAGAGAGAATTAGCTGCCCTGGGGGCTCTGGATCCCCTCACTACTTTGATCAATCCTTCCCTTGGCCTCCCCCAGTCCTCTGCCCTTACTCAGGGCTCACTCACACCTAGGGCCAGAGACAGACCACAAGGATGGGGGGAGGGAGACTGCAAGGACAGGGATTGCTGTCATGCCTCCCCCTTCATCACAATCCAAGCTCTGCTTTGTCTCCAGACCTGGAGGCACTTCCTCGGCTTCTCTACGGGACAAAGCAGTGAGAACTCCATGGCCCATTGACAGCCTCTCATCCTCACTGCCAGCCACTCTGGCCTCACCACACTCAATCTTGACAGCATGTCCATACTTTGCAGAAAACAATATTATTAACAAAAACTGTACTTCAAGGGGTCTCGACAGAGAGAGGAAGCCAGGAACGCAGTAATAAAGCACTGGTTTCAATTTCATTTTAAACCCAGGTGGTTTGTGAGTACAAATTTAATCCTGATCTTTTAAAAGGGGATAAAAGTCGGATGCTGAACAAGGACATCGGGATGCAGCGCTGGCCTCTCCCAGCCTCTAACAGGTGCAGTGGGTTATTAACAGATCACTTATCACTGTCAGAATATTCTCTAGACAGTGTCTTGGCCTCCTCGTGATGCCCTGCTTGTATTGACTCTGGGCTTTGCACATTCCTTTCCTTCTGCCTGTAATACTCTTGATCTCCTCTTTCCTCTCCATACTATGGATCTCAGCACTGTGTCCTCTGGAAAGGTTTTTTGGTGACATTCATAAGAACCAATAATAATAGGACCCTTAACTTCTCCTGTCCCAGCAAGCATCACTTGTTAAGAGTCTGTGTGTGTGTGTGTGTGTGTGTGTGTGTGTGTGCGCGCGCGCGCTAGCTTCCCTGCTGCATTCACAGTTCCTCGAGGGTGGGCACTGGGGCGATGTGTTTACCCCCAGCTCTAGGATGGAATTGTCAATTCAGTACAGCAAGAGGCAGAACTAATCAAGTTCTTGACTATTTAATCAAAAGATGATTAGGAAATATTTTTGAATTTTTGCTTTCAACAAATAAGCTTTTCAAAGGAAGGCCTTCATAATCACAAGAGGGATGTTTTGATGTACTGGTTGCAGTTAATATCCAAGTATTTGCTGCTATTATGTCCTCAGTACAAAACCCTAAAATTCACAGAATGCTTCTAGTTTCCACTGAGTCAAGGTTTCCAAATGAGCAACTGTTATAATCGGAATGGTTATTATTGTTTTGGGGTTGGTTTTTTTTTTAAGATTTTTTTATTTCTATTTTTTTCCGAGTTTTACTGAGATGTCACTGACATGGAATATTGCATCAGTTTAAGTGTATGGCATAATGATGTGATATATGTATATATGATTTATTGTTTATTTGCATATTTGGTGGGGTCTTAGCTCCCTCCTTTTAATGTACTTTTAGCCTCTTGGTTTCCAACGAAACAAAGCCTGAGCAACCAGACAGAACTCTGAACTCTACTGTAGAACATGTTAAAGACAAAGAAATGACAAATCTAAAGTTGATCAGTCAGAATTCTTTGCAAGAGCTTCTACCTTTTTCCCCTCTTTCAACCCTTAACCTACTAGGGCAAATATTTAAAAGATAACCTGAGAAATCCTGTATTTCCAAGTTGTTATTTATCTAATATTAATGTTCCTATAAAAATACAAGATTTTCTTTTTTCCACAAGTTCTTTTTATCAAGTTTGCTTCATTATTAACTGCAAATGATATTTTATGATGAAAAACAAAACAAAAATCACAGAATAGAATCTCCAATTTTATAATGCATGTCAATAGGAAAATAGAATTTAGTACACAGGCAGCTTTTCCAGAACAAATCCATTTTGTTTACTGAGGTCTAACTTATTAAATATGCTTCCCATGAAATTGGTAGACCATCACTTGTCCTTTTAAAGAAGAAAAGCTACATAATTAGGTAAGCAGAGAGAGCAGCTTGCTGAATAATGCATAGTTTTTAGTACTAACAACTCAACAGCTACATCCATACTGATTCTAATAGTTCACATAGAACTTGTTACCTTGGCAACCCCATGAATGATAACAATTGCATGGAAAAACGTGTTGTACTTGTTTTAATATATCCTATGATATTAAGGTCCTAGAGACCTGGGAGGCTGATCCGGGAATGCCAGGTTATCAGAGTCAGTGACCTGGAGACATGTTCCCAGGAGACACCCTGAGTAAAACGTCAAAAAGATTTGGGGCAGATGGTTGGGTCCGAGAACACTGGAGACCTTATGGAGACACTGGGGGCACATGAATGTCCAGACTCCTGGGCTTAGTGTTGAAAAATGGGTCCAAGAATGGTAGGGAATGTTTCGTTTGTTTGATGCTAAGCCAGGATGAAGCCGCTCAAATATCCTCAGGGCAATTATCAGAACCATGGATAGCAGTCCGCAAACTACAAGCCCAGGTTTCTGCTTGATAGCACAACAAAAGGTCTAATTACTTGTGGAAGCTTGTGGAAATCCTCTCCCACACTTCACGGAGTGGGAGAGGGGCAGGTGAGAAGCAAGCAGTGGGAGAAGAGAAACAGTGAAGAGTCTCATTTCTCTGGGAGCAGGGGTGATGGGGGCCCCCCATGCCACAAAGCAAAGAATACAGGGCGGTTACAATGAGGTGTGCACGGTGTCCACGTGGCACAGCCTCAGCATTCATGGGAAGTGAGGTTCAAGAAGAGAAGGTGAAATGATTGGCATCTTAATATTCCCAGGGGATGTGAGCCACCAAGGCTCACGTGCCTTGTGACAAAGGCCTGAGAAAGCAAGGTCCCACGGCATTATATAAAAACATCTATGTCTTCAGTGAATACCATTAAAGGCAACATGCATATAAATAAGTTTTCTAAGAGAAGCTTTCTCTATGAAGGCTCTTTACATCATTCCCCTCGGAGATAAGGGAAGATGTTGAACATAATGGCCATACTTCCCCTTCCTTCAGGTGGTAAGAAGTCAATAGAAGATCCACTAATAATGACAATAATAACTGTTATTTTTCATGGATGCTTTTTCTGAGGTGGTCATTGCAGATTTGCATCTTCAGGGGGTTGAATGGCTCACTCCGGAAATGCCCTCCACGTGACTACGTGAGCCCCACAAGTTCACATGGAGTGTTTCTCAGAGGGAAGACTGCAGACTCCTGAGGGCTTCGGTCCAGATGTTCCTTTCAAATGCAGACTCCAGGGCTTTATGCCCAGAGATTTTAGCTAACCTGCTCAGAGGGGACCCAGGTATCTGTATTTTCACGAGTTGCTAGAGCCATTTCTGATGCATACTAATCTGAGAATTTTTTTTTAATTTGTCAATCTACCCATGAAGCTTGACAAACAATAGAAAACTGAACTCTAAGTTTTATCCAATGAAATGCTTTTGTCGAGGGAGAAGAGGAACACAGGCAAACAAAGTCCAACAGTAAAAAACAACATGATCAAAATAAACCTTATTATCCAAGTCTCAGTCTTTGTGCACATATAAAACTGCTATTATTAATTTCTTAGATACCCTTAGAAATACCTTATGAATATCAGTATTATAGCTCACACATGCATGCATACACACCCCCTTGCAATGGCAGGGCATAGAAAAAGAATGGGAGTATATTATAACATTGTCCTGTACCTTGCTCTTCTTTGTTAAAATATTTCTAGGGGCACCTGGGTGGCACAGTGGGTTAAGCATCCGACTCTTGATTTCAGCTCAGGTCATGATCTCAGGGTCCTGGGATGGAGCCCTGTGTCAGGCTCTGCGCTCAGCAGGGAGTCTGCTTGGAATTCTCTCTCTCTCTCTCTCCCTCTGCCCCTCCCCACCCCTGCTCATGCACACTCTCTCGCTCTCCCTCGCAAATAGATAAATCTTAAAAAAAATTAATAAATAAGGTAAAATAAATCTATAGAACATCATTCCATAAATACACGGGTTTCCCTTGTTTTGGAAACTGTTGCATGTAATTCTATGAAAGAGAATGTATTTTATAATATATAGCCATAATAAACACAATTCATCTAATTCACTGCTGATAGACATGTTGTTTCTCGCATTTGTGATTACAGGCAATGAATGATGTCTCCCGACATTTACAGCTCCTGGTGCAAGTAACGATCAGAATGGATGGTTCCATCTATCCCTGATGACAGGAAAACGTCATGGTCATTACTGGTGGGTCTGCCATTCTCGGCAATCGGGGCTACATACTGGCGCTCATGAACATTTTGCTGATAGCTCTGAGCACATCGGTCCGCCTACCTCTCTCTGTCATTTATTTCCTTCTACATCTCTTTCTCATTCTTTCAAGAGACAAGAGAGAGACCCTTTTCTCTTCCAAAACTCTACTTTTTGACTGCCCCTGTTTTTCCCATCCTACTCTCTTCTTTATCCTAAATATGCCTCAGCTCCCCGCAGACAAGCCGTGCCTCTCCATGGCGTCTGCATGGGCTGTGTGGCCACTCTGCTCCTCTGGACAAAGAAATCTGAACATACGATATGTAAGCATGATGTATGCGTAAGAAAGAAAAATCATAGTGTATATCCATCTATTGGATTTAAGGGGCTCTCTTTTAGATTCTAACTAACACAGAGATTTTTAAATAATGTCTGGATGTCCCTTCCGAGGAGACACCGGAAGCTGTATGATGATATTGCTGCATTGTACAAATACTAGTCTGACATAACGTTCATACGCCAAACACGATCACACTTGTGTTACACAAATCTACATGCGTCTGAGGTGTGCATAATGTTTTAAAAGCCTGAGAAACACGTTTGTATTCATCATGCTAGTTTTAAGGCTAGAAAATATTCAATGTAATTTAATACCCTATTGATAAATAATGCCTTTTGAGCTTCCAAAGAAGAAATGTGCCATTTTACGTGTTTCTTTTCATTCAAGAATCGTATATCTCTTATTCCATGTATATTTCTTTCTTTGGAGGGACAATTTCCATTTGAAACAGCTGAAATGAATAGTCTTCTCTGTTTTGCTTCTCCCCACTGTGAAATAATTCAGAGCTTCTGGGCGCTCTGTTTTTATAAGTAAGCAGCCACGAAAGATGAGAAGAGAATTTGGCACAATGAATTTTCCCGGCAAAATAAGGTCTTAGCTAAATGGTGTCTAGTGAATCGCCTGTGCCACTGGCCGCTGGTGTGAAGGCCATCCCAGTAAATGACCAAACAAGCCTCGGCGAAGATTTTTCAATATTCTGCCACGTGGTTATAGATTTCAGAGTTTCTTCCTGTCAGTTTCATGCCGCATTTCTTCCCAAAACTGACAGGGAGCTGACAAGGCAAGAAAAAGTTAGAATATGTGGCTGGTGGTGAAATTTAACAGAATCTTTCCTTCAGGGGGCAAAGCATTGATTCTGAACACACGAAAAACGAGCTAGAACTTTCAGGAATTAATGAACGATCTCCCTCGGCCAGACTGCCTGGAATCGTGTCTGCCTCTTATTTGCTCTAAGACCCAGCGCAGATTCTTTGGCCTTACCTGTGCCTCGGCTTCTTCATCTACCAGAAAATCCTCCCGAGGCTGTTGTGGGGGTGGGTGAGCAATGACGGAGAAAGCACTTGGGACAGCACGTGGCTTTGTGGCTGTAACAGTAATAGTGGGATTCACAGAGCTTTCTGTGAGGTTCTAGGGTCTCCGGGTATTAAAGTCCCCTAGAGTTATGTCCTGATACTGTTGGCTATTGAACCCTTACTTCTTCAAACAGTGTTGTGAACAAGCAATAGCCCTGACAATAATTTTGACACACGGATGGAGACGGAAAGACCACTTAGAGAGAAAAGAGGACAAGAATGCAGACCCACTGCCCCCTTGGTTTATCAGGATGCTGGCCGTTCTGACTCTGCTCATTAACAGGTTTGCTCCTCTCTCCACTGACCCAAACCCTGTCTCCCAGGCTAAACTTTCTAGCAGTCTGTTCCACCTGCTTTCTCACTCGACCCCTTTCAGCTACGGACGGTTACCTCCTACGTAAAGGAAGGAGCACTGGTGCCTTCGAAAGGAAGTCGCCCCCAAACGCTCTGGCTTCATTCGGGCAAGTGACCAGAACCGCCTGGGAGCCCCCAGGAGGCAAACCAGAGGTGGGGGGAATTTGCATGAGCACAGAACTGTTTTCTACCCAGATGATGGGAAACATACACTCACACTTAGAGGAAAGGGGGTCAGAAAGAAACTCATATGGTGGACAGCAACCTCAGAAACAGGAGAGAGGATTTTTTCTTTTTAAAGGGAGAGAGCGTGTGAATAAGAAAGGCCATTTTGGGAAACCAAGTCCTTAAAGAATGTGACTTGTTGCTGGGCCCGACGAACAGGACAGCATCAAGTGACCAACACCGGATGGACCCTACCGTCCCTGGTG
Source organism: Ursus americanus (assembly GCF_024610735.1). Taxonomy (NCBI): domain Eukaryota; kingdom Metazoa; phylum Chordata; class Mammalia; order Carnivora; family Ursidae; genus Ursus; species Ursus americanus. The sequence goes on from NC_142132.1 coordinate 77,126,078, forward strand.
AGCAAGCTCTTGGGACGTGTCCCTGTGAACACAGTCTGGTGGTTTGTATCGTTTTTCTCAAAATGCAAATAGTATTTAAATTTAAATGAGATACTAATTTAACTAAGAAATAAACTTGGATCTCTTGTATGTATGCTATCCTTAAAAACGGCCCTCAAGTGATCATATGCTTTGTTTGAAGGTTAGAGTTTAAGAACTCGGGAAAAGAACAATAAGGTGCTGGTTGCATCCATGGCCGGGAAACCAGGTACTGCTAGCCCCCCGGGAAGGAGGCTGGCCCACGCCCCCTGGTTCTACATGGAGGGGGGGTGAGGGGCTGCCAGACTTCCACCGGCTCTGACTCGGATGCAATCAGCTATAAGTAACAACCCTCCGTCCTCAGTACAGATAGGTGTATATGGCCATAAAGAACCCAGCATGGCAAAGAGAAAGAACAGTCTTTTCCTCAGTAATAAAGGGAAAAAAATTCCTTTTTATCTTCAACCTCAGCAAGAGGGTCAGTGGGTAAACAGCAATTATATTTTTGTTTTCTATACACCTCTGAGGAAATCAAACAAATCAAAAACGCATTTGGAAACTGTCTGCTCACATCCTGTCTTCTCTATCTTGTCTGACAGAACAGAAACTCCTCGCAGGCACAGCTGTTCTCTGCCACAAAGCTGAATCTCAATACCATCCATCCTCAGTGAAAGTTCCAGATAAAAGCTAATAAAAGTTTCCAGTGAAAAGTGCTGCTGAAAGCAGGAATTGCATTGACAAGTCCTCATCCTGCCACACTCGGAGCCTACTGTCCACATAGCACACGCTTGATGATTATTTACAAAATAGGGGCCGAATCCCTTTTGTGGAACGATGCCTGAAAGGATTCCTAAAGACGGATCAGGCTGGTGCTGATCTGAAACCCGTCAGTCAGGTCCACTTCCTTCCTGCCAGGGACGCTTGCCTGTCCCTGCCCTCCACCACCCCCTCCACCCCATCCGCAGACACCTGCTCGCCAGAGGATTTCTTGGCACCGGGGCCCCCCTGTGTAAGTCCTGCAGGTGTGAATGAACACCAGCAGTGATCGCTCAAACCCCAGAGCACTGAACCTGCAAGATAACCTCAGCCTTCCCTTCATCCTCCCTGCGGGCCTCAGCTGCTCTTCCCCAGACCCCTCATGGGCTGCGGGCTACCGCGCACAATTCCATTCTCAGAGCTCACAAAAGGCAGAGCTCCAGAGGAATAGGTCCTTTGCACCTCCTGGCTTCCCTGCAGGCCTTGTTTTGTCCCCCGGAGCCAGAGGGGGATTGGCACACAGCTTGGGGGTGAGTGAGAGGAAGTTCTTGCATTGTGCAGCTCTGCGAGGCAGTAGACGCAGCCAGCCCAAGGTAAATGTCAGATGGTAGTGATGAAGAGCACGGTAAACCAAGGAATTGTTACTATTTATCGTCTCATTAAACTGTCAAGAACAGAAGTCTCAATATTTTTAAATGAGCGATGGAAGAGTTTGATATTTTAAAAATGTATGTTCTCCTCCCCATCAAGAAAAATCATACATTCTATGTAGCAGCTTTCTGAAGATCGTGAATGGGCAGCTAAGCATTTCTTTACTGTTTTATACCAGGCTGTTTTTTTTTTTTTTCTATCTGTAAATCAGTATTTAAAAGTTTATAAGGAAATGACCCCTTTGGGGAGCTACTATTTTGTGTTTGCAGAGACAGAGGGCCTGACTTAGACGAGTGTGGTGTACAAGCTCTCCCTGATAGGAGACAGATCAAAGGGCGCCTGGGTGGCGCAGTTGTTAAGTGTCTGCCTTCGGCTCAGGGCGTGATCCCGGCGTTATGGGATCGAGCCCCACATCAGGCTCCTCTGCTAGGAACCTGCTTCTTCCTCTCCCACTCCCCCTGCTTGTGTTCCCTCTCTCGCTGGCTGTCTCTATCTCTGTCAAATAAATAAATAAAATCTTTAAAAAAAAAAAACAAAACAAAACAAAAAAGGAGATGGATCGAGAACAGCCACCTGGCTCAGGACAGCCTCTCACCCTGCTCCTACCCCTCAGGAGGATAGGCCAGGAAGAGCTCCTTCTGGAATCCTTGGGCAACCAGGGCCAATATTCAGCTGTTAGCGGGATAGCTGGACCAGCATTTAAAATCATCGCAAATCTGCACCTGATAATAAATAGCCACTGTCCTGAGTCTCCCAGTGCCCCTGTCCTGGACCTCTCTGTGGTCCAGCAGGTGAAGAAGGTTAACTCCAGGCACTGAGAGAGTCTGTAGGGTCTCTTCCATGACAAATGATTGCTGGGTCCCTGTGTATGGTTGTTAGATGGTTTCACTATCACCCTGGCCTCCATCCCTTTCCCATATTGGATTGAATCATGGATGGACATCAGAGTAGAGGTGGGTCTTTAAATTCTCTCTCCCAGGAAGCTGGAATTTGCACTCAGAGAAACAAATCATTTTCTCTGGGCAAATCTGTAGCAAGTAAATAAAAAATCTGAGGAAGAGTCCCCCAAATGTCAGTAGACCAGGGAGAAAAACCAGAGAGATCTGGTCCTCCAAGCAAAAGAGAGATAAAGGTAGAAATGAGAGAGAGAGAAAGAGAGAGAGAGTGCACACAGGGTAGGGAGAGGGAGGGGGAATCCCAAGCAGCCTCCATGCCCAGCGTGGAGCCTGACACAGGGCTCAGTCTCATGACCCTGAGATCATGACCTCAGCCAAAATCAAGAGTCAGACCTTTAACTGACTGAGTCACCCAGGTGCCCCATTCCTTCTTTTCTTGAAGGTGACTGTATTACTGCATGTTGTGGATTGAACTGGGTCCATTCTCTCCTCTCCCCACCCCAGTTCATATATTGAAGCCCTAACCTCCGATGTTATTGGGGGGTAGCGCCTTTAAATAGATAATTAAGGTTCAATGAGTTCATAAGTGTGGAGCCCTAGTCCAACACGACTAGTCTTTGGAAGAAGTGCTAGAGACTCCAGGAATTCACGCACACGGAGGAAAAGCCATGTGAGGACATGGTGAGTGGGTAGCTATCTACAAACCAAGGAGAAGCTTCGGGGAAAGCAAACATGGCAGCACCTTGATCTTAGACTTCCAGCCCCCAGAACTGTGAGAGAATTTTCAGTTGTCCAAGGTCCCCAGTCTGTGGCATCTTGTTAGGTCAGCTGGCATGCCCCCAGACGTGGCAGAGTGCCGTGAACATACCCCCCACCCCCACCTTTGGCTTCCCGTGGCTGGAGGCCATGTCCAGACTTGCACCAAAAAGTGCTAGCACCTGCCTCCTATAAATATTGGATTTTACATTTTTAGCCAATTTTTGACTCTGGAGAATCTAATTGCTTGGTGGCAAATCTGAAGCGGCATGCTGAAATAATGTTTCTCGAGGATCATTCAAATGTGATAATAAATCCAAAATACTTCTCTCCTGTAACTTGGTATAAATGCAGGCTCATTGGATCGAGCCTCAGCAGAGCGATGCCGGAAGGTGAAGGGAATGGCAGTTGAGACATTTCTCTGAAGTTGGGTATTGGATTGTTCTGCTCGCAGGAAGAAAGACTCACGAGTTGCTCATCTTAAACAGGATGTCTTTATTCAGGTCCTGCTTTGGGGGCTTGTACTTTTCCACAGTTCATGAGGATACTTCCTCCCTCTGTTCTTTCAGGTGACAGCCTCAAGCAAGAATAAGGGAGCTCTGGTTCTTGTCCAATTAGTCATGCTTCTCCCATGTTTGAAGAAATGGCCTATGTCTGCCAGCACACGCTCAAAAGCAGCAGTGCTAATGACATCCTGAACAGGACCGTTCGCTCAGAGGGGTACCCTGCGTGCCAGCCCGGATCCTCCACGGTTAGAGTTCAGGCAGGCCCTTCTAATGCAAATGAAAAAGTGGAATTTCAGCCAACTAAGTATTTGAAGAGTGCATTTTAGGGTTTAGTATGAGAACCTAGTGAGCACCACATTGATCAGTGAAATTCTCAGTGAAGCATCTGATGGGATTGAGCCGAAACAGGAGCCACGTTCAACTACAGACCTACCCCCTGTGACAATGGCCATGCTATCCAGCCAGGAATCCTACAATCAAGAGACCTGGTTCCAGGCTGTCGCTCTGCCACTTACTAGCTATGTACCCTTGCGACACTCGCTTAACGGAATAATAATTTAAGAGCATGAGTTCTTGAGTCAAATGATGTGAGTTCAAATTTTTGAAATAAGATAATCTGACAGTAGACCGTGAGTTCACCCAGGCCAACCCCTTCAAAGACAAAGATGGAGATAGACACTAAGAAATAAATAAGATGGGGCGCCTGGGTGGCACAGCGGTTAAGCGCCTGCCTTCGGCTCAGGGCGTGATCCCGGTGTTCCGGGATCGAGCCCCACGTCAGGCTCCTCCGCTGTGAGCCTGCTTCTTCCTCTCCCACTCCCCCTGCTTGTGTTCCCTCTCTTGCTGGCTGTCTCTATCTCTGTCAAATAAATAAATAAAATCTTAAAAAAAAAAAAAGCTTTAAAAAAAAAATAAATAAGATAGACACTAAGGCTAAAATGAGTCTCTTCGCACTTCAGATGCTTTATCTACTGCTACTGGTTCTATGTAACACATGTAGATTAATAATTACTGTACAAAATAAATGATGATAAAAATAAGTATGTCATGTATTCAACACAATGGTCCATAGCAATGATATTCCATTTCTATGAAATGGAAGCACAAAGAGGTTAAGTAATTGTTCTAAGGCTATGCAGTTACTTAGTAAACCAGGCAGCCGACCCAAGTCTCTCTGACATTAAAGTCTGTACTCTTAAGCCTTCACCTAACTGCCTCTGGATGGGAAATCGGAACATCTAGATTCCGTTTCATGCTAGGCCAGCAACTGGGCATGTGACTGTCAAGTCTCTTGTCTTTCCTGGGTCTCATTTTCTTCATCTATTAAAAAAAAGGGGGGGATTCGACTACACAATCCCTTCCAGGGAAAATGTTTCCCTCTTCCAAGCCTCTAGTCCTGGAATGACATATTCCCTGCAGTTCCAAATTCACGAGGTCTTCCTCTTGCCAATCAAAGCGAGTCATCTCATGTGTCAGTAAATGAAATTTACTATGTGTTCCTCTGTACATTGTTGCATATTAAATACATTTTAAGAATCAGGTGGAGTGCCTGGCTGGCTCAGTGGGTGGGGCATGGGACTCTTGATCAGTTGGGGTCAGAAGTTCAAGCCCCACTTTGGGGGATAGAAATTATTTAAGATAAAATAAAAATTTTTAGAAAATGGTGAAAATGTCACAGATAAACCTAATTTGGCTCTCATTTTATGAAAAATGCATTTATTGCCTATCTAAATGGATGCTTTAAAAAAAATCTGTATGTGATGTTTATCTATAGCCCTGCAAATTGAAAAAAAAAAAAGAAACACTTTCTCAATTGCTTCAGTTTTTATACCTTATGGTCCATCTGTTGCCACAGCACTGATTGTGGTATCAAAATTGCAATTAGTTACACTCAGGGACAATCAGGAAAAAGGCCAAGGGAGATTGTGTCCAGGCCTCAATAACCTATGATTACTCTACTAATTGTGAAACAGGAATTTTAAAATCAAGAGACCTGGTTTCAGGCTGTAGTTCTACCACTTACTAGCTATGTATCCTTAGGAAACTCATTTAATGGAATAATTTAAGAGCTTGGTTCTTGAGTCAAACGATGTGAGTTCAAATCCTGGCTCTGCCAGTTAACATGGACATGGTAGTGACCTTCTCTTAGCTGTAAATTGACAGGATGACAGCCTATCTCAGAAGGGTTGTTGAAAGGATTAAATACAATATTGCATTTTATTAAGTATTTATCAGAGGGCCTCCTTCCTCTTTAGTGCTCAGAGTCAGCTTTCATGAATGGTGTCTGGATTTTAAATGAGTCTACTGTCAGACAAAGCTCTATGTAACAGTCCCCTAAAATCAGGATACACATGATTGCCGTCCAAACCACATGGGGGAACCCAGAGAAAAGTGTTTCGTGAACTAAAAACATCACATTATCATTTGGTTAACATACGTAATCTGTTATTATAAGATGATCTTCTATTAATTTTTTTAATATCTACTGAGTGCTTGGAATATAAAAAGCGCTGGGTGAGGCAATATGAGGAATAAAACTCAGACATGGGTTCTATGCTTAAGGGGTAACAGGAGCATCTCACTGTCGCTGACACAAGGTAGAAGAAGATACCAGCTGCTAAGTCAATACCTTAAAAGGAAGTCTCTGAAGTGAGTGTTGAAGGACAGAAAGGATTTAGACATGTGAGGATGAGAAGGGAGAGAGAGAAGAGAGAGAGAAAAGACATCCCCAACAAAGAAAAGACATCCCCAACAGAGGAAGGGGTGGGAGGCGAGTAATAAGAAGGAAGCCAATTGCAGAAGATGTTCAATGTAGGAAGAGTAAACTACCACACTTCAGATTAAAAATTATAAGGGATTGGGGCGCCTGGGTGGTTCAGTGGGTTAAACGTCTGACTCTTGGTTTCGGTCCAGGTCATGATCTCAGGGGCGTGGGATCGAGCCCCAAGTTGGGCTCTGTGCTCAGTGTGGAGTCTGCTTGAGATTCTCTCTCTCCCTCTCCCTCTGCTCTCTATGCTCACTCTCTCTCTCAAATAAATAAATAAACAAACATCATAAGGGATTAAAAATGAGAGTCTGGAGAGGGTAATATGCTAAGCGAAATAAGTCAGACAGAGAAAGACAGATACCATATGATTTCATTTATGTGTGGAATCTAAAAAAACAAAATAAATGAACAAAGCAAACCACCACAGAAGAGACACAGCTATAGATACAGCAATAGTGGTGGTGGGGGTTGGGGGGTGGACAAAACAGGTGAAGGGGATCGGAGGTACAAGCTTCCAGTTAGAAGTCACAGGGAGGTACAGCATGGGGAATATGTCCATAATAGTGCCGTAACTTTGGTGACAGATGGTAACCACATTTGTCACGGTGAGCATTTTGCAGCGCCTACAACTGCCGAAGCGCTATGTTGTACGCGTGAAACTAGTATTATATATCAACTATACTTCAATTAGGAATAAAACTTTTATCTTGAGGAAGTCCCACAAGTTCATTTTATCTTTTGTTTCTCTTGCCTTTGGAGATATGTCGTGAAAAAGGTTGCTTTGGACGATGTTGCAGAGGTTGCTGCCTATGTTTTCCTCTATGATTTTGATGGATTCCTGTCTCACATCGAGGTCTTTCATCCATTTGGAGTTTATCTTTGTGTATGGTGTGAGAGTGGTCAAGTTTCATTCTTTTGCACGTAGCTGTCCAATTTTCCCAGCACCATTTATTGAAGAGACTGTCTTTTTTCCACCGGATGTTTTTTCCTGCTTTGTCAAAGATTAGTCGCCCAAAGAGCCGAGGGTCCATTTCTGGATTCTCTATTGGGGAATGAAGCATGAGAGACTATGGACTCTGAGAAACAAACTGAGGGCCTCAGAGGGGAGGGAGGTGGGGGAATGGGATAGGCTGGTGATGGGTAGTAAGGAGGGCACGTGTTGCATGGTGCACTGGGTGTTATACGCAACTAATGAATCATCGAACTTTACGTCAAAAACCAGGGATGTACTGTATGGTGACTAACATAATAAAAAAAACATTTAAAAAAAAGAATAAAACTTTTAAAACATGGAGAGTCTGGCCCAAAAGATCTCATGGAGGAGGACTGGAGAAGATTGGGATTCTTAAATCTCTGCCATTATTATTCTGTGCCCATGTTTCAGGAAGAAGGAAGAAAGCCTACTGACTCGTACATCTGTGAGTTTAGACTCACAGATCTCACCCTGAAAACCTTTCACAATCTGTCCTAAAAGACAATCTTAAATCACACTACTCACTATGTTTTTGTTTTCCTCTGAGGGCATCAAAAAATGTTTTGGCCATTTCTATCTGTTCGTGTTTTGGCTATTTCTAGTTCCTGGCTATTTCTCCTCAACTTCCTTGGACACAGGCCAGATTATAACCCATCCTTTAAATCCCAGCTCCATCAGCAAGTCTTCCTTGATGATCTAGACCTTATCAGTGTCTCTGCTGCTTCATTGCATTTTTCAGTCACATGGAAGAACTGTCACTGACCTAGGAATAAAATGACAAGGTTGCCATTCTGACTGGGGACACACTATTTAACGCCACAGAACTCCTCTTGTGTAAAATGAAGGGTTTGTGTGTTAGCTAACTCTAAGGTCAGCTCTCATCATTTATTCAACAAATAGAATGAGCACCTACCCGTGCTAAGCTCTATCCTAGGTGCTGAGGATACAGCGGTTTACAAGACAAAGTCTGTCTGTCTGTCTGTCTATCTACCTATGATTGTCTCCCTTGAGTTCAGTGGTTCTCAACTTTAGCCTGCATCGGAATCACCCGGTGAGCTTATTACAACCCAGATTTCTGTACAGACACCCCACTCCCAAGGGTTTCTGAGACAGTAGGTTTGAAGCAGGGCCCCAAACTTTGCATTTCCAAGATGTTTCTGGGTGATGCTCATACTGCTGGTCTAGAGACCACACTCAGAGAGCCTCTGTGTTAGTGGAGTGTGTCTTTTTCACTGCTGTATTGCCAGTGCCTAGAATAAATATTGACAGAATAAAAGAATAAATATAAGGTACTTTGTTAATTGACAAAGGAGAATGTCGTTCTATCCTTGAATGATATTATAGCTTAGAAGGAAAATGACAGTTCTCCTCAAAGGTAGAAGAGTTACTATCATCAGAAAGATACAGAGAAGGGGTGATTTACATGCAAAGGCAAATGAACTTATCTCCAACCTAGAGGAAGGAGGGGGAAGGTCAGGGAGAACTTGGTGCAAGAGTGTGTTTGATCCATTTCCTGAAGGGCACATACACTTGCTTCAGAAAGGCCAGTTAGAACTTAAAAAATATTTTCAGTACCTCTCTTTGGAATTCGTCTCCTCAATCTATGGTGAATCTTTTGTTCTACTCTCACTGTCTACAGAATCTTCATATTCAGATGTAAGTTTTGGTATTTGGAAATAGCTACATACCCTATCTTTGCCAAGTCTGGTCTGAAAGAGAGGTGATTTGGTTGCATAACTCTGTTCTTTGTTGAAAACAAGTTGTACCTTTGACACCAATTTTCCAGTATGACTTATAAATGGATCCCTGAAACAATTTCAGGGTAGGAGTTTAAAAATCATTTGGAACAACAGAAGCATCAAAGGATTAAGTTTAGTTTCTAAAGGCGATTAGTTTGAAGAACGGCCCCCATTTGACTCTATGTCCTGGTGTGTTTGTTTACTCACTCTCAGTATACTTGGTATTTTGATTTATTGAAAGAATCAACACTTAAACATGCAAGACGCCATGCACATTTTTCTTCAGATTCTATGCCATGTTACAAACATCTAAAGGGTAAACATTATGGGAACAAAGAAAGTATAAAATGGAGGTTCTTCTAAGGTAGATCTGTGAAAATTATGTGTTGGTACCAGGAAATACACACAGGTTTCCAAGAGCTCTTAGTAATTCTGGGCCACTCAGCTAATAATAAGTACTAGTTTATGTGCCCTGGGCATTGAGCTCTGTGCTCGGTCATACTGGTCCTTTATGAAGGGGGTCATAGCAAACCATTCTTCCAGTTCGGAATAGGGGACTACAGAAAATACGGAAGACCGATGGCAAAACGCGTATACACTTACAGTAATGGCTTCTGCCCGCCTGTTTATCCCCAGAGTTCCTCAGCCACTCTGTTTCCCCACTGTTGGAGCCCAGGGTACCTTCTGTGCGAGGTCAGCATGTACTAGCTGTGCTAGGGCAGGATTAAGAGAGTAACCACCCATACCTCCTACCTTTTAACAGATGTACTCAATACAAATGGAAACCGAAGACAACGAAACAGAAGCACTTCAAGTCCATTTGTTCAGATCAATGATTCTTAAAGTGGGCTCCCAAGACCAGGGACATCAGCATAACCTAATAACGAGTCAGAAATGCAAACTCTCCACTCCCACCCCAGAAATACCGAGTGAGGGGGGAGGGGAGGCAGTGAGGCCCAGCCATGTGAACTAACAGGCCATGGTTCCAGGAGGTTCTGATGCACACTGAAGTGTGGGGACCACGGGGTCAGACACTAGCAGCAGTAAGGAAACCGGCAGATAAGCCACGCCACCTTTCATGAACTTGACAATTCATTCCAGCAGCCTCTCACCATCCTCCAGATTACGTTTAATACACACACAATTACACACAAAATGTGTGTAAAAAAAAGTTAAGGCTTCTCTCTGTAAAGAGATGGTATGGAAAGGAGACAAACTGAACTGACTTGTGTGTAGTTTTCCTGAATGACACCAGCCTCAGCTCCCCTCCCCCACCCCACTTCACCTCCTAGAAAAGAATCACCGGAAAAAAACCTTACTAGCACAAGGCTATTCTGTTTCTTTGACTAGCAGTGACACAGGGAAACTGAAGGACTCTAAAAAATCTGCTTGTTATTCCTTTTCCTGCTTCCATTCTTGCTAAGACCTGCATCCCACCTCACTTTACACATGCCTCATAATGCAGATAATGTATGCGCTCCCTGTAAGGGATCAGGACTCAGTGATTTCTTGAGAACAGATAACATCTAAGGAAGGACCAGGAGATGATGAAGCTACCATATGTGTATTCTAGCCACCAGAGGTAGACATCTCCACGCCAAGACCCCTGGCTCCAAGGAGTAACACGTGTGCCCTCGTCTTTGTTCTCATGGCTCCTGGTTGCCTGAGGGGACACGTACACCAGACCACCACAAAACCCCAGACCCCAAACAAAGACAAGACTCATGCTCCTTTTCTTTCTGAGTCTCCCATGTGCCCCACCTGCACTGCTCTCTCTAGATCTTCAATAAACTCAGCTCTCACCTACTGCTGGCTCACGTTTGATTTCCATCCTGTGCAAAGCCAAGCACCCCCTTGGCTGCTCCTGGAGGACCCCCTCTGGGTCCTTGGACCCAGCCAGCTGGCATCAGCAAGAAGATTTTATTGGGTGATATAAGTACACTTGGTCACTCGCGGCTATAAGTTCTCATGTGTCTCAGCGAAGAGCAATGTCCAAGCCTGTTTTGATGAACTATTAAAGGCAAAGGGACGCTCTGTCTTATTTGAGCTAAACTGTTCTAGTCATTTCGGCTCTATTCATCAGACTGTGATACTCAACTACATGACACAATTTTTGGGTGTGACTTCAAGTTTCACCATCCCCTCAAAGGCATTTGTAGAATAAAATGATTCTCTGCTTAGGAGTTAAGACATAAGCTCTGGAGAAGTGCAGTCCTTAGACATACAATGTGATTCATACATGTAACTTAATTTTCCTTAAGTAACCACATTAAAAAAATGAGATGAGTGATTTAATGTTAAAATATATTATTTACTCCAGTGTACTAAAAATATTTCAGGCTGTAAACAATATATAATTAATGAGATATATTTACTTTTCAAAGTCTTCAAAGTCTTGCATGTATTTACACATATAGGCCATCTCAATTAAAAAGCTAAATTTTAACTAGAAATACTTGTTTTGTTTAGACTTAATAAAATTTGTCATTGCAAAAGTAGATCCCATACCCAAGTTGGTCCAAACATACTAAAAAGGCTTTCAGTAGTCTAACTGGATATCAGTTTTTATATTTAAATATAAAATACATACAACTGTTTAAAAGGGGCGGGGGGAGGGGGGAAGAACCACAGGGCCAAAATGGTATCACTGAGACCGACTTTCCAAATCCAGGTAATACCCAATTAATTGTGATTTCAACCTTCCCAGGAAGGTAGCTGTAAAGGGGTCAGTCAGAAAAGCTGCCTTCCCGTGGGCACCAGTGAGTCTGTCACCTGGGTCCTCTCCACCCTGCTCAGAAAGATGAGGTCATCTGCAGGATGAGACCCCTTCCTTTCCCTCCTCTGGAACAACCCTTTTCTTTTGCTAACTTTCTTGCCCCATCCTCTATCAAAAACAAAAACAAACAAGAAAACATCTTGTACAACTCCTGGCAGTGAATCAATACTTGCTATATGGGGTGTGGCCTGATTCATGAGTCCTTTAATAAAACCCATCAGATCATTAAATGTACTTTGTGGATCTTTCTTGAACACCTGAAAGTTCAATTTCGCAGTCAGGCCAGCCCCATTTCCAGCACTCAGGAGCTGCTAGTGGTTTGTGACTACCCTGGGGGGCAGCACAGCTCTTGAGCTAGGACAGACCAACATGGTTAAGAAATCTGGTTTTAGGGGCACCTGGCAGGCTCAGGCGGTGGAGCCTGAGACTCACGATCTCCTGAGCTGGTGACTTTGACCCCCACATTGGGCGCAGAGATTAGAGAAAGAAGGAAGAGGGGAGGGCAGGGGAGGGCAGGGGAGAGAAAAGAAAAAAGAAGGGAGAGAAGGAAGGAGGGAGGGAGGGAGGGAGGGAGGGAGGGAGGGAGGAAGGAAGGAAGGAAGGAAGGAAGGAAGGAAAGAAGGGGGGAGGGAGGGAGAGAGGAATTAATTCTGGCTTTGCCCTTTCCTGTCCTGCAAGCTTCACTTCTACCACCTGCTAAATGACGGAGGAAACCTCACATCCCAGGTCTGTTACAACTTCTGAACTAGCAGCAATAAAGACAAGGCAGTTTGCTTCTCCCTCCAGGGCCGCGGTGGTGAAAGCATCGCATCAGTCCACAGTAATCAGAAGCAATCTAAGTCTACAGGGCGAGAGTGGCTGAACACATTTAATTCATACCCTGCAGCCATAAAACGTCCTTGGCCATGAATCACTCCTGTTAATACCGGTTAATACCGTTAAGGGCGAGGACTGTCTACACAGGGGCCGCTGCCTGCGGCTGCACGCGCCACACTGGGGCCTCAGGCAGCTCCTCTCCCAAAAAGTTTTCTTTTTCTTTCTTTTTTTTTTTTTTTTTCCCCAAATGTTTTCTGAACCGGGGCTGTTACTGTTGTATGTCAGGGAGCACATGCCAAACTGCTCTGAAACGCCTACACTTTTACCTCATAGTCCGGAATGGGATTTTAAACATGGTTTAAATAGGACCGGAGGAAGCTGGGAGGGAGGCTACAGGAGACACCGGCACCAGAACCAAGAACAGGGCACCCTGACCCGCCTACGGTTGGCGATTTCCCGCCGGGCAAACGGAAGCAAAAGCGCCCCTGACGTCAAGGGAGGCGGCCGCTCCCGGTTCCCACGGTGAAACCCCTGCGGCCATCTTTACTGTGGTCAGCCTGCACCCAGCTTTTCCCGGCGGCCGTGGTGGCTCGCCATGAAAAGTCTTCAGAAGAGAGAGAAGGGAATCGTGCCTCTCGGTAACAAGGAGCTGACGGAATTACGAAAGCCCAGCGGTAGAAAGCACTAGCTGAGGTAGTGAGGGGAACACAGAGGTGGTGCGGCTTCCGCGGACGGACGGAACGATTCGGTCGCGTCGCTGCGGTTCCCGCCCGGGCTCTGAGAGCCGCTTCCGTTGCTCAGCGGAAGTGTGGGTCGCCAGAGGACGACTCTTGGAAGAATCGGCTCTCCGCTGTGTGCCCAACCGGAATCATGTCGAGTCTGGCGGTGAGAGACCCGGCGATGGATCGGTCGCTGCGTTCCGTGTTCGTGGGGAACATTCCGTACGAGGCCACCGAGGAGCAGCTGAAGGACATTTTCTCGGAGGTGGGTTCGGTGGTCAGCTTCCGGCTGGTGTACGACCGCGAAACGGGTAAGCCCAAGGGCTATGGCTTCTGCGAGTACCAGGACCAGGAGACCGCGCTCAGTGCCATGCGGAACCTCAACGGGCGCGAGTTTAGCGGCAGGGCGCTGCGGGTGGACAACGCCGCCAGCGAGAAGAACAAGGAGGAGCTCAAGAGCCTCGGGCCTGCGGCGCCCATCATCGACTCCCCATACGGGGACCCCATCGACCCCGAGGACGCCCCCGAGTCCATCACCAGGGCGGTCGCCAGCCTGCCCCCGGAGCAGATGTTCGAGCTCATGAAGCAGATGAAGCTGTGTGTGCAGAACAGTCACCAGGAAGCGCGGAACATGCTGCTCCAGAACCCGCAGCTGGCCTATGCGCTGCTGCAGGCCCAGGTGGTCATGAGGATCATGGACCCCGAGATCGCGCTGAAGATCCTGCACCGCAAGATACATGTCACACCGCTGATTCCGGGCAAATCCCAGCCTGTCTCCGGCCCCGGCCCCGGCCCTGGCCCCGGCCTCTGCCCCGGCCCCAGTGTTCTGCTCAACCAGCAGAACCCTTCCGCCCCGCAGCCTCAGCATATGGCCAGAAGACCCGTCAAAGACATCCCTCCTCTGATGCAGACCCCGATCCAGGGGGGGATTCCGGCCCCGGGCCCCATTTCAGCCGCGGTTCCCGGACCTGGGCCTGGTGCCTTAACTCCTGGTGGAGGAATGCAGCCCCAGGTTGGAATGCCAGGCGTGGGTCCAGTCCCGTTAGAGCGGGGACAGGTGCAGATGTCGGATCCTAGAGCTCCTATACCTCGTGGGCCTATGACTGCTGGGGGCCTCCCTCCTCGAGGACTGTTGGGAGATGCTCCAAACGACCCACGTGGAGGGACTCTGCTTTCAGTCACTGGAGAAGTAGAGCCCAGAGGCTATCTTGGCCCACCTCATCAGGGCCCCCCCATGCACCATGCCTCTGGTCATGACGGCCGTGGCCCTTCCTCACATGAGATGAGGGGAGGGCCATTAGCAGATCCCAGACTGCTGATTGGAGAGCCCAGGGGACCCATGATAGATCAGAGGGGACTCCCTATGGATGGTAGAGGTAGTAGAGATTCTCGAGGGATGGAGACTCGAGCCATGGAGACTGAAGTCTTAGAGACACGAGTAATGGAGAGAAGGGGAATGGAGACCTGTGCGATGGAAACCAGAGGGATGGAAGCGAGAGGCATAGACGCAAGAGGGATGGAGATACGGGGCCCTGGCCCCAGTTCCAGAGGCCCTATGACTGGTGGAATCCAGGGACCTGGGCCCATTAATATGGGGGCAGGTGGTCCTCAGGGACCTAGACAGGTCTCAAGCATTTCAGGGGTGGGAAATCCTGGAGCTGGCATGCAGGGGGCAGGCATACAAGGAGCGGGCATGCAGGGAGCAGGCATGCAAGGGGCGGGCATACAAGGGACAGGCATACAGGGAGCGGGCATACAAGGGACAGGCATGCAGGGGACGGGCATACCAGGGACAGGCATGCAGGGGGCGGGCATACAAGCAGTGGGCATGCAGGGGGCGGGCATACAGGGAACAGGCATGCAGGGAGCGGGCAAGCAAGGTGGAGGCCAGGCTAGCAGTTTCAGTCCTGGGCAGAGCCAGGTAACCCCGCAGGATCAAGAAAAGGCAGCTCTGATCATGCAGGTTCTTCAGCTGACTGCAGATCAGATTGCCATGCTGCCTCCTGAGCAAAGGCAGAGCATCCTAATTTTAAAGGAACAAATTCAGAAATCTACTGGGGCTTCTTGAAAGGTTTTAGGAAATATTTGGCAGTAGTCACAAAGTTTTTCTGTAGCATGGAGAATGGATGCAAAACGCTGACTTCTGCATCCCCACATTTGAATGATTAGAGTTTCCCTCCCAGAATTTTATCTCATTTCATCTTGTTGTCTTTTGTTTTTGTTTTAATTTTTAATAGGGGGGGTAGGAAGCAGTGGGTCTGTTCACTTTTATTCACTGTAAATATACAAAAATAACTCTGAACATGGTTATAGTATACCAAGTAAGATTATGAAGGATATGCAGCAATATTAAAAGTGTCTACGCTATGTTAACTACATTTAAAAAAAAAATAACTGGGTTAAACAGTGAAAACTGCACATAAAGACTATGACCTGTTAAAATGGTAATGTACTAAGATAGTTCAAGATTTTTGGTTGTGTAAGAAAATAAAGAAGTTTACCTCAAAATTTTAAGATATATTTTTTGGTAAGCCATTTAAAATAAAAAATCCAATTTTGGGGACAATAGAATGCTGTATTAGGTTAAGTGTCCTTTTAGTGTTTTGGAAGTATTTCAGAATGTTAGTGCTAACAGGGTAAGTCTCAACTTGTATTAGAATTGTTTTCTGTTTTTTGTTTTCAAGCTGTGCTACCGGAAACATCCAGGAATGCATCTGGTGAGATGTTTCACTCATCCCACCATTCAGACACCAGCAGTATTCTGGCCTGGCCTTGAGGGGGACGATTTTGCTGGGACAGTTCTGGAATCAGCCAGGTTACTGAAGGCTGCTCCAATGAGACTCAGCTTCTCTCAGTACCTTCCTGTTTCTCAATAGTCTTTAAGCCCTGAATATGAATCTCAGTAATTCTCTCACATTCTTTCGAAAAATCAGTGTCTAGGGACCAGTTTATCTGGGTGAATTCTGCACAGCATTGGACTTGTCATAAGTAGCAGAAAGCTTCATGCAGTACAGTTCCCAGGTTCCTGGTGACTACCTTCCATATACAGATGGTATCCATGTGGTCAACCAGAATCAGGACTTAAAAATCTTAGTCTCTCCAACATTTAACACGCCTTTCAGTTTTCTTATTTGCGGATCTACTTAACTGTCACTGTGTTATCAGAGTAACTGAGACCCAGGTACATAGAGAAACCTCTGCTTAGCTAATTATTACTCACTTTACTTTTGACAATAAAGCCAGTTAGCCCTAATATACATACCTGTGAGAGATTTAAAAATCAGTAGGAAGGTGGGGCTTACCATATTTTCTTTAGAGCTACTACCTGATTTATTTTTAAGCCTTGAAGATGTGGATGGACACACAGACCAAATTTATATCATAGACCAAATTAAAATTAACAGAAGCATAAACACCCAAATAACTGGGTGGTCTTACTCTGGAAAAGAAAAACCAACGTCTAGTAACAGACGAAAAAATAGCACTTAATACAAGGAGAGAGCTGAAACCCGGAAACTGAATTTTTCCCTTACGAGGTTTTTACATCTTAACTGGGTACTTGACTCTTTCTACAAAGTTTTCTTCCCTGTGCTATTTCCTGCCACCTGTTCTTGTATTTTTTATTGTTATTCATAATGTCCACTTAGCCGTGTTTTCTATATGCTTCCCCACATATTGGAGAGGATAACTCCTTTACATGTGTGATAGTTCTGGTTAATATTAATTCACAGAGTTGGCTCGATTACTTGGAAGTTACAGTTGCTTTATCCCAAAGCTTTCACCGAAGGGCTCTAAGTGAAAACTTAGATGTTATGTTTTTTGTGTAGTTAAATCTGAATTGTTCAGTGCAGACTAAATAAAAGGAATGTAAAATTAAGGATGACTTCAGTATCTGATGTTTATTTTTAATGAATGAATTAATCAAAAGATATCTATCCTTGAGAGATCCATGGGTCTGAATACTTTCTTTTAAATGAAAAAGGCAATACTAAAAAAAAAAAAAAATTAAATCCCTTTCTTGACTTCATCATCTGTGTAGTTCCACAGTTGAAAGAACTATAAACACATGTTATTCTGTGGCTGGTGTCAGTAGCAACATTTTGGTGCATGCCCAGATATTCGGCCTTTTGCTTGTGTCCCCCACAGAGAACTCTCCTCCATGTCCCAGGAAGACTTAGAGTTATCTTCCTAACTGACAGCACTAGATACGTTGCAGCCCACAGTTTTACTTGACCCTCCATCCCCGACTCCCACTTTTCGACCAGAAACTAAGAACATGGACTGTCCCTCATTTCTGTGTTTGCTATGCCGAAATCCCAGGTGAGAAAGGACAAAACATTCTATCAGTCTTAAGGGGAAAAATCCCATTTTCCCAAAAAAGATTTAGATTCCACACAGAACAAATGAGCTATAACCACAAGTTGCATTAGAAAATAAACTAGTAACAGATAACAGAAGCAATCTCCTTTGCTCTGATAGACCTTACAAAGTGGGTTCTCCTCACTTCCAGTCCACTGTCTGTCTCAGTACTGACGGATAGAGCCTAATTTCATTTGATAGCGATCCAAGCAATACTTACGCTATAATCAGAATCTTAGGTGTTTTACTACATAATCACCAGTTGTAACCTTGAGCATCCTGCATTTTCCCAAATATGGACAGGCAACAAATGCAATCACAAATTCTTTCACAGTAGCGATACCTAGAGACGGTGGAGTGAAACACCGATTTTGTAAATGCCCAAGGCCTTATTCCTCCTGAGCGGTATGTTTCTTGGGAATACGAAAAGGTCAACTTTAATCAGTGCCTGCCCCGTAGCCCTTCCCCTCTTATATTTCAGGTGTTGCTTGATAAACTATAAACAAGCCAGTGTGAATCCCAGATGAAGGTAGACTAACCCAAGTGAGATCATGTATGACTTTGAACAACACTTGTCAGAATTGTAATGGTAGAAAAGCCTTAAAAACAAACAAACCCAAACCAAAAACCTTAATATAATCTCAGTTTGCAAAGCGTCTTGCTTTCCCATGCTCTGATGGGACATTAACTAAGCACACAGAACCTAACTTCCTATGGTGTGTCAGGCCTTCCTCTTAGGTCTGACGAGGCCTAAGGATAATTATGTGCAGCAACCCACTGTGGCAGGGACTGAATTATCGGTCACATATCATGGTCTTCTCACAACAGAGTAAATCAGCCTCTCACTGCTTTATATTGTCAGCTAATCTCTGGACAGACCTCTGCTTGAGCTGGCTTTGCTCCTCAGTCTCGTCAAGAATATCCTATCGTCAAGAACTAATTCATTTTAAGGGAATTAATATATTTAAAATGATATCATTAATGTTACTATTATTAACTTCAAGAGTATGAATATTATGATATTGGTATATAGTTTGTCAAAATATTTCGTACATAGACATATTCCAAATCTTAACTAGATCTTCTAATATTTTCACTTGCTTTTATACACTTTGAAGCAAACGTTTACTCCTTTAGTTGAAAATTCAGCTTTATAAGTGTTCATATTACAAATCACCTTTCTCATGAGATGTTAACAGCGTGTTTCTCGGTATTTTTCTACCACAGAATAAACCTTGTGTCAGTAAAGGGCCTGTATTGCATCAAAAGCGACATTGGGGTAGGATTATCGAAAATAACAAAATCAGTGATTATTAAACACTGTACATAACAACACTAGAGTATTACCCTAGGAAAAAAGCTGAAGTATTCTGGTAAATGACAATTCTTTGTCAGCAGGAGTTAACATAGGTGCCAAAGGTAGGTAACTAATCACTAAAGAGTTAGAATAAAACACACAACATTCTCAGCTGTAATTGCTTTGTATGATCCAGGATAGATTAAATCTGCAGACATTTGAAATCAATCTCACATGTCACAAAGGTCAGTCATTTAAAAAAAGAATGATCACTTGTTTGTTGTCTCTCACAAGAGCAGAATGGCGTATCTCTCAGGCGTCAAGCCATGAAACGGGCAGTTCCCCCCTGAAAATTATTTTGTCTCTTTACTTAATTACCTGTCTTAACCAAAATTCTGTCAGCCTTTGACTGCTCTATTACCTAGAAGGACTATCAGACAACCTCCATGTTTGTGAATCTATCTCTTTATTCTTGGAAATTTCACAGAACAAGATACATCGGCTCAGTCCCCAATTTCCTTTACCTTAAAGGTTCATTTTTAATAACATGCAAAACATGAACCCCATTAAAAATCATATAGTTGAGTTCATAATGGGATGGAAAGGCCTACATAGGGTTTGCTCAGTGCACTAACATCCATAAAGTCATATTCTGTGTCCTAAACATCACCCTTGTTCACATGTTAAATAACACAGCAACATAAATAAGAAGGAATTAAAACATTTCCAGATGCCAGCCTGGCTCTGTGAGGGTAAAAACCACCACCACCTACGAAACTTGAGGATGGCCCTTAAGGAGTTACTCTTCATTATGGCGCCCTATTTGTCCCGTCCATGTGTCTGTTCCCGGAGTGCTGCTGGCTGTGTGCCTGCTACAATGTATGGAGGAGGAGACAGGCCAGGCAGGGCGGTACAGCTACAGACACAGCTGTGAAGTACGTGTGAGTCTGCGGAATATGTTTGCAAAAAAAAATAAAAGGGGATTTCTATGAGAACTGTTGAGGTTGGGAGGCTGGAGGGACTCCATTTGAGAAAGGCTCCATCTCTGCTCTTTTTCTGCCAAGTCCCACGGACTCCTGTTCGGTATTTTGCCTCCGAATAAGCCCGAGAAGCTTTATTCTCATTCAAAGAGGAAGCGAGTGAGTCAAGCATTCTCTGGGTTTCTCCCAGGCCCTCAAACACCTAATAACACCCAAGAAGAGCCAGCTCCTGGACATGTTCTGGGTCATTCGCTTCGAATAAACCTTGGCTGACTCTGGCACCGAAACCCCGGCCTCGGGTCATTTATGGAATAACCCCTATTGTTCACCTAGGACATGCCTTTCATTGGTCCCTGTCCTGGATTCCTAGAGGAACACAGACCCTAGACCGTTTTCCACTATAAACCCTTAGCCCCAAGCAACGATGAGACTCATTTTTCTTTCCTCTCTACATCTCCCAGATGCTCCGTCTGCTATTCTCTCTCCATCACTTACACTAATAAACTCTCTTTCCACTTCCTCTGGCGTGCGCTTGATTTCTATCCTGCGTGAAACGAGGACCCTCTTGGCTGGTCCTGTAGGATCTCCCCCTGGTTTCTCGGACCCTGCCTGCCTGCACTGTGATGATGAATGCATACTCATGGCAGCTGTGTTTGTTCATAAACCGGGTTATGCCCACTGTACTAATGTTTGTAATACATACAAAGATAGAAATAGATATATTATTTATATGAATGCAAAAAACATTATTTCTATGAAAGCGATGTGGAATGTCTTGATACAGGTAACTGGCTAAAAAGGGATTGTTAAATCTTGTGGGGACACCATAACTGAAAAAATACTTCAAAAAATCTTTGAGGGGCGCCTGGGTGGCTCAGTCGGTTAAACTTCTGCCTTCGGCTCTGGTCATGATCCCAGGGTCCTGGGATCGACTCCTGCATCTGGCTCCCTGCTCGGCTGGGAGTCTGCCTCTCCTTCTCCCTCTGCCCCTCCCCCTGCTCATGGTCTCTCGCTCTGTCAAATAAATAAAACCTTTAAAAAAAAATCTTTGAAATCTAGGGGCACTTGTGTGGCTCAGTCAGTTGAGCACCCAACTTTGATTTTGGCTAATATCATGATCTCAGAGTGGTGAAACTCAGCCCCATGTCAGGTTCTGTGCTCAGCTGTGGGGGAGGGGCAGGGAGAGGGTCTGCTTGAGATTCTCTCTCCCTCTCTCTCTTCCCCTCCCTGTTCCAGCTCAAGCATGCACTAGCACTCTCTCTCTAAAAAAGAACAAACAAAAAATCTTAATCTGAAACTCATAATCATAAATAAAGCATTACATCAAAACCTTCAATTTTCTTGCAGAAATTTTTCAGAAAACTCATTTCTGAGTTTTCTATTCTGTCCATTGATTTATGTGTCTGTAATTGTGCCAGTACCATACTGTTTTGATCACTACAGCTTTGTATTATAACCCGAAATCCAGAATTATGATGTTTCCAGCTTTGCTTTTCTTTGTGAAGACTGCTCTGGCTATCTGGGGTCTTTTGTGGTTCCACACACATTTTAGGTTTGTTCTAGTTCTGTGAAAAATGCTGTTGGTGTTTGGATAGGGATTGCATTTAAATGTGTAGATTGCTTTGGGGAGTATAGACATTATGATGATATTTATTCTTGCAATATGTGAGGATGGAATGCCTTTCCATTTCTCCGTGTCTTCAGTTATTTTCATCAGTGTTTTATAGTTTTCAGAGTACAGGTCTTTCACCTCTTTGGTTAGGTTTCTTCCTAAGTATCTTACTATTTTGGATGCAATTGTAAATGGGATTGTTTTCTTAATTTCTCTTTCTGCCACTTCATTATTGGTGTATAGAAATGCAACAGATTTCTGTATATTGCTTTCACATCGTGCAATTTGACTGAATTCATTTATCAGTTCTAGTAGTGTTTTGGTGGACTATTTCAAGTTTTCGATTTCATGTCCTCTGCAAATAATGAAAGTTTTACCTCTTCCTGACCAATACGGATTCTTTTCATTTCTCCTGTCTGTTTGCTGGGCCTACGACTTCCAGTACTATGTTGAATAAAAGTGGCAAGAGTGGGCATCTTTGTCTTGTTCCTGACTTTAGGGGAAAACTCTGTTTTTCCCGATTAAGAACAACGTTAGCTGTGGGGTTTTCATATATGGCCTTTATTATGTTGACTTCTGTTCCCTCAAAATCTACTTTCTTGAGGGTTTTTATCATGAATGAATGTTGTACTTTGCCAAATGCTTTTTCTGCATTATAGAAATAATCATACACTGTTATCCTTCCTTTTACTAATGTGGTGTACTGCATTGATTTGCAAATATTAAACCCCCCATACAACCCATGAATAAATCCCACTTCATCATGGTGAATGATTTTTTAATGTATTTTTGGATTCTGTTTGCTGGTATTTTGTTGAGGATTTTTGCATCCGTGTTCATCGGGGATATTAGCCTGTAGTTTTCTTTTTTAATGATGTCTTTTCTGGTTTTGGTATCAGGGTAATGCTGGCCTCATAGAATGAATTTGGAAGTTTTCCTTCCTCTTCTATTTTTTGGAATAGTTTAAGAATAGGTATTGATCCTTTTTTAAATTTGCATGTGATGCCTTCTGGTCCTGGATCTTTTTTTCTTGGGAGTTTTTTGATTACTGACTCAATTTCTTTACTGGTTATCAGTTTGTTCAAGTTTTCTATTTCTTCCTGTTTCAGTTTTGGAAATGAATATGTTCCTAGGAATTATCCATTTCTTCTAGGTTGTCCAATTTGTTAGCTTCTAATTTCACATTATATTCTCTTATTTGTTTTTCTGTGGTGTTGGTTGTTATTTCTCTTCTCTCGTTTTTTATTTTTTTTTATTATTTTTTTAAAGATTTATTTATTTGACAGAAAGAAAGCACGTGAGCAGAAGGGGCGGGGCAGAGGGCAAGGAAGAGAGAGAATCTCAAGCAGACTCCCTGCTGAGCACAGAGCTCAATCTCAGACCCTGAGATAGAGATTGTGACCTGAGCCCAAATCAAGAGTCAGCCACTTAACCAACTGAGCCCTGAGCCCCCCCCATATTAACCCCTTATCGGATATATCATTTGCAAATATCTTCTGCCATTCATTAGGTTGCCTTTTCATTTTGCTGAGTCTCCTTTCCTATGCAAAAGCTTTTTAGTTTGATGTAATCCCAACAGTTGATTTTTGCTTTTGCCTACCCAGGCTGAGGATAAATAAATGAGACACCCCTCTGTTAGAAGCTGGATTGAAAAACAAGCAAATAGAAATCCTCTTCCGTCACAGATAATCTAGTGAACATTAGGCTTAAGAGGAAAGGGAACATAAAATACTATAGTTTGAAATGGGAAGGTCACCTCAGTTTGCATTTAGTCTCTGTGTGACCCTGTTTTCTCAGGGGTGGAGGGAAAGCTGTGGCAAATCGATTAGAAGCAATATCGTTATATTTAGTACATATTATCACCAGAAACATCATGCATCAAAACTTATTTCAGCCAAGTGGTGACTCAGAGTGACTCTGTCGGATGAACGCCACCTTTTCTAAAAAGTCTCTCGTAAAATCTGCATTGTTTTATAATCTGCAAATCTCATAGTCTTCCCGGCAAGATCTACTACAACGACAAGAATGCTGGGTTTACACTTGGATACTATAGTTCCTTTTGTAAATGTCTCTGCCTATAATCCAGGAATATGTCCTACCTAACCCTCACACAGTTTATCATCTGGACAACAGAAGAGATCTTGAAACCATAAAATCAGCCTGCTTACGTTTCAGTGAGAATAAACTCTATAGAATTCTCCTGTCAAAAAAAAAAAAAAAGGAATTCTGCCAAATACTTTTTGAATCTCGTCTAAATGTTCCTCTGCTCCCCAACCCCCCCAAAAAGGACCTATATAACAAAAGCACTCAAAAGTATCTGCCCAGCATTTGCTCTATTAATTTTTTCCAATAACATTATTGGAAATGGTATCAAAACCCTGCTGTAATTTATGCTTTTTGACTTCGGCTTTGAACCTGATTACAATTAAGGGTACAAATTAACCAAATCGACATTTGCAAATTAAGCAAATTAGAATTTTTGGTTTTCTCTTAAAGAAAAGTTTACATTGGGTTTAAGCGATTTAACTCAAAACATGTCTAGCACACACATTTAAATTCAAACCAAGGCCCTCCAAGTGGTGACATCAAAGCACCATTGTGAGTCTGTGAGGATGACCTTGGAACACGTGAACCTCTCATTTTCACATGTGTTCCCACTACTTGTGTTCCATCCTAATTTCAGGCTTTGTTTGCCTAGAGGGGAAACAAAATTTGCTTAATTAGAATGCTTTTTGAATTAGAAGTGAGATGAGCTCCAGGATCCTTGGTGGGTAGGGATTTTGTTGTCATTGTTTTCAGATAAACACGTTTTAGCAATTCCCTCCCCCCCTTAGTGTCTCCACTTGGACATGCAAACTGGTTGAGCCTTGAGCAATAATAGCCTTGGTTTAAAAGGGCCCAAAGCAGCCCCTACTGAAGAATTTGAGCTGGATTATCCTGGGGAGAGGAGAAAAGAGGCTTTCCTGTATTCCTTGTCCTTTCTTTCACTCAGGATTTATTCACGCGGAGGGGAAAGACTGATGACCTGGCCACGGACACAGCCAGGACCAGCCAAAGCAGGACTGTGAAATGCATCTCTGTGAGGGCCGACACTGGATGGAGTCTTGCAATTACAAGGGCTGGAAAGCTGTGTTTCTGTACAAATTGGCTCCTCAAGGGAGAGAAGGAGTAAGGCAGATTGGGGGAGGTGCTGAATGTTTTTTTTTCCCCACTAAGCCACCACCACCCCCCCGCCCCCTCCGGCAAACCACTGACCTGCTTCAGGGACATGATCGTGCTGCCAGCCCAAGCAAATAGTGTTCTCTCCAGCTCACCTTTAGGCATTGATTGCGTCTTTTGGATCTTGCGTGCCATACTATGAAAGCCTTCCTCGTTTCATTTTAGTAAGGAAGAAAAATCCACTTACATCGATACAGGCGTGGAATATCACCGCTTAAAATATTTTTACTCCAGTTGGCATCTTTATTTACACAGTGATCAAATATTTTGAATTGCTGAAAATAGCTTCTAATAGTGGGGTTTTAGGCATCAGCCACAAGATTAGGGGTAGGAGAGATCCTTGTTCTTCAGGGAGGAAGGTAGTGGTAGCAAGGGTCTTTGAGGTACTCCAGCACTCACACGAATGTCTGTCCTAAATTTCATTCCATGCCCTCTTTGGGAAGGCTGGGTCATGGTTAATACATCAAAAGCATCTACCAAGAACCTGCTAAGGGGCGCCTGGGTGGCTCCGTTGGTTAAGCGTCTGCCTTCAGCTCAGGTCATGCGATAGAGCCCAGAGTCGGGCTCCCTGCTCGGTGGGGAGTCTGCTTCTCCCTCTCCTTCTCCCTCTATCTGTGCTCTCTCTGTCTCTCAAATAAATAAATAAAATCTTTTTTAAAAAAAGAACCTACTAAATGCCAGGCACTTGACACACATCATCTCTAATTTGATTAAAACATGGAGGCAGTCGGAAGAAACATGCTTAGGGAAGCTCACAGGTTGGCCCTGAGTCCCAGAGCTTACAGGAAGCAGAGGTTCCACGGAACCCACATTTGTCTGACTCCCAACCCTTACTCTCCCCATCACATCTTTGTGCTTTAAGAAGGGTTAGAGAGAAGGCAGAGCAGTTTTCACACTTTCAGAGACCATCAGGCTTGTTTCGCTGAGTGAGAAAGGCCATCACAAGTCTAGAAGAGGTGACTTTAAGGCAACAGTGAAAGATTCATAAATCAACCTTTTGCCCTTACATATGTTTTTTCTTTCCCTTTCAAGAACCAAGCACTAAGCCTGGGCTTTGATGGAATAGAGAGGAAAAAAAAATTGAAAAAACAAAACTTAAAATGTAAGAACATTTATATGGAATAAGTATGGTTTACAAGAAATCTATAAAACTAAATATACCCTTGTATTTTATTCTAGTCAGTATCAAATTTAAACAATCCTGAGATGTATTTTTCATGTGACTTTAAAAAATTTTTACTTAAAGTGCACCCATGTAAAGCATAAATATTCATAGTTGTGCAACCATTACAACAACCTAAGTTGAGATCATGTTTATCACCCCAATAACAAAACCTTATACTCATGAGTACCCTCTCACTTCTCCTCCCCACTCGGCCCTAGGCAACCACTGATCTGCTTTCTGTCTCTACAGACACTCTCAAGTCTGTATAAATGGAATCATTCAACACGTGGCCTTCTGTGACTCATTTCTTTCACTCAGCATGTTTTCAAGAGTCGTCCATGTCGTCGCATACACCAGTACTTTGTTCCTATTTTTATTGCCAAATAATATTCCATTGTATGGATATACCACTTCTGTTTATCCATTCACCAGTTAATAGATATTCGTGTTGTTTCTACTTTTTGCCTATTACAAATGGTGGGGCTATGGACATGTGTATGCAAGATTTTGTGTGCCCATGTGTTTCATTTCCGTTGGGTATATACCTAGGCTCAGAATTGCTACAACATATGATAACTCTTACGTCAACCTTTAGAAGAACTGTCAGACTGCTTTCCACAGCGACTGCACCATTTTACATTCCCACCAGCAACACATGGAGGATTCCAGTTTCTCCACATCTTTGTCAACACTGGGTAATCTATTTTTGATCATGGCCATGCAAATGTATGTGAATCCCCTTGTAGCTCTGATTTCACTTCCTTGATGGCTAATGATATTCAGTATCTCTTCATGCTCTATTCTTTGGCTATCTGTATGTCTTTGGAGAAATGTCTTTTCCCTGTAATCTATTTGCTGAAAATAAAATGTTTTTTGATTTCAGGATTTCTATTTTAGGTAAGCAGATGGTCAGATGACACAGTCTCTAAAACATGAAATTAGTTCTTAGGTGATTTAAGAATCACTTAAATACCTACAATAGGAGGAATCAAATTGCAGCGGTAGAAGCAAGGGTTTGCAATTACATTCTTAAATCTTTTTGAAAATGTAGCTAAACATTTTCATGGTACTCTTGAAGGGGTTCAGGGCATACTACCCCAGAATTTGGTATCTTGGTATATTGAATATCTTAAGCTGAAGGGGTTTGAAAAAAATGGAAGGAGGTCACTCTGACCTTCCCCGTCTCCTAAACTCCAGAAACAGGTCATAAAACCCTCTGGTGGGAGGTGCTTCCCTATACCCCGAGGAAAGGAACATCCTTATCTTCAAAGACTAAGGCATTCTGAGAAGAACTCACAGACCTTCCTCAGTTTCCCCCAGTTCACTACACTTAACTCATGTTCTCTGACCTATCGTATTTCTGCCCACTTTCGATCGAACCTAGCATAACAATACTCAGCTCTGTTTCTTCCAGTCTTCACTTCCTTATGAAGGCCCCTGTATCACGGAAGACTATTATTGAATAAATGTGTATGCTTTTCTCTTGGTAATCTCTCTTGGTCAGTTTAACTTTCAGACCTAGCCAGGGAGCCTAAGAGTGTTAAGGAAAACTTTGTCCTTCCCTATGCTGTGAAGACATCAGTTGAATCTGAAGGGACTAGAGAGGATGCTTTTCCAAAAGGAGGCGGTACAGTCTTGTAATAAACAGTGTGGCCTCTGCCTGTGTTCAAATTCTGGCTTTGGCAATACTGCCTCTGTGCCTCTGTTCAGAATCTGTACGCTGAGTGCACCACTTCCTGGGCCAGCTGAGAGGACTGTTCGATAATGCACTCCACACCATGCCTACATCTAGTAAGCTCTTGGTCTGTGATTTGTGCTAGATACTGATATCACTCCTTAAAAAATAAAACCATGGCTCAGTTAAGCGTCTGCCGTCATCTCGGGTCATGATCCCAGAGTCCCGGACAGGACAGAGCCCCTCATTGGGCTCCCTGCTCAGTGGGGAGACTCCCTCTGCTCCCCTTCCCCACTCATGCATGCTCGTGCACGCTCAATTGCTCTCTCTCTCTAATAAATAAAATCTTGAAAAAATAAAAATAGTAAGAAAACCGTGGACACAAGCTGTATAAGCAATGTGAAAACATGAGCCAACTCTGTTCATTGCTCCGAATACTCTGAAAGAAAGAGAGGGAAACAGAGGACGGATGGAATCAGCTCAGCTATGAAGACCTCCACTTTAGGAGAGGAAAGAAAGAACCTCCTAAGAAAAGTCAGTAACCAAAAGAGGCGTTTTAAACTAGAATGGTCTGATAAAGGACCATAAGATCCGGGCACGGAAAGAAAAATGTGACCTCTCTTCTTTACTGCTTTCCTTCTATTTCCTTATGTAGTAAAGCTATATTTTGTACAAGAAGAAATCTAATACAAAGTTCACAATGGTGGAGCCAATCTTATGTTGAAAAACCCTCTAACAGCTGACTCTGTTTGACCCGAGAGGTTTCAAGCTCCTGAAATCTTGTTTCAGACAAACCAACAGAAATGGTATCAGAGTTTATCTAGCTGGATCTTTTATGGCTTAAACATTTCTATTCCCTATAGCTTTATCCAGTACAATAGAGGACAGATTTTCAAAAATATGTTTCCTTTTATCTAAAGCAAATTGTAATAACCCCATAAAAAACCTTGAGGAAATATTTGCACTATTTTCTATAATGTTAAATATAGGTACCTGTATCTCAAATGTTTGTCTTATGAATGAAGTGTTCGTGTAAACTCAGCCCGCTTTCAAAGGCGGGATATACGCCATGTTACACTGTCAACTAAAACTTTCAGAATCAACGCACCAAAATGTTATGTTTTAATGAATCCTATTTAGTATTTTGTGTTTTACACATACCCAGTGCTCCTCAGCCTAACTTAAGAAAATGATCCTACAAAATTATATGTATTGGTAAAAGCTTTTATGAAATACCATCGGCTTGAGTGAAGAGTGGTAAAAGAACATAAATCCAATAATTACGCTTATTTTACCATAACTTGGAAACCGCCACAATACTGAATTATAAAGTTACAGATTTTTTTAATGGAATGTGTTTTATCTGGGAACTCCTAATGAGTATCTTCTTTAATATTTATATGGCATCAATTTAGCAAATAGTTTTAATTTCTGTAAGCAGATTTATGTAAAGGTATTCATCATATTTTGAAGAGTATTTACTTATGACTACCATATTTCTTTTCAAATTTTTACTTATCCAGAATAAAAGCAAGTGGGTAAATTTCCAGTTTATGAACCGGTCACTACGTAAGTAATTTAAATCTAATATCCTATGTCAATGCTTTCAATGTGGCAGCTACCAGCTACATGTGGCTACTGAAAACTTACATAGACACTAATGAGACCAAGGAACTGAGTTTTAAACTATATTTAAATTTAATTAATTGGTTATTTGCCACATGTGGCTAGCAGTTAGCATATTGGGTAAGACACATATAGAGGATGTAGTTATTTTATGGCTAGGTATCACTTGGGGTAATGGTTCAAAATCCAAGTGGATCGACTCACTAGGTATTTCTATCGCTAATTTGCAGTATTAACAGTGTCATTAAAACTGCTTGTGAACAGCCATTGCCCAGATACTTAGATAAATAAGCACACCACTTCATTTTTAATAGATTCTTACACAGTATGTAGTAGGTAGGAGTCAAGAGATACAAGTATAACCAGCTCATTCTATTGATTTATTCTTTTAGTAAGCATTTATATAACACCCACTGTGTGTCAGCACAACCAGAAGGGATCCTGCTCCCACTGATCGTACATTTATTCAGTGTCTGCTCTGTTCTAGGACTTGGAGCAGATGCTTGGCCCTGAAGGACGTTAGGCAGCCCAGAAGGATAGACTCCCAAAGTAGAAGGCAGTACAGAGTACTGCAGTCCATGGGACTAAAGCACGGTTGCAGGGGCACCTGGGTGGCTCAGTCAGTTAAGCGTCTTCCTTCATGGTCCTGAGATCGAGCCCTATGTCAGGCTCGGCAGGGAGTCTGCTTCTCCCTCTGCCTCTGCCACTCTCACTGCTCGTGTTCTCTCTCTTGCACTCTCTCTCTCTCTCAAATAAATAAAATCTTAAAAAAAAAACATAATTGCAAGAATCGGAATCTGCAAGTATTCAGAGAAGCACTCTTGGAACAGAACTGAATTTCGAAGACTGAGGAGTTAGTAGGGACCCAGCCTTGGAGAGAGGACTTGCCTGAACCAAGATGGAAGAAGGAGCACCACGCTATCAGACGACTGCATAAATGGTTTGGCGAGGACGGCAATAGGAAGGAATAGCAGGAGATACAGCAAGGTCTACCTCTCCAGTGCCACAGGGGGTAAGCTAAAGAGTTTGATCTTTGTGCTGGAAGACAGTGGCAGAAACGCAAGGGTTTTAGGGAGGGAAATGAAAAATTCAGAGTGACATTTGAGAAAGATCTCTCTGAAAGAGCCCGATTATGAAAAAAATCACAGGAACTGGAGGAAAATACCCCCTTGGCTCACAGCGATCCACAAGACAGACCTTCCTGGGATCCAAAGACGGCTCTGTTTTTACGACAGTGAGACACCAAGGGATTGCAACCATCAAGAACTCAGTCAAAAGCCAATAAGGAAAGGATAAGAGAAAAGAAAGAGAAAACCATTAGCTCACTTCTTTGGCACTAGGCTTGCAAAACAAGTCCTTTTGCAGAGACCACTGACTTCCAACTGCACGTAAACTATGGTTATTGACTTCACAAGATAAATTTTCAGTGTATATACAGCCTAAAGTGAAGAAAGACACTTGTAGCAATAAGAAATGATAGTCGAAGTGAGGGAAGATTGAGATCTAAATGTTAGAAACCTTATCTCCTGGACGCTTCTGAAGAAACACGGATTTCTGGGCGCCCTCCCCAGAGATCCAAATTCAAGTAGATCTAGCGGGTGGTGG
The DNA here is from genome assembly GCF_024610735.1 of Ursus americanus. Lineage (NCBI taxonomy): Eukaryota > Metazoa > Chordata > Mammalia > Carnivora > Ursidae > Ursus > Ursus americanus. The sequence continues at coordinate 77,156,989 of NC_142132.1, forward strand.
TTTGTGCTAAGGATTTTTACTTGTATCTACTTATTATTTAAAAACTTCTGGGGCACCTGGGTGGCTCAGTCGGTGAAGCATCTGCCTTCCGCTCAGGTCATGATCTCAGGGTCCGGGGCTCCAGTTGCTCATTGGCCTCCTTGCTCAGTGGGGAGCCTGCTTCTCCCTCTGCCTGCTGCTCCCCCCTGCTTGTGCTCTCTCACTCGCTCTCTCTGACAAATAAATAAAATCTTTAAAAAAATACATCAAAAGCTAATGACGTACTGTACGGTGACTAACATATCATAATTTAAAAAATAAAATTAAAATAAAACATTAAATTAAATTTAAAAATTTAAAAAACTCCTAGCCCCAGCCATGCTTGGACATTAGAAATATGTGAAACCAAAAAGTACCCTATTCCCTCAGATAGAAGGTAAAATTTACATGCAATGGACTTGGTTTGGTTAGAAGCCTTCTCAGACCCTCCCTATCAATGGCTTCCCTCACTAGGGGCCTGCAGGGAGCCCAGAAACGTCAAGTCAAGCGCCAAGCGGCTGGTGAAGCTCGCTGCATAGGTGTTGCCCTTTCCGTTTGTTACTGGTAGTTCTTAAGCTGAGCTTTGAGATCAGGCTGAGAAAGCAAGACCTGACTCCACCCAGCTCTTCATGGTCTAATTAATGTCTTAATCAAACTGTTATGGCCAAAGGTGCCAATAGTGGGAACAAAAGACCTCTTCCTGATCTTCAATCCTCTTCTTGCTCAAGAAGACTGTAATGTTTGTCCGGACCCTATGCAGCAAGACTTTTTTAATAAAAATTTTTAAATATCTCATAACAGAGAGGTTGACCATGAAACAGAAATACAGTATCTCCTATATCCCTTCTCACCTAGGGTCCTACCAAATTTCCTCTCCTTCCAATCAGCAAATCAAGACTTTAAAAGGGAGCCCCTGGACGGCACAGTCCCTTAGGGGTTTAACTCTTCTTTGGGTTCAGGTCATAATCTCAGGGTTGTGAGATAGAGCTTGGTGCAGGGCTCTGTGCTCAGCAGGGAGTCGGCTTGGAACTCTCCCTCTGCCCCTCCCTGCCACAATCTTTCTCTCCCTAAAATAAGTAAATAAACAAAATAAAACAAAATACACACTTCACCTACAAATATTGGGGTCATTTTTCTAGGTTGTCCTAAAAGCCAGTGCCTCTCTGAGCACAGATAGATGACAAGATCCTCAGTTCTCCCCCACTGACTGGCGCTATCGTTGCACATTGTGGCAACAGAGTTGAATTACAGCCGGCGTGTCATCCCTCTGGGAGCAGCGACAGGTACAGTTACTGCCCCAGGAGTTCGTAGGGTTGCTTCATTAGAGTCACTGGGGAACATTTATCAAGGTGCAAAATTCTCACGGTTCTTTTGTGGCAGACTTCCCCAGTCCAAACCAGATGTTCCTCAAAATGCACTCTCCCCTTCTAAAAACAAAAACAGAAACCCCCAAACCCTTACGCACTGCATTTGTAAAGAAGGGGGCAGCTGAATTACATACTCTGCTCCCAGGCGTTTCATTTTAAAATAAAAAAAAAAAAATGCACTGGGAGGTACAATGATCAGGAATACCTGCAAATGTGCATCAAATAAATGAAATGGACAAGAATGTTCCTATCATCCCATCAGCCCAGATGTCTATCAACAGCAGGGTGGGTACAATGTGGCATATTTATTCAATGGAATACCAGACTGCAATAGAAATGAAAAAAAAAAAAAAATCCAACCCTGTGTAACAATATGCCTGTCAGGAACCTTGACCACAGATGCCAAGCACAAAAAACTCATATCCTATGGGATGCCTGGGTGCCTCAGTTAGGTGTCTGCCTTCAGCTCAGGTCATGATCTCAGGCTCCTGGGATCTAGCCCCGCATCGGGCTCCCTACTTGGTGGGAGCCTGTTTCTCCCTCTCCCTCTGCCTGCTGCTTTCCCTGCTTGTGATCTCTCTCTCTCTCTCTCAAACAAATAAAATCTTCAAACAAACAAACTCATATCTTATGATTCTTTTTCAAAAACTGGGCAAAGTCATGTATGGTGTAAGAAGGGAGGATCATGGCTACTTCCGAGGAGAAAGGAAGAGAGAATTATCTGGAGGGGCATAGAGAGGACTCGGGAGGCTTCGAACATCGGGAGCTGGCCAGGTGTGCTCACGGGGTGATCTTTCACTGAGCTGCATGCTGATGGCTTGTGTGCTTTTCAGGATGCTCTATGTAAATAACATGTTTAAAATGGCTTTGAAACTCACTGATTTCGGAATGATCATTTAATTACATTAGCCCTGAATCGATGCCAGGAGGGAAGGAAGAGGATGGGCAACTTAGATGAATGAAACACCTGCTATTACTTTCAAGTAGGTGTTGTTACCTCAAGCTCCTCAGCAAACATTTCCAGGCTCCTTTGTGACCACGGAAAGTGCACGGGGGTGTGAAGCAGCGGGGGAAATGTCGGTATTTAAACATTTTTAAATTTAGCAAATTTTTTGTTTGAGCAGATAACACCATCGTAAAGAAAAATGGAGGTAGAATCGTCTTCAGAATAAAGGAGTCCTGGTGGCAGGTGCCTCTTCTCCTGCTTCTACTTGCTGCTTTTTCTACCGCTCTCTGTTCAGGGAAACCCGGAGGGTAAAATGTGGAATCGCAACAGATTTTCTTTTTTCCCTTTAGTTCATTAGCAACTTTTTGAAATACTGAGTAACAAATAATGGTTTAAAGGAGGCTCTACCATGCTCATAAATTCCAGGCACAGGGTTGCTGGGTTTATTGGGTCCAAAGGGGTGCTTTCCCACAGAACTTTCTGCGATGCAGAAATGTGCCTTCGTGACGGTTATCCTATCCCCTAGCCACATGGGCTACCAGCACCCGGAACGTGGCTCGTGAGACAGAAAACACATTTTCACTGTAATATAATTTAATTTAAAGTGGAAACAGCCAGAGAGGTCTAATCGCCGCTCAGCTGGACAGTCCCGAGTCTTCTTGCAAAGCGACTTGCACAGTCACCAGAGGGAAATAGATTTCTCTGGAAAACTTGTCAAAGAACTACGGAATCTCAGGATGCCTGGATGGCTCAGTCGGTGAGCCTTCGGCTCAGGTCATGATTTTAGGGTCCTGGGATCGAGTCCCGCATGGGGCTCCCTGCTCAGTGGGGAGCCTGCTTCTCCCTGCTCCTGCTCACTCTCTCTCTGACAAATAAGTAAATAAAATCTTAAAAAAAAAAACAAAACAAAACCAAAAACTACAGAATCTCAAAATTGTTAGGAATATGAACTATGTCCCCAGGGGGAAAAAAAAGAAAACAACTTTTCACATCTTAGGTGTATCTTGTTAAAAACCAGACAACAGGCCCCAAATGGAGGTGCTTGAGCTAAGTCCCATGACACCAAGCAGAGACTTAACTGAAGCGTCAACTCTCCCAGAAATGGCATCTTAAACTAGTCAACCAGAAATCGCTTGATAAGCGCTAGTAAGGAGATGTGCCTGAGAGACCCTTGGCTTCCCCTCAATGAAAGTGACCTCACAATAACCAATCTGCTTTTCTGCCTAGTGAAACCTCCTTGTCCCGCTCCCCTCTGCCTACAAAGGTCTTTCATTTTGAGCAGCCCTTCAGAGCTCCTTTCTGTCCGCTAGAAGGGATGCTGTCCAGCGCAAACTGCTCAAATAAACTCTTAAAATGTTTCATATGCCTCCGTTTATCTTTTGCCAATCTAAATTAGCAAATGTTTCACACCCACCTACAGGAAACAAAAGGTAAGGCCTCAAAGCCATGGGGTAGCAGGACAGAAAAAACTGTCCTCAGCACACCGGCCATAACTGAGCCCAACGTGATAAATGCTTCCAGGTTAAGTCTTCACTGATACCCTGGCCTCAAGGCGACAGCAGGCAGAGGGACTGCCCACTATCTCAGATGGACTAGAACACAGTGTTTTCTTGGTTTGGGAACTCGACAGTGTTTAAATTTTTCCCTTGATGGATTATGCGTGACCTGAGCAAAACTGCAATTTCACTTCATTTTTTTTTATTTGCAGAAATTAGTCTTTCTCAACAAGGTCAGCAAGACATGACTCTATAACTCATATTTTCCCCATTTCTGCTGTGCCACTGGGAGTATCCTGGTGTACCAGCTCACCAGCGTTTTCCAGTCATCTCTCCAATAGCTTTGAACACGGTGGACTTAATAAAACAGTGACCTTTTAAACCACTTTTATGATTTCTGGGCAGCGCTATGATTCACATGCTATCTACCAGTCAGATTGATGTACCAACTATATCTGAGGCATTACAGCTATAAAGTGACCTGAGAAAATCTTGTAGAACTTTTTGCTCACTGAACACTGCACTGTCTTCCTTTCATAAAGTAGAACTACACCAGTCTCTCCATCTTTGGTCACTTCAACATTTGCGCCACACACACACACACACACACACACACACACACACAACTGGAATGAACTTAAAGCCAACTCTAGATAACATATCCTGTTTCTTCAACTCTCAGACCTCTTCACCTTCCTTCCTTCCTTCCTTCTTTATTTATTTATCTAGATTTTATTTATTTATTTGACAGAGAGAGACACAGCCAGAGAGAGAGGGAACACAAGCAGGGGGAGTGGGAGAGGAAGAAGCAGGCTCCCAGTGGAGCAAAGAGCCCAATGTGGGGCTCGATCCCAGGACCCTGGGATCTCGCCCTGGGCCGAAGGCAGACGCTTAATGACTGAGCCACCCAGGCGCCCCTCACCTTCCCTTTTTTTTTTTAAAAGGTCTTTTATTTATTTTTTTTAGATTTTATTTATTTATTTAACAGAGAGAGAGAGAGACAGCCAGTGAGAGAGGGAACACAAGCAGGGGGAGTGGGAGAGGAAGAAGCAGGCTCTGAGCGGAGGAGCCTGATATGGGGCTTGATCCCAGGACTCTAGGATCACGCCCTGAGCCGAAGGCAGATGCTTAATGACTGAGACACCCAGGCGCCTCCTCAACCTTCCCTTTTAATACACATAATACCACTTATTCCTGGGATGTATCTTAGAATCAACATGGAAAGGACACCTGCCAAATCTCTAAGCAAAGAAGCCAGTTTTGACAGAATTCCTATTGCTCGTCCAGATTAATTATATTCTAGCGATGCGGGGATATAATTGGTCCATCTACATTGTCCCTTCGATTTAATTACTTACATTGATAGTTGTACACTTCGTTGAATTTCAACATGGTCTTGGATTTCTAATCATCTTGTAAAATGTCTTCAAGAAGAGTATGCTATAAAGCAGACTTGAGATGGAAAGTTATTTCTTAGTCAAAAGACTGTCATTCACCAAGCAGCATAATTAAAGGCAGTAGAAACTGCCAAATTTCTCAGGTTTCACCAAAGTTTCGAAGTTAAAATAGGCAACTAGAACTGATTTATGCAGCTTGATGGACTCTCAGCCAGGTGCCAAATATCTGTCAGAAACTTCTAGCTCACTTGTAAGAGAGGCTGTTTAAATCCTAGCATTGCATAATTTAATTAAGCAAACAAATGAAATCAGAAATTGGACTAAACAGGGAAGAGAAACAGTCTCCTGGTATTGACCAGTATACCTCTCCATATTCTAGTCAACTCTTAAAGCACATTAAGGTAAGTAGCACAGCACAGGTTATTAAGAGAAGTATATCACAAGGATATATGAGTAGCTGCTTAGGGCCAGAAGTATATTAACCTAAATCACTGGACTTCAAATGTTAAACACATGTATTCTCAGATTTTCATCACATATACAATAGAGACAAAAGCGGAATAAATTTGATAAATATATATGGATTTCTATTTCTGATAGAACACATACACTGAAAAATACTATATTCACAGATGCATAACATAAAAACATCCTTCAAAAACAAGAGTGAGAGCACAAGGTGAAAAAGAAATTGACAGGGGACAAAAGCAGAACGGCAAGTCAGATCATATCACTCTGATAGAAACACACCACTAGCTTACAGAATCATTCAATATAAAACACGTAACAGTGGTCCACAAGATTGTTCATGATCTTCCCCTTCCTGAAACCCCTCACCACCCTCACTTGCAGCCTCCTCTTTCTGACTTTATCTCCAACCAATTTCCTCTTTGCTCTTTTCACAGCTCCCAACCCAATAGTTCGCGCTTGTATCCATTCACCCAGATACCCACTTAACAACGCCCTTACTTTCACTGCTTGTTATCGAAACTCACCCTTATGATACTGACCTTTATAAAACAGTATTACTCTTTATTTTCTTTGCTTTGCTTTTTTGTCTTCACAGCACTTGTCACCACCTTTCATGTTTAGTTTCTCATTTGTTGGTATTCCAACAAATGTGAGTGAAGTGGGGTATAGACTGTTTCGTGTAGTGTCTGGCACCTGGCAAGTTCTCAATGCACATTTATCAGACAGAAGAATGAGTAAAATTAGAGTGGTAAACATGAAATGGTCTGGGGATGCTCTGAGGGCTTTCTGCAATACAAGAACCAATACAAATCTTGAGTTTTACTGGCAACATGGTAGATGAGACACAAAGCCTTGGATCTGTGCTGGGTATCCTTGTGTAAATTCTGCACCTACAACATCTACCAGCCCGGGAGGGGGATCAACAAAGACATGGATGCATTAGGTCTGGACTCAGGATATTGAATAAAAAAAGAAGAGGAGTCTCCCTTCAGTATCTGTAACTAAACACCACCCTAGGATTGGCTGGATATCATAGTGAAACCACAGAAAATTAAAAAAAAAAATTAAAACACAAATAAAAAAAAAGAAGATAGTTTTAAAATAGAAAAAATAAAGAAAAGTCACAGCACTATACTGGGTTGAATGGTGTCCCCCCAAAATCCATGTTCTTCTAGGAACCTCAGGATGTCACCTTATTTGGAAGTAGGGTCTCTGCAGATATAATTAACTAAGATGAGGTCATCTTGGAGTATGGTAGACCCTAAATTCAAGTTTACTGGTATCCCTATAAGTGAGGAGAAGAGACAGAGAAAGAAAGACATGCTGGTCAGATGACCTTGTGAGCGCAGAGGCAAAGATTGGAGGGACACCAACAAGTCAAGGGACACCGAGGATTGCCAGCAACCACCAAAAGCGACGAGATAGGCATTGAATAGATTCTTCCCTAGACACTTCAGAGGGAACATGTTCCTGCTATGTTGGGCTTCTAGCCTCCAGAACTCTGACAGAATATATTCCTCTTACCTTAAGCTATGCATTTTGTGCCACTTTGTCATGGCAGCCCTAGGAAACGAATATACCCGCCCGTAAAGAAACTGTAATTAGACAGTCATCCTGTCAGGAATGATGCAAGCCAGATATCACCCTTCGCAGGCTAAATGAAAATAGCTGCTGACTTAGGATGGTGTAGCTGGCTTCCTTACTTGGGAATGAGAACAAAATTTAGCATAAGTAGACTCTCACTGATTAAACTTCTAAAAATATGCCTCAGGAAGAAGGTAAATTATCTCATTTAAAAAATTCAGAGCTACAAGATAGAATGGTAAATGAACAAACATGTAAACACGTAGGAAATTCAGGCAAAGATAGATTGCATAGAACAACAAAAATAACGCTCTGATTTGGGCACATAAAACAAGATGAAGCAGGGGCTCCTGGGTAGCACAGTTGGTTGAGCACCTGCCTCTTGATTTTGAAGCAAAATATTGAAGGAGGTGACCAGAGTTAAATTACTCAGTATTATTCAGGAGTAAGGTAGAAATACCAATTAAGTTGAACTTTTGTGGATTTTTAAATTCTTGTTACATATTTCATGTTAATTATCAAAAGAACAGGAATAGAGTTAGAAGGGTCAAAACACAGACAGAAATAATGGAATATAAATAATAAAAATATGTATGGAAAGAACATAACTGGAAAAAGCAGGGCCAATATAAAAATGAAAATCATAATCTAGGAATATTTCTAAATATATTGGTAACACAGTAAATATAAATGGATCAAATACACCAGGTAGAAGACAGATTGCCACACTGAATTTAAAAATATGCCATATGTTATTTCAAGTGACCTATCTAAGGCTCAAAGACATATTAAGTTTGAAAATAAGAGGGTAAAAAACATGTGCCAGGCAAATAATAATCAAAACCAGACATGTTAATATCGAAATATAGGCTTAAAAACAAAAAAGCAGCAAAAGTGATGGTGGGTCACTTTATAACAATTAAAGAGACAATTAACAAATAAGATTTGGCAATTCTAAACTTGTTCACATCAAATAATATCGCTTTGAAATATATAAAGCAAAAATCAAAATAATTATCTGCAGAAGTAGGGAAATCCATTATAACAAGAGAGTTTATTATTCCCGACTCTAAAACAGACAGAACAAGAAAAATATTCATAAAGATACAAAAAAAATTAAATAGCATAATTAGTAAGCTTCATTAAATAGCCAGAGATGGAACACTACCCAGAAATTACAGAATTCTTATTCTTTTAAAGACTACATGCCACACTTAAGCAGACTGAGTAGATTCTAGGCTACAAACCAAGTCTCAATGAATTACAAAAAAGGTATCAACCATATTCTCCGAACAGAATTTAATTAGAAATAAACAAAAATCAACTGAAAAAAAGATATAAACTTAGAAAATAAATTATATAACCCTTGGATCAATGAACTGAATTTCCAACTTATTAAGTTTAAAGAGAAACAGATAAGATACTGTTAGTAATTTCAAAGTACACACTAACAGTGCTAATTAACTGTTTATTTCCCCCTAAAATTTGTTATTAAATCCATATGATATAATAACATTCAAGTGTTTAATTTAAATGGAAAAGAAAGAATATGTAGAACATTATTTTTAAATAATCATATCTCACACTCTTCAAGTCATGTTGTATACATATCGATTTGTCATGTGAGGTAAATAATTTTTTTGTTAAAGTATAACACACAGTGTTATATTACTTTCAGGTGTACAAAATAATGATTCAACAATTCTACACATTACTCAGTGCTCAACAGGGTAAGCGTGCTCTTAATCCCCTTTGTTTCATCCCTCCCTCCACCCCCACCCCACCAGGAACCATCAGTTTGTTCTCTGTATTTGTAGGTCTGATTCTGTTTTTTGCTTGTTTGCTTATTCATTTGATTTTTTAGATTCCACATACAAGTGAGATCATACAGTATTTGTCTTTTTCAGTCTGACTTATTTCACTTAGCATTATACCCTCTAGGTCCATCCATGTTATCAAAGATGGCATGATCTCCTCCTTTTTTATGGATGACTAATACTCCATTTTATACATTGTGTTTAAAAAATTCCAACACTCTTTTTACATTTATAATTGGAACTCCACTGGAAGAAAGAGTTGTTCTTTTGCACTATTTACTGTCTATTCAATGATTAATTTACAGCGGTGTGGACTCAAGGGTGTTTATTTGATGCTGTGAGCTATCATCTGTTATTTTTATTACTGATTTTATCACTGGGATTGTCCAGGATTTGGTCATTAGCAGTTCCTTTAAGTTGGCTTCTGTGATATTCCTCACACCACTGTCAATTTTAAAGCATTTTCTTACTTTCTGGAGCTAAGAGAGATTTTAGGCTCATCTCGTCCTTTCTCTGTGCCAACACTGAATCCACGATTTCTCCAACAAGCCCTCCTACCTTTTGTTGCAAACAGGACTGAGAAACAAGAACCTGGGTTCTAGGTGTGCTTGTTGCTGTAACCCAGCATATATGAAGAAATAGAAATAAAACTGTATCTTTTTTCGACCTCCCGGGCCAACTGTGATGAAGTAACTAGAATGACAGCTGACAACATGGGCAGAGCAGAATGCACCTGGCTGTAACTTTCGGTTGCATCCGGGGGCCATATTTGCGCCTCTGCTCCCTGCTGGTCCAGGAGACCCGGGAGCCCTGGGCATTCTGCTCCTGCCACCTGACTTGCTTAAACAAATCACGGAATGTAGGTCTTGCTCACAGATCACTTCTATGAAGCCAGAATAGTACCTCCTATGCTTACCAAAAAATATAGCTAAGCCCTGAACCGTAACGAGTGGTGTCCAATTTGGCAAAGAGACTCACCCTTGTCACTGGAGGCTGTGCTCAGTTCAGCCCTAGTCAGAACGCAGACTCCCTTACCTCCCTGCTGAACTTCTGCAGCTCAAGTCCTGAGCCAGAATCCCAGTCCAGCTCCCTCACTGGAGACACAGTGCTCTTCTCTCCCAAGAGCTGCAAGCAGGAAAGTGGCAGTAGATTTGAAATGTAAATGACCCTAGGCAATGTGTTGACCTAAATTTTCTGTCAGTGATTTAAGAGGCATTCAATGGCTCTGGGCAGGAACAAAAAGAGAGTTGGAAAATTCTCCCCATGAATAATCTCCAGCAACTTCAGGGCCAGATTTTGACTTCGGGTTTCTGCACATAACTCAGTAATGTTTTCATCTTGGGGAAATCAACAGGCCCTCTGCACTGTGAATACAATATTGAACTCAAAATAGTCAGTGCTTAGGGAAAGACAGATGATGCCAGAGCCTGGAATCTTTAAAAGATTTAGTAAACCGAAAATTGTATGTTGGAGATACACAGGAAAGACAAGTAAATCTTAATAAATTTGAGAGGCACAGACGTATAAATAACACATGGACAGGAAGCCTAGATGAATAAGGTCAATACTCAGAGGGGCTGCTAGGATGCTCAGTGTTCACTGTCCCAGAATCCATAAAAATCAAAGAAAATCTGAGCTCTAAAATCATGGTTTGTGTAATGTTGAAATGCTATACCCTCCTTTTTTTTTTTTCTTCCTTTTTCTCAATGAAGAGTTTTGGTTAGATCCAGTCAGCCATATAATCTGAGTAATCATTATTGACACTATGATCACACCCAAGTTAAAAATTCCAAGTTAGCATGAATAAAGTATTCTCATTTCTAAATAACAAAATAAAGACCGTACGTATTTTTTTTTTTAATTGTGTCTTCATGGCATTCTACTTTGGTGTCCTTTTTAAAGAGGAACCAACCGTACACTCCAAAATATACTTGAAAGCTTTCTATAGACACTCACAAAGAAAGTTTGCTTTCTTTCCTCCAGCAAAGCAATAGCTTTCTTTCCCTGAAAACTCAAATGTATCAATAGGTATGAATAGTACCGATATGTTGCTCTTTGCAGGCTCCCGGTATATAATTAATTATGCTTCACCGTGTGCACTTATAGATATTGTCTTTGCTAATCACAGAAATAAATTTTCACAGCAGTCCTACTAAACTGCATTTAACAACAGCTCTTCAAGAGTCAGCCAAGGAACCATAAACTCTGCACCTGTGAAATAGAGAAGTAACAGCCACATCCAGGATGTGGGTGGATGCTTGATAGGAAGTATGGTCCCCGCAAACCCTGAACGAGCAGATACCTCCCGTGGAGGGTAAGACCCAGTTATAGTACATTATTCCCCCACGGTGCTTCTCTGAGCAGGAATAAAAGATGATCGGCCCATAGAACAGCTATTAAGCTAAGCATAATGGCAAATGGAAAAGGCCACTCATTACACCAAAATTCTGCCGCAAGGACTCACTCGCTCTTGCTCTTCAAACCACGAAAGAATCTTTAGAGACAGTCATTTCAGTCTAATTGGCAGCTGGTGTCATCCGTTCTTTAGGTATGTTTGCTTATATTCTTCCACAGGTGTCAAAAGCCATCAAGCAGACACTTAAGAGTGCTGGGCTGGTGGTGGGAAAGAGGCCGGGAGAAATTGAGTTTCTATCGATACCTGCGGTTAAGCCACAAAGACTGTGCCCCACCAGTGCCTGTTAGAATAAAGAGGGGCTAGGGCTTCAGGGACAGGACGAGAGATGGATACCACCGCTCTTCTCCCATTCAGAATAAAATCCGGCTGTCAGATGGTAAATAAAAGCAGAAGAGTTTCGTGGTCAATGCCGTACTTTCTGTTTATTTCTCTGTCTTCGAGAACTATTGATCACTTAACTCACTGAAATGTTATTTTCTTCTATTTTGTGATAATAAATGTACCACTATAATCACGGTTTCTCGGGATATTGTTTCCCCTTTACATACACACACTTATAAATATTTCTAGCTCTCTCTACTTCTACTTACCTATCCAACAATTAATAATAATTTTTTTCTCTTCTACCAAAATAGAAATTCCTTAAGGTCAAGAATTACATTTTTTTTTTTAGATTTTATTTATTTATTTGAGAGAGAGAGCAAGCATGAGTGGGAAGGGCAGAGAGAGAAAGAGAGAGAGAGAGAAAGAGAATCTCAAGCAGACTTGATGCTGAGCATGGAGCCCGATGCAGGGCTCCATCCCAGGACCCTGAGATCGTGACCCGAGCCGAAACCAAGAGTCAGATGCTTAACCCACTGCACCACCCAGGCATGCCAAGAATTACATTTCTTATACTTTCGTTTTTTCCTTAGACAAGAAGATAATATAATGTCTGTTACAGAGCAGACATTGAAACGCTGGATAAATTTTGTTTACAAAATTAGAAAGCAAAAAAGAAAAACTTTTGACACCCTCTAAAAATCACAGCACTCATTTTCTAAGTTCCTCTCTCTTCTCATCCTAGGTATGAAAAATGTGACTAAATTTGTATGGCTAGGTGTAGAAGAGATCCTTGGCTGAGGAATGAGAAAAAAAAATTTAACTTTCTTCTCTGGTTGGATAATGGTTTATTGATCACATGGTCTTATTTTTTTTATTTTTTATTTTTTTTACAGAGATAGAGACAGCCAGCGAGAGAGGGAACACAAGCAGGGGGAGTGGGAGAGGAAGAAGCAGGATACCAGCGGAGAAGCCTGATGTGGGGCTCGATCCCAGAACGTCGGGATCACACCCTAAGCCGAAGGCAGATGCTCAATGACTGAGCCACCCAGGCACCCCTGATCACATGGTCTTTAAATCAGGATTCAGATGATTAGGTGAGAAAATATGATCAGATATAACCGGTAAAATAGCAATTTAGCATAATATGGAACTTTAAAATTCTTAATATTAATCAATTATATTGGGCAAGGCAGTGTAAAATGACTTCATTGCCAAATAATCAAATCATTTCATGCTGCAAATAAAGTATCTTGTTAATTTAATTTTTCTCTGTTAAAAATTAACTTTTCTTTCTTCATGATGCTTGCTTTAGATTTTTCTCTGTCATTTCGATTTTTCATTGCTCAAGCCTTCTATAGCTTCACATAATACAAATTAATTGCATCCAAATAATGATTCACATTGTTGTAAGTGTGAGTTTCATGGGATTTTCTTTTTTAGCTAATAACGAAAAGGGAAAGACTTAGAGTCAGAAGGGGCAGCAGAATATTTGCACAGCAGAACATTCGTGGTTGGAGGGGCAGAGGACATACCTGGGACACCACTACCTTCTGCTCTCCACTATGGGCAGCTTTTATATGTCTACAGCTCAGAACGTAAGGCCAGTATGCTTATAACATGAAAGAGTCCATTTTCAGCACCTGCCTTATGAAAGGTCCACGAACATCATTGCAAAGGAAGATACTATTTTTTTAGGCCTCCTAATGATCTCTTGCAACAGGTACTTTCTTCATTTTAAAAGTCAGAGAATTGATGTTCAGGATTTAAATCAGTCTGCCCGGTAATTTCTTTGACATCAGCTGTAGCAACATTTTTCTAGCTATGTCTCCTAAGGCAAGGGAAGCAAAAGCAAAAATAAACCATACATCAAAATAAAAAGCTTTTGCACAGCAAAGAAAACCATCAACGAAATGACAAGGCAACCTACCGATGGAAGAAGATATTTGCAAATGATGTATCTAAGGGGTTAATATCCAAAATATTTAAAGAACTCCTACAACTCATCACCAAAAAAATCAAACAATCTGAGTAAAAAATGCACAGAGGACCCGAGTAGACATTTCTCCAAAGAAGACATCCAGATGGCCGACAGACACATGAGAAGATGTTCAGCATCGTTCGTAACAGGGAAAAGCAAACCAAAACCACAAGGAGATATCACCTCACGCCAGTCAGAATGGCTAAAACCGAAAAGAAAAGGAATAACAAGTAGGCCGGGATGGGGAGAAAAAGGAACCTCTGGCACTGTTGGTGGGAATGCAAACTGGTGCAGCCACTTGGAAAACCGTATGGATGCATCTCAGAAAATTCACAATATAAATATCATACGATCCAATAATTCTACTACTGGGTATTTACCCCCAAAAAACAAAACACTATTTGAAAAAATACAGGCATCCCTATGTTTATTGCGGCATTATTTACAACAGCCAAGATATGAGAGCAACCTAAGTGTCCATTGATGGATGAAAGGAAAAGGAAAGGAAGATGTGTGTGTACATACATATCTATCTATCTATCATCTATCATCTATCTATCATCCATCTATCATCTATCATCTATCTATCTATCTATCTATCTATCATCTATCTATCATCTATCTATCTATCATCTATCATCTATCTATCTATCATCTATCTATCATCTATCTATCATCTATCATCTATCTATCTATCTATCTATCTATCATCTATCTATCATCTATCTATCTATCTATCATCTATCTATCATCTATCTATCATCTATCATCTATCTATCTATCTATCTATCTATCTATCATCTATCTATCTATCATCTATCATCTATCTATCTATCTATCATCTATCTATCATCTATCTATCATCTATCATCTATCTATCTATCTATCTATCATCTATCATCTATCTATCTATCTATCTATCATCTATCATCTATCTATCTATCTATCATCTATCATCTATCTATCTATCTATCTATCATCTATCATCTATCTATCATCTATCTATCATCTATCATCTATCTATCTATCTATCTATCTATCATCTATCTATCATCTATCTATCTATCTATCTATCTATCTATCTATCTATCATCTATCATCTATCTATCTATCATCTATCTATCTATCTATCTATCTATCATCTATCTATCTATCATCTATCATCTATCTATCATCTATCTATCTATCATCTATCTATCTATCTATCATCTATCATCTATCTATCATCTATCTATCTATCTATCTATCTATCTATCTATCTATCATCTATCTATCATCTATCATCTATCTATCATCTATCTATCTATCATCTATCTATCTATCATCTATCTATCATCTATCTATCTATCTATCTATCTATCTATCTATCTATCTATCCTCATACATACATAAAATGGAATGTTACTCAGCCGTTAAAAAGGATGAGATCTTGCCATCTGTGACAACATGGATGGACCTAGAGGGTAAATAATGCCGAATGAAAAAGACAAATACCATATGATTTCACTTATATTTGGAATCTAAAAAGCAAATAAAAAAGCAGATTAGAACCTATAAACACAGAGGACAAACTGATAGTTGCCAGGGGGGAGGGATGGGGAATGGGAGATACAGGTTTCCAATTATGGAATGAAGAAGTCACAGGAATAAAAGGAACCACATAGGGAATAGAGTCCACGCTACTGTAAGAGTGTTGTGAGGTGACATGTGGCAGCTACGCTGGTGGTGAGCACAGAATAATGCATAGAGTTGCTGAATCACTATGTTGTACACCTGAAACTAATGTCACATTGTGGGTCAACTACACAAAAAAGAAACAACAGTCAATCAATCAGTTTGCCTGGTTCCATTGCTCATCCTATTTTTAAATGAAGACCCATTTTCAAAGAAGGCATCTCATTGACTCAGTTTCTAGACCTCTAAAAGGGAAATGAAAATACAGAAGTCCCAGGGTTGGACTAGCAGTTCAGTAGAATAGCCACAAAAATGTTCTAAGCTCAGGGACAGTGGAATAGCTGAACAAGGGGTTGTGTTTACTTTTTTTTTTTTTAAGATTTTATTTATTTATTTGACAGAAGCAGCCAGCGAGAGAGGGAACACAAGCAGGGGGAGTGGGAGAGGAAGAAGCAGGCTTCCAGCGGAGGAGCCTGATGTGGGGCTCGATCCCATAACGCTGGGATCATGCCCTGAGCCGAAGGCAGACGCTTAACGACTGCACTACCCAGGCGCCCCTGTGTTTACTTCTGAAATACTAATAATTTTCATAAGAATAGGCATTTCAACTGGGTAGCAAGCCATTAAATGGCAATGCTAGGACAGTATCATAAGGAAAGGTATTTCTCTGAACAAAACACAGATACTTATTACTTTTCTAAAGAAAAATATTTTTAACTTAAAAATTGGCTCTGGATATTAATTCATGAATTAATGGGCCAAACAACAGAGAAAAATAATGATTGTTTCCCCTAAATAATGTTATTGTTTCAGTTTTTCCTACAATATTGATGACATCTTGTCACATCACATCAAATCAAATGAAATAAATCCCGTAGTAATCCTGAAACGATTCTGTTTTAATTTTGTAATTTACTTAAAGAATAAGAAAATATAAATCATGCGCCATCAAAATGAGCCCACTACCTTAGCTTATCTGAGAAATATTAATAATATTTCTCTGTATTAAAATTCACAAAAATTTGAGGGATGCAAAACTAAAGAAAAACAAACGGCCAGATTCATTTTCAACTAGATGTCTTTTCAACCTTTCTCTGAAGCATGGAACATTTGATAACTAACTAGAGAGCTAATAACCCTCTACCATTTCCGCAGTGTAGACCAATGCTTTACCTACAGCGAGAAAGAGGCGTATCAAAAACTCATTTTCTGAACAGCTTTCAGGTTAACATGAAATTGACGGAAGGAATACTTTTTTTTTTTCTCTGAAACTGCCATGCGCATTGCAAAGGTAGAGATGGAAGTACGCTATGGAAAGAAGTCTTAAGTGAAATGTGTAGAACAAAAAACTGGTCTTTGGTTGGTTTGTAGCGTTCCCTGACATAGACATGGTATCTATGATATTCCTCAAGCCGGAAGCATCCACACTGTCTCCAATTCTTCTCCAATTAAAATCTGGCCATTTCAGGTCTTGCCACATCTGGCTCCATAATCTGTCCCGTAACAAGGTCTCTACCATTCATTTCCCTTTATCACTGCTGTTTTTTGGCTTCTGTTTCATCACTGTGCACCTCTCCTGCTACACCTGTTAAAATTGATCACCTAAGGGGCACCTGGGTGGCTCAGTCAGTTAAGCGTCCTACTCTTGATTTCAGCCTAGGTCTTGATCTCAGGATCATGAGTTCATGCCCCACACTGGGCTCCACACTGGGCATGGAGCCTACTTTAAAAAAAAAATTAAAAAAATAAATAAAAGTAAAATAAAATTTATCATCTAAGAACCAAATCTAATCATACCACTGTGCTATTCAAAAACATTTGATAGTTGCCTCTGTTCCATAGCCTAAAAATCAAAGGTCTTAGTAGAGCCTACAGTTTTTCAAAAGTCAGATCTAACTTACTGTTCTATGCTGCTTCCAACACTCCACCCCACAGACTTCCTCCTCATTGCCCCTGTATATTCCCTGCTAACCTCAAGAGAATCCTGTGTCTGCACCTTTGAACTTGCTATTCCTTTCTCTTCCCTCATTTTCAGCCTTCCATCTTTCTAGGCTCAATGAAAATATCCCCATCTCTGGTTTTCCTCAGTAAGAATTTATGACCTTCTCTATTTGCTTCTCATGCACTTGACTTGTTCATCTGCTGTACTTTTTATAATCTGTGCATACAGTAATTGTACACAAGGATAGTGAGTTGAGAAACAGTCTTTCCCAACTGTTTTCCAACGCCAAGCACAGGAACTGGCACACAGTATATATTACACATATATTTAATAACCAGTGTCTTAAACCACAAGGAGATGCGTCTAAGACCACATTTTTGTGTCAGACCACGCAGCGGCACATTTTCTCTGTGTGTGCTCATTGTTCACAAAGGACAAAAGAAAAATATAGTATATAAAGCTATTTGAAAGATTACTTTTTCTTCTTTTTTTTCTCCTTGAGAAAAGGATACTCTAAAGACACAGAAGACCATTTTCACATTATTTATAATGCTCAGTCCTTGTCTGTTTATGATCTTATCTATAGAAATAAACTCTTGATTAGATCAACCAGCATTAAAAAGTCAACCTCAACTTTTAAATGTCAAATAAATTAGGAGCTTCACTGAAATAAGTGGTTAATTTAATCAAAGTTACCAAACATATCGAAAGCAATGATTTTTGGATCAACTATAAGTAGGGGAAATAATCATTGCATTGCCCTCCACCCATCCACCCATCCACCCATCCATCCTGTGGCATTTACTGAGCACCAGTATGTTCCAGACATTGACCTGATTATGGGAATACAAAGTTGAATATATGGTCTCACATGTCTGGGTTTTCCTTTATACATGGAAGCACCCAGTTTGCAAAATCTAAGCACCTTTTTGAAAATCCATTCTAACAACATCTTTGCTCACAGAACGAAACAGGCTTATTTTAGCCCTAATATGTTATTGATATTCCAATGAAAACCATTTATGTTCCCTTAAATCCAAATAAAAATAGAAGATATCGCAACAGCAAAAGTGACTAAATAACATTTGCAACCATAATGAGAGATATTCCTACAATTAAATACTTTGCAATCACAGAAGTCAGGAAGCATTGCAAAGACTGTGCACTCTCTTGTCAAGCCACTGTCAGCCATAGCGTGCATCACCAACCAGGCCACAGGCACAAAGGTGTTCAATTAAGCAGTTTAAGAAGGATCGTTTTTCATTTCTAGCTGTGAGCCCACATTACAAATTTCTCAGTAATAAAGTTTCAGAACTGTTCCAAGTGTATTCTGAAGTCGCTGTGTGATCAGAGTCACCGTTATGCAAAATGGAGTATCAAGCATAGAATAAGGATAAGGGGGAAGCCTTCACCATGAGCACTTCATAATTCTGCTCAAATATCCCTGAAACTCCTGCTTGGCTGATGCTCTCTAGTTTTCGCATACGCCACGATGACCCTCACGCCTGGGATGTCCTTCATTTTCACTGCCCGAAAGTAATCTAAACTTACTTTATGGACCATCATGCCCTTTCACATTCAAGGTTTTTTGTTTTTTGTTTTTTTTTTTACCTCTCGCCTAAAACTGCTCAGTTTACGAATAGGATACAGAAGATGATGATGACAACAACAACGACGGTGATTGTGATTATTCAGTTATGATTCTGACAATGACAGTTTTCAATTGTAATCCTCTTTTTTAAAAGATTTTTTTAAATAGAGTATCGTTGACACACAATGTGGCATTAGTTTCAGGTGTACAACATAGTGATTGGACAACTCTACACGTTGTGCTGGGCTCCCCACAAGTGTCACTACCACCAGTCACCACGTGACGCTCCCGCAACACCACTGACTCCATTCCCTGTGCTGCAGCCTTCATCCTGAGACTTATTCAATGCAGCACTGGAAGCCTGTGTCTCCCACTCTCCTTCTCCCCTTTTGCCCATCCCCACTCCCTCCCCCGTGGCAACCATCAGCTGCTTCTCTGTATTTATAGGTCTGCTTCTGCTTTTTTGTCTGTTTGTTTATTTCTAACCCTCTTCCTTTTTTTTTTTAGATTTTATTTCTTTATTTGAGATAGAGAGAGACAGCATGCACAAGCAAGGGGAGGGGTAGAAACAGACTCCCCACTGAGCAAGGAGCCCAACACAGGACTGGATCCCTGGACCCTGAGATCATGACCTGAGCTGAAGGCAGACACTTCATCAGGTGCCCCTATAATCCACTTCTTCAACCCTGCTGTGTCATGTGTCACTGCTGCCCTCTTGATCCCAGAAACCATCTCCATTTCTTATTTTTCTTTCAATGCTGCTTCTTTTAGGGTTTCTTTGAGTCTCTCTTGTGTCTTCTTTCTGCAAGAATTCTCAGAGACTCTACTCCCAGTTCCCTAGGGCGGCACATTTCAAACCTTAATGTGCACATGACTCATCTGGGAACCTTACTGCAAATGCATATTCCAACTCAGGAGGTCCGGAGTGAGGTCTGGGTTGTTCCATTCTAACAAGCTCTCGGGTGATGATGATGATGCTGACCCTCGGATCACATGCTGAGTAACACAACTCTAGTCATGCATTAATACGGCACCTACTGGACACATGGGGCTCCTGAGCACTTGAAATGTGGCTAGTCTTCACTGATATCTCCTGTCTACATAAAGTATTCATGACAATGCAAAGATCCTAGCATGGAAAAAAATGTAAAATATCTCACTAATGTGTTTATATTGATTACATATTGAAACAATATTTTCCATATTGAGATATTATTAAATCAGCTAATATTTTAATAATATTAAAATAACGTTTTAATAGAAAAATATTTACTATAAAATAACATTAAATATATTATAAAATTTCACATGTTCATCTTTACCTTTTTTAATGTGCATGATAAGAATTTCAAATACATATGTGGCTCCTATTACATTTCTATCGGTCAGCATGTCCAGTCAGAGGCAGACCTTCCAGAAACAAACGAAGTGTAAGATGAAGAGTCTCTTATTACATTGGCTTCTTCCAGGGCCCATGATGGCCGCTAGCAAGTTTGCAATTGTACTTGTGTATTCTTTTCCTTTTACAGGACACTCCAAATTGCATGAGCTTCAAGCCTCATAAACCTGAATGTGCTCTGTTGATACCACACAGGATAATTCACTGCTGGGGCTTTTGCTCCTGAAACCGAGCACCGGGTTCGCTGTCCTCATACTCCTAAATTTTCTCTGCCCTCCAGCCTCATGTTTCCATCAGCCTGAGTCATCCCACTTTAGTCATCCCCTTATCATAACCCTTTATGCTGCCTGAAAACAATTATTCTTCCTTGTGGCAGATTATTAATCTCCTCGGGTATTTGCTTATGCTGTTCTCCCAGCCAGATGGCTCAGCAGCCCCAGGCCTACAGAAATCCTCACCATCCTCCGAAGGCTACCTCGAGACTCACCTCGAAATTGCACCTGGCTCTTCCAGACCATAATGATCACTCCTCTAGCACCTCCGTGAGAACTGTCATCCTTTTGGGTTATTTTTTCAGGGAATATGGTCATTTTGGGGTTTCTCCATGCTGATTCTTTATTGCAGCCTACCCCCAGCCTTCAAACTTGACTATTTTCTCGGACTTCTAAAGATATTTAAGTTATACAATAAGCACACATATAAAACAAGCACTTTTATCCTGTGTGGTACTGAGAATTTAATGGGCAGAAAGCAACATAAAACAGCCACAGCAAATGCTACGTAATGGATACGGGGAATCCTCTGGTGGTCTCATTCTGAGAGACCCATTGCCCACTCTTGCTCTCCGCAACTGTCCAGGGCGCAAGGAAGACAATGGAGGACACCTGATGCCGGTGTTGAACTCCTGGATTCCGAGGCTGAAGTTGCTGTTCGGCCCACTTACAGCAGAACCATCCTCTGTTCTCCTTGTGCCAATGGCCACGCTCTGCCAGCACCTGCTCCCGCCCCCAGCTCCTCCGGCTGTGCGCCTGGTTGCCACCAGCAGCACACGGCAAAAACCCAAACAGATCCCTGCTGCTGGCACAGGAGCTCTGAGATGGCCTGATTCTCCACAATGTTCTCCGCACCATCTTCAGTGAATATTGGAAAGCGAACCTTAAGACTTAAGCTGCTTAGCCTCTAGCTCTTCTCCTCACTCGGGCTACATCACAGAATCACTTTTCAAGTCATTGTATCTCCCGAGGGTCCTAGTGCAGGTGTCTTCTGTCATGCCCCACTGTCTATTATATTACACTGGCTTCCTAAACTTTCAATATTAGCAGTGTTTTAACTCTTATACTAGTTTTCTCTCCTTCAGTAGGTAGTAAGCTTAAGAAAGGTAGGGTCATAATTTGCATACATTTGAATCCGAAGAGGGATATTGTAGTTAAAAAACCTCAGTATTACATGACTTGGATTCAAATCCCGCCTCTGCCTCCTGCAAACTCCCCAACCTAGGGTGAATGCTTAATCACTTTTAAAGCGCCTATTTTTCTGCAGATTCGAAGGGGTACATGCACCTCGATGTTCATAGCAGCATTACCAACAATAGGCAAATTATGGAAAGAGCCCAAATGCCCATCAACTGATGAATGGATAAAGAAGATGGGTTGTATATACATAACAGAACATTACGCAGCCTTCAAAGAGAATGAAACCTTGCCATCTGCAAAATAAGTCAGTCAGAGAAAGACAAATACCATATGATTTCACTCATATGTGGAATTTAAGAAACAAAATGGATGAATGCATGGGAAGGGGGATAAAAGAGAGAAGGGGAAACAAACTATAAGAGACACAAGAATAAGAGAAGACAGCTGCTGGAGGGAGGTGGGTGTGGAATGGGCTAGGTGGGGGATGGGTATTAAGGAGGGCACTTGTTATGATGAGTGCTGGGTGTTATATGTAAGTGACAAACCACTGAATTTTACTCCTGAAACCAATCTCAAACTGTATATTAACTAACTAGAATTTAAATAAAAATTTAAAAATAAATTAATAAAATAAAGCACCTATTTATCTGTATATACACTGGTTGTAAAAATAACACCTCCTCATAAGATCTTTGTGAGGATTAAATAAAACAGTACATAGAAAATTAATCAAAACAATATGGTACCAGCACAAAAATAGACACACTGATCAAATGGACAGAATAGAGAGCCCAGAAATAAATCCGTGCTTATATGGTCAATGAATCTATCACAAAGGAGGCAAGAATATCCAGTGGGGAAAAGATTTGTCTCTTCAACAAATGGTGTTGGAAAAACTGGACAGGAACATGCAAAGGAACAAAACTAGACCTCTTTTTAACACCATTCGCAAAAATAAACCGAAAATGAATTAAGGACCTAAATGTGAGATCTGAAACCATAAACATCCTAGAAGAGAGCACAGGCAGTAATTTCTCTGACATCAGCCATAGCAAAATTTTTTAGAAATGTCTCCTGAGGCAAGGGTAACAAAAGCAAAACAATAACAAAAACAATTGGAACTACGTCAAAATACAAAGCTTTTGCACAGCACAGGAAATCCATCAACAAAACTGAAAGATAATCTCCTTACTGAATACGAGAAGATATTTGCAAACGATGTAGCTGACAAGGGCTTAATATCCAGAATATATAAAGAACTTAACTCAACACCAAAAAAATATGATTAAAAAATGGGCAGAGGACACAAATAAACATTTTTTCAAAGAAGACATCCAGATGGCCAATAGACACATGAAAAGATGCTCAACATCACTCATCATCAGGGAGATGCAAATCAAAACCATAATGAGCTATAACCTCACACCTGTCAGAATGGCTAAAATCAAAACACAAGAAACAACAAGTACTGGTGAGGATGTGGAGAAAAAGGAACCCTCGTGCACTGTTGGAGGGAATGCAAACTGGTGCAGCCATTATGGAAAACAGTATGAAGGTTCTTCAGAAAAACAGAAATACCATGTGATCCAATAATTCCAATACTGGGTATTTACCCAAAGAAAGCAAAAACACTAATTCAAGAAGATACACACATCTCTATGTCTATTGCAGCATTATTTATAATAGCCAAGATACGGAAACAACCCATGTGTCCACTGATAGATGAAAGATGGGGTATAAATATACAATGGAATATTAACCAGCCATAAAAAGAATGAAATCTTGCCATTGGCAACAGCATGCATGGAGCTAGAGAGTATTACGCTAAGTGCAATAAATCAGAGAGAGACAAGTATCATATGATCTCGTGCATATGTAGAATCTTAAAAAAGCTACCCATAAATGGATAAACAAATGAATAAAAAGCAGAATCTATAAATACAGAAAGGAACCAGGATTCCAGTTACGGAATGAGTCAGCCATGGGTATGAAAGGACAGGGAAGAGAGTCAATGATATTGTAATAGTGTTGTGTGGTGACAGAGGGCAGCTAACACGTGGTGAGCACAGTGTAACGTACAGAGGTAGAACCACTATGTCGTCTACCTGAAACTGATCCCACATTGAGTGTCAACTATCCTCCCTCCAAAAAAGATTTAAAAAGTACATAAAAAGTACCCAGCATAATTCCTGATCTGTATTAAGTATTTGACAAATATTAGTTTTTATTATACACAGCAATAATGGAAACAGCTAACAGAAGACTTGAATATGAAACGAGTTCACGCAACTATGGGTTGACCAGCCTGGATTTTCCATAGCTGAAGGCGCTGCTGTACAGGCATATTCTGTTTTACTGTGTTTTGCTTTATCATACTTTGCAGATACTGGGTTTTTCACTAATTGAAGGTCTGTGACAACCCTGCAACGGAGCAAGTCCATTGACACCATTTTTCCAACAGTATTTGCTTACCTGTGTCTCTATGTCATATTTTGGTGATTCTTGCCGTACTTCAAACTTTTTCATCATTATAATATTTGTCCTGGTGATCTGTGATCAGTGATCTGTGATGTTACTGTTATAACTGTTTCAGGGTGCCGCAAACCACACCCATATAAGACAGGGAACTTAATCGATACATGTTATGTGTGTTCTGACTGCTCCACAGACCACTGCACTTCCCTGTCTCTCTCTCTCTCTCTTCTCAGGCCTCCCTATTCCCTGAGACACAACAGTATTGAAATTAGGCCAATTAATACCCCTATAGAAACCTCTAAGTGTTCGAGTGAAAGGAAGAGTTGCACCATCTCTAGCTTTAAATGAGAAGCTAGAAATGATCCAGCTGAGTGAGGAAGGTTTGTCAAAAGCTGACACAGGTCAAAAATCTAGGCCTCTTGAGCCAAACACTGAGCCAAGTTGTGAATGCAAAAGATAAGTTCTTGAAGGAAATTAGAAGTGCAAGTCCAGTGAACACGCAGATGGTTAGAATGTGGAACAGCCTTATTGCTGTTGTAGAGAAAGTGTCAGTGGTCTGGGCAGAAGGTCAAACCAGCCACCACATTCCCTTCAGCCAAAGCCTAACCCCGACTCTCTTCAGTTCTATAGAGGGTGAGGGAGGTGAGGAAGCTGCAGGAGAAAAGTCGAAAGCCAGCAGAGGTGGGTTTGTGAGGTGTAAGGAAAGAAGCCGTCTCTGTAGTATCAAAGTGCGAGGTGAGGCAGCAGGTGCTGATGGAGAAGCTGCAGCAAGCTCTCCAGGAGATGGAGCTGAGAAAACTCAGGAAGGCGGCTACATTGAACAACAGATTTTCAGTGTAGATAAAGCAGCCTTCTATTGGAAGAAGACGCCATCGAGGACTTTCCTAGCTGGAGAGAAGTCAATGCCTGGCTTCAGAGCTGCAAAGGACAGGCTGACTCTCTCGTTAGGGGTTAATGCAGCTGGTGACTTTAGGTTGAAGCCAAAGCTCCTTTACCATTCCGAGAATCCCAGGCCCCTTAAGAATTATGCTAAGTGGACTCTACCTGTGCTCTCTCAATGGGACAACAAAGCCCGGATGACAGCACATCTGTTGACAACATGATTTACTGAATATTTCAAGCCCACTGTTGAGATGTACTGCTCAGAAAAAAAGATTCCTTCCAAAATATGACTGCTCATTGACAATGCACGTGGTCAGCCAAGAGCTCTGATGAAGATGTCCGATAAGATGATGTTGTTTTCTTCCTGCAGAAGCAGCATCCTTTCTGCAGCCCATGGATCAAGGAGTCATTTTTACTTTCAAGTCTATTATTTAAGAAATACATTTCATAAGGCTAGAGCTGCTGTAGATGGTGATTCCTGTGATGAATTCAGACAAGGTAAATGAAAAACTTTCTGGAAAGGATTCACTATTCCAGATGCCATAAGAACATTCATGATTCATGGGAAGAGGTCAAAACATCAACATTGACAGGACTTTGGAAGAAGGTGATTCCAACCCTCATGGAGGACTGTGAGGGGTTCAAGACATCAGGGGAGGAAGTCACTGCAGATGTGTTGGGAACAGCATGAGAACTAGAGTCAGAAGTGGGGCCTGAAGATGGGACTGAATCGCTGCAACTTCATCATAGAACTTGAACGAATGAGAAGTTACTTCTTTTTTGTTTTATTCTTTTAAGATTTATTTGAGAGAGAAAGCAAGCACGAGCAGGGGGAGGGGTAGAGGGAGACGGAGAAACAGGATCCCCACTGAGCAGCGAGCCTGAGGTGGGGCTTGATCCCAGGACCCTGGTATCATAATCCGAGCTGAAGGCAGACACCTAACCGACTAAGCCACCCAGGTGCCCCGAGAAGTTACTTCTTACGGATGAGCAAAGAACGTGGTTTCTTGGGATGGAATCTACTCCTGGTGAGGATGCTATGAAGACTGTTGAAATGACAACAAAGGAGTGAGGATATCTCTAAACTTAGTTAATAAAACAGCAGCGGGGTTTAAGAGGATCGACTCCAATTTTGGAAAAAAAAGTTCTACTGTGGGTAAAATGCTGCCAAACAGCATCACATGCTACGGAGAAACTGTTCTCTAAAAGAAGAGTCAATCAATGTGGCAAACTTCATTACTGTCTTATTCTAAGACATTACCGCAGACATGCCAGCCGTTAGCAACCGCCACCCTGATCAGTCCACAGCCACCAACATCGAGGCAGGACCTCCACCAGCAAAAAGATTACAACTCCCTAAAAACTCAGATGATGGTTAGGATTATTTAGCAATGAAGGTGTTTTCTTTTTTTAATTAAGATATGTACAATTGTTGACACATAATGCTACCGCACGCTTAATAGATGGCAGTACAATGTAAACATAACTTTTATCTGTGCTGGGAAACCAGAAAACTTCATTTGACTTGCTTTATTGTGATGTCCATTTTATTGCTGGGATCCAAACACACAGTATTTCTAAGGTATGTCTCTACCGGTTTCCATCTTCAATTCATTAAGTTCCTACTATTTTCAAATTTTGTGCCATATATGGGTAGCATGAAATACACAAGCTATATATCTACTCAATTACCAACTTTGTCAGTCTAACTAGAAACATCCACCATGCAAGAATATGTAACTCTAATACGTATTTTCAGAACAAATTCTCTGGGCTATTCTTCATCATTTAATTTTTTCCTCAAGAAACATGAAAACACGCAATAAAAGAATATAATTTTGTAAGAGCATACTATGTCCAATTTTGTTCACTAGGAATGCATCTTTGGGGTGTGAAGGACAAGTTCTGTGAACTAGATCAGATCATCAGCTACAGCAAGAAATATTTTGTGTCTCAGCCTGCTATGCCCTCGAATGAGAAGCCATCAACATGGTTGAAAGTAAAAAAGACTTCAAAAGAGCCTGAGTACATTTACATACATAAAAAATACAACAAAACAAGGAGATATGAAGGAAAGGGACGCTGCAAATATCCTGTCATGCTATCTTTGCTCTATTACCTGCGATGAAAGACCACAACAAACATAAAAAGTGACACACGTACATACACATCTGAACTACCACTCAGCGATCAATGAGAAAGCCTTTTAGAAAATGACAAATTATGATTTTAGGATTAAAGTCAAACTTAAAGGTAACAGGGAGCCCACATGAAGCAAACATAAAACACTTAAAAGAGGATCATAGTAAGATTTAAATTGAGAAATTCAAAAGCTTCTCAGTCTGTGGTTATTGAGGAAGCACTCTGTGCCTACAGTTTATCCCTGATGTGAATGTTTAATGTGTAAAGAAGAAGACATGATGAATAGGTTCTCAAGGCACTAATCCCTTCTGATGTCCTCTAGTCCCATTTGTTAAAAGTCTGAGATGTTTTCTCATTGACGGAAGTCAAATCTCGCTTCTAGAAGGGGTCACACCTGGGTGTCTGGCAGTTGATGGAAGAGAAAGGACACATTGCCGGTTGTACCTCAAAAGAGATTATTCTCACCTGTTTTGAAGTTATGCAATCCAGGCCCTGAATTTAGAGCAGGAAAAGACACAAAGCATTCTTCCTTTCACTTACAGAAACACGGATGGTGAAGAGCGTATCATGAGAGGCTGGGATACAGAATGGCAAGAAGAGATGGGGGCCACATCCGGACCAGGGAGGACTTCAGATTCTGTCTCCCCAACCTACTCTGATCAGCTGCTTCTCTTATTTTAGCTTTAGCTAATCTTTGAAGACTGAGAAGGGGAGGGGTGACATGGTGGGGGAAGATGTGGCAAGAGACATCGATAGGAGGTAGGATATGACGCTGGACTAAAACACCAGCTCCATCATCACGAGCTGTGTGACCTGATCATGCTCATTAGTTTTAAGCTGGCAGGTTTCCCAAGCGAACACCATGAAGTTTCCCAGAAGTGAAAGAGAGAAAAGTGACAGTGCTTTCCTTTGGTGTAAGAGGTTTACCTTGTGTACATGGAGTCAGAAAAGATCAAATATTCTGCCTTAGTTTTAGTTTAATATATCCTGACACTGAGCTGTCACTAATTCCCCTGAAATTCTATCTCATTATTGGGTCCTCACATTCAAAAAATGAACCAAATAATTAACCTAAATATTTCTATTGTGTTTAATATTTGAAAGAACATCTGTTAAAATTTCTTTTTCTTTTTTTTTTTAAGTCTTTCCCCCCCCAACTTTTTGGGGTTGTATATCAGGTGAGCCAGAAGCCAAAGGGGCAGACATTGACTTCCCGAAGTCCAGAAGATGACCAGCTTTCATTATGTCCAGTGGTACTGTTGTCACTTTAGCTCCTTATGTCACAGCTGACTATAAGGATCTCTGAATTATTTTTCATGTGATTGTCTGCTCTAGAAAAGTAAAGATTTGGGTCAGCTTGGGGCTATCTTCAGGATCGGGCTTTGGAGCAATTCTTAGAAACTGCAACTGAGAAATCTGACATTTTTCAGCCAAAGATTGCTATTCTCCCCTACCCACTCAAAAAAAGAGAAAGAGAAGGATGAAGGAAGGAAAGAAGGAAGGGAGGAAGGCAGGGAGGAAGAAGGAAGAAAGGAAGGGAGGGAGGGAGAAAGGGGCAAAGGGAGGGAGGGAGGAAGGGACAGAGGGAGGGAGGGAGGGAGGAAGGGACAGAGGGAGGAAGGAGGAAGGCAGGAAGGGAGGAAGGGAGGAAGGAAGGAAGGAAGGAAAGAAGGGAGGGAGAAAGGGACAGAGGGAGGGAGGGAGGAAGGAGGGAGGAAGGAAGCCCTTCAGCAGAGAAAGGTTGAGAATGTACAGAGTCCCATAAAACCAAGGTCAAATAAGTTGATTGAGACCACAATGCCTAGCAGTTTCCAAGTTATTTATTTATTTTTTTGTTAAATGATGTTGATGCTGGTGATGATATTATTATTAATGAGTGTAGTAAATGTTAGCAATTATTTTGTACCAGTCACTGTGACTAGTACTTTATACATATTTTCTCATTTTTCATCACAAACTGCCATATGTGCACTATTATTATTAATATCTCTATAGGACTTTTTTGCAAAATTTTCCACTCAACTTTCACTACAACTTTATATACACACAGGTGTACTATTATCCCAATTTTATAGATAAGGACACTAAGGAACAGGCCCAAGGTCATAAAGATGATAAGGCACGGTGCAACTGGAATTCAAACCGATGAGTCTGAATCTAGAGTCAGTTCTCTTAACTATTATTTAATATTGCCTCCTGCAGAAAATCTTACATAGAATCCCCTTGTATAGGGGCGCCTGAGTGGCTCAGTTATTAGGCGTCTGCCTTCAGCTCAGGGCGTGATCCTGGAGTTCTGGGATCGAGTTTTTAGGAGTAGTGGTCCTCTATTTTGTATAGTGATCCTTTATTGGAATTTTTCTGGCATTTTCCTCCTAACTCATCTGAGGTTAAGGGTTTTTGAGAGGAAAACCAAAGAGGGAAAGAGCCATTTTCATCCCATCATACCAAGGGTACATACTATCCACTGTAGTTATCACTGTTGATATTGACTTTTGAGATCACATTTGTCAGGCTTCTCCACCATAAAGTTAGTTCTCCCCCACCTTTCCACACTGTATTCTTTGGAAGGAAGTCACTATGCTCAACACACGCTTAAAGATTAAAGAGTTTCATTCCATCTCCCTGACAGTAGATAATCTACACCAATTATTGGGAATTCTTCTGCATGGAGAACGTCTTTTCTCTGTCACTTATTCATACCAGTATGGATTCATGTTATTTATTCTATACTTTGGGCTATAATCCAATAATACTTTATTTTGCTGAAACTACTGTAGTTCTGGGCATTGGGAGTTCTTTCAGTTGACTCCTGTGTCTCTTGCAACACACCCCACCGTTTTCTTTTTTTTTCTTTTCTTTTCTTTTTCTTTCTTTCTTTCTTTCTTTTTTTTAGCACTCCCTTCCTTTCTGATACTACAAGATGATCCAAGCTCATCTTGAGTATTTTCTGCCCCACCCCTATAATCGGTCATTTCTCTAAGGAGCCCTGGTTCCTTGTATTGGAGAATGGTATTAGAAACCAAGATCTGGGTACTGGGTGTGCTCTTCGCTATTGGAATGTCATTGCTTCTAGTCTGTCTCAACTGACAGAGCAAGGAAATATATACATGTATACAAACCTTTGTATATAACCGTATCTATAAATGTTTCTATAGGTAACCATGTGTATGTACTTAAAACATGAGTTCCTACTGATGCCTCCAACTCTTCTGTTGCCACGTCAATCATTCTAGCCTCTTTCCCCTGCTTATCTCTGAATTCCCACTCTTAACTATGAGAAATATGGCTCCCACCACCTGCCATCCATTTACTTAATTGTACACTTTCAATACACCTGCCTAGAAGCATCAGAATTGTTCATCCACTCCTTCATGCCTCCTCCTTTTTTCACGCTATTTACTAGTTGATGAAACCAAGATTTATGTTTCCATCCTTTACCCTAATAATGCAGCATGTGCCCTTCTACTGAAAGTTTAAATCAGTCTGATTCTTGACCATCAAGACCATGGATTTGCACATCCATCATCTAATCTCTCTACTCTTTCAAACTGGAAAATTTACTTTTTTTTGTATCCTTGAACAGTTTGACCCAACTAGACATAACAAAAAGGCAAAAGAGAATTTTCTTCAAAACTATGGAAAAACATCAGAGAATTCAGGCTGAACTTTTCAGAATAATGATACTTTCTGCCGCTAGTTGCATTATAATTTTGAAAAACAGGTTACAACCCAAAAAGAGGGGGCAGCCTGAACTTGCTTGCTTACCTCACTAGGGGTGAGCCAAGCCAGGCCCCCCTTTATCTTCCTCTGGACTATGCTGACATGGTTGGAGAGAAGAGCCAGTATTTCATTTCGCACTACATTTCTTACTGTTTTTCTTTTGTACCAAAGGGAGGGTGGTGGTGTTGGAACACTAGCAAACAGATCTGGCCTCGACATAATGCACTGAGCTTGAGAAAATTTAATAAACATATGAATCATTGGCAACATCCCTATAATTTTATCCTGAACAGTAAGGCTTCTTAAAAAAACAAAACAAAAACAAAACAAAACAAAACAAAAAACTTCAAAATCACAGTATTTTTATCTTAAAAATAATACCATTAAGTTTAGGGACTTATGGAAGGAATGGTGTGCAATTAAGCATTATCTTTGTTTTACAGGATCATCTATACTGTATTATTTGCGAGGTTGAGAAACGACATGCCTACCACATAGATGTTTTAATGCCAATCCTCATGCATTCTCATAATTATGGGAGAAAAAGATGGGATCGATTTCCCAGGCCAGGGTCCTTGCCTTTGCTCAGGATATTCCCCTTCTTGACCCTTCCCATCTATCAAATCCCGTCAATTATTTGGGATCTAGTTCAATCCGTCCTCCTCCAGGAAGCTTTCCTAATGATCTCAGACCACTGAGCTCCCCCATCTGTAAATCCCATAGCTCTGCTGTATTAAATACCTGACATTTTGCATAGCTCTTTTTCATGATATAAATGTGAGGTTTTATGACATGGTTTAAATTCCTAAGGAAGGGAAAGGTATTACATTTTCTTTACTTCTCCACAGCAGCCGACATCTTGCCAATACCAACAGATAAATTATCTACATTAGTTCAGTTGGGCTTGATGGAATGGAATTTAGACAAAATAATTCTTGAAAAAGCTTGGGAACTTCAAAGACTCTGTGCCAAGCCAGAGAGTCCTTCCTGGGAGAAGGATGGCTAAGACCAGCTGATTGATTTGCTAATGGTGCCACCTGCTATGGGTGAGCTCTCCAAACGTCCCTCCTCCTAATGCACTCTCACACTCTCATTTCTATCATTTTTATTTACTTCCTTCTCACTATCTATTCTTCAACTGTACTTTGGCAACATGAAAGAAGAAGAAATGGGATATATGTTTTTCAAAGTAGGATGATTTGGACCAAAAAAAAAAAAAATTAAAGATTTTGTATCTAGACAACTAGGAAGAGAAATGTTTCCAGGGAGAGAGAAAACCGAGATTTTTTTTTTTTTTCTGTTTGTATGTCAAGGAGATCCTATTTTTTGAAAACTATAAGAGGAAAAAAAAAAAACAGTACTTAGGAAAACCATTCTGTAGAAGTTAGTAGTGAAAAGCTGTTGCTAGGTTTTGGGTCAATTTCATTTTGCACTCTGTTCTTCAGTTAGAATGTATTTCTGTTCAACGGTTATGCCTACAGATGAAGATAGAGCTGGATAAATTTTTCTGTCATTTTTCACCGTGACAAAGGATCACGTTAGGATCTAAGGCAAGATCCTGAGGGATCTGTGACATACTGGTTGGGCTACTTCTCAATTCCCCTGCCCCCCAGCACCTGGGGTGGATATTTGTCATTTTGTGCCTGTCCTATGTCCATTCTCTCTTCCTTATTACCACTGTGACCACCCTTGGGGCAACTGCTCCTGCCTTATGATGATGGTCCTGGGGCAGAGAGGGGTATGTCAATCCAAGTGACTCCTTCTGCTTCGGGTGTCAGAGGGGAGAGATCCTCCGACTCCCTAGAGAACAGAAATGGGGAATGGGCACATAACCTAGACTTGGTAAAAAGAGCTGCTCTCTTCCAAGGGATGAAACTTTGATCCGACAATGCAAGAAAGAAAGAAATAGTTGGATATCATTCATTGGACATCAATGGGGTAATTTTTGATACTAAATAAATCTGTACTTCTTGATTCCAAGGATCTCACATTGCTTTTGATTCCAGCTCATTTCCAAGCCCAGTCTCCTAACCTGCTGTTGATCCCATCAAAACTCCCAATATATTCCTTTTTGCTTATTAGCTAGAGTTGATTTCTGTTTCTGCAATCAAGAAATGTGTTTACGAACTCTTTATTTATCTTCCCCCTTGACAAATACTTTGTTTGCCTTTTACTGGAGCCCATTACACTGGGGACCCCAGGTAATGTGAGCTAATGTCTAATTCCCTACAAAGAAGGACAGTCTCTTCTGCTAAATTTCAGTAGGAAGTCTCTTCTTCATTCTCCTTTTGGAAGCTGTTTTGAAATGGGTTCCAATGTTACCTGAAACGCATGCTTGAAAACTTCACAAACTACGTTTTAATGAATCAAAAACATTCCACTCCATTAACTGCTTACCAGAATGCTGAGTGTTTGGGGAATGGGCCATAATTCTCAAGGTTGAAGAAAAGCACATTTCAATGTCTCTGACCACAAAATAAAGAACGAAGATGACACTTTACTATGAGGCCTTCTGCATAACTCCATAATTCTGAAGCCCAAGGACAACTTGACTCTTAATAATTAAGACTGGGGCTCGGAGATTGAACTTCTACCTTTTAATTTCACAATCTTTCATTCAGCACTGCCCTGCATATCATGAGCATTGTTTTTGGAATTATTCCATAAATCACAAATTTCTATCTCCCTGCTTATATTCATCTGAAAACAAAGTGATTTTTTTCATAAGATTAACATTTTTTTTACTGTGGCAGAGACAAATCAGCTCGGTGGTTGAGCGCAGATGGCAGCCAGATCACTAGAAAGACCATTTGAACTAGAGTATGGAGGACAGGTAGGATTTGGACATGGACATAAAACAGTGAGAGTAAGGGGGTGAAGTGGGCTTCCTAAGTAGAGGAAATGACAAGAGCGAAGCATAAAAAATAATAGCAGATATCTCCCGTCACTGAGGGTTCTGTTCTAAATGGTTTATGTACATTAATCCTTTTTATTATCACAAAAACCCTATGGAGTACAAGCCATCACTATCCCTACTTCACAGTTGAGAAAACAGACACAGGGAGCTCAAGTAACTTGCCCAAGGTCACACAGTTAGAAGCTGGAAAAAACAGGATACAGAGCCAGGCAGCCAGGCTTCACTGGCTCTACTCCTGAACTTGAACTTAAGCTCTCCAGTACTACCAGTCAAACTGCTGCTACGATGTAGGGTTTGTTAAGGCAGATGACGGGGGATGAGGTTGGAAAGGTTTGTTGGATCCCAACTGCTGAAGGTTTTGCATGTCCAGAGCGAGGAGTAGGAGTAGTACTGTGACGTCATTACAGGGTCATCGTCAGGTGTTTGAGCGGTGGACGACATGAGCACAGAGTTATGCTTCAGGAAGAGTCTGGCAGGGGCATATAGGATGAACTGAAGGGGAGCTAGGCCTATGAATAGAGTGACATGAATAAGGACGCTCTTCTCATACTGAGACCAGGGCTGAGAACAGTTTGCATTGCACAAATTCTTGAAGCATGAAAATCAGTTCAGGGTAACAAACGCTGCGGCCTTCCAACATTCTGGGCACCCGAAGTATAAAGATGGATTTTACTCATGCAGCTTGGTATCCTCCATAACACTCCATACCTGCTAGGCCGGCTCTACAAAGTTTGCTGAATGAAGGAATGCACACATATTGGGGACAACTTCAGAGAGCAAGACTAAGTGTGGTCAAAAGCTAGAGGCAGGGGGAATTTATAGACAGTATCCCCGATACTCTGAGGGTCATTACCTACTATACTGGTGGATTAAGGGTGCATTATACATCAAAGCACCATGCTGCGCACCTTAACCTTATACAGTGGCGTGTATCTATTATTCCTTAATGAAACTGGGGGAAAATCACTCTATTTCATAATCTAACTAAAAAAAAAAGAGCATATCATACAACCATACTATGATATTTATGATGGGGGAAAAGTGATTTAAGCACATCTAAATAAATATTGTAAGAATCCTGAAGTCCAGGATAAAATCTGTGGCCAAAGACATCTTATAATCTATTACGCTGGCCAAAAAAAAAAAAAAAATGGAATAGACATGGTAGCTGGTTTTACCTTGAATATCTAAAACCTCAGTGCAAAGATTCTACCTACATTCTATAATAGTCAAGGCTCCATTCCCTAATAATTGCATGTATTTTTATCTATTTCTAAAAAAGGAATCATGTCTCTAGGTCTCCGAATTCCATAGCACTTGAAAAATTGAAACAGCATTGCAAATAAAATTGATGGTATTTACATGTCCCCTACTCAGTATCGGTTCATTATTCCCCATATTTCATGGCAGGATTTGTATCTCAAAATCCCACCATATTATCCCCATGCTTATTCTCCAGTAGTGAGGTTATTGCTGTCTCCAGTGAATGGTCTGGAATAATGAAAACAATCTATTGTACGGTACATATCAGAAAGGAATTGCAAGTTTTCTATTTGTTATTTAACCCACTTCCCCCTCATAATACCAGAATAAGAAGAATGAAAACAAATGATACTTAATAGACTTTTCTCCTTCTAAGATTCAGAGTCATAAAGAAGTGAACAGCACGACTCTCTAGAAAAGTAATATATGCAAAATCAGAATCATACACAGAAGCAGGACGGGCCGTGTTCTGTCATAGGTTGTTGCTCTCCTTTGAAATAAAGATTCTAAATGTGCTAAATGATTTCCATGTTCTAATTCAGCTTTGCAAATATTTTCTCAGTGTCCTTAATGAGAAAAACAAACCCAGTTTGACTTGAAAAATATCCCTCCATGTCATGTTTACCAGGCATCTACTGTATGTTGGACGTGGATTCCCCCCTCTTAAACCTTCTCTTGGTTAGTTTCCTCTGCTCCCCCAATCTGCTCTATAATCAGCATGTATTCAGTCTCTCTCCCTCCAGCCCCGAAACACAGATTTCTGCAAAGCACCAAGCCACTGGAACCAGAAAGTTGAGACTGAACAAAGTAAAATTCTTCTAGGCTCACTGCCTAATTCCAATTAAGCCCTTCTGGACTTGGTTTAGACACTGGGCATGGGGCCCAGGACTTGATTTCATGGTTATCCTAAATCATGGGCACCATCAGCAGTGTTCTCTTTGACCCAGATTTCTACACGTGTATAGAGTCTCACAAGTACCCCAAGAAGGACGGGAAAATGCACAACTTCCAAACTGCGATGAAATAATTTCCTCACTAACAATCGATTGTTTCGTTTTGAACAAGTCGCTGTGCACCCAATAGGAGAGTATCTGTGCGTATGACTGGCCTCCTCATGCTTAAAATATGTGGAGAAACTTAGAACAGGAAGCAAAGAAGATAAACCAAAACGAAGAAAAATTTGAAAATCAAAGAATTTGAGATTATCCAAGTCTCAGTAAAAGGAATAAAGGGGTGATTTATTAACTTTTAAATATATGGAAAGTATGAAAAATATGTCTACTAACTTTCCAATTTTATCAGACATAACTACAATACGTTTAAATTCAGGGAGATGACATAAGGAAAACTTTTTTTTTTTTTTTAAGTAGTAGGTTCTGTTTTTCACCAAATGCCTAAGGTAGGTTGTGGTTTTTCTTTCCTTAAAGAAAGAATAAGACAGAACTGAAGTTTTGATCTTGCCTAGAGATGGCCCGATTCTTAAATATTATAACCACAATAAGAATGTTTTCAATTTGTGGAACATAAAAAGCAAGAGCTACGAATTCTTGTTAGATAAGGGCCTAGATCTAAGAGATAATCAAACATGATAAAAAGCAGTCCAGATAGAGTATATCTTTTGTGGATTTCGGATGACTCTGGAGAATCCCCAGGAGCCTGTTAGAAATGCAAATTATGGGGTTCCATCCCTGACCTACAGCATCAGATTTTTTTTTCCCTCTGCTTAAAACTTTCTTAAAAATTATTTTTGTTTGAGTCTCGGCACACAGTATTACATTAGTTTTAAGTGTACAACATAGTGATTTCACAAGTTTATACATCGTGCTACACTCACAGCGTGGCTCCCATCTGTCAGCACACAACGCTCTTGTGACAGCACTGACGTATTCCTTACACTCTGCCCTTCATCCCTGTGATGTATTCATTCCGCAACGGGAAGCCTGCAGCTCCCACTCCCCATCACCCATTTTGCCCCCATCCTCCCGCCCCCATCAACCACTAGTTTGTTCTCCGTGTATATCTGACAAACACCATATAATTTAACTCATGTGGGACCTAAAGTACAAATGAATAAACAACAAAAAAGCAAAATCAGACCTATTAATACAGAACGTTTATTTCAACAAGAAACGTTAGAGATTCCTACACATACACTCAAGTCTGTGGAGCACTGGCTTGGAAGGCCCAACGACTGGATCAACTGAATTCTTCACATTCCATTCTGTTTGCATTTATTACTACTGTACTTTGGAAATATTCATGATTCAACCATTTATTTGTACTCTGTTTGTCAGGAATTGATGTTTCATGTTCTTGTGGCTTTCAAATCATAGGTTCCTCAAACCAAAAAAAGAGGCTGGCTGCTGTTCATGACTACTAGTTTTCCAATAAGGCAACAGTTTATAAAATTTGAGACACTTTATATTGTGATGCCGTGAAGACAACTATACCAAAATACAATGACCCTTAGGCCATACTCTAGGGTCAGTCAGCAACAGGTGGTTAGAGAGCCGAAATGAAACCTTTGTAAATGAGCCTGAGCAGATCTTTGTGATTAAATTTTGCACCAAGCTATTTCAGTAATCTCTGCATTTTCTTTCTTTTTCTTCCTTCCTTTCTTTCTTTCTTTCTTTCTTTCTTTCTTTCTTTCTTTCTTTCTTTCTTTCTTCTTCCTTCCTTCCTTCCTTCCTTCCTTCCTTCCTTCCTTTCTTCCTTTCTTTCTTTCTTTCTTTCTTTCTTTCTTTCTTTCTTTCTTTCTTCTTTCCTTCCTTTACTGTTTTCAATTTTAAGGTACAGGCGTACACTACAATGTACCCATTTAAAGCGTGTAACTTGTTACTGTAATTAATAGTAATGTCTGTACTGTTCTTTTAAAACTAAAACTATCTCTCCTATTCTTTTAAATGAATATCTTATTTAATGTAAGCAAATCCAATAGTAATTCCCTGAAAGCAACATTACTGAGTTCCATGTAAGTTTCATTCACCTGCCAGCTGGAACACAGTGCACTCCTGGTGATCAGACAGCCTGAGCAAAGATTATTATGTAATCTTGGTTTAAACGTGCAAGGAAAATCCAGGCGTGTTTTAGCTTAAGCACGAGTACTTACGTGGCTTCCACGTGGGCTCGTGTAGGTGAGAGTTGTGTGGGCTACACACTGATATTATACTGTCTATTACAGTGTCATTTATGAATGTAATGGTGTAGCAGCTTTAGAATTTCCAACTTTACGCAACATTTTATATAATAGTCTGATTTGAAGATAGCATTTGGTGTTAAAAGTACATCTTACGTTAGTTATCACGGGGCCACACACTGAAACCACTAAGGCAGAATATCTAATATAGCCTATTTCTCAGAGATCATTTGGGTTAAATCGTTATACACCTCTAATTAATTAGTCTGCACATAAAAAATTGGGTCTGAATTCTGGGAGGCAAGTCTGATTTAAAATTAATCCAACAATTCGAAAGTAATCATTGGGGCTGTTAATAGTAGGGCCTACAGTTTGTATCCTGTAATGCATATTAGTTGTGCATCCAGCCTCTTCTCTTGTCTTCCTCCCTAACACGCTGATTTTGTCTGGGTGTCTATCCCTCCTCCTGCTGCCCGGATGCCGCCGAGGGATGCGGAGCCTCTGCGTGATTGTCTATGAGTTATTCCATTTATCTTGTCAATGACTGGTTCAGAAAATGGGCCAGTGGAATGCAAGGTGCTTTACAAGGAGCTTCTGGGGAAGTTCTTCCTGTTTCCTGGAGCGTCTGATAATGATTCTCTCCCTCTTCCTCTGGACTCTCTTGTGCGCAGATGAGAAACGTATTTATTCAGCCATGTTTCTGTGGGTGGAGCGGGATGGAACCAACAGGATGGAAGGGGAACGAAGCTGCAGCCACTGAATGCTCAATCCTCACGCTCCTCTACCTCTGACTTTCCACTTAAAACAATTTCCTTATTCTTTGATAAGTTTAAGCCAGGTTTTCCTTTATTTGCATCAAAAAGCACTTAACTCACCCAAGTAATAATTTCCTTAACCAAAAAAAAAAAAAAAAAATTTCCTTAACCAAACCAATAATTTCCTTAACCAGCATTTAATTGGCACTACTTGAAATCAGAATCCCTTTTGTGAAACAGCAAAGGAGCAGTCATAGTACAGTATCTATTATAGCTCGTGTGTGGCCAGTTTTAAATCAAGCCTTGAAACTTTCTTTCTCAAAGAAGATAGCTCTTAAAATCACATCATTACTAACAGCAGGAACTCGATTCTTGTTAAATACACAGATAAATGTAAAAGCAATTATAAGGTCTGATCCAGAAATCTCTCCTCAAAACTAGGGAATTTAATTCAAGTCTTTATTGACCCACACTTATTAAAGCTTTATAGGACACCAAATTGTTACTATTTTTAATGATAGTCTCTCTCTCTCTCTCTCAAGAATTTGCCCTTTATTAGGAGAAGTAAGATCTGTAAACACTTTGTGCCCATCCTGTGCTAAATAGGAGAAAAGTACAGAATGCTAAGGAGGTCCAGAGAGGAGAGAAATCACTCCCATTTTGGGGAGTGGTAGGAAGAATATCAAGGAAGACTTCCCAGAGGAGGTGACTCGTGAGCTAGAATGGAGAGAGTGTTCCCAGAGGTAAAAAAGAAGAGAGAAGGGCCTTCCAACACGGGCAAAAAGTAGCATGCAGGACAAAGAGGTAAGGGAGTACAGGCTGTGTTTAGCAAGGACTAAGTCACTGGGGTTTCGGTGGAACACGGTGTGTGTGGAAAGGAATTGTGGGATATGGCCTGGAAAGGGAGGCTAGGGTCAGACGATGAATGGCATGCTTGAGGGCAGGAAATTCCTTAGGTATGAGAGAGAAAACCAAGGAAGCTTTCCATGGAGCCAGTGGTATGATCATGGGCACACAACTGATACGTGGGGTAGATGATTCTTTGTTGCATGGGCTGCCCTGTGTGTCGTAAGAGGTCTAGCAGCATCCCTGAGCTCTAGCCACTGGATTCTGGTAATATCCCCTGCTCCTGCCTGGGCTGTGACAACCAAAAATGTCTGCTGACATTGCCAAATGTGCTGGCAGAAGAGGGTGCAAAATTGCTCCGCGCTGAGAACCCCTAATGTAAGAGTTGCCTGAAGAGAGATTCCTGCAGCAAGATCACAGGCACCAGCGAATACATAGTAGGCCTTGGGTCAGTTCAGCGGAACTGAGGGTAACTGACGGGAGTGGGGACAATGAGAGGTGGGGTAGGGCAAAATCTCAGGCAGTAGAGGCTTACCTATCACAGCAGCGCTGGAAATGGGAAACATAGTTTAGCTGCATTACTATTCTCTAAAATATTCCCAAACTTATTTGGTCGTAGGAATCTACATAAGGCTCACCCATGTCCCATACAACATACTTTAGGAAATGCTACGTTCCGCGGTTAGGGTTAAATTTAAAATTAATCACCTTTCAATTCCAATATTTTAAATAACAACAGGGCCAAGGTAGCACTTTGACACTCTACGCCTTACTCTTTAATACCCTAAGATCTAAGTGTACTGTGTATCCCCCGATCTTACCATTGCTAATTAGTTCTATCAGTGGGAATATAAAAATGATATTTTTGGCTGTGACTTACATCTAAAAAAAATACTACGCTTGGTCTACGTGGGACAGAATAATTCAGGGACAGGGACTCTTGTCAAGGAGCTCACAATGGAATGAGAAAATAAGCAGCATGTGAAAAACACAACAGTATAAGAGAGAAAAGATTCTCATTCAACATGAAGAAGACATTCCTTGTAGTGTATGTGATGAAGCAGCAAGGGGACTATGGAGAGAACCACTCTAGATCCCAGAGAATCCAAGGAGAAGGCCCTGAGGGCTGGACGGGTTCACTCCCCTGCACTCACAGGCGGCCAAGACCACGCTGCATGCGGGCGGGTAAAATGCCTGACTTCTACCAGCTGTGGGGCTCTTCCAGCTTTCCAAAGAGAAAGGCTTTGAACCAGACCCTGAGAGATGAGAGAGCATGAGCCCCAGAGGAGAGGGTGCCAGACTCCGACTGCAAGGTCAGCGGACTACGTGCACGAGCCCCACTGCAAGGCCTCCGCTTGGCTTACCGTTTAGTCTGCTAGGGCTGCCTTGGAAGCTTCATAATCGGGGAGCCAGGGGCCCCATGCTGTCCTTTCGCATTGGGTCTCACAATCCAAAAAGCCACCTCTGTCTCATCACCTCTTCTGCTGTTTGCAGACAGACCCCTCCTATACCTGCTTATTTCCCTCGACACCAGGACTCTCCAGCCCAGTACATTCTGCTCTCCCTTGAGTGTGCCCTACTTACGGCTTAATTTACCTCCAGAAGGATAATGCAGGAAGGAATATTTTACTTCTCTTTGGGGAAAC
The DNA here is from genome assembly GCF_024610735.1 of Ursus americanus. Taxonomy (NCBI): domain Eukaryota; kingdom Metazoa; phylum Chordata; class Mammalia; order Carnivora; family Ursidae; genus Ursus; species Ursus americanus. Next base: position 77,198,603 of record NC_142132.1, read on the forward strand.
AAATTCAGCAAGCATGTTCCTTAGCAACTCAAGAGTTCACTTTATATTGAGAATGATTATAAACATACTTTGGGGATCATTCTTGAGAGAAAAAAGAAAGTTTAAAATCATTATGCTTCATTTAAATGGGATTGGTCGTCGAAAGAAGACATCCAAAGTGCCTAATATATGAACAATAAATGTACTATCTAGTGATTATTTCTTCTCTTTAAAATAGGAATGATTCATCACTGATCCCTTCTACTTCATACATAATGCAAGTGAATTACTGGGTCGCAAAGAGTGGCTCCCATTTTCTATGGCTGTTGTCGACGAAAACTTGAAATCTGCATTTTGAATCCTGGCAAAACCAGAACAAAAATGTAGGGAGCTAGTAATCATCCTCAATTGATATATTAATGAATTAGGCCTTCTATATATAGTGTAGGCATTCTTCTTGGTGGATATAATTTACTGCAAATATAATAAGAAAATATGTCTATTGAAATATTACTCCTGCATGTAACATTGTTAAAGCCTAGAAATGCTCTATTTTTCCTCTCCATTCCACTTTTTTCTTTTCTTCTTTCTTTCTTTCTTTCTTTCTTTCTTTCTTTCTTTCTTTCTTTCTTTCTTTCTTTCTTTCTAAGGGGCATAGGGGCTGGAAATCAAACTGACATAGTTTTCTGTAATTGAATATTAAATGTCATTGAACAAAACCTTCATTGATAAAGCAGAGGTTACTTGGCAGTTCAAGGCAAATGATCAAGACAAAGTATTTATAGGAAAATTGACATTTTCAGCCAGATTGGGTACAGCGGGAAAAGACTATTAAGAGAGAGAGAGAACCAAGTACCACCTGCTTTCTTTCTATTCTCAGAGAAGCTGGGAAGATAATAAGTACTCTGAGTTATGGGGAAAAAAGGGGAAAATAAAAATTACCATGTCATTACCGTCATATTAAATGAAGGATCGATCCTTTAGATAAATTCTTATTACCTGATTATGATTTTCAGCCAGACTAGTCTCTAGAGAGTACCGTATGACCCAGCACCACAGGCTAAATTCAGAGCTAACAGTCTGTTGAAAATTATTGTTTCAAAAATCTATCATTTTCTTTGAAGTCTACTTAGGGGCAGGGGGTGGAGATGGAGATGCGGAGATCTCACTGCACTGCAAGACTGTCAACTTTCTGAGTGCTAGGTTTATGTACGATTCATCTTGTGTCCCCCAAAGTTCCTGGAATTGGGCCTTGTTCAGAGGAGGACTCAATCAGTACTTACTGAGTGATAAATGATAAATGATGGAGGTAAGTAAGAGATTACATGGTTTTAAAATGATCTTGATAGATTTTAAAGCATTACATAGAAATATGTGATTTCCTTAAGTAGAACCTACAAGGAAAATGATTTTTTATTACAGAGAAAGATAATTTCATAACAAAGTACAATGTGGTTGAAAATAAGACATGGACTTTCGAATCTGAAATATGCATCATGTGAAAACATACTGTGCAACGTGGCAAGTAATTATAAATGATCACACCAGTTATGTAAATGTTGGGTGGTTTCCTATAATGTTCCAAAATATTAAGCAATACTTAAGGTGCAATAAAAGTTAAATGTATCTTTCAAAATGGATTGATATTTTTATTATCAAGAGTGCTTCCTTTATATATAAAAAAAAGTTCTTCCTTTTTTTTCTCTTTCTCTTTCTTTCTTTCTTTCTTTCTTTCTTTCTTTCTTTCTTTCTTTCTTTCTTTCAGCTTCCAATGAGCTAAAAATCATCAATGAGGAATGTTAGGAATACAGTGAGCTCTTCCTAAAGTCAGCAATATTTTCAGATTGTATATAACATCATCAGATAATTTGACGGCCACTGAAAAACTGATATGGAGAAAAAATAATGACCATTAATAGTCCAGGTCTCTTTCTCAATGAATAAATTAGAGACACAGAAATGGAATATGGTCAAGACAAGTTCCCTTAGTTTTTTAGTGACTGAGCCCAGAGCACCCTTGCTCTCTTTCTAAAGCCTGGAACTCTCCCCTGCCTGCTCCAGTTCCTGAAAATACTTCCTCTCTCTCTTTTGTGTCTTCAATGGCTTGCTTTCTGTTGAGTCATCCCATTTGGAACACAAACTCGTCCCAAGCTCCTCTGTCTTCAACAATTCTCCCTTGGCCCTCCCTTTCATTTTAACCATGGCTCCAATTTTATGTTCTACTTGACAGGAGAACTTTGAGAGTCTTCTGTTGCATCACTGTCTCCACTTCCCATCTCCCTTCCTCTATGCTTTGGTTCCCTCACCAGTACTCACCATACTAGTGCTTAGTACAGGGTTGTTTTGAAGGTTAATATATTGATATATTCAAAGGGCTTAGAAACGTGCCTGAATCATGATAGGTTTCAACACATATTAGCTACTGTTATCATTACCCACATCATCATCTTTGTATTTCTACACTAAGGCCCTTGTTAAATTCAGTGCATTTATTGCCAAAATCTGTAGCAATCACAAAACACTGTTGTAGGATAATAATCAAAATATAATGGGTTAATAATTATTGAGTACTCTCTATTCAATAGCCCTTTGCTTAAGAGCAAATGCAGTCCTCATTTTTTCTTTCCAGGGAACTGTCTATGGATGCGTAGCACTGCTAACTTCATTCTATAGATGAGGTAACCAAGACTCATGGATACAACCCTCCCTATTTGAGCAAGGGCAATTTCCCAGGCAAGGCGAATGATTTCTTAACATGCACAGACTTGAAAGCTCGATGTTGTATTTCTGTGAATTAGATGAAATATTTCTTCTGTCCAGACATCCATCTTCTCATGAAGCCATCTGGCACCCCAGAATTCTTCCAATTCACCCATCACTGGAGGATTTATGTGAGCAGTTCCAAAATGGATAATATAGGGGGCTCAGAAATGGAGAACCACAGAATGCGGGAATGTGTCTTAAAGCTGGGTTTTCATAAAGTTTTATACAAGTCTCTTTAGCTAGACCTCCAACAGAAGAATGTGTAATATATAAAGTGATTGCCTCCCCCCTTTTCCCCTTTAACAGATTTGCTTTTCAGAACTAACCACGTGTTAACAGTTTATAATGTATCTTTCCATAAATGTTTAAGTCTAAAAGTTTGTGTATGCAGGTAAAAATCCACGTACTTTTATCCACACAAACAGGACCTGCCTTAGACACATTTATATAAAGCTTTTACGTGTCACTGAATAAGACAGTGATGATCATAAGATGACAAAAATATGAAGGAGGAGAATGAGGAGGAGGAGGAAGAGAAAGTTAATCCTCACAACCATCAGAGGTGTATGTCAGTGTAATACTTATGTTCCAGATAAAGAAACAGAAATGTAAGAAAGACCAAGCAACTTGCTCAAGGTCAGTCGTGTCAGGATTGAAGTCTCGTGGTCTGGCTCCATCGACCATGTTTCTAGCCAGCAAAGTATATTAAACTTTGGAGAGTCCCATAGTACCACATGCAGATCTGCCTCTTTCTTTTCAGTGGCTGGCCAGAATTCAGTCTCCTGCTATCCATCACGGTGTCACCGGGCTCCTAGAGGTGAGCATGCGTTCAAAGTATTTTGAAATTTAAAATATAGGAGAGTTCAGAGTTCAGGCTTGATAACTGATTTTACCCACAAGTCAAGTCAGATGAAAGTCTTGCTAAATTTGTTTTAATTTTTCTAAAAAAACCCTTGAATAATTAGTTTCAATTACCAATCTTCTTAGCTGCAGACATCAAGATTCTACTTTTCTTAAATATACATTTTTTTCTCAGCCCTTAATCCTAGAAGGCCTAATAGACAATACTCAGTAATACTAATCTTGATATTGATGTATCTGAAACTCCACATCCATACTTTATCAGGTGTGCGGAAGATTTTGAAGGAAAAATACTAGCTCTCATCAGTACTAGCTTTTCTTTTGTTTTTGTGTTGCCTATTAACTGGTGCTTTTTATATTGCAATGCCCATCAAAACAAGTTTTTGCAAGAACACCAGGACATAGCTATTATCAGTTAATCATACTCCAAAAAATTAAGATTTCACACTCTAATTAGAAAAATGGTGACTAATTCGTCATTGAATTCTGATTCACTAATATAGTCACATCATTATTAAGCTGCACTCTATTCTTCAGCACATAAATCTATTTTTCTAGAAATGATTTTCAAAAGAAAATAAACTCAAAAGATTAAACATTTATATACAGTTCAAATATGAAATACATAAAAATATAAACATATAAAATGCTATCGAAAAATCTTTTAACATGGTCTGAAACGCGACACCCAACTACCAAGTGTTTCATGGATGTCAATACGCATCCCTGCAAAATGTAAGCCTCTTTAAATCTGCCCTGGGTCAAGAAAGTCAGATAAGCAAAATCTATACATGTGACTAGAGAGCTGATTATTAATTTACAAATAAAATGGTATGGGAAAAAAAGATAAACATTTTACACCTGTGTGCTAAAAAGCTTTAGAAACAATGGCCAACTTATGGGCACCTGGGTGGCTCGGAGGATTAAGCATCTGCCTTCAGATCAGGTCATGATCTCAGGGTCCTGGGACCAAGCCCCATGTCGGGGGTCCCTGCTCAGTGGGGAGTCTGCTTCTCCCTCTGCCTCTGCCCCTCCCCCTGCTCATGTTCTCACTAAATAGATAGATAAATAAATAAATAAACAAAATCTTAAAAAAAATAAAAAAGAAATAATGGCCAACCTAGTAGCAAAGGGCAACCCTAGGGCTCAGATTGTGTGTCTCTAAACAGAAGAAACTGCTGATTCCTGTGAGGGGCATGAAACGTATATACAAGATGAGCCTGGACCATCCTATCATACCTGATAATAAGGAAACTGTTCAAGACTACTAGATGAATGTCAAAAAATCTCAGAATCAAACTTGAATATGCTCCCACTGGTGTTACGTTGAGATAATTTGATCATTGATAAGAACTACCATGAATCCAAACATACAAAAAGTATTTAGAGCCATTAATTCTCTTGGTTGAAGTATTCCATGTAATAAAGAAAGAAGGATAGAATTAGAACATCTGAACTTCCACTATCTATCAAATGTTAAAATTTTTAAAGGTCTGAGCAAAGCTTCTGATAGATACGTGTGTAATCAATTACCATGAAAATTTAGAGAAAGAGAAAGTCGACAAGTCTCAGGACACTTATGTTTCCTACACCAGAGCTACATCTTTTTGACATTAAATCCATGTTTTACCTGGAATGAAATTATTTTTATTAAGTGAAATAACTTTGAAAGAAAACATTTTTGAGAGGTAAAAGCACCATTGGATAAAATCACTGGTGATACATGCTTAAATATGACACTCGTGAGGAGAAGACAGAGTTATCTAAAAACTATCCAGCATTCCCTTGATTAATTTTCTTTTAAAACTCACAAACATTTAATTAAAAAAATTAGTTTTCATCATTACATCTTAGTAGTTCTGAAATCTCTGGCCTTTTTTACCAGAATGAATTAACCGATGACTTTAAAAAGGAGGGGTGAAAAACCTAGCGATATTTAAAAAAAACAGAGATTTAAGATAAGAATACAGATTACTTTAGTTTCAGAAACAGTATTTTTTTATTGTGATTTCGGGGAGCTCAGAATGCAATTTGGATTGAAGATAACTAATTCTTTCAGGGTCAGACAGAAATCCGACGTTTCCAGACAGCCCAGTTTGTTTGATCAATAAGTTCCGGCTGGTCCCATTGTGATAGCCATTTAATTTGTTTTATGTCCCACACAGCTCTTTGTCCCAATACAACCCATCTTTAATTAGTCCTAGGTGAGATATAGACCCCTGGGTCCCTTCCCCATTCTCCAAGAACTGCCATGACTGAAATATTATCAATATGCACAATCAATACACCCCAACTTCTCAGAGAGGTCTTGGGATTATTCTAAGACAATACTATAGATAAAATTTGACTGCCCTGCATTCTACTGGTGGATCTTAAAAACCTACTGAGATATCTAGTAGAAATGTAAATTAATTCTTATATCTTTGTCCAAAGAATGGGGAGCTGATTTCTTGGCCAGCAGCTGTCCATGGAGGGATTCAAGGGGCAGAACAGAGTGAAGGGAATAAACTAATGATTGAATGAATGAATGAATGGAATAAAGGGCCCACATGTGAACTGAAGATAACCAGGTGTCATGACCCAAGGATTAGCATCAATCCAATGCTGTACATCATCACTGCGATGACTTGAACTGTTGCTTATCCATATTTACTTAAATCTGTAGTTCCAGTCTTCCCGGTAGACTGGAAACTCTGAACACAAAGGCTTTGCCTTCACAGTCTTCCCATGCACGACAATCTGTATCACATAAACATTTACAGAAACAAACTTATTCTCAATTATGATCTTCTCTAATCAAGAAATATTATCACTAGAGGCCGCATTTCCATGGTAACCATGACTCTGTATCAAGATATGAGAACTCCTATTTGTTTTTCTATGCAAATGCAATTATTTTGCTTTATTTTTTTTTCTTTTTTTGTGTGGTTGATTAGAAGAAGGCACTGTAGAGAAGTGGGGAATGTGGGCTTCAAAATCTCTGGGGGCGCCTGGGTGACTCAGCTGGTTAAGGGCCTGGCTCAGGTGATGATCTCAGGGTCGTGGGATCGAGCCCCATGTTGGGCTCCACACTCGGCTTGGAGTCTCTCTGGAATTCTCTTTCTCCCTCTCCTTTTGCCCCTCCCCCTGCTCATGTGCGTGGTCTCCCTCTCTCTAAAATAAATAAACAAAATCTTAAAACATATATCAGACTCTCTGGATTTGAATTCTGATTCTTTTATACATCAATGTCTATATGCCTCAATTTATTTATAAAATGGGGATAAATACAGAACCTTTAGAAATGTTTGAGGTTTACATAAGTTATATAAAATGTTAAAGTAACCGACAAAGCAAATGCTCAATAAATGCTGCTATCATCACTGATTTACCTCAAGTTGGGAATGCAAATATTTCCCCTCCTCCCGGCTTACAATTCGAAGATTAAGCCCCTCATTCAAGCGCAACAGTACTGTCGTTTTCTGGTTGATTTTAGCCCTAGTCTTAATTAGCAATCTAGATCAATTTTTAAGAAGGAAGAGAGGTTTCTTGAGGAAAGAAAAAGGAAATAAACACCTCTGGGGAAAACATGTTGGGTGGGGAGAAGATAGGATTTCTCTACGTTTAAAAGAAGAGCAGAGATGAGCTCAACAGATGGTGGGGGGTTATCAGAGTCAGCCAATATGGTGAGAAGAGAGAATTCCCATTGTCTACAAATAACCAGGGACTGGACATGGCAAGAGCCTGCCAAGATGGGAGCGTTGGATGTCCGAGAAACACATGGGAGCCACGTCATCACCCACGGAGTATCCAGTTCAGACTCCAGTAGGAACCCTCTTATCCCCTGGAGAGGACATTATTACTTTATCATCTACTGCCTTACTGGTACACTGAACAATCCATCACCCAAGAGTTGACTCAATTTCCTTTCTTTTCTTTCCTTCCTTCCTTCCTTCCTTCCTTCCTTCCTTCCTTCCTTCCTTCCTCCTTCCTTCCTTCCTTCCTTCCTTCCTTCCTTCCTTCCTTCCTTCCTTCCTTCCTTCTTTCTTTCTTTCTTTCTTTCTTTCTTTCTTTCTTTCTTTCTTTCTTTCTTTCTTTCTTTTAGAGAGGGGTGGAGGAGAGGCAGAGTGAGAGGGAGAGAGAGAATCTCAAGCATGCTCCATGCCCCGTGCAGAGCCCAACATGGGGCTGGATCTCACGACCCTGAGATCACGACCTGAGCTGAAATCAAGAGTCTGATGCTTAGCCGACTGAGCCACCCAGATGCCTCGAGTTGACTCAGTTTCTAATAACTTTGTGTGGCCCACTTCCTAGCCCCCTCCATGAGCCAGGATTTGTAAACCCAAGAAAGGGAGATTCAGGACAATTAATGTGGGGGATCTGGTGACGTTGTCTACTCATGTACTCTTGAAAGCAGAAGTCAACCAGCTGCACAGCCCCTAAGCTCAGTGTTTCGTGTCCTCCCTCCCTGTTACTTCTGAGATGTTAACCTAGGATAATTAAAAAAAAAAAAAACTTGGCATTCATTCGTGACTCTTTTTTTCACTCATATAATAGGATTGTAAAGATTCTTTTTCTTCTGGTTTCTTACCCATATCCTTCATTTATACGTTGACTGCATACGCCATGCATTCACCAAATGTGACAATCTATTACAGTAATGAAAATACACAAATTCAATAAACAAAAAGGATGAACATGTGGAAAATACACAAAGGAAATTTATATTTAGAGCGGAGACAATATTTTATCTCATATTAACGTCTTTTATTCCAACGGGATGTAAGAAAGAGACGCAAAAAGCTATTGACACATTGCTAAGTGCAGAATCCGAGAACTCTGCCAGTTGAAGAGCTACATGGAGCACTCGGCACTATTCCTTTGAGAGCACCTAAGCCTAATTTCTTAAACTTGAAGGACTCAGTAACCTGAAAAAAAATCAAAGCTCAGCTCTAAGTCTCCAGAGACACTCTAAAAAAGTAGTCAGATGATCTTCATATTTTTCTGCAAGCATTTTTTTTTCTCTTTAAGAAAAAAACACAATTCACAGCTGCAAAGGACAAGTAAGAAAGGTAACTAGAGTAGTTAGTGCTAGTCAATGCTTGATACTTATTAATTTTTTTTCTATTTCAGCTAGTTAACATAATTTTTGCACAAACTCCAGCAAATCAGAGAAGGAGAAAATAGGGGGAAATAAATCAGGACTTGAGAAGATTATAAACCCGCTTTGGTCTCGTAGCTTCGGATCCTCGACACCATCCCATCTGAGGGTGTTTATCAGGACCTGCTGCTGGTTGAGTGACTTATATTCTAGATATTCTTGAATGCATGTAATGATATTAGCAGCAAGGTGGCTTTGTGCACTGAAGTAAGACTCCATTTCCCCTTCTCACGACTTCTCCAGGCTGAGGGGTACACTGCAGGTCGTGGTAAGTGTGGTGGAAATGAGTAAGGCCATGAGCGCGGCTCCACCTGATTTAATCCTCATAACAACACCTTGAGGAAGGCACCGGTGGAACCATGTTGTAGATCTGGATACTGAGGCTGAGAGAGGTCACTAACCCAAGGCCACAGAACTAGGAAGAGGTCAGAAGCAAAGAAAATACACTCTTCAATAGAAAAATGATGTATTATTTTTTAAAGATTTTATTCATTTATTTGAAAGAGAGTGTGAGCAAGAGAGCACAAGCAAGGGGAGCAGCAGACTCCCCACTGAGCAGAAAGCCTGACACAGGGATCCTTCCCAGGACCCTGAGATCATGACCTGAGCTGGAGACAGCCATTTATCTGACTGAGACACCCAGGCGCCCCAAAAAATGATGAATTTAGATGTTCCGTAAGACTCAGAAGCTTTATCAAGTAAATCAAATGCTTTATTATGGAAACACCCTTTCCTAACAAATTCTTCATAAAATAATTTTTTAAAAGATTTTATTGATTTCTTTGACAGAGAGAGAGACAGAGAGAGCACAAGCAGGGGGAGAGGCAGAGGGAGAAGCAGACTCCCTGCTGAGCAGAGAGCCGGACAAGGGACTTGATCCCAGGACCCTGAGATCATGACCTGAGCTGAAGGCAGACACTTCACCGACCAAGCCACCCAGGTGCCTCCTTCATAAAATAACTTCAATAAGAATCCCTACGTTAACTTTGATTTGAAATTAGTAGCATAAAAGGCTTCTCATGAGTAACTTATTCAGTTCCTTTAACTGAAAAGTGAAAGACAAGAAGTTTTTATGTCTTTGAAACTTGGCTTCCAGGAAGTTCAGAATTAACTTTAGCTTTTATTTTTTTTTAATTTTTTTTTTAATATTTATTTATTTATTTTGAGCAGAGGGGAGGGGCAAAAGGAGAGACAGTCAGAAGCAGATCCCATGCTGAGTGCAGAGCCCCACAAGGGACTTGATCCCATGACCCTGAGATCATGACCTGAGCTGAAACCAAGAGTTGGCTGCTTAACCAACCTCGCCACCCAGGTGCCTCAGCTTAAGCTTTTAAAGCGTGTTCTCTGTCTTGCTCCAGTCTTTTTTTCCCCCTCCCCCATATCTTATTTTATGTAAGGCTAATTTAAAGCTTCAGTCCTCACCTCTCCTAAAATATGTTAAAGTATGACTGCTGAACAAGTCCACGGCCATTTCTTAAGGAGAAAAGGGTACACCACTTAGGGGCAAGCTGCAGCTTACCCTCCCTGGTGTGCAGTGTGTAAAGACGGCTGCTGTTCTTTTTGGAGAACTTGAGATGGTCTTTGCAGAGGCATGGCCTTGTCTGTCCCCACGAGCCACTTCAGGCATGTCTTTGGTTCATTAAGAGGGGGCATATCTTTCTTACACTTAACCTTAGTTGACTCTCCTTTTCGTTCTTAAATGGGAAATGGTGCTTCCAATTGGTGCTTTCATTATTTCCAATTAATTACCTGAACTGAAAAATGATCACATCCTGCTTCCTTCTTATCTCCAGGATTCTATTCTCATGAGAGATAGGCTCTCCTGCCCATTCCATGCACATCTTAGCTAGCCAGCTTGTATTATAACACAGTGTTGCTTGCTCATCTGTTAACGCCTTTCGAACATGGCAGGCGAAATACATGGAAACCAGGGACAGCTCGGTACAATACAAAAAGAAGAGTCAATGTTCTGTTTTTTGTTTTTTTTTTAAATAGTTTCTAGGCTAAAAAGCATTTAGCATAGCAATGATTCGATGAATGAATATTAATAAAACTCAATCACATATTGAATATTGAAATAGTAACAATATATTTTACCCATGTGACTGCTTAATGCAACAGGGCACCTTTCGGCTCACCTCTAAGCTCTAGACACCACAAGCTTACTCATTTTAGAGACTCTTATCACTGCAGGGATTGCCTGAACTATGTACTTACGCCTGGGATTTCAAGAAAGGACTTCCACTGTTATTCTAAGAAAAGGATCCAAAATAGAGTACATATATCTAAAATAATAAAACACTGCTTGTCAATTTCCAAATACTTCACAGAAAAAGAGACAGTAAGACTACAGTATTCTATTGTTCAACTTTGTAAAAAGTTATTAGTACTAGCCAACACAATTATCAACCATAACTCTATATTACTTTGATCACTTTTTTAAAAGATTTTATTTATCTGAGAGAGATAGTGAGAGAGAGAGAGAGTGAGGGCACGAGTAAGGGCAGAGGGAGAGGGAGAAACAGACTCCCCACTGAGCAGGGAGCCCAATGAGAGACTCGATCCCAGGACCCTGGGATCACGACCTGAGCCGAAGGCAGATGCTTAACTGACTGAGCCACCCAGGCGTCCCCATTTTGATTATTTAATTGGTGAAAAACACACAATCCTTATCTCTGGGCACATCAGTGATCACTCATCTTTCTTCCCTTCTCACCTACCCACACTTAGCTACCTTCATTAGTTCATATTTACAAGGTCCAGGCTGACAATCACTTTTCACTGAGAACGTTTCCGAAGGAAAGCCTGAAATATGGATCCTCATAAGGAATTATCAAAAGATGCCCAGACGCCAACCTAGGCACTATCTGTAGCCAATCCAACTTGTTTCTACCTTAGGATTTAGCAAAGGGCATCTTGTTCTACACATTCGAGCTTTTCCTTGAAAAGGATAGAAAATCATTAAGTAAATCACACCATTTTCCCCCATTTGCTACCTATCACATCAAAGGCTTCAATACAGGTGAGAATAGCCTAGAAGAAAGAAAAAAAGAGGGAAATCCAGTAAGTAAAAAGTCACAAAGAGCAACAAACAGAATGAGCCAGGAATGAAACAGATCCTTCAGTTCCGGGTGGGCAGGTGAGTGAATAGAAAAAGCTCCTTTCCTGTGTGGGGGCAGTGCTCCCAAAGCGCATCCCAGCGCCCGAAGCTTATCATCCCACAAGCACTATCCAATCACTCTAGGCTCTCGAGGTAGCCTAGAACCATTAGTTAACTAAGCATTTATTGAGCACTCTTCTGTGCCAGCCATGGTTGTGTTCTCATGGAGAAGGTATTCAACAGCAGCCAGCTCACTCTTGCAATCTCCATTCCAATTACTGAGTACTGTACACGAATCAAGGATAAAATGAATAACTAATTATATAATGAATAGGACTCAAATATTGTTTCATCTAACCCTGTTAATTTACAGAATTAATTATGGCAAATCAATGGCTCTGATTTTGAATACGGCTAACTACTGGTGAAACTCAAGGCAAAAGCCAAGGTCTTCAAGGTCCCACGGAGATTTCTCAATTGTCAAAATATTCATAAGCCAATAAGAAGGGTGTGATTGTTAAAAAATATTATGCAGACTGGCACATGCAAACCTTTTTTCCTTCTATGAAGAACATTAGGCAGCTTAGAGTTTAAAGACAAAATGAAAATCAGACTAAGCCACCCAACAGAAGCTCCCCATAGTTCACGACTTAATGAATTTCTCTTAAATGTTGAATTTTCTTGCATATTGCCCCCAGGTATTGTTTGTGCTTAACTATGAATTTGTTTCAATAGCCTTATGAAATTCATCTTTGCCCTGCTCTAGTAGCTATGCGAATGATCAGAAGCTGAAGATCTGTTATTTCACTCTCTTTATTTTGTGACCTTGGACTATTTATTTAATATTGTCTAGCTAAATTGTTTCCTTGTCTCTAAAGTATCTAGAGAGGCCAGATTGAGCAATTGGCAAGTGATAAACTAAGTGATTAATTTAGACCCATAATTACTATTGAATTGATGAACAGGAGTCACATGCATTCTACACTGAGATTCTTGGAAGAGAGAAATAATGTGTTAAAGCAATTCACATGAATTCATACATTGTTTATACCAGTTGTGCCAAAATGGCCATCTGTCTAGGCTGGGATTTTTTTTTGTCTAATTATAATTTGGCACATTGGTTGGTTTTTCTTGACCACCGCTCAAGTACCGGTCAACAAGTGTCTTTCATGGCACATTATCCACAAGTGAGTTTTGACCATTGACATTTTAGGAGGTGAAAAAAAAAAATCTGTCCCTAAATCCTGATTTAACCTTGCATTTTCTTTTTGATCTGGGGCAATGTTTACATCATTGTGAAGTTTCTCTTCTTACTTTGAATACATATTTTTACATTAAAAATGGTGCTTTATTGGCTTATGTTTACAGAGTTTAGTTTCGTTCCATGTTCATATTGTTGGTGACTGCAGATGATCTTACCCTTTTATTAAAATAAAGTCACCATTGCATTTTCTTTCCAATCTATTTCAACCCAATTCCACCTAATTTATGCTTTCATGACTTCTATTAGTTGCTCCTGATAGAGGTTTTATATGCTCTGAACAGTATCCAAATACAGGACAGGCTGCTATAGTCTACACACCAGCACAAATTCCCTGTGTTCTTACCATTCCTGAACACTGCTTTATAGTCTCACCTGGAAACCACACAGCTGTAACTCATTGTGACCAGTGCAGAGCGGGATGACTAAGGATCGTCAGTACTGCCCAAAATGGAAGGATCCTTATTTTAACCAACCCTCTGGAGACTTCCAACCACGTTAAGGGACAATTCTCCAGGATTTGGGATGAGGACACAGAAAACAGATCAGATCAGATTATGTCTCTTTCCTGCTCTAACCCTGGAAGGGCCCTCCTTAACTACATAATCAAGTCCTCACATCTGTAGACTGCTACTGAAGGTCCCCCATGGAATGGTCCCAGTTATAGTTTCTCATATACTTGACCCTCCAATCATACCCAATTATACCATTTTAAGATATATCGAAACCCACAATACAACCATAGAGTTGCTTACACTTACCCTTCCCTTGACAAATTTTCCCTTCCTTTTCTCTCAAAATGTTATTCATACGACATCGTCTCATTCCTTACCACTACCTCTATAAAGCTTTTCTAGTACCTAGGTCAGGTGTATTGCTTTCACAGAGCTTTTTAAAACCCCCCATTAAAAGAATGTATTACATTCTGCCTTCCTGTCACCTCGTGTACTCCCTTCTCTAGTCTGACTGTTATGTGACCAACCACAGAAATCTTCACATGCTCTGAAACACCACACATTGGTAAGCAACATATTGCTATTAAATTAGGAATTGGGGATGCTACTCCCTTAAAAGAGGGGTTCCAGAGCACTTCGCAATTCCTCATTAGCAACGAAAAAAGTTCTGTCTGTTGTTGGTGGAAAAATTCTACAGCTGAAGGGTCATCAATTGGCCAAGTTAAGTTTACAGATAAATTTTGTTTGGCTTGCGGTGTGTCCAAAAAACCGAGCCAACATTTTTCAGCCAGGAGATTTCTTGTTAAAAAATCTGAATTTTGCTTCTTCTGAAAAAAATCTGAAACCTCTGGGACTGACTTCCCAAATAACAACCATCTGGGGAGCGGGGTGGGGGGAGGGATGGTTAGGTGGGGCGTGCAGCCTCCTTTCTGCTGTACATAACACCAGTCTCCTTTGTCCCCATGATGAAGGGGCCAATTGCCATTTATTATCATGTGCACTCCTTTATTTTTTGTGATTGTTGTTTGTTTGGGTTTGTTTAAGATTTTATTTATTTATTTGAGAGAGAGAAAGAAAGCAGGAAAGAAAGGGAGAGAGAATCTCAAGCAGACTCCATGCTGAGTAGAGAGCCTGGCTTGGGGCTCGATCTCACCACCATGAGCTCATGACCCCCGGGGAAACCAAGAGTCGGACACTTAGCCGACTGAGCCACCCAGGCACACCCCTTTTACTTTTTAATGGTGCATAAATAAGTCTCTGTAACCAGAGATCTGTTAAAAGTATTTTAAAATCTTTTTAAAAATGCTTGACTGGGAATGCCATTTGTTTTTTTCTTAATTCATTATTTTAAGTTATCCAACCTAATTTATAGGTGCCTTTGAGTTTGCAGTGATTTATATTCTCCTCTTCCTCAGAATGGTCAGCTAAACTATTTGAGGAGCAAGAATTTGTTCAAATAAAGAGTAAGCCTACCGTCATTATCAGGTTGGTAATGCCATGATACCGATCGATTGTTTTCTCTTAAGGTAGAGTACAAACAAAAAGTCAACAAAGTAGATGTAGAAGGATTCAAGGGAGTTATTCTTCTAAGTATGTGAGTAGCTGCCTCTAGACCTGCACTCAGACCACCGGGCATGAAGCCAACCCTTTCTATACCCCGGACTGGCAACAACTGGAACCCCATAATCTCTGTCTGAATCTAAAGGTCTGCTGCCAGCCAGAATCCGTTACTGATCACAGCTAAGCAAACATGGTCCAGATCTAATGATAAACTAAATGCAAAGATTACATGAGCTTAAAAACCTGGCTTGTTTACTTGGGTGTAGTCTATAAAAGAAGGAGTTTGACAAAAGCGGGCAACATTTGAAAATTATTAAGGCTCCAAGCATCGCCCTTATAATGGAACTAATTTAACTATTGTTTTCAAAAGGAAACACTTACTCTGTGCGTCACGAAGGACTCACCACGTTCTGGATGACTGTTACCAGCCAGAGAGGCACGCACGGATCAGTGCGCACAGCTCCTCCACACGATAATCAGAGACCCCGCGTCAGGCGACCAGCCCCAGTGCAACCGTTAAAGAGAGCACGTTTTTGGCTGCAACCAGAACTTCACACTCAATTTTACTTTCCATCTAAAATGTTTTATTCACGAAGTAATTAGAAAACACCTTATAGTGATGGAAAATATCAACTCAGTAGGGGAGTACAGATAGATCGGATTAACCCAGCTGCCCCACATAGGCAACAATTTGAATGGATGATAATGTGAGAACGGAAAGAGAAAGCAAAACTTGATTCCCAGCTTTATGCTCCTAAAACCATCTGTATTTACGGTGGTGGGTGTACACGCGTATGTGTGCACACGTTTACGAAAGCATCACAACTCTATGTAATTCAAAGACTGGTTTCCAAGTTTCCAGCAGACAGAATATTTGACTGATAGAATTTTTTTCCCCTTGCATCTTAAAAACGACCTATATATCTTTTAAAGTCATATAAGTGGGGCACCTGGGTGGCACAGTTGGTTAAGTATCTGACTCTTGATTTTGGCTCAAGTCATGATCTCAGAGTCGAGAGATCAAGCCCAGAGCTGGACTCCACACTCAACACGGAGGGGTCTGCTTCTCCCTCTCCCTCTGCTCTTCCCACCACTCGTGCTCCCTTGCTCTCTCTCTAATAAATGAATAAATAAATACATGGTAAAAATATACACTAAAGCTATGCTGAGAGAAAACACATTTATTAATTTGCCACTGAAAATAAGACTACAGAAAACTATGACAAATGGACTTAATAATCATAAAAATTTTAAAATATTAATAAGAGGCATCCATCTATCTGGGCCACGAACTCTTCATCAGGTGTTAGAATTTCATAAATAGATGAAAAGTCAATCAGGAGGGCTCCCTTACATGTGTCACGTGGAACTCCTATTCACCTCCACCAATAAAGAACATAAAGCATGTACTCTGTGCTGGCGCTTTGCACAGCCACCTGCGTACCCTCTCTCCACTTTGCATAGGAGGAGGAAAACAGAGTTTACACAACCTACCCAAGCTTTCACTCAGGACATTTTTTTTCTCTTGCACTCCATTCCCTAATCAAACTGAACTATTTTGAGTTTTCCAAGCCCCCCAGGTTCTTTTGGCATCTACAATTTTGCACAGATTTTTATTTGCTTCTGCATCCTACTCTTTTTTCTCCAACTGGCCTGTTTCTTCAAAACTCAATCGAAAATCCACTCAGGAAGTCACCCCTGACTTCCTTCCCATCTCGTTGTTAAGTGCCCCCAACCCTTCTTTCCTTTCTTCTATAATAACACTTATATTTTCATTTTCAGTTGACTTACTGGCGAATCTCTTGAGACTGAGATTTTGTCTTTCATTTCCATGCTTCTGGCACATGGCACTATGATAAGTTTTCATTAGATGCTGGCTGGCTGAATGAGTGAATGAGCTAGTGAATAAAAAAAATAAAAATAAAAATAGGGGGACCTGGGTGGCCCAGGTTAAGCATCTGCCTTCAGCTCGGGTCATGATCTCAGGGTTCTGGGATCGAGCTCTGCTTTGGGCTCCATGCTCAGTGGGGAGTCTGCTTCTCCCTCTTCCTCTCCTCTTAACCCTCCTGCTGCTCCTGCTTGCTCTCTCTCTTTCTCTCAAATAAGTAAATAAAATCTTACAAAAAAATAAATAAAAAGGGAAACTGATAGAGAACCTTCTCCCAATAAAATTACCCAGGAGTGAACTTAACTCTGATTAGTTAATCCTCGAGAGGGTGCCAACACCAGGTTTAGCTGAGTAGATAGTAAATAATACAGAAAGAAAATACTGCAGAAGAACCAAAGAACGCTAAATAGCTCAAAAGAGAGGATGGATTGTTTCTATATAAATTATCAAAAGCAGAAAAATATTAAAGTTTACAAATCAGTGCTTACTGTTAATTATAGATTTTTTATGGATTGCTTAGATAAAAGTTAAAAATCAAAAGAAACAGGAGTTTAAGGAGAAAAATTTCTACTTAGAGATCTTCACAGAATAGCTTTCCACAATTTTTTTTAAATATTAGAATAGGGGGTGCCTGGGTGGCTCAGTCGTTAAGCTTCGGCTCAGGGCCTAATCCCAGGGTCCTGGGATCAAGCCCCATATCGGGCTCCTCCACTGGGAGGCTGCTTCTCCCTCTCCCACTCCCCCTGCTTGTGTTCCCTCTCTCGCTGGCTGTCTCTCTCTCTCTGTCAAATAAATAAATAAATAAAATCCTTTAATAAATAAATAAATAATTGATAAATAAATAAATAAATATTAGACTAGGACTTTGTTTTCCTAGCAATACTCAAGTAGGATTTTTAAGACAATGTTGGTTCTTTCTTGTGCACAATGTCTAGTAACGTGCTTTGTGCTGAGGAGCTCCTGATTACCAGAATAAAAAAGGTATTTTTTAAAACAAACTTATACATTTCACCCTTCATGCTCAATAATAGATTATATATACATATATAATACCATGTTTAGAGAAAGATTTCATTCATTTATTTATTTATTTATTTACTTATTTATTTTAGAGAGAGAGAGCACGAGAGAGTGCAAGCAAGGAGAGGGACAGCGAGAGAGACAGAATCTCAAGCAGACTCTGAACTGAGCCTGGAGCTGGAAGCAGGGCTCGATCTCACAACCCTGAGATCATGACCTGAGCTGAAATCAAGAGTCGGATGCTCAACTGACTGAGCCGCCCAGGCGCCCCATGTATATAATACTGTTTATGTATAGTATGTTATATATATTACTGAAGCAGAGCTGACACACAATGTTACATCAGTTTCAGGCGTACGACACAGTGACTGGACGAGTTTATACATTACGTTGCACTCCCCACACCTGTAGCTCCCATCTGTCACCACGCAAAACTATTACAGGGCCATTGACTACATTCCCTGGGCTGGGCCTTTCATTCTCCGTCATTAATTCATTCCATAAGGGAAGTTTGTACCTCCCACTCCTCTTCACCTCCACCCCCTCCCCTCTGGCAGCCCTCAGTTTGTTCTCTGTATTTAAGGGTCTGTGTCTGCTTTGTTTGTTCATTTGTTTTGTCTTGTAGATTCCATCAATGAATGAAATCATATGGTACTGTAAAAGCTCACTGAAGAATGAGTGACTATCAGCCCTCCAGTTTTCATAGGGAGTCCTGCTGCGTTGTGATATGCGTGACAACCGCAACCGGCGACCAAGTCATTCCCGTGACCGTGGTGAATACTTCTGCCGTATATACCAATAAAATGTGAATTTCCTTTCCTTTGTGACAACTTGGATCATCTAAGATGCGGGTAAATACCAAAAAAAGAAATAGCATTTGACTTTAGCAATGTTGTGTTGCCAATAAAACGAAACTCCCATTATAGTTTCAATCTTGATGGTAAGCAGGTTCTCAATCACTGTTCAATGGGAAAGAAATTACACGTTAGATGAACAACAAACTCTATGGGGATCTAGGTGGGGAGAACAGTGACCTAAGTTTTCTGTTGGCCTGGCAGAAAAGCTGTTGCCTTCTCACTGGCTCTGACTGCTGCTCATGGCTGAGGGTCCTAGAGGTTTGTCTGATCATAGTACCTAGAGACGACAAAGAAAAGTTACCCATGTATTCCCTTAAAAAGATCTAATAGCAGGGCGCCTGAGTGGCTCAGTTGGTTAAGCGTCTGCCTTCAGCTCAGGTCATGATCTCGGGGTCCCACGTGGAGCCCCATGTTGGGCTCCCTGCTCAGCAAGGGAGTCTCCTTCTCCCTGCTGTCTTGCTCCCTCTCTCATTCCCTCTCGTGTGCTCACACTAATAAATAAAAATCTTAAAAAAAGATCTAATAGCTTTATGGAAGCGGAATTTACATACAGTAAGATTCGCACATTGTGATTCATGATTCATCGATTTTTAGTGAATGTAGAGACCTGTGCCACCATCACAATCGCCAATTTTAGAGCATTTCCATCACCTCCAGGAAAGAGCTCTTGCCCATTTGGAATTAATCCCTTTCCAGTCCCCAGGAAATCATTAATCTTCTTTCTGTTTCTATGGATTTCTCTTTTCTGAGAAAACATTTTACATAAATGAAATTGTATAATCTGTTCTCTCTCCCACCTGGCTACCTGCACTTAGCATAATGGTTTGAAGGGTCACTCATTTGGACACATGCATCAGTGAATCATTATTTTTTATTGCCAAATAGTATTTAAATCTGTGGGTATATCACACTTGGTTTATCCATCCAGCAGTTGAGGGACATTTGGATTATTTCCAGTTTTTGGCTACTGTTAACAATGCTGCCATGAACATACTTGTACAAGTGTGGACTTCTGTTGTCATTTCTCTTAGATACCCATAAGTCGAGTTTCTGGGTAATATGGTAAACTTATATTTAAATTTTTTAAAACACTGCCAAACTTTTTCCCAAAGTGGTTGGACCACTTTGTAATCCCACCAGCAATGTATTAGAGTTCTCTTTTTGCCATATCTTCTCGACTTGGTTATTATCTTTTTTTTTTAATATTACCATTCTAATCTATACATTCTTAAGACCTCCTCTTAAGTAGTTTCCTGTACTCTAAATTCTGCAGTAGACAGTATACCCTACCTCTCCAAGAGGTAAACAAACACTGCTCCATCCTACCCCTAAATTAAACTGATTTGGGGAATGAAGTATGGTAAGAACAGGAAGCTTCAAAGCAATAAAATAAAAGGGCCTTATTCCAAATACATCCTCTTACAGATAATCCAAAATATGAAATGCCTTTGGTTTCTTTAAAGGAAGCAGCGCACAGACACCACATGGGGTTATGATCCTTTGCACTTGACGTGTATCATTTCTCACCTGGCACATAAGGTGCAGGTCTATGGATGAGAAAGCAAACTTCTGTGCATTGTAGAAAAATAGAAAACAATGCAGCAGAAAATAAAAAGCCCCCATAATCCCACCATTTTCATTCTGATAAATTTCACTCTTACTTTTATCGACACGTACATGCATTTTACACGCACTTTCATCACACCTAAGATGATGCTTACATGCTGTTGAGAATCTGGAGTTTTAATATAACTGGGGCATTTCCCGTAGTTAGAAATTTTTGTGAAACCTGGTTTTCAGATGGTATAGCAGCTTGTCACGAGAGGACACCATAATTTAACCATTTCTTTTTGTTCAACGTGTTCTAAGTATTCACCGATGCATGCGAGGCTCTGAGGACCGTCTTTGCACCCACGACTTCGAATCCCACATGAGGAGACGCTGGGAAGTCAGAGCTCCTCAGAGAAGGACAAGGCCTGGGGATCTTGAGAACGCTCAGCTGGAAAAGACAAGACTTGAAAGACTCTGCCAGATAGAAAAATTTGAAGTGGTGACACAAAAAAGGAATTAGATCCTAAGAAGCTTCAGAGATAATAAGTAAAAACAGCAGCATTTCTTATAGGAAGGCGGGTTTCTCCTCATTACGGAGAGCAAGAAACAGAAGTGTTTACAGAAGGCGCAGCTTAACTGAACAGCTTCCATCCTCCTCAGGGTCGGTCAGTGGCATTTGGCAGAGAATAGAGCCTCTTCTCACACCATAAATCCAGAAAGAATACTTCCACCCAAATCCCTCCATGAGAGGAACTGGTCCAGGACCAGATGTGCGTCCGTCACTCCCGGCAGCCTTTGGGGGCTCTCCTCCATCTTCGTGCTTGTAACCGTCTCATGACAGAGTGGAGCCCCAAACATATTAGGAGTTTAAAGAAACTTTGATTCTCTAACCTATGAATCAAAGGCCAGGAGTGAATCAAAGGGAGGCACTTTTCTGTCATTTTATGTCAGTTTAGGGAAAAATGAAGGGAGTGTTTGATGGACAACCATGAAACTCTTACAAAGTTGCTGAATCACTCATCAGCCCACGGAGGTCCACCGTCTGTGGAATGATGTACAGGATATATTTTTAAGCGAGAAAAAAGCAAGCGTAAGAACAACAGAAATTGCATGGAAATTCTTGCATTGCGTTTCCAAGGGGCACCGAAACAAAACACCTAATAAGTCAAAACATCAGCACCGTCCGTCAGAGTGGCCAGCAGCTGTGGGGACGCACAGGAAGGGTCAACTCCGTAAAGAGAAAGGTGCAGAAGAAAGTACAAGAGCTCTAGCAGATGTCCGTGTGCACATCAATGTGAAAATAAGCAACTCGTGGGGACGTGTTTCCCCTTCTCTTCTGGTTTTTCTCTGGCAACAGCATGAGCTGCGCATGTCAGTGATGGTTCCACAAATGATCCCATAGCATTTCTTCCTTAAGAAGCGGGATTCCATCCTAAAACATGAAAAGTGATGTCGACGACAGCGAGCTATGGTGTCGCCTTAGGGACTTTTTACAAGTTTGTTTCCAGAGCTGAAATCACATCAGCTCTACTGCGTTTAAAGCAAACTTTCTGAGGAACCTATAATATGCGGACAGATTTCAATGTGATCTGACAGACCTCTACAGGTATGGAAGTATTTGTAAATACTCACACCTACGACAGACAGTGAAAATGTTTCTGTTGATGGCAGCGTGTTGTATGGGTATTTTAACGGACAGGAAATTGAGTGCTTGTCCTTATCATTTACAGAGCCAGTTGCAGGACTCGGTCTCTGTCCCGTGCATCAGTTTTACTTCGAAGAGAACATATTTCAGTTTCTAGTAATGGATGAAGTGAATCTCAGCCAAGTAGGTGAAATGGGATAGTAAAATTACATTGAAAACTAAGGATGTGTGTGTTCTAGACCTCGCCGTTTGGGAAAGTGAAGCCCAAAGCAAATAATTTCCTCAAAAAGATCTGATTGGCTTTCCGATACAAATCAAAGTTCTTAGGTTAAATTTAGGACTTACCAGCATATCATCTTACTTATAAATTAGAGTGTACCGATCTGTCTCAGACATAAACAAAATATTTCTTTTTCGTGGACATTTTTAATCAATGAGCGAAGGCCATGACCAGCAGGTGATGCTGGTTTAGATTCCCTGGGGCAATCCTGAAAGCTTCAAGTTGTGATGACTGTTTGTGTTCAGACAGCTTCTGTGGTCTTTCAAGTTGGGGAAAGTGGCAGCTCTGCTGCGAATATAAAAGCACTCCCTCAGTAGCCGCTAGGGGATCCAGGGCTATCTGAAAACGCAGAATAGGATGTTTTCTCCCTGAAGGTGAAGAATCCCCAAGGCATGCGACCCAGGCCTCTAGTGTCTTCCTTGTCACTGACTCAAGCCCTGTGAGGTGACCTGAATCTTGAGGACAGGGTTCATCCTCATTTTCAGACTGACATGACATAGCATATAACTCTGAGGGGCATGGCAGGCATGCCTATGAATGGATTTTGTATATTTCCTGCAGGGGCACACATTTCCTACACTTAGGAACAGCCAAATGGCATCATATTTGGCATAACAAATAGCTGGAAAAGAGGCAAATCCAACCAGAATGAGGAAAAATGGAAAGGAATTTTCAGGGCCGATGGCAAGGGAACCAGGCTGATCAGGGTAAGCCACATTTCGAATCTTTTCTTTTTTCTTTTCTTTTCTGTTCCCCCAAACATTTTGAATCACTTTTGATTCTGGTGCCTAAGCGATAAACTAAATCAAGAGCCCTAATTTGACTCAGAAAGCTAATAATAAATTCAGTTAAAACACTAGTCTCTCTTTCCAACAAACAGGCTATACAAAAGAAGAAACAGGTTTACCAGATCTTAAGAAGTATAAACACACCAAAGGTGAAAATGATTCATTCATGTAGCTTAGCTGTAATCAAATCAAATTAAATAGATACAGAGAGCATTGAAAACAGCAGACCAAACTGACAGAATTCTAGAACAAAATGAAGGTAACATTCCAAGTCAGGTTATTAAAGAGAAAGAGAGAAGGGGAGGTTTGAATTCTCCCTCATTTCAAAGAGAGGTTTAGGTTTCTGAAGGGATGAAAAACTTGGCAAGATCCTTGCACTGATGCTGAGTGATAGAAATAATGTGGCTCCAGTGGTCAGCATTGTGACCTTCTGGTTAATTCCCTTAATTGTTCCTGAAATTTTCTAATGCCTTTTCAAGACAATGCATCAGAAGAGAGTATGTAATTGCACGTATAAGATAAAGTCTGTGATATAAAGACACAGACATAAAGAAGGTATTCTACAAAGTGATACAACACCAAGAGTTTTTCAGGTCTTAAAAACAAATTTTTTTTAAGTAGGTGCCATGACCAGCATGGAGCCCAATGTGGGGCTTGAACTCATGACCCTGAGATCAAGACCTGAGTTGAGATCAAGAGTTGGATACTAGGTGCACTGGGTGTTATACACAACTAATGAATCATCGAGCCTTACATCGGAAACCGGGGATGTACTGTATGGTGACTAACATAATATAATAAAAAATCATTTAAAGAAAAAAAAAAAAAAGAAAGAGTTGGATACTAGCCAACTAAGCCACCCAAGTACTCTAAAACAATTTTTTTAAGCGTAAAGGGTCCTGCGACCAAGAACTTTGAGAAGTACTGATCTCTAATTTCAAAACTCCCTGATCTCTGATCTCATCGACCCAAGAGAGAGAAAGTCATTCAACTTTAGGAGAGACCAGTCCGAAGGCAATAGCTGAATGCCCTCGAGAAACAACTAATGAAGCATCAGAGGATTTGAGCACTCAGTAGAATTTCAGTGAGTAACAGAGAAAAGTGGGAGTCATCTTAGCATAATGGTTAAGGGCATGTGTCTGGAGTTGGAGTCGATTCCAATCCATGATCCATCATGTCACAGATGAGGATATGGGGTCATTTTCCATAGCTTACTTAGGACAGTGAGATACCCTGATTCAACCTGTGATTCCCTGCTTGCTGTGTGGCACTGAGTAAATTGGGTAACTTCTCTGTGCTTCAACCTTCTCATAGGTAACACTGGGATAATAATAGACCCCAACCCATGGAATCATTGAGAGGATTATCTGAGTCACTGCCTGGCAGATAGTAATTACCTAATATGTACAAGTGACAGAGATGAAAATGAAAGTCATAAATGATAGGGTGTGATGCTGGTCCTACAAATTATGGCCTGAGAAATATAAGCCTTTAGGCCAGAAGTGACTTCAAGTTGGAGAGTTCATGGCTACATGATCAATGCATTTTTTTTTCTTTGATCTAACACTGTACCAAAAATGGGGCAGGGAGAATTCTTCATGCCTCTAAGCCAGGCAGAAGGAGGTGGTCAGTGAACTATGCCTTCAGCATCTTTGTAAGAACAGAGAGTGTGTGTATATATATATATATATATATATATATATATATGTTTCTCTTTTATGTTCAAAGCCATTTTAGGTGTTACTGTCCAAGATTGCCCCTGAGAGACTCCTCGTGTTATTTTTTGAGAATCGGATTTCCCTATATTCCAAGTTATTTTCAAGGACCGATCTACTCTAATCAAGTGTGTTAGTGTTTGTTGAGACATAAAGGAGGAAATAGCATCTTCTACACAAAACAACCATTCAGATACTCTGCTCGTTTGCCAACTCACACAGACCATGAAAGGATTTCAACTAGATACCATGAGTTTGAATACAAAGTCCCACCTAAAAGCAATTTCCAAAGTTAAAGAAATAACTGCAAATAGGATTCATAGACGGCAAAGTCAACTGATATCTCTCTGGTAATATCTTACTAGATGACAGTGTGTTTCTTTCCTTCCCTCTCCTTGGATACGTCACCAACAAGGGACAGGAAATGACCCATTCTCACAGCTATGAATGTGCTTTAGGGCATTCCTGGTAGCAAATGTAAGTGTCTCATGTCCTCTTATTTCTTATTTGCAGAACCTTCAAGGCAAAATCTCCTCACTCTTTCAGGGAATCCTCTCCAGCCTGGCTCTAAGCAAAGAGAATGTGGGAAAATTCGACCCCATCAGACTGGAACTTCCTGCCCGGGGCAGCTGGCACATTAATGATTGGGCACCAGTCAGGGCTCCGTGACTGGCATTATCATATGCCCACCTCTGTGCTATACATATGTATTTCTCTTGGGACACTGACTTCTTGAACTCCTCCCTTCTCCCCAAACCCAACTGCCCAGCCCTGTGCATTTCAGCAAATGATTTATCAAATCAATCCCCTTTTCTTGTCTTCTCCCTCACCACTTCCTCTGGAGCTCTTCTCACATCTAGCCCGCTTTTCCTTCCCCTCTTCTCCCACTGATTTTAAACATCGAAATGATTTAAAATACAAAAGGGGCAATGCCAGTCCCTTGCTTAGAACATTCAAGGGCTCCCTCTTCCCCAGAAACCCAAAACTCTGTACCATCCCTACATCCAAACCTGCGTCGTCTTCAGTTCCTTCTTCCACCAAGGAGGGACAATAGTAGGACTTAGTCATAGGGTTGTTATTAGCACTACAGTGAGTTTATACATACAAAAGGCTTAGAATAGTGGTCGGTATACATTAAGTAAAAAAGGTTTGTCTGCTATGATGATGGAGAGGATGATGATGGCAATGTTGACCATTTCTTTTTGAGGGATGGCTATGGGCTCTGGAGATAGCTCTCCTTTGCCATACTCCAGCTTTTTCTTTTTCTTTTCTTTTTCTTTTTTTGCCATTGTATTTTGTCCTGAAGCACTTGGAATAACCAGGCTTAGCTTCTGTGACCTAAAGATATCAGTTCCTGGACCATGACCATTCCCCGGGTTATTGCAGAGCTCAGAAAATAAAGGCCAATAGTCCCAGGGACATCCAGCACAGCAGAGGCATGAACCTCAAGTAGAAAAACCAAGCTTCCTGCTCTTTTGCTTCTTGCCAGCAATCTCCAGCTTTCCTTAATCTCCGGAGCCAAGGTAGAAGTCTCAGTTTTGAGACCATTCCACATTGACAAAGCTGCTATAATGAGGGACTCGGAACCAGAAAATACATCTTCTCTTGGGACAGATATAATTGTGTCGAGGACAGAAAGGTCATTGATTCGACTGTAGAAAATCCTGGCCTATCAGACAGAGCGGAGTGGTGATCCTCCTTCCTGATGTCATTCTGTGTCTGTGGTCTCACACTTAGGTTGCCTGGGTGAAGGTTAAGCCTTTTGCCCTTTGAGCTTGTTGCTTTTCCACTCTGTAAGCATCCCCACTACATTGCTTGATTAAAAGAAAAAGCAGGCAACATATAGAGGAATAGGGGCTTTTATCATTTTCATGGGTTTCAAAATATTTAGACGAAGCCATTGTGAAATCTTCCATCCTGGCATTAAAATGCAGTCAGTACTAATATTTTATAGATAGTGAGGAGAAAGCGGGAGTAGATTTTGAAAAACTCAAAGTGAAAAGATCTTCCAGCAAAGTATTTGAAAACGTTACCTGAATTTATGTATTAACTGGGACAATCTCTACAAAGCATTACTTGGAAAGGGAAAGAAGACCAATGATGTTTTTTCTAGTTGAGTACTCTCCATACCAAGAAACACTATGGGCAGTTACTAACTATATAAGTGGGTTGATTCCACAAGTTGTTGGGTTTTTTTTGTTTTGTTTTTTGTTTTGTTCTTTTCTGTATCAATTATCTGCACTTAGAATTCTCCATGTGCCTTCCCTTCCCAACTAAGATGGCAGACCAGGATTCAAAGACCAACACACACTGCTATAAAGGCAAAACACAATCCTAACATCAACCGGAAGTTCGGCCATTTATCTCTTCTTCCCTTTACCTCACCAGCAGGGGTTGGGGTTCCAACTGGCTCAGAGCCAGTGGGGTAGCTCCCACTTAATATTCCCCAGTGGTATGGAGGGAGACAGGACATGGGCCTGAGGGCCAGGGTGACCTGTGGAGGCTGGAAGCCCCAGGCACAGCTTGCCAACTGAACACTCTCGTCAATGTCCATCCTTTTTTCTCTCACCCGGGTGCTGTTGTGAGAGCCTACGGCTTTCAGAAAAAACAGGGAAGGGCAGCTTTCCTTACTGTTTTAGAAGTACCTCCAACATTCCTTCAATTTTGCCTCTTAGCCCGCAAAGTCTGAAATACTATGGAGCCCTTTATAGAAATGTTTGCCCAGCCTGTTCTAGATCAAACTTACGAAGGATGGTTAAAAATTAACTACCTGTGGGGCACCTAGGTGGCTCAGTCGGTTAAGCAGCTGCCTTCAGCTTGGGTCATGATCCCAGAGTCCTGCGATCGAGCCCGCATCGGGGTCTCTGCTCAGCCGGAAGCCTGCTTCTCCCTCTCCCTATCCCTGCTCATGCTCTTTCCCTCTCTCAAATAAATAAATAAAATCTTTAAAAAAAATTAACTACCTCTCTACCCATATGTCCCTGTAAATAAGCAAAAGCTGTTTTAAGTACTGGCACAAAATCAGTATCACACGCAGAAAACCCTTCCACAACTAAGGCATTTCAGCAAGAGTATAACTAAGTGAATATGCATATTTACAGGCCAATTTTAGGGGCGCCTGGGTAGTGCAGTCGTTAAGCGTCTACCTTTGGCTCAGGGCCTGATCCCAGCATTCCGGGATCGAGCCCCACATCAGGCTCCTCCGCTGGGAGCCTGCTTCTTCCTCTCCCACTCCCCTGCTGTGTTCCCTCTCTCGCTGGCTGTCTCTCTGTCACATAAATAAATAAAATCTTTAAAAAAAATAAATAAAGGCCAATTTTACCATATAGGACGTTTAGGGCAAAATTGGTTTCAGATCACTTAGAATTGCTGGACTTTTCATCAGCAGAACACTAAATCAAAGGCCACACCCACCAGGGTTCTCTTCAGAAATCTACACTACTCATTCTCCCACAGTAATCTGGCCCCTTCGATTGTGTGGAGAGGGGCAGCCCAACGCCGACCGAGAAAATTAGCCATCAGCGGACTCACACAGGGCCCCCTACCTCTCCCTACCAATTTGCAGTAAAGCTACTATGTTTTAGTCACAACCACTCTCTTTGGATCGCTCTCTTCTGAATATAGGATCTCATTCCAGGAACAATTATTTCCCTAGGAACACGTGCAGAAAGAAACTGCTTTAGAGGTGCTCGTTGAAGACAGGGTGGTAGAAGGATGCACTGTCCCCACACAAAACACCTCTCTCTCCAGCTTGTCGAAGACCACAAACTTTGAAAATAAACTGCTCTGCAGACATGCTTTGATTTGCCTTCTAAACTGGGTATTTTAATATTCCCTTCATTCAGATAAGTCCCGCAGCCTCTGACGTACCCTTTATAGATGGGGCTCACATGTCACTAACCGAACACTTCAGCGGACCTTCCTAGATCGAAACCTAAATGCAAAGGCACCATTAGTTCTTTGCAGGGTGTGACTTACACGATTATGCAGTCTTCAACTGGCACCCCCACTACCCCGTCAGACAGAATAAAACAGGGCAAAATAACACTATGCACACACTTCTCATATATCTACAGCAAAACACTACACTAGAAACAATGATGGCTGCGTAATTAGCCTCCAGCAGACATCTTCTTCACTTCGCCGACAGTGACCAGTTTGCTTACTTAATCAAAACTCTTTGAAATCCATAGGCTATCTTTATGCAATTGTTAGTCATCCAAGCAGGCTGGAAAGGGGGGGAAGGGTTGAAAAAAATTTTAATTTATTTTTTTATCTTTTATGACTTTTTTGTTTTTTTGAGAAAGAGAGCACACAAATGGGGAGGGGCAGAGGGAGAAAAAGCAGACTCCATGCCCAGCACTGACTGCAACACAGGGCTTGATCCCAGGACCCCCGAGATCATGACCTGAGCCAAAATCATGTGTCAGATCCTTAACCGACTGAGCCACCCACGTGCCCTGAAAACATTTTTTTTTACATGAGAAGAAAGCAATAGATGTGAGAAACACTGAATAAAACCAATAATGAATTAACTTATTTATTGAAGAATTACTATCGAACCAGGTAGAGCCCTAGGAAATCATAAAACCAGCAATAAACCAAACATTAAGTGCTATGTGCCAGGTCTTACACTAAGTGCTTCACATGAATGGACACACCCAGTCCTTCCGGCAGGCTATGGGGCAGACGCTATTCACGGAGTAAACGGAGGCACAAGGTAGTTCGCAACTTATTTGACCAGGATGACAAAACTGGCAAGTATATGTGCAATGTGCTGAACTCAGGTCTTCTGACACTAAGACCAAGCATCGTAGCTGCTCACTCTACTGGTTCCCACAAAATTGTATTCACGGATTTTTATTTATAGTAAGTCTATGGAGGGAAGGATAAAAAGATGTTTTTTGATGGAAGTTGATAAAGACATACTTTAAATGTTTACCAAAGGCTAACCCTGGTTTTTTGTTGTTGTTGTTGCTTTGTTTTTGGGTTTTTTGTTTGTTTGTTTGTTTGTTTTTGGAGAGAGAGAGAGTGTGCACATGAGTGGGGGAGAAGGCAGAGAGAGAGAGGGAGAGAATCTCAAGTAGACGCCACACTGAGCATGGGGCCTGACACGGGGCTCAATCACAACCCGAGATCATGACCTGAGCTGAAACGAAGATAGATAAACCATGCCTCCCAGGATAGCCAGAAAGCACCGTGCCTGGCAATGGAACATGTTCAACAACAGAATAAAGGCCTTTGCCATGAGCTAGTTCTGGATAAGGTGCTCCTCTGGGCTATATGGAAATACGACCAATTTATTATTTTAAATTGCATCCACTTTCTTTTTTAGATTGTGATTTCTGTGGGTGAGAAACTTGTTCTGATTGTGAACCAGACATATCTGGGGCCCTTAAAGAGCTCAGGGTCCAACAGGGGAGAAAGAAGACACAGGTGATTATCAGTGACCCAGTGTAATGTATGGGCTCAAACAACATTTCAAAGGTTAAAAAATGGCAACATCCAAATTGTTCAAAAAAATGAAACCAAACAAAATCACTCCTCCCTCTGTAAAAAGGAATCGAAGAAACATTCAAATGGGGATTACTGACTTCAGATGCTCTTTAAAAAAAAAAGGAGTCTGAAAGGTCCAGGCCAAGAGAACCACAGTCCTATTAAAGTCTTGAAGTATCTTGAGAAACGAAACAGAATCCACTGTAATGGCAAATAGTGTTCGGAAAGTAATGTGGGAGGGATGACAGTTGAGAGGGCTGGGAGAAAAAAAGGCAGAGATGAGGTCTTCTTAATCCTGTGTAGATACGATGTCTCTCATTTCAGAGATATAAAATATGGAGTGTCTCTGAAGGGACACAGAATTGGGGCTGGCACCCAGATCTCTGATTTATAATCCAGTGTTCTTTGCACTGTGCCACCCCGATATGACAGCTTTGCTACTAACTGGATAGCGATCATGAAGACAACATGGGGCAAAGTACAAACCTCTTCCAGAAGGCCTTCTCTGACCTCACTTCCTTTCCCCTTGGGCCCCTCTATGTCATCACATCAAAGAACTTGTCAGACAAAAAGTTTGAAAATTACTGAACTAATTGACTTCAAGCTCCCCTCCACCTCGGAAATTCCATGTGTCTAGTGTGTCTTCTTATCTATTGAATAAAACACCTGAATTCTTCTAGCCTGAGACCTAAAAGTAGCCTTAAAAAGAATGTTTTGCCCCAGTGGCTCCACATTTTTAAAATTCTACCCAGGAACAAAAAAGTAAATGATTATAATCTCCTCTATCTCCAACTTTTAACCAGTGTTGACCGGCCAGAGCAAAGCTAACCTAATTCATCTCCTCTCCCTATTTTCCAGTAAGAATAAAAATAAATTGGGAAAAAAAAATCACAGAAAGAAAAATGAACAATGGACACATTCTACAGATGAACATGAGTTTATGGTGAATAACTTGCAGGGTTTCTTTTTTTTTTTAAGATTTTATTTATTTATTTATTTGACAAAGAGAGAGAGCACAAGCAGGGGGAGCAGCAGGCAGAGGAGGAGGGAGAAGCAGAC
Source organism: Ursus americanus (assembly GCF_024610735.1). Taxonomy (NCBI): domain Eukaryota; kingdom Metazoa; phylum Chordata; class Mammalia; order Carnivora; family Ursidae; genus Ursus; species Ursus americanus. The sequence goes on from NC_142132.1 coordinate 77,230,021, forward strand.
TCCCTGCTGAGCAGGGACCCTGATGCGGGACTCGATCCCAGGACCCTGGGATCATGTCCTGAGCCAAAGGCAGATGCTTAACCAACTGAGCCACCCAGGTGTTCCAACTTGAAAGGTTTCTGAGCCATTTTTTCAGTGCCCAACGTTAGCCTATATTATAACTTAGTGTTGCGTGTAAACAGATGCCCTCGAGGTAGCAATAGTTCGTGGACCAGAGTGGAGAGAAATGATATGGTCACAGAAACCTAAGGTTGTTCCCACTCCAAGTATGTTCTAATGTTTGTGTTGAGCAAACCCCTCGGGCTTATGCAGAAGCATTGCTCACTGTGAAATTCGGACTGTAACAAGGATTCCAAAATCATCTCCCATCTTAAAACTCCGAAAGGGAAAAGTGTCGACTATAGTTCCAATTTATAAAGGCCAAAGAGATAGGAGATGCCAGACATTATGTTACATTACTGGAAAGAGGTAAAAAAGAAAAAAAAAATCTGTGACAAATGATAGAGCTAGTTGAAATGTTTTGTATAACGAAGAGCTGTCAGCATCAAACATTTTAATTCACAAGTCAGATTACCATCTGCAACCTGATTTGGAAGTCAGCTCAAATTGTAACACTGTTCTCATATTTCCAAATCAGATTAGATCATCCAAACCTCTGCATTCCAGGCAAAATGGCTCAGCTTTAAAAAAAAAAAAAAAAAAAAAAAAAAAAAAACACCCAAACAGCCACTTTATTTCTAAAATAATGGTGATAAAAAATGACACATGGTTAAAAAGAAAACAGAAACTTCCTTCACAGAGCAGGCTACGACAGTCACGTGGCTCACCTTGATTTGGCTTCTTCCAAATGAGAAGAGGCAGGACAGGAATAGAAGCAGCGATGGGATAAGAGATGTGGACACATCAGTGATGTCCTGCCAACGTCACCTGTGGCGTGGCGCCAGAACATTTTAAGGCAATCATGTGCTTCTCCTTGATTACTTACGGACAATAACGTGCAAACCGCAAGGAAAACAGCGTACAGAGCAAGAACAGCGGTGGTTAGTTTTAGACGGTTAGCTACCCTTCTCTTCATTTTCTTAAAATATGCATGAATGGTTGGACTTTCCAAACTAATTAAATTTTCACCTTCACAATAACATTATTTCATTTTGGAACCAATCATGTATTTTGACAGGAAAGGAGATCCAATTCAATAAACACATGGTGCATGCTTAATCTGTCCCAAGCATTCCTCAAAAGGTTGGGGATGGAATCGTGAAGAAGTCATGCCGAAGTCATGGGGAATTGCCTAGTTTACACCAACAATTCTTAATTATAACAAAATAGAATCAGATTATGGATAATAGGACATAATACCTGGAAACGACTTAAAAGAGAATTTGTTTCCTTTTTTCCTTCCTACCCTCTTCCCTCCCTCCCTTCTCGTGCTCTTCCTTCTCCCTATTTCCTGATCTTTCTCTCCCTCTCTCTCTATCATAAACTAAGACTTTCCCCAATCATCTATATATTCTTAAGATGTCAGAAAAGACCTGGATCATAGTAAGTGACCAATAAACAAGAAATGCTATTGTGAGACCAAATTTAATGCTAAATACGTCCAATATGGTAGCCACTAATCACATGGAGCTACTGAGCACCTGAAATGTGGCTGGCCCATCCAAAGTGACATGTATACAAGTATAAAATGCCTCCAAATTTCCAAGATGATGGAAAAATTTACATATTGAAATGACGATATTTTGGATATATTGGGAGTAGACAGTAATTATTAAATGTAACTTACTTTCTTTTTACTTGTTTAACTTGGCTGCTAGAAAATTTTAAATTATCTACATGGCCACATTTTATTTGTACTGGCCAGCACTCCTCTACAGAGATAAAGTAGCTAGCAGGTGCCCGTATTGCTAATTGTGACCAAGTTAATAACAGAATCAAGGTGTCCTAACTTCCAGCCTTCATAGTTTTTATTTTTTCGAAATTCAAATAAGAGGAACTCTCAGCAATGGAAATACTATTGTCATTTATAATATAAAGGCAACCATAATAGTCAATGTTGTAAAATAGATTCCATTTGTCATCACGAACATATTAAGATAGTACATGCTTTCACATGCTTGGAGTTCAAAGGACCCATCAAAAGCCATTGGAAACAGAGAGGTTTTGAAATGGAGGACATAATAAGTAAATCATTAAAAAAAAAAAAAGATAGAGAGCCTGTCATTGAGCAGTAATCTAATCTGAAATAGGAAAGAGCATCTGTAATCAGTTCATCCAATATTATGAAGATCAGTTGAAGAATAACAATATGCACTGGGGACACCTGGGTGGCTCAGTCGGTTAAGTGTCTGACTGTTGATTTCAGCTAAGGTCATGATCTCATAGTCGGGGGATTGAGCCCCCAGTCAGGCTCCATGCTAAGCGTGGAGTCTGCTTGTCCCTCTTCCTCTGCTCCTCGCCCTGCTCTCTCTCTAAAACAAATGAATAGATAGATAGATAGATGGATACATAGATAGATAGATAGATAGATAGATAGATAGATAGATGGATAGATAGATAGATAGATAGATAGATAGATAAAATCTTAAAAAAGAAAAGACTAACAGTATGCACTTAAATAAACTGCCATCTTGCCTCTAGAGACATTGGTTTCACTACACCATAGGCTCCCATAAAGCATGTTAGCAGGAGTACACACACACACACACACACACACACACACATACGTACACATACATGTTCTGAAAGCAAAATCACAAGGGGGAAGAAAGCTTGCCGGAAATAAAGCAGGATTTTGTAGTCATAGCAACCTCAACTTTTTAAAAGCAACATTAAGGCAAGAGGAGCTCATCAAGAGCTACGTCAAGTTGTTATAGCAACCAAAATATGGCTTTATAAAAACAAGTGTGCATTAAAATAGCCAGAGGGTTATAATAGTAAGAGACTATTATAAAAATATAGCTGCAGAGACCAAAGGTTTCATTTTTACCCTGTTTGAATCAGGACTTGTGTTCTCTGCTTCACGAGAACAAAACATTTTCTCAGGCGACTCTCCTAACAGACACAGCTGCTGTGGCAACCAGGACGGATGATAGTTTTGTCACAGTTAATAATAATCAGTGGGGCCAAAATTAGTTCATCAGGACTAATAATTTGATCCTTTCTGGACGATGAAAATGATTAAGTCAAAAACAGAGTGGGGCGCCTGGTTGGCTCAGTGGGTTGAACGCCCCACTCTTGGTTTCAGCTCAGGTCATGACCTCAGGGTCCTGGGATCAGCCCCGCCATGGGCTCCACGCTCAGCGGGGAGTCTGCTGGAGATTCTCTCTCTTGCTCTGTCCTCCTGCTCACATTCTCTCTCTAAAATAAATAAATTAACTAATAATAATAATAAAGCAGAATAAAAAGTAGTCAAATTGCATTGTCTGGAAAGATCCAGGGAGAAGGGTTCCAGAACGACTGACATTTTAGATGAGTCTCCTCTGCTGCAAGTGCTGGTCCCGCACGTCACAGGGATATTTAGCAGCAACCCTGGTCTCTGCCAGTGGACACAAGCTGCAACCTCCCACCCCCACCTCCAGGTGTGACAACCAAAATGTCTCCAGACATTGCCAAATGTTCTTTCTGGGAGAGGACAGTAGCCAGAGCATCCACAAATGACAACCTTCGCTCTAGAAACATTTCATCCATTTCATTCACGCCGTCCTGAAATTCATGGAAATTGAGCAAATATGGAAGAAATGAAGCTAGTGAGCCACTCTTAATCCCTTTCAAGGGCAAACACCCCCAAACTCCTTTAAGTCTCTAGACCTATGGTTCACCTGGATTACTATCTTAGAGCAAACACTTTATTCTTTACTTTTTTTAAGATTTTATTTATTTATTTTTGAGAGAGAGAGAGAGACAGCAAGCAAGAGCAGGGGGGAGGGGCAGAGGGAGAGGGAGAAGTGGACTCCCTGCTGAGCAGGGATCCGGAGGCAGGGCTTGATCCCAGGACCCTGAGATCATGACCTGAGCGGAAGGCAGACTCTTAACTCACTGAGCCACCCAGGACCCCTCTTTATGTCAACTCTCAACAGCGCAGGCACACGCCCTGGTTTATGTGATGAACATTCTGCCTCCTTCGGCCTCAGCAGCTGCTCACAGATGAGCTCCGTGCTCCCCCGCACACGCAAGGCAGAAAACTTCTTAGCTGCCCCTTCCTCCTCCTCCTGCACCCCTAATCATTTGCACAGTGCCTTCCTGTTTGGCCTAAGATTGTATTTGAAGAAATAGAAATATATAGTATCCCAAATGGCCACCTCTCCTTTTGGTCAACTACCAAAATGCTCCAAATCAATCTTCATTGACTTGAATGTCCCTTACGTGCTGCGGAGCCCTTAATGTTCTTCCTAAGCATCACCCTGGCTGGGACCGTTCACTCTTTTATTGAAACCCAGGGAGTTAAAACAAAATAAGAACACATGTGGTCAACCCTTATTGAGTGACTGGCCAAATAAAAATCAGGGTCAAGGGGCACCTGGGTGGCGCAGTCGTTAAGCGTCTGCCTTCGGCTCAGGGCGTGATCCCGGCGTTATGGGATCGAGCCCCACATCAGGCTCCTCTGCTATGAGCCTGCCTTCTTCCTCTCCCACTCCCCCTGCTTGTGTTCCCTCTCTCGCTGGCTGTCTCTATCTCTTCAAATAAATAAATAAAATCTTTAAAAAAAAAAAAAATCAGGGTCAAGGTGATACAAAGGGTAGAAGAACGAGGATACAGTTTCTTGCCAAAGGCAGTTTTCAGGGTAGTTATTAGATGCCGGTAGATGGGAGCTCCAAATGGTAAGCTCCTTGAAAGTAGAGACTGTTTTCGTATCTTTGGAGCTACCATAATACCTGACCCAAAGTCAGCAGTAAATGACCAGTGCTGGCCTCTCTCATTTAAGGCATATGCAATTCCCTAAGCTCAGGTGTTTGTTTGTTTTAGTCATAGCAATTCAAGTTATTATCATGAGCATGAATGACATGTGCCTGTGAAGACTTGAGGGGAGTATCTTTTTCTAGCTCTTTCCATCAACTTTATTTTACCACTGTTCTCTCATACAACTCAATAATTTTATAAAGCAATTTTGGAGAAATCTACTTTTTAAGGATTTCCATTTCTATTTTTGTTTCACATGGGTTTTCTATAAAACCCTAGTCTTTTGAGGAATATCAGGATGATTCACTGGATTTATAGAAATAAAACCTTATATATCTTTATAAAATTATATATATATACATAAAATGTATATCTTTTAATATTTATCTTTTCCATTCTATTTTCAAACACAAGTCTTACACCTGCATTACTTTCTGGAAAATACTGCTACAGACCCTTGTACCTTCTTGTGCGTGTATCCATTACTGATTTTCTTGCCCCAGGACCCTGAGAGATTGGCAAAAATCTGTAGAGAAAGCTTTTGAAAAGTAAATTGTGAACATCTCTGTCACTCCTTTCCACTGGAAAAACTGACCGTCTACCACCCAGAAGCTCCATTCAGTACCATTTTAAAACAGAGTTATGAAGAGACTTGAGATACGCCAAGGGATTGGCCATAATATAGGACTCTCAAATATTCCATTTGTTAATCAAAACAGATCATTCCCTCCCATGGCAAACACTGCTCTCGATGGCACTTACATAATGGGTCCTTGAGAGTTGGAGTAGCCACAGGAAGTTGTCAAGGGTGATGCTAGAACCTCACGTGATTGGTAAGTGTGCACGACTGTGATGGGCCTCACACAAACATTTGCAAACTTGGCAGACACATGGTGCATGGTTTCCTAATAATGAATTAAAGAGTGATGCTTAAAAGGAAAGTGAAGTGATACATGCTTTTGATTCTGTCCTTACAAATACAATTAGGATTTGCTTTGAACTCTAAAAGGTTATCTTCGTCTTCCAGCAAACAAGAAAGCATATACCAGCTGGGATAATAGTGAATTTGAAAAGAAATCTAAAAATCATAGTTTTCCCAGGCCAAGGTAAGTCCCATTAAAGGAGGCTGATTCACCTTGATCCGGGGACAATGCTCTTTCTGTCACCAAAGTAGGTAATCAGTCCAACCATATAAACAGTCATTTTTTTTCATATATCATATACCCCAAGCAGAGAGGTTAGTTGCTGGAGTCTGGTAATGCCGTTGGAATAGCACTGACCACAGCTTGGATGGGACTTCACAGTGTCTTTTGTAAAAGGACTTTAGAGAAGCAATTGAAAAAACCAGTTGTTGATGTTTGCTTTTATTTTATCATTCCTCTACCTTTTCAAATCACCCAAGTCTTGCTCTAAATTGTATTTCCACGTTGGAAAATGGAGAGAACATGGTTCAGAACAGCCAATTGGGAGAAAAACGACTCTACTGGACACCATCTTGAATACCTTAAGAATATCCCATGAATCTACTAAAAAACAAAGACCTGGATCAAAATTATAGGTAAAGATGGGACTGAGCTGTTTGAAGAGGGGAAGGGGGAGGAGAAGGGGAGCAAGGGCTCAGATGTGTGTTTGCTCCCTGCATCCTTCCCAAATGCCCGCCTGCAGAGCTAGTGGAGGACTATGGAGTCAACATAATTTAAAATTACCATGCCCTTTGTTTTTCATCTATTCCAGGTTACTTTTAATAGAAAAATGGGCTCCTGAGACCCATCATGATTGCAGCAGGTCAGACAGGCAGATGATAAGGAATCGTTACGAGGAGATGATATCACAGGCAAAAGTTTCTGGATAGAAATTGTTTTCATTTCTTTTTTCTTTTTTTGGAAATCCACGTACTCAGTTATGTTTGGAGAAGCAGTGTCATGCCAAATACTATGCTTGGCACCAGGGGTGAAAGTTTTTATAATTTAGCAAAGAAACAGAAATTAGTCAAATAGTGACAAGTAAAGGTTATGGCGTAAATACCAATGGCAGATGTATGTGTTGCCATGAGAGTAGAAAATTGGTGAATTTGACCTGGCCAGGGGCATCAGGGAAGGATTAAATGGAAGTGAGAGGAGTCAGACCTTTTATGAAAAACCACTTGCTAAAATCAATGTAGATCAACCAATGGGGTTTATGGGATCTATATGACTCCATTTTCACACATTCAAGAACATGGATTCATCTCATAACACCAAATCATTTTAAAACTACAAGGCTCTTAAAAATAAGATCAACCAACATTTTTATTTTTCTTCCAATCCAAGTTTTATAATTCCACAGCCCATGCCCTTTTGACTGAGGCCAGCAAGAGACCAAGGCAGTCCTCTAGCTACACCAGCTCTATATTTACTCTACAGAACAAGCATGAAGTCAAAAACACGCCCATCTGTCCAGTTAGGTGATGACAAGGTAGAAGTCACCTGAGTGGCTTCAACAGCATGACAATCACCCATTTAGGCCAGAGTGGCCTTGGAGTGGCTGAATGATAATTTGCAAAATTGGGCTGGATAAGTTGGCAATGTGGATGAAGCTAAGGGCACAGGTGTTTTGTTCGTTTTTGTTTTGTTTTGTTTTGTTTTGTTTTGTTTTAGTGAAATCTGAGGGAACACACCACCTAAGGGAACATCTCACACATGCACGTGCAAAGATGGATGGAAATGGAGCGGATGTGTCCTGAACACTGGAAGTGTGTGCACATTGCACCGAACTATGCATTCATAATACGGGGCAACGTATTGAATATAACATGTATTATGATGTAATATTAATATACTATTTATTATGTATGTTCAACTGTTTCCAGACTTGATAGCCACTTACAGAACATGCTCGAGAGTCTGACTTCACGTCTTTAGTGACGAAATAGTCTTCTTTTTGGTGCCAACCCCCCCACCTCCCCGTAACATTGCAATATCACCCTAAGCTTGTCTAACTCAAATGAAAACAAATTGGTAGCTTCTGATGACGTCACCATGTGGAATTATACTTTCCAAGATGGCTCCCTGACCACCTGCATGTAAATCATTTAAGATGTTGGCTAAAAATGGAGATTTCAGAGCCCTCTTCCAAATCTACTCAGTCAGCAGTTTGAGAGTCATGCATCCACACAGCACTAGCTAGTTTCATAAGCAGCACTGGCCATGTTGGCAGGAGGCTGAGGTAAACCAGCTGGCAGAATCTGGCACTACACTTGTTGACATAAACTAATGTCTAGGCCCTCTGTCTGCCCACTAAGTTTCTTGTTTGCCCACTTTAATGAACGGAGCTCCTGGCTTGGTTCCTGACTAAGACTCCAGTTTTGCCTCTGGAAGCAGAGCTCTGGGCTAACTCTCTGGAAGAACGCTGGATGCCCAAATAACCGTCCTAACTCTTGGTCACTCCATTTCCTAGACATTTCACCCTGTCCCCTCTGTCCCTTGCTATGGTGTGATTTTGTATCTCTGTGAGCACAATTCTGCTCTGAACCAGATACATCATGCTCAGCTTTGCAGACTGATAACCCAGCCATTCACTGATTAAGCATTATGCACAGATCAGCAATATCATCTGGGCATCTGTTAGAAATTCAGAATCTTAATGCCCACCCAGACTTACTTTGGTACGTTGATAATGGCTCTCAAATAGATGTCCATGCCCTAATCCCTGAGACCTATAAATATTCCCTCATGTGGGAAAGTTTTTGCAGACAGGATAAAGATTTTGAGATTATACTGGATTATCTGGATGGGTTCCAAATCCAATCACAAGTATCCTCAGAAGAGAGAGGAAGAGGGAGATTACGCATACAGAAGAGAAGGCAATGGGAACCCAGAGCCCACAGGAATGCTCCAGCCACCAGAAGCTGGAAGGCAAGGAGTGGATTCTTCCCACAGAGACTCCAGACGGCATACAACCCAACCAACGTCGGGATCTCAGCCCAGTGAAACGGATATTGCACCTGCTGCCTCAAGGACCGTGACAGAACCAATTTCTGACGTTTTCAGCCCCCCAGTTGGTGGCGATTTGTGGCAGCAGCTGTAGGAAACCAACAGACTACTGAACCAGATCTGCACTTTTGAAAAAGATTTATTTATTTATTTATTTATTTATTTTAGAGAGAGTGTGAGTGGGGGCAGGGACAGAGGGAGAGAGAGAATCCCAAGCAGATGCTGCACTGAGCATGGAGCCCGACTCGGGGCTCAATCTCACGACCCTGGGATCATGACCTGAGCCAAAAACAAGAGTCGGACGCTTAAAGGACTGAGCCACCCAGGCGCCCCAGATCTGTACTATGGGATCTATAGAAGATTGATACATACACTGAAATTTGAGAATCAGTGACAGAACCACACCAGACCTTCCAATCAAGCCCAAGCTTCCCCCCACCTCTGGCAATTTGGAGAGCCTCTTTCTCAGAGGTCAGTTTTCTCACTCAGTTCTGTCCATTCACCACTAATTTCAATTCCCACTCGACCAACTCTATGCAAAGATGATTGCAGCTAACCTCACCTAAGACACGAAAAAGCAAATACTCAATAACCATCACTGATCAATTAGACCGGGAAATTGGTCCAGTTTTGGCCTCAATATAGGGTATTACCTTCTTAAAGAAAATCAGCATTTCTTTTGAAGACGATCTACCCTGTTTTACGAGGAATACATTAGAAATAATGTACTATAATATACAGACTGCTTCAGTGGTACTCTAAAAACAAAAGAGTTTGATAAACTACATTAGAAGAGATCTCCAAATTCCTGATATGCTCTCTGGAAATTATACACATTTTTAAGTGGAGTCATGGCATTCTTCTTTTAAATTATTCTTAGACTCTATTGAGCTAAAACATTAGAGCTAAAACAATGCTGACAAAGCAAAAGTATAATTTGCTCATCTAAATGTACATAATATTGTCATCAATACCACTCTTTCATATTAATTATGATGACTTGATTTTTTTTAAAGATTTATTTTAGAGAGAGAGCGGGAGAGAGAAAGCATGCCAGGGAGGGGCAGAGGAGGAAGGAGAGAAAGAATCTCCAGCAGACTTGCTGCTGACCATACAGCTTGACACGGGGCTCGATTTCACAACCCTGAGATCATGACCTGAGCTGAAACCAAGAGATGGATGCTTAACTGACTGAGCCATCCAGGCACCCGTTGATTGTGATGACTTAATATTAAACTGGGGAAGGTTCATTTTTGAGGAGCAAAGCAATCACACTGTAGGACAAAAACAACTTGTAGCTGTATGCAAATCTGGTGTTCCTATTTGAAATTTATTTTGCAACACTCATGAGGATCCTATGAAAAATGAGTGCTTCCTTCATGAAGCATGAGACACAAACAGGTCAGGTTATTTGAGCTGAATGTTAGTCAAGGTTAATTACAAAAATAAATAAATAAATAAAGTCCTCTTTTCAAGAAAGATAAGGGCAACAAGTCCCAAACTCCCTGTGCACTGATTTGCCAAGTTAAATACAACCTGGGCTGGGAGGAAGGGGAGGTAGCCTGGCTCTATGGTCAATGTATGGTACCTGCTGTTCTTGGGTAGTCCTGGAGACAGAATCCTCTCCTAGACCTCCAGTCGATCATTCTGACAGGCAGGAGATAGGTCTCTCACCGGCTTTGTGAATAGGTAGATACTGATCGTGACACGACGATACAGTGAGTAGGTCCGAGCGATGGTGGAGAAGCACTTAGTCCCTGCTCCCAAAGACTCTACCTTCTAGCCCAGGGGCTGAAATTAAATACCCAGAAACAGAGAGAGAACTGGTCGACCCCACCTGCGCATCATGGCAGGTGCAAACACCTGTCTCATTAACCACAGCTCCTCACCAAGCCATTCAAAAGCAACGGTCTGAAGGCTTTACTCCGGGTTCATCTCATCATTTAATCTTTACAGCAGTTCTTGATAAAGAAAAGGCAATGAGAAAACCTTCTTTTATCTCATCTCTAACCTACAATCAAATGAGAAAAAAAATCTGTTCAGTTTTTTTCTGGTTCGTGTCCTGTTCCAGGAGTTTCTCAAGAGTTTCTAGCAACAGAAATGTTTCTTCACAGACTAGCCTCCTGCTAGGACTGTCCAGTGGTTCATACTACACTAATCAAAATTAGCAAGGCAAACCGGAAGCTGCATTGGAATGCACTTTTGTCCCCTAATAGGGGGAACAGAGGTGGTTGAGCTGCTGTTTTTCAATTTGCTTATGATCTTAAAAGGGGCCATTAGGTATGAAATGAAAGAATGTACCTGACCCAAGATGATGCAACCTAATACAACTTTCCCGGGCATATTTAATTACTGGGCCCCCTAATTACAAAAGAAGAAATGTTTCTCCTAACTGGGCATTTCTGGATCTATTTTTTTTTTCCTAATTGAAAATCAGGCTATTGGTACAACTGTGTATTAAAATATTCAAATGGGAAGGAAAGTTGATGTCAGATGAATTTTTACTGAAAGAGGCTTACAACCACCCCTTGCAGCCTGCCTCTGGTTTGGGCATTACACTGCTGTATAGACCTCGTTATTATGTACAACCTTATCTTCTTTTTTTTTTTTATTTTATTTTTTTTTATTTTTTAAAGATTTTATTTATTTATTCGACAGAGATAGAGACAGCCAGTGAGAGAGGGAACACAAGCACGTGGAGTGGGAGAAGAAGAAGCAGGCTCATAGCGGAGGAGCCTGATGTGGGGCTCGATCCCATAACGCCGGGATCACGCCCGGAGCCGAAGGCAGACGCTTAACCGCTGTGCCACCCAGGTGCCCCACAACCTTATCTTCTTAACCAGTCAGAACATTTTCTGCAGGCCTGGTGAAGACTTACTCTCTTTTATTTCCTTTATTTCTAACGAAGTACTAAAACCAGATGCTGTTTAACGGATATTTACTGAGAAGAAGCATATGTATGAGAAGATCCTCAAAAGTCGAACGTTTAATCTTTCAAATGTGCTAGTTAACTTACAGGGGTTGTCCTCTGTCCAATGACAGAACTGATCTTGAATTTCTTGATAGGTTCTATTAGGTGAGGTGCTTTGATTGGTGGTAGGATAAAAATATTCCATGAATGAACTGAAACCTATTAGTAACCAACAAGTTTTCTATCTGACACAGGGCTGTGGATGTCCTCTCCTCTTAGAACTTAAATATGACAACTCTCCCTCCACCACCACCACCACCAGCCCCCCACACACTACTTTTCCTTGCTAACTCCTAGCTCTTGGTCAAACCAGTTCACGCAATTTTTTCCACTGTCCCTTCCGTGTACTTGGATAACACCCATGCATGTAAGTTCAACTTTGTCAAACCATTTGTCATTCTCCATTTCAAAAAATCAATATCCAGTACACACCCATCTATCTCAGGGCTGGCAATTACATGGGTCCACATCCCTGATACCTACCAATGTTTGGCCCAGAGGAAGTTTGGATTAAGTTTCGAAAAAGTGAACCAAGGCACCTCATTTCCTTTCCCCTTCTCTACTTCGTACTGGGGAGCTCATGCCACCCCCCGCCCTCATGTCTACACGTTCGGTTATCGAAGGGGAAACTGAAGACAAACACAATGCCTAGAACTCACCAGCTGCAAAACCAACCCTAAAATGAATACACGTAGCCACGCTCTATAAACCTTCGTGCCTGATGACTCGGCTTTAGACTTCAGCTTCATACCCAGCGTGCTGACAGATGCAATGGCTGAGCCGTATTAGAGAGAGAAGAAGTGATTTCACTAATGCATGAAACAAGGGCAGCATTTTTATGCTAAGCAATTAGTTTTTGGCAAAGAAATCTCTGTGTCAAAAGAGGCACCTTTTTTCTTAGTGACAGAACAATTTTCTTCACTGCAGTTGAATATTCTCCTCACAATCTAAATGTTTGGAGAATGTATGAAAGTAAAAAGAACACTAATATCCTCTTTAGATGACTTGTGACATCACAACAGATGGCATGCTGAGTGGAAAGGAAATTAGCCAGAGGGTCCTAAGACTTCAGTTCTGGGTCCACATTTGGCAAGTATCCTCTGAGCGGAAAGGGTGGTGGGGGATAAACTCCCCAGCCTGGATTTCCTTGTTTCTGAAATGAGAACTCCTGGAAGGAAAGCTCATTGCTGCCAGAGGTTTTTCTGCTCTCCTACTAACATCTGGATTTACAAGTTTGACCTCCTGCGTGTGTTTGGGACACATGCTGAAAATAAAATAATTTCTCAAAATCCGTTACGGCTACGTTGATCTGGTCAAGATGGAACAGAAGGAAAAGCAAAAATCGCAAACACACAGAGCTCTTCACAGCTTCGAGAATGTATCTGACCTGCTCTCTCCCCTCAGAAGCAGGGCTGCACCCAAATCGGTCCTCTGCGATCTTCACCTCATCCCATTTCTGAGTAATTCCAAGTACAGCTCACACGGCTACAACTTTCTGACTCCTAGAAAATGCCTTTCTTGATTGCAAAGCCAGTGACTCCAGTTCTACAATTTTCTCTTCTTAGGGTGAATGACAACATTTTTTTCCTTTGACGATTTAACCATCATTTTGATTTCTTGACTCCCTTACAAGTTTTGCACTTGAATGTACAATAGTATTTCCAAAAGGAGAAAGGCAGGGTGCCCAGCCTTGCAAATGCCCATTTTCTGCTACAAATCACACAGAATAAAGTGTTATATTATTCTTTTTGTTACATATTGCAACACAATTTATTTTCCCCCTAGGTAACTCAAACCTCTTTCTATGAAAGCTGACTTCTAGGAGAGGAGTTTATTTTTTTTTTCATCTTGTTTATCTTTCTTTTTGCCCTTACCAGCAGTAGCTAGAAAAGTCGTAAGTACATAGCAGATAATTAACACATTCTTGAGAGTTGACTGACATGCCGCTAGGGCACCCACCTCATGACTATCCAGTTATCGCCTCACCAAAAGGGTATCATCCCTCTCTAGCCGAAGGGCAGGGGAGGGTTCTGAGACAAAACAGCCCCTCAGCTAGATGTTCTCAGATTAAGTTCATAGGTTCATACCTTATATACCCAACACCACCAACAAAAACACTTCTATGAAACTGCAATTTAGAATTTATTCAAAAGTCTTGTACATCTAAAGTATTCATAGCATCATTGGGAACAAAGGGAAATAGCTATATTCTCGAGCTACTATCACAAGATGATTGTTATACCTGAAGATATAGACTTCTTGGTCTCCTGGCTGAAAGTTCAACTCCTATATCTGTTTAGTTGCAGCTTGGATGGCACAGAAAAAGGGGCAGATTTTCTGATGACCTTCTTACTAACCAACTACTACAGAGCTGATCACTTGAATTTCAACCCTTAGTTACTTTTCTAATCATAGATTGGCTTATTTCAACCAAATAGGTTACATATGTTCTTTAGGAAGTCTGATTACAGCAAGAATTTGTTTGTTTTTTTCCCCGAGAAGAAATCACATGTAAATCCTACAAGCGGTACCCCTTGTTAAAAATCGTAAAATCCATTTATATGAGAATACTTTGGATATAAATACCTTGAGAAAAACCAGGGAGTACAGATGGAGATTAGCTTGCTGGCCAGAATCTTCTGAGCACAGGATTGTATGGACTATATCCTGGTCCCTAGTTCAGCACTTGAATCATTATCTCCAGGGTCAGGACTCGGGAAATAGCATTTTAAACTGCAGGTGATCCTTAAACTTCCAAATCTCCGCTCTAGAATAAAACTCTCAAGATGCTTTGACCCAGAGGGACAGATGGAATTCGTAGAATTAGGCCAAACAAGTGAGCCACGGTGTTTTCCCAGATGCACCAAAACCAAAGCATGATGCTAAGGAAATGGACCCTGTATGCCGAATGCTTCGGGCAGTGGCTAGCACCCACTTGGAATCAAAACATGAAAGAATGAGCATGTGCCAGTCTCCGTGAAGTCTGTCAAGCAGGAGTCCCTCCATGACACGGCCAACGAAATTTGCACTTACTTTGGTCACCATCTCTGAGTCATTCTGCCTTTACCTTCCTAGTGATAGTTACCTTGGGAAATTACAACAGGACAAGAATCAGATATAAGGAAATAACTGCAGCCCATGTTGTGGGTCTGTGTGAACCCATATATATTGTGTCCGGTTAGGATGACGCGTGAAGAGCTGTAACAGTTTCCGGGGACGCTCCTGGGCTATGTCTGTGGTCCCCCAATCAACCCTCAAAAATCATTCTGTGAGGTAGAATGTATTACTGTCCCTATTTTCAACTGGGACTGAGGCTCGGAGATGGTGTACGACTTGTCTGGATCGAACCCAATATGGAGCCAGGATTAGCAGATCCGACTTCTCAAGGCGTCTTCTCTGTACCAAGCTGCCGGGTCATTAGTATTTAAGTAAAAAGCAAGCAGTGTGTGTGTAAATCTACTATGTGACAGTAATTTCATTCCTCTAAACCGTATGCCGTTTCATACTAGAGCAGCATTTTACAAATGTTATGCATAATTTTTGAATATTAACAGATTGGAATTTGATGGCAGGGAAGGGTCTCCAAAGCTTCCCTACTTTATCTCTCCTACAAGGCAAGGATTACGAAATATGGACCCTCTGTGGACTCATTATAATATATGCTTGGCTTTGGGCAAAGAGCTAAAATCCTGCCACACAGTGAGGATTCAGTGTTTGAAATGGGTCATTTGCTTTTCGCAAAGTACATAAATACACCTTCAGGAAGATTCAAACTGGTGCTATTCATTACGAATTTTCTTCAGGAAAATTCCCCCGTTGCAGTTCTATTCTTCATTTTTTTCCTTCTGTAAATAAAGTGCATGGTTTTTTTTATATTTGTTAGAAGTGGAGTTAAATTATAGCAATTTCCCAACTAGGAGAAAGCAGCTCCTCCATTACTCTGATGACAAAAAGGAGACCTCTGCAAGCAAAGACTTATGAAATGAGCATTGAAGGACAAAGTGAGACCCTTTTTAGTGATTTGAGGGCAGAGTTTGTGAATTAATCAAAGAGCTGACTCTCGTATCCATATTTATAAAACACGCCACACCTCAATGACTATATTTCTCTTGAGAAATACTTAGCCTACCTTGAGACATGAATAATGATGTAATGAGGAGAAGGGGATAGAGGTACATCCTTTTCCTCATGCCTGAAACAGGTGCTAGAAATTTAAATATTTTCATTGAATTCCCCTAAGATTAGGAATGTATTTCATCCACGATCTCTACTCTGTTAGTAATATTTAAACTGGTTAGAGAATATGAACATCATGTGGGGAAAATAGCACAAATACTATCTATTATAAGTAAGAAAATTACTTTCTTTGTAAACCTGTGCTCAGAGAATCAATTTTTTTTTAAGATTTATTTATTTATTTATTTTAGAAAGAGACAGAGCGTGCACGGCGCTCTACTGGGAAGACCCGGCAGAGAGAATCTTGAGCAGACTCCCCTGCTGAGCGCAAAGGCCCAGGGGGGGACTCCATCCCATGACCCACGAGATTATGACCTCAGCCAAAATCAAGACTCCGACACTCAACAGACTGAGCCACCCAGGCACCCCATGTGCTCAGAAATTCTTAAACAGAGTTATTTTTAACCATTTGTAACTCTGAACTAAGCAGGGAGAGAACCACTTTTCTTGAGAGGCTTTAGCAGATCTGAAGAAAGCTAAGACTTTAAGCTTCATTAGATATGAAGGGAAAAGAAAAAGGAAATTGTGCCATTGCTGTGGCCAACACACATCCCACCCCCACTCACACCCCACACCCCACACACCCACCACCCATCATCTCAGACCACCTTACAAAGAAACAAAGAAAAAGTTTTCAATCCAATAATTCATTGCTTATTTGGCCCCGAAGCCTGGGCACCAATCCCCAGGGCATTTTTGCTTTCTTTGTCCTGCCTTCCCATGGCAACCAGCCATTTTGTCGTGCCCCGTGGACCAAGTCTCAGGTCTGTCCTGCCCCTGTCCTGCTACAGTCAGAAGAGCCCAAGACAAACTTTCCTGACTCCCTTGAGATCGCTGTTATATTTCCATGTGGGATTGGGGGTACAGATCATTCCTCCAGCAATCAGTACGACTATGGTGGTCGTCATCATGAGGGAAAGCACTTTTTGTCGTCTCCGTCAACGCTCAAGCTAAAGCCCGTCCCTCTGCAGACTTACTGCGTGCATTGATCTTACTCCCTTTTCTGGTACACGGACACTAATGAGGGCGACGTGCTATGATGGGACATGTCCATTTTCCGCCTCAAGATTACAACACATCTCAGGAATACCTCTGATGCCCACTTCTTCCTCCCGTCCTCATTCCACTATCTTACTACTATGGGTCCTCATTACCTTTTGCCTGAAAAGCTACAGCAGTAATTAGTTTCCTAATTAGTTTCTTCCAATCTGAATCCAAAAGCCATCATTTTATACTAACTTCCCAAAACTACAGTTCTGGAACGTCTATGTCTTCAGTGGTTCCCCAAAGGCTAAGAAGATAAATAGTTTGCCACCTTGGCATCCAAGACACCCACAATTTAAACATCACCTGTCTTTTCTTCTTGTTTTCTATGTCTCTATTCTGGGTCGGCTGGATACTCACTCTTAGCTGAGTGACTTTTCCTTTCCCGCTGTTCAGGTTTGTTTACGCTATTCCCTCTGGAGAGCCTGGTCTTCTAACCAAATTATTTCTTTCCTTACATCCTTAATAAAATTAGGTGTCTTTCCTCGTCTGTCTTGAAACCATGCAACACTTTATCTGTCTTTTAGGACTTTTTACTCATCGACTCTTGAATTAATATTAAAAGGATGCTTGTCTTTTTTTTTTAAGATTTTATTTATTTATTTGAGAGAGAGAGGGAGAGAGAGCATGAGCAGAGGGAGAGGGAGAAGCAGGCTCCCCACTGAGCAGGGAGCCCGATGTGGGGCTCAATCCCAGGACCCCGGGATCACCACCCGAGCTGAAGGCAGACGCTTAACCGACTGAGCCACCCCAGTGCCCCAAAAGGATGTCTTACCTAGGAATTCAGAGGGACAGAAGAAGCCCCATCTTTTTCATCTTTGCATTTCCTGATGGATGACAGGTAGACACTGACTGTGTTAAGTGAGTTGAGATGACCTGGCCATAGTTATAACCTCACCTGGTTTGTTTTCCACGCCATGGGCTTGAATTCCAATGTTATAGGCATTAAGAATCAGTATCAAGGTATAGGAAGGGATGTGCCTCTCCATCTACAAAATTTCTGTCCAGTAGAAATATAACATGAGTCATATGTGTAATCTTAAATTTTCTAGCAGTCACATTAAAAAAAAAACTTGAATGAAACAGATGAATTTTTTAAAGATTTATTTATTTGAGAGAGAGAGAAAGTGAGCACATGCACAAGTGGGGGGAGGAGCAGAGGGACAGAATCTTCAAGGCGACTTCACGCTGAGCATAGAGCCCAATGCAGGGCTCGACCTCAGGACCCATGAGATCATGACCTGAGCTGAAACCAAGAGTTGGATGCCTAACTGACTGAGCCACCCAGGTGCCCCCCAAATTTTAATATCTATTTTCTTTAAACCATGTGTCCAAAATATTATTTAAACATGTAATCAATATAAAATACTCATGAGTTGCTTTATGTGTGCATTTATTATGTTCTAAGTCTTTGAAATCTAGTGAGTACTTTACACTTAGAGTACATCTCAGTTGGCACTAGCCAACACCGCAAATGCTCAGTAGCTCCAGGAGGCTAATATATTGGACAGTGCAAAGCTAAAGCATGCATGACCATAGCGTGGATAAATCCATTTCTCATTTTAAAATATACTGTATTCTCTCTTTTTTTTCCCCTCTCCAGACTTCTCCTCTTTAGATATATATATGGTGATGAATCTTCCTAGGTATTCCCTGGCATCTTTAAGTAAATGACTACAGAGGAATTTCCAGAAAGTGGGCAAGTATGTACATGACGCAGGCATCATGAAGTTCCCTTAAATAAACCTCAGTCATATGTAGGCAATATTAAAACAATTTTTTTAGTTTTGAATAAACGAAGCAAAGCAACACATTGGTAGTCCTTGAGAAAATGTAACATGCAAATGAGATCCACATGGGAAACAGATTGTTAGAGAATTATATAACTTCACCAAAATGTCTTAACAACATGAATGAGCTATTAAATATTATTCTTTTATAAATGGTACAGAGGAGCATAATCCTGTTTTAATCCTCTCAGCTTCATTTTCCTTAACAAAATGCTCTTTAATGAAAGAATCTCAGTGTCAATGAAGGAGAGAATGATCATGAAAAAAAATTCATCACTTCAATTTTACTGTTGAATTTTGGGTTTTATAATCGATACTATTTATCTGTATCCCACCTCAGGGTGAGAACCTCTTGAAGACACAGACCACAAGTTTTGTGAAATGGAGATGTGGTAACTAATTTTATACTGTACTTGGGTAAAAAGAACCATTCAATGCATCATGGGTTATTCTTAGGCTCACTGGGGTAAATCACACAGTAAGAAAGACTAATTAATAGAAACTACTCAAATCTCTCCCCAAACACCTGCAATAACCCCTCTTTGTATTATATTGTTGTTACAGACTTTTTTCTCAGTCCTATAGGGTCATATGATGCTGCAGAAAGAGAGTAGCTTTAGAGAGAGGAGCCGAAAATTCTGTCTCCACCATTCCTGAGCTGAGCTAGTAGTAGTGCAAGTACTTTCCCTTCTCTGAGCCTGTTTCCTCAACATGAAATCTATTTTGGAAGATAACACTTAAGATTACATGATGGAACATATGGTCATATCTAGTTGAAATTCACCAATCACTCATCAGTGATTTGGTCTCTCGCTCCTCAGTCTACCCCTTCCTGTTCCCCACTAGACACTCCATAAACGTTGACTGTTGAGTGTTGTCATTCTTGGAATTATTTATGGTTGAATAGGATCTCCTAAAAACCAAAAGACTATTCAGATTTTGAAACAAAATAACCAAGTGTAGATTTCCTGGCATGATGATAAACTTGCAAACGTCTGATTCAGTGGGACTAGGACAATGGAACTCCATGGAACTTTGCTATCATTTACCCCAGGACTTACCTCTCACTCGTTTATGTTACAGTTGGTGAAAGCTTTATTAAATATTGCATTGATTTTATTTTTTAAGTTTGTATTTAAACTCCAATTAGTTACCATACAGTGTAATATTAGTTTCAGGTATATAATGTGGTGATTCGACACTTCTATACAACACCCAGTGCTCATAAAACAGGGGCCCTCCTTCATCCCCATCATTTGTTTCACTCACCCCCCACCCACCTCCCCTCTGGTAACTATCAGTGTGTTCTCAAAAGTTAAGAGTCTATTTCTTGGTTTGCTTTTCTCTCCTTCTTTTTTTGTCCCCTATGCTCATTTGTTTTGTTTCTTAAATTCCACATAGGAGTGAAATCATATGGTATTTGTCTTTCTCTGACTTATTTTGCTTAGCATAACGCTCTCTAGATCCATTCACACCTTTACAAATGGCAAGATTTTATTCCTTTTTATGGCTGAGTAATATTCCATTGTGTATATATACCACATCTTCTTTATCCATTCATCAGTCTATGGACATGGGGGCTGTTTCCATAATTTGGCTATTGTAAATAATGCTGCTATAAACATCAGGAGGTATGTATCCCTTTGAATTAGTATTTTTGTATTCTTGGGGTAAATACCTAGTGGTGCTATTTCTGGGTCATAGGGTAGCTCTATTTTTAACTTTTTGAGGATCCTCCATACCGTTTTCCAGAGTGGCTGCACCAGTTTTCATTCCCACCAACGGTACATGAGGGTTCCTTTTTCTCCCACATCCTCACCAACACCTGTTGTTTCTTGTGTTGATTTTAGCCATTCTGACTGGTGTGAGGTGGTATCTCATTGTGGTTTTGATTTGTATTTCCCTGACGATGAGTGATAGTGACCATCTTTTCACCTGTCTGTTGCCATCTGGATGTCTTCTTTGGAAAAATGTCTATTCATGTCATCTGCCTATTTTTTAATTGGATTATTCATGTTTTGGGTGTTGAGTTTTATAAGTTCTTTTTATATTTTAGATACTAGCCTTCTATCAGATATGTCATTTGCAAATATCATTTCCCATTCCGTAGTTGCCTTTTAGTTTTGGTGATGGTTTCCTTTGCTGTGCAGAAGCTTTTTATCTTGACGAAGTCCCAATAGTTTATTTTTGCTTTTGTTTCCCTTGCCTCAGGAGACATTTCTGGAAAGAAGTTGCTATGGCTAGATTGCATTCATTTTAGATGGTCTTACAAGTTACTCTTCTCTTCCCAACTAGATTTTAAAGGTTTTGAATGTAGCAACCTAGTAGTCTACTCCTGGAGTCCCTGTAGGGCCCTGGGCACAAAGTGGCTCACGAGGTAAGCGTTTAAAAACCACTTCAGTTAATTGACTGACCTCAACAGAAGAATTCTATTCAAACAAAGGCTATTGTATTGCACTTGGCAAACAAGGTCCACACCATTACCATGAGTAACTCGGAGGTGCAATAGAGTTATTAAAGCAATAATGGAAACAAATTAATGGAAACTAATTAATTTTCTAAAAATACCTGGGAAATATTACTTCTGAGTAGAGGAAAAAAGGAAATGAAAGTAATTTGACTACAAATGTCTGCTTAAGTGCTAGAGTTAGGGACAGAGTGTGCTCCATGGAATCCCAGTTTCTACTCTAACCATAATTTATATCCCATCAAGAGGTTTGCAATGTCTAACTAAACAGGATGCTCATTTCAAACAAGAGAGTGAGAAAAAGTTTCTGTAATGTTACACAATAGGCCACACCATTAAATATTGTGAATTAATCCTACAAAACAGGAAAGCTTCACTGCAAAATTGAGTTGGCCTGTGTTCCCTTAGAGTATATATGCAAACCTTAAGGGCATCTAAGGAATAATTCATCCTACTCATATTAAAAGGATTTTCTGCCTCAGTTAGCACTGATCCAGTAATTGGTTCAAAATTAACTTGACATTTGCTCATGAAATTTTAAACCATTGAAGACCAGGGTAAATGGCACACTCTGTGCAGTACGTTCCACTTGGGGAAAACACAACTTTGTCACCCCCCACCCTGCTTTATCTGCACCTCTCTGTGCTCCAACTTTTAAGTTTGTCCAGTACACCTTTATCTCCTCTTTTGTGCCAGAAGGTTGTTTAACAATACTTTCAGTGTCTGATCAACTTTGAATCCTTCATAACACATAGTACAGTTACTTGGAAACACAGACGCACACGTATTTATGGAAAATTAATAGCACCTATGATTTCCACACTTACTTACTGAGCACCCAAGAGGTGCTGAGCACTGTTCTGGGTGTTGCATATACAACACAAACAAGACTAACTAAACACTTGCCTTCAAGATCCTTTTTTCTTATTTGTACTGGGCAGATGATACTGATGGAAGTGGACTATCACTTAACGGTAATCAAATCAGGAGACTGACTTTCGTTATGAAGGGAAGCTGTAAGGGAAGTGAGAGAGGGGGTATGTTTAAGAATGACGTGCGTACTTTACACAGGCTGGTTAGGGAAGACCTCCTTAAAGCCAAGATAATGAAACTCAGAAACGAATGATGAGAAGTGAACCATGAAAAGGTCCTAAGAAAGACCATTCCAAGTGGTGGAAATATTTTGTGCAAGGGCCTTGAGGCAAGGAAGAGAAACAAGAATAAGGAGGAAGTGTGGGGGTAGCATAAGGGAGCATTAGGTGATGGGGAGGAGCAGAGACTTTGAAACTCATAAGTCACTGAAGGGATCTGAGTCTGAATGCCATAACTAACAGGGTTTGAAGCAGGGATTAAGACTATAGTACCTGAATAAGGTTGTTTAAAAAGGTTTCTCCACCCACAATGTGAAGATGGAACTGAGGGAACACCAGGCAGTGGTCTACGTACAAAAGACGGTGGTTTGGGTTTGCATAGAATGCCCAGGAGGTGGAGAAAAGGAGATGCATCGAGGACATGTTTTGGTGAACTGGGTTTCACGTGCTGAGGGAACAAAGAGGAATCAAGAATGATTCAGTGGTTTTGGTCCGGACTGAGGGCAGATGCTGCTTCCATTTACTGAGGAGGACAAATGAAGAAGGAAACATAAACATCAGTATCGAAGACTGCAATGATAAAGGCCTCTTCAAAGACATCTTAGTCTTTCACAGGTAGAAAAAAAAAAGTGGGACTCAGAAAAGTTGAGCAATTTACCAGAATTCCTACCTTTGCGTTGGAATTTGAATAAACTAATTTTAAAGCCCACACCTTTCAAATTCTATTCTTCTGACCCTCTATGCCCTCATTTTTGAAAGAACAAAAACCTGAATGGACAAATGTTCAAATTATAAAATGGATCATTGCTGGGGTGCCTGGGGGTCTCAGTCTGTTAAGCATCTGCCTTTGGCTCGGGTTATGATCACAGGGTCCTGGGAGCGAGCCCCTCTTTGGGTTCCTTGCTCAGTGGGGAGTCTCCTTGTCCCTCTCCCTCTGCCCCTGCTTGTGCTCTCTGTCTCTCTTTCTCAAATAAATAAATAAATAAATAAAATCTTTTAAAAATAGAATAAAATGGATCATTGTGGATACTACTTTTCTATGTACTCTCCTATATAGAAACACGATTTTATCTATAAAAATGTATGTTGCGTATGAAGATTTCATTTGCCACTATGTAAAGTGAAGAGCAACTCTAGCTTCCACTGAACCTAAATCTTATGTCATGACAGATGAAATGGGTTCAAAACACGGGAAAGGTAGAACAGATGTGGTCCTGATCAACCTTATGCAAAGTATCTGAAAACTAAATGGGAAAATATGAAGATTTGTCATATTATGAACCCAAAATGATAACATCACAGGGAATTCCCAGCAAATTCCCCAGCCTTCGTCTTATAGTTTACTTGTATTTCTAAGCAGCTGGTCTCCACAGCCGAGGTTACAGGTGGAGTCCTTCTAGCAAGAAGAGAGTGTATTTTCTCAGAGAAAAGAATATTATAGTATCATTATCAGATGTTCCCAGCCAACCCAATTCATTTTTTTTTTAAGTTGCATGAATTTCCATATTTACCTGACCAGTTACCTAACTGACTTGATCTCTCAATTTCAAAATGTTGCTTCTAGGAAAATATTTGTTCCAAATTTTAAACACCATGATTTTGTGGGCTACTTCAAAGGCAGGATCGGCTTGTTCTTTTGAAAAATGTTCCTACTGCTTTGTTGGGGGGGAAGGGAAGGGTAGATGAAATAGGTACAGTATGCGATATTAAAGCAGCAGGAGAGACACCACCCTGTGTGTCAAGCAGGTGATGGTTTCATCATCTCACTCTACTTGGTGTAGTTTTTAAAATGCAAAGTTTAAAAAAGCCAAAGGCATAAATCCTATTTACAATGAGCTAATTTAAAAAGGGTGTAGTTCAAAAATACACAAAGAGAATGTGATTTTCTCTACTTAAAAGAAAATACTGGGATTCTAAAGTTAATCTTTTTCTTTCTTATGAAAAAAAAATTGCCGTTTAAAGATAATAACGTTGGTAAGTGTTGGGCAAAAGCTCAATTCTGTTCCATAAAAATGACATTTGCAAGGCGAGGGAAACAAAAGCAAAAATGAACTATTGGGACTACATCAAAATACAAAGCTTTTACACAGCAAAGAAAACCCTCAACAAAATAAAAAGGCAACCTACTGAATGGGAGAAGATATTTGCAAATGATATCTCTGATAAGGGATTAATATCCAAACTATATAAAGAGCTTAACACAACACCAAAAAAGCAAACAACCCAATCAAAAATATGGGCAGAGGATGTGAAGAGACATTTTTCCAAAGAAGACATCCAGATGGCCAACAGACACATGAAAATATGCTCAACATCACTCATGATCAGGAAAATGCAAACCAAAACCACAGAGAGATATCACATACTCACACCTGTGAGAGTGGCTAGTATCAAAACGAGAAGAAATAACAGGTGTTGGCAAGGATGTGGAGAAACAGGAACCCTTGCGCACTGTTGGTGGGAATGCAAACTGGTGCAGCCACTGTGGAAAGAGTATGGAGGTTCCCCAAACCATTAAACATAGAATACCGTATGATTCAGCAATTCCACTACTGAGTATTCACCCAAAGAAAACAAAAACACTATTTTGAAAAGATCTGTGCACCCCTGTGTTTATTGCAGCGTTATTTACAATAGCCAAGGGATGGAAGCAGCCCAAGGGTCCACTGATAGACAAACAGATAAGGAAAATGTGATACTATGTATGCATACACACAGGCACGCACGCGCACACACACACGATTACACAGCCATGAAAAGGATGTCATCACACACTGTGACAACATGGATAGACCTAGAGGGTGTAACGCTAAGTGAAGTAAGTCAAACTGAAAAAGACAACTATCATATGATTTCACTCATTTGTGGAATCTTACAAAAACGAATAAACAAACAAAAAGCAGAATCAGGCCTATAAATACAGAGAACAAACTGAAGGTCTCCAGAGGAGAGGGGAGCAGGGGATGGGCAAAATGGCTAACAGGGATATCTTTTTTTTTTTTTTAAAGATTTTATTTATTTATTCGACAGAGATAGAGACAGCCAGCGAGAGAGGGAACACAAGCAGGGGGAGTGGGAGAGGAAGAAGCAGGCTCCCAGTGGAGGAGCCTGATGTGGGGCTCGATCCCATAACGCCGGGATCACGCCCTGAGCCAAAGGCAGACGCTTAACCGCTGTGCCACCCAGGCGCCCCATGGGATATCTTTGATAATTGAAAAGGACTATCGTGATTTCCAGAAAGAATTTTAAGTGTGAAACAAAACCTAAAACACTAGAGTTGCCCGATCCAGTAACCACATTTAAAAATTCAGGCTATTAGCTTGGCCAGTTAAAGGTAAGACTGCAGAGTGAAAAGGCAATTTTCATAAGAATTGACACTTACCAATAAGCTAGGTAAATTATGCTTAGATTTATCCATTAGAATCTATCACAAAATTTGAAAGAAACTGGAGAGAAGAGACTAGGGATGAAGGGCACCATGTCACTCTTTCAACGACTCTCTAGAAGGAGGGATTTAATAGACTATATAACTCCTAAGCCTCTAGATGGTTTTTATATCTTAAAGGTGAACATGATAGAAAAATCCTAAGAAGCACCAAATCTGTCCATTTCGGTGTGGCCTAACAGTCATTGAAAAAAAAAAAAATTCCAAGTGATTTAACATCTCCATTAATAAACCAAAGTAGAAAAATCTGGATATCAGCTGAATATATTGAAAGATAATCCAGGAAGCACGGAACATACACAGGACGGGAACAGAGGGAGTGACCAAAGATAAAGTGTAGATGAGGCAATGGGCATGAGCTATGGAACCAGAAGAAACTCAAAACTAAAAGAAACAAATCCACTAATGTCAGGTTTTGAATATTTTTTATAGGAGGGCACAATTTTCCAGATATCTTCTTCTGTAAAGCCTGACAGCTCTCAACATCCACGTGTAAATAGTAAGAGTGATAGAAATGGGAAAACTCAGAAGTTCTTATCTATATCCCCTATCAAGATGACATATCTAGGAGAACCTGGGTGGCTCAGTCAGTTAAGTGTCTTAGTCTCAGGTCGTGATCTTAGGCTCCTGGGATCAAGTCCTCTGTCAGGCTCCCTGCTCAATGGGGAGTCTGTGTCTCCCTCTGTCCCTCCCCCCTGCTTGTGCAAATACTCTCTCTCAAATAAAGAAATAAAATCTTAAAAAAAAAAAAAAGATGAAATATCAATAAAGTGCCTGCTTTCCCTAGAATAGTCAGCATTTCAATGGGAGCATCTCACTTAAGGCTTCCATTAACATCCAAAAATAAATGTATATAACTGCCGGAAGACCAAACAGAATTAGCACTATTTCAGAGTGGTAAAATAAAATAAAATAAAATGACTGATTTGAAAGCTCATATGTCTTCACATTTACCTTTTAATGAGAAACACTAAAGATTATCTGAAACTTAAGATACTATCTTAAACTTGCTGGTAGCAAACTTTATAGGATTCAAGCATGATATTTCTATTTTGAAAAAAGGCATCAAATTTTCAAATGAGCAATATTAAGTGAAACAGAAAGATATCATCAAATTTGCTAATGCCACGGGATTCCAAATGTTTAGGCTTGAAAATATATCCATCTGATCACAAATCTACTTAAAAATATACATTTATCAATTCCCTGGACACAGAAGACAATAAACATGAAAATAACTCCAACCTCAACAAACACAATCAAACTGGACGAGGTTAAAAATTACTGAGATAACCTAATTTTTAAAAGGGCATTTAGGAATGGGATCTTGCTCGTTGAGATCACTGGCAGGAAGATACATTTGCTCAACCTTTCTGTTTGGCTGCTTAGAAGAATGTGTCAAAATATAAAGTGAGTATATATCATTTGCCCACGGGTCCTCCTACTAGGATTTATCCTAAAAAAAAAATCTTACAGTGTATAAATGGATATGTAGAAGATGTTCTAGGAAATTTATATCTATCTATTCATAAAATAAGATAAAACATATATTCATCAACAAGACCCCTTTTTAAAAAAAATACAGAATGTAATATTATCCAGTCCTTAAAATTATGTACCTCTATCCTTTTTTATATAGAGAGGGACCCATGAGACACTGTTGAACAAAAAGTTAGTTTACATAACAACCTACATAGTAGGATTTCATATACATACATAACTTTGTACAAAGATATATGTACATCCATACAAATATTTATAATGTCTTAAAGCGTGTTTACAATTTGGGTTGAATTTATGTAAATATCATGTTTGAGAATTACAGTTCTGAGGTCAGGGTGCATAAATTCATATTTCAACTTCACTCCTAACAAAGGGTTTGACTATGGGCAAGCCACCTGATCCCCTCAAAACCACCGTGTTGTCATCTGTAATAGAGAAATAATATTACCTACTTCGTGATGTAAAATTTTAGCCAAATACATGACACACGGTAATATTTGATATCAGTTTTTTTGGTTACATTCTTCTTTATTGTATTCTTTTCATAACAATGGACATTTATTTTTTTATATAGTCTACCTGTAAAATATTTTACTCAAATACAGTTTAAATGAAAAATTAGATTATTTGTATAATTAACCTTAAGTGTCATATTGATTTTAAAAATTATTCTTATGACTTGTGTTAGTATATTAGAATTAACATACTATTAATCTCTGAAATGGCCCCTTTCTCAAAGTTGTGCAATTCTTTAGGAGTTGAAGAACAATCCTGGGCTCAGAAAAATTAAGAGGCCATGTGTGGGCTCATATAAGAGAGGTGGAAGGTTACACACATGTAAATATTCTTGTTATGATTATGATTCAGTACAGGGCGATCTTGGCTTTTTTAATTTTTATTTTAATTCCAGGTAGTTAACATACAGCATAGTATTAATTTCAGGTGTACAATACAGTGATTCAACAGTTCCATACATCACCCCGTGCTCATCAGGACAAGTGGCCTCTTTAATCCCCATCATCCATTTTCCCCACCCCCCACCAGTGTGTTCTGTAGAGTTAAGAGTCTCTAATGCAGTTTTTATATATTCACTTTACCATAGTTTCCCTGGCAGCCGAGGATAAATGGAACGAATCACAATCCAGAAAAAGAAGAATCAGGTCTTCCAATTGAGCAAGTTAAAGTTAAACCACCCCAGGCCAAATATAAAGCATTTTTCTGTGGTGTGCTGGAAAGAATCTCTCGATCCAAGAAGTGATTCCTGTGGTAGAGATTTCAGTTTTTGTAGCAAGCTGTTGGGTAATCAAAAAACAATCACAAAACATTAGCAGTGCCTTGGAGCACACCCCAAACTGCGTGCTCGGCCCTTGTGTAGTGTTGGTCTTATCTCAATCTTATGCTAGAAGATTACTTTCTGGAGGGACCTAACCAAGAGGCTAGCTTCACACTGAATGAGTAAATAAAATTGCAGAGAGAAGGCCAGGAGAAGCACTTTAATTTTCATTGTGCTCCCTCTTGTCACTTTGAAAAAAAGCAAAACTCTTTGCTGGTGTCACAGTCTTTGGGCACTTTGTAAAATACAGACAGCCTGTATTTTCACAAACTTCTAAAGCTCAGCTTCTTTTCCCGGTTCTACCTGCTTCACCATATATAGTGCTCCTTTGGGGGTCCACGGTTCCTCCGAAGAGCAGGAAATCTAGCCATGAATGGTAGGAAATTTAATGAGCCACCAGCTCTGAAAATAAAGCATCAAGACAGAATGCCACCTACTCCTCTAAGTGACTGTATCATCGATAACCTTACATGGGGGTAGCTGCCCCTCCTGCCTTCACAGTCACTCCTCCAATAAAGTCCAGCCTTACAGCACTTGTCTTCACTCTGCTGTTACCCAAATGTCGACAAGTATATACAAAAAGTATAGACAGATCCCCCTACATGATCTCATTCATACAACACTTTTTCACTGAAAGACCTATAAAGTCTGTTGTGTGTGCTTGTTTTATTACAGTGGGTGCACCAGGGATCATCCTACAGGTTTAACATACAAAGAAACAGACTCCGAGAGATTATTAATTTGGACAAGATGACAACTCCTTAACAATAAAGCTGAGGAAAAAGATACTGAGTCTAACCTTCAACTAAAAGAGTCTAAGAGCTCTAAAGATTGCCACAGAGTGCCAGAAGGCCGAGTGTTATCACTGCCACTATTCTGTAGAGATTTCTCTGTCATAACTTCCCTTCCACGTAAGTGGGTGATTTAAAAGCATTGCTGGCAACATTTCAACTTCTCAAACGCCAACCACAAAGGCCACAGTAATTGTGAACCCTCCCATTAGGAAATGTGAAATTAGTTATAACATGCAAACCTTCTTCAACTGGGTCATATTTACAATTGAATCATTTTATTTTGTCTCCTTCAATGATGAAAAAGAAAATTCTTTTACTAAAACAAACATGTGAATCATGCTGTCATTCCGAGACATCAGAAGTGTGAGCCACACAGACAAGTCAAAGACAGAGCTATTCGATAAGCCTTTGGCATTGATTTCGGGATTGAATCAAGATGCTTTCCCTTTGATTTTTTTTTAAATAAAAAAGTGTTTCTGAATTTCTGGAGCCAGAATTGACTGAAAGTGAAGTTGCTCTTGTTCTGAAAGCATTGCGAGACTTACACGTATAGGTGTGTGAATACACACTCCACTAGGCTGCCTAATATCACTAAGCTGCCACGGTGCCTCTTGTCCATTGCGATGCAGGAGAAAGGAAATCTAAAATGCTAACGAAGTGATTGACAACCCAGGCTGATGCTAATCTAAAGCCAGCAGCAACTGTCAAGGCGCTTACCCAGAAACAATATCCATCTGCTTTAAGGCTGCCAGGGGAGCTCATTCTGATCGAATGTTCATTGGGCATAATGGAAAAGCTTTTAGCCGGTTCAACGTGTAAAGCATTTCCGTCCACTGACAGAGTACCTAACACTCCATCACCCAAAGGAGGTTCTAGATTTTGTGGGGCCTGAAGCTTATACCATTTGGGGAACGCTGTTGCAGTCAGAGAAGACAAAATTACAAGTTCAAAATTAAACACTGGGTTTTGGAAAGTGCTTAAGCAACTGAGGGGCTCTGACTTTAAGTTTTATTTGATTCGTGAAAAAATAGCTTCCTTCTCCAGCAGAAGATTCTCATTGTGTCTTCTCACATTCGCTTATGAAAAACATGCACCTGATTTGTTTGCAAAAGAACCATTACAATTATTTTATGGGAGAATCATAACGAATCTAAGTAAACCAATTGAAACCAATCAAAAGGACAATTTACATATTATTCAGAGTTCAATAATGGCAATCTACTTTTAGTGATTAAATATGTATTCATTCTTATTTGGTCCATACTCAGTATTTGAAAACATGCATTAGGAATTCAGAGCACTATTCATAAGATTACAGGGTAGTTAGGGGTGGGTTTGTATTTGCTGGAGAGGGAAAAACAAAGGGCTCCTCAGGATCTTTGCAGTTTATGAATCTGGATGAAAGACGATGAAGGGATGTGGGGTTGACTCATTTCATCAAGACATTAAGGTCCTTTCTCAACAGTATGAGGCTTAAGTAATATCCCTAAACACCTCCCAGAAATTCTAGGAGAATCAGAGCTCTACGAATTAGGGAAAGGAAACAATTATCTGTATTGTTAACATCTGAAGAACACTACTTTTATCAAAGATTCACAAGTCACGCAAAGGTGTTATAAGATATATATTAAAAGTAGTATCTTCAGTTTTCCCACTGTGCTTGGTGGAGTTTAGAGTGTCCCCTTCCCACAATTCCAAAGAGAAAGAAAGAGAGAGAAAGAAGAGAAAGAGCATTCTGCAATAAGAAAACTCCTGCGAGGGGCGCCTAGTGGCTCAGTTAAGCGTCTGACTTCAGTTCAGCTCCTGATCTCGGGGTCTTTGGGATGAGTCCCGCTTTATCTGGCTCCCTGCTCAGTGGGGAGTCTGTGTCTCCTTCTCCCTCTGCCCCTCCCCCGTTTATCAAGCTCTCTCTCTCTCAAATAAATAAATCTTAAAAAAAGAAAAGAAAAGAAAAGAAAAAGAAACCCCCTGGGATAGGGTTAGAAAAACTAAAATCTAGTCCAGTGGTGGTCAAGCTGGGGCATACATCAGAGTCTCTCGGAGAGCTTGTTGAAACACAAATTGCCGGGCCCCATACACAGAGTTTCAGTAGGATCCATGAATATGCTGTTTCTAAAGCATCTCTAGAGGATACATACTGATGGGGCAGAAACACCCCAAGAACCACCAGCACAGTCCATCACTTGGGGATGCTGACCTGGGTGATGGTTAAGGTACCGTTGAGCACGGCACTTGGCAGTTCCTGGACTCCAACACACTGCCCACACCTACAGGAATCCCATGCTCGGGCATTTATGAAATTTCCCCAGAGAACTCTGTAAAATATGGAAAGACTCTTAAACAATGACTTCGTTTTGTTACTCTATAAGAAGGGCCTTTAAGGCACTCTGTTTTTGTTATTGATTGAAAGACTCAATATAAATGCAAAATATCACATAGAGCAATACATGGCTGACATAATGATTTCTGACAGCTTAGATTTTAAGAGTGGAAGGATTGTCAGGAAACGTTAAAAGGAACAGGCTTTACTGAGAAATTGACAAAAGTAAAAATGGAAACCATCAATGTAACAAACTGTTTTCTGGAAAAAAAAAAATTTAATTTTGTGTGTTCAAATGTGACAATCCCAAATCGCTTCACATTGTTCTCTTTTTTGCCAGAAAACGGCAAATCCTAAACTGTGGTGCTCACTCTCTTTTTTCTCCCTCCTCCCCTGTAGTGTCTCCTATGCCTTTCAGTAAACAGATACAAAGTTTTATGCCTATAATTTCCAAGGCTTTCCATATCTGCCAGGCTGATCTGCACATCTCTGCTCCATAAAACATACGCATCTTACATCATCTGGTTACGCAAAGTACCAGTGGAAATTCAAGAGCTGCTGGACAGAAAATAAGAAATCCTCCCCCACTATAAATGATCATCTTTATTATCTCAACCATGCCTGTTTATAAAAAGCATTTTCTATTTCCCAAGTAGGCGCAGAGAGACATTTTCCTTATCAATATGGCCACCCTTTTCCGATATTTTATCTCAGTTTCATCATGAGTCCCCAATTTCTACCTGCCTATATCCGACACTTCATGAAAATATCCTTAATTTCGCTTAAAGTAGGCTGCCCCTCCCTCACGGGAAACACTCCTCCTCTCCTTCTCCTAGGCTCACCTTTTGACCTAACACCGACATCATCTTGTGTTTACACAACCAACCAGAGTATTTTGGCTACACAGCCAGGCCTATTACGATTACACAGAACAATCTCACGCATGGTCGGGCAAGTATTATTGTTCCTATTTTATAAATGAGAAAATCATAATTCTGAGATACATACTTTTAGAAATTAAATACAGGATTTATCTACTAATTATATATATATTTTTTAAGATTTTATTTATTTATTTGACAGAGATAGAGACAGCCAGCGAGAGAGGGAACACAAGCAGGGGGAGTGGGAGAGGAAGAAGCAGGCTCATAGCGGAGGAGCCTGACGTGGGGCTCGATCCTGTAACCCCGGGATCACGCCCTGAGCCGAAGGCAGACGCTTAACTGCTGTGCCACCCAGGCGCGCCTATCTACTAATTATATTTTTTAATAAACTTTTCATATTTTCTAAAAATGAGAATGAGGATGATGATATTTTTTTATAATAATTACAAATATCAGCTAATATGGATGGGGGATTGTTCCATGTCAGGCATATACATTCCATTATTCATAACAACCTTAATTATTTCGGTGACTAATTATCTCCATTTCACAGGAAGGCAAGTCAAGGGCAGAGAATCTAAATAATTTCCCTCAGAGTACATGCTTAGGACCCTGACTCAAAAACTCTGACGGTGGCATCCCAGAACTAGGAAATAATAGTGACATAATCTAAGTTATAAATATATTTCTACATAAATTACATCGCAAATAAAAATGTGCATATGATTTTACACGCTGAAGGATCCAGTTTGGTGATTGAATTTCTTTTTTTTTTTTTTAAAGATTTTATTTATTTATTTGACAGAGATAGAGACAGCCAGCGAGAGAGGGAACACAAGCAGGGGGAGTGGGAGAGGAAGAAGCAGGCTCATAGTGGAGGAGCCTGATGTGGGGCTCGATCCCATAACGCCGGGATCACGCCCTGAGCTGAAGGCAGACGCTTAACCGCTGTGCCACCCAGGCGCCCCTGGTGATTGAATTTCAATGAGGAATCTACCTAACCTCAAAACTTTAGATGTAATACAAAAAATGACAAAGTAGAATTATTTTTTAAAGATTTATTTGTTTACTTTAGAGGGGGGGAAGGGCAGAGGGAGAGAAAGAGAATCTCAAGCAGATTCCCCACTAAGAGCAGAGCCCAACGCAGGGCTCGATCTCAGGACCCCAAGATCAGGACCTGGGCCCAAATCAAGAGTCAGCTGCTTAACCAACTGAGCCACCCAAGCGCCCCCTCGAATTATTTTTTTAAGAAGCTTCCTAAAAAAGGGACTTCAGAGAAAATACAACAGGTCAAAGTCACAATGGGTTAAGTATATAATCTGAGACCCACAACAAGAAAATATGCAAACACCTGTGTGCATATGTGTCCACATACACCATTGTACCTCTTTGTACCTCGCGCTCTTACAGTGTATATATTCCAGTTTGGGGGACTGCATCGGGAATAGAGTCTTATCACATCATCTCACCAGATTCAAATTCATCTATTCAAGGGGACAAAGTGCTCTAGAAATTCCACAGCATCAGGTGGGCACCTGCCAGTTAAAGGAATTGCAGTATAAATAGACCTTCTACCTAGTTGTCCCAGACAGGGCTGCCAACATTCACGCACATTATTTTATTTAATACAACAGCCCCAACAAGGAGCCTTTTAAACATAACAGCTAAAGAAACAAATGCAGAGAAATTATATGGCTTGCCCAAGGCTGTGTAACTACTGCTTGGGTTGATCTCTGAGGTGCAAACTGCTTTGTTCTGAACCCTGGACCCTCCATTTACTAGCCCAGCGACTCTGGTGAATTCCCATACTTTCTGACCTCGGCTTTCTCGTTTTACACAATAACACCTGCCTTATGCATTGTGACTGAGGTGAACTGAGTTAAAGTATACGAAGTATGCAGAGCACTCGGCCCAGTGTTCAGGAGACAGAAAGTATTCTACAAAGGGAAGATAGTATTACTACTATAATTGCCTGGTTCATGAGCTAGCCCAGCATTGGAAACAGATTATCTTTGCCAGTTAGGTATTCAACAAATACTCTGAAATGGAGCATCTTTTTCCTATATCTTGCTGCCTTAGGAAGCAAAGACAAGTACATGGAACACATCGATTTGGAAGAAGGTATCCTAGAGAGACAAGTTTTCTTAATTTGGCCAGAGAAAACACCTCTTCCCTTGGCTCGCAGCCCCTCCTGTCTTCTGTCTTAGCCAACAGCAAGTGGCAGTGCTCTCCAAATATTTGGTTCACTCCCGACGTAAAATATGCATGGATTTGAACAAGAAGAAAGTTCAACATCAAATCAAGATTCTCGTAAGTATATAGAGATTAGGTCCAGGACTAGCAGTTTTTAAACACAGCAAGGTCTTCCCACGCTGTGGCTGGTTTCCGAATGACACGGTTTTATGTCCCAGCCTGTGGGATCTACACCTGGAATAGACTCAGCTCACCACACCAGCACCACCGCCTCCCCATCCAGCTGCTGCCACCTCCCTGCCAGGCCCTGCTCAGTCTACCCTTCACAACAATATTGGGGCCAAGTCCACCTCCAAGAAACCGCTGATTATTACAGGGTGGCCAAAAGGTTCCTAATGACCAGACCTAGTAGCTTCCGGTAGTCTTCATTTCCTTGCCATCTGTGGGGTACAGGAGAGGGCAGCCAGAAGGGGGGATGCTGCGAGCAGTGGGTATAACCCCGGGCAACCTGTGTGTGCTTGCTGGTTTCTTCTTATTACACTGGGGGAGCTCCCTCCCCATTCAAGTAAAAGTCCCTTGTATATTTCAGACTTAACTTTGACCACTCGATAGTTGTTTTAAAGCCACTGAAATATAAAGATTCCTTACTTCCTAACAGAAAAGCCAACAATTGTGCGAGCTAAATTTACAGCTGAAAAAAACATGAGAAACAAGGATGAAAATCCTTCCTATTGCGTCCTACCTACAACCACAGGAGACAGAGAGTCAAAGGGCCCTCTTCCATCAAGTTAAGGAATGTATTCCTTGTCTGTGCACGCACATTTCAATCAGAAAAAGCTGCAAATAAATTGTGATCTTGTTTGACAAAGTAACATAATATCCTGATCATCCACAAGAGGAGGATGACAACGTTCATCAGAGAAAATGAATAAAACCACCTGTATCCACTTTTCAACTTCCACAAAGCATTTTTTTTCCCTGGGAGAGCAAAACGTGACTACTTCTCAACTGCATCATCCGTTCTCTTTCCCAAAGAGCAGCCATGGTCAGTTTTCCATGGAGAGGGAGGAAGATTCTCCAGCCACAATGCTGCCAACACACGGAGAGGCAAGAGAGCGGTCCAGAAAGCCTTTTCTCCATCGAACTTGGGCTCTGATACTTGCCAGTCCTGGAAAAGCTTCCGATGAAATGTACCAGCGTTGTGGTGTGTTTTGGGTTTTGTTTTAAATCAGTTAATGGATTTTGCACCACATCTGGCTGAATCCTGCAATATAAAACCCTTAGCTTCTCCTTTAGGAGGATGTAGTGTGCTAAGTAAAATCCCCTTGGGTAATGTGGTCTCCCCTGAATGCTCTGATGCACAGAATCCAACCCAACCATGGAAGAGCTGCCTGAAATCAGCCCTTGCTGACTCAGGAAAGAGCCCAGGAAGGCAGATGGGCTTTGACAGGATCAAGTCCCAGCGGCCTGCACTCAGCAGCCTGACACGGCGATCCCAGTGGCTTTCTCTAGCTTTTGGTGATGCCTGTGTGGCTTTCTCTAGCTTTTGGTGATGCCTGTGTGAGCGTGCAGTGACCCATCCCTCCCACCCAATCACCAGCCCACTTAGTGTCTTCATAAAATCAGGAAGGAGGGACATGCATGGGAAGGAAAAATGAACAGATGGGCATATCGTAGTTCAAATAGATAAACTTTAAAAATGAAGCTGGGTTGGGGTCCCTGGGTGGCTCAGCCGGTGAAGCATCCAACTCTTGATTTCCACTCAGGTCATGATCCCATGTGGGGTTCCACGCTCAGAGTGGGGTCTGCTTCTCCCTCTCCCTCTGCTCCTTCTCCCGCTAGCTTTATCTCTTAAATAAATAAATAAATATGAAAATAAATAAAAATGAAATTGAGCTGAATCACATATATGACACTTTCTTTAAGTTGCCTGTGGTAATCATTATGTGTTTTGGGTGTTTTCTGCGGGGTTTTTTTGGTTTTTTTTTTTTTTTTTTTTTTTTTTTGGTCCAAGAGGATGTTCTTTACCAAACTGAGGTGCCAACTTCTATCAAGAGGAAGACAGTGAGCAGTCACAGAATGCCTAATCCCTAAGTCCATATCTTTGTCCAGAGACCTGCTGCCCTCTGAATGTCTACAACCTCTCCTCATGCCTCCAAGTCCTCCCGTCCCTTATATTTTTGGTACATATCACATGACATCACCTCTCATCTGCTCCCCTCCTCTTTTCTCCCCGAGAAAAGCCAGCCAACCTGTCCTCTTTGCTGTTTCTTCGTCCACTCAGATTTTCCCTTCCTTAGAGCTATTGATCTGTGCATTCCTCTTGCTGGCCATGTTGTTTCCAGCCACAGCTAGCTCCTTATCATTTATGATTTAGTTACCCGTACAAATGACAACTCTCTAGATAGCTCTTCACTGTCTAACCTGCCCACCCCAACCCCGTCACTCTGTTGCCACCAATAAAAAATATTTTTAAAAATCTGCTCACCGTGTATATGACCAACCAGGACGCTAGTTCTGTGTTATCAGTGGATTGTGTGAATTCGTTTTAATTTTTTAATTTTTTTTATTTTTGAATTGTGTGAATTCTGCCCACAGCTTGGTTCCCAAGATCGAGGGTGGTGCCTAGAACACAATACACACTCGAAATGCTTGCCCGATGAATTCCCGACTGAGTAAATGAAAGAGGAAGGAATTACTTTGTCTAAGCTTTGGGCCCTGCATTTTGTATTTTAAGCCATGTGTGTTTCTCTACTGTGACAACAGGAATTACTTTGTCTAGAGCTCAGATCTCAGCTGTAGTTGGGCCTGCTAATTTGTGGCTGTACGGATCTGTGCAATTTCCAACATCTGTGCGGTGAGAAGCTGGACCAGGCGGGCTCTATGCTTGTCTGACCTTTGACATTCCATGTGTCAAGTGTCATCTCCAGAGAGAAATTTCCAGGAATTGTCAGTCTGCCGTAAGCTCTCCCTCTTTGGGACTGAAAAGTACATATTCTACACTTGACACTGAAATATTTTTTTCTGGTTCACAGTGATAATTATCCTTGAAACTCTCTCTTAATAAACCTTATCTTCACAAGGTGCGTTTTTGGGAAGAAGCCTGTGACATTTTATGGTGTCTCCCAGGGCCAGATATAGAGCAAATAAGTTGAGTGCCCAGTTTGAGAGAACAATGAGAACATCGCCAACATCGCATGAGAACAAGGATGTCTCCTTGTCAGGTAGGTGACATTTCCTAAATGCTGTATTTACTAAATGTGAGGGTTCGTATTCCAGTCCATAGATTCTAACTTTATAGCTGATGAATTTTGCATCAAACAACATCAAATGTCTTCAGGTTTAACCAGAAGTTCTAAGACACTGATACTCTCCTCGTCTAGACAGTGGCTATTTCACAGAGACGTGTGGGAACGAGTACTTCCATTTTTGAGAATAATTTTAGAGCCTGCTAGATAAAATTACTACAATTAGTTTACACGTTGGGTATACTCGAGTCCAAGTTCACATCCACTTAAACAATTAAATCACTGGCTAATTGCACCCATCTAAACCCAACAGGATAATTCACCTTCAGGCTTCTGAATCCAAGGCCAGTCCATGTGGAGACTGAAATGGGCAGGGGTGCTTGGGCACCAGAACTGACTGTCCTGTTTGGTGCGTGATTTGTCCACAAACATCACAGCCACTGGTTCCCTTGGTACAGAGATGGAAGAAACAAGGGTCTGTCTCCACACCCACTCAGAAGGGGGGGTCTCCACTCCCCAGAGCTCCTGTACTAGCCTAAGAGAACCACATAAAGACACGCTTCTCTACGTAGCAGGGCCAGCCTCAAGACAAAGACCTCTGGGGAATGAATCCTTTAGAATCACAGATTCACAAGAAAGATGCATTCTAATTTGAAAGGGCAGCATTAGGTTACTATTTGGAAGAATTTGGTATCCATTTCATCTGTTTCTATTACCAGTGATTATTTTGCAGGGCGGATTTTGCTTTCAAGTAGTATTTACTCACTGAACTTTCATCAGGGAGCCGGCCATAGAACAAATGACCTTTTGTGTATAATGTTTTCAGGGATTTTCTCTTCCTCTTCAGGGTCAAACCATTCAACACAGAAAAAAATAAAGAAAGAGGAACTAGTGAATGCTTTTCTCCACAAAGCATAAATAAAATTTTTAAAAAAAATAGTGCAATTTCACAACCAATTACACTCCTAGCAAAAGCAATTCACAACTAATTATTAGAGAAAGTTACAACCTTTTAAAGCATTGATGTGAAGAGCTAAGGAAAAAAATAAGGCTTGAAGTGGTATGGAACCCTACACATTAGGCATATAGTCCATTTTCATTATGTGAACTATTTCTTTAACATGTCAAATTCAAGCATTTTACTTGTGGGGGAAGAAAAAAACAAATAAAATCACTGAACTCGATCATAATGTACCAGAAAACATTTTAAATATCTTGAAGCCTAATATTATTGATTCAATCAAATATGTTTGATGCTCCTTCTGTGTTCAAGGTTATGTGTCAGGTCTTAAACCTCCAAATGTGCCATTCTCAGAGCCTTTGCACCTGTTGCCTCAGGGCCTTTGCACATGTTGGCTCAGGGTCTTTGCATGTGCTTACTCACACCTGGATGTTCTTATGCTCTATGCCTGCATGACATTTGTCCACCTGTTCCTCTTCTATGAGGTCTCCCTGACTTCATTGAGAACTATAATCTTAACCCCACTCCCCAACTCCAGGCACTTTTATTTCTTTCTATAGCATTTACTGCTTTCTAACACAGAATTGAATTTCTTTATTTTACCTGATGTCTAGACTCAACGAGCACAGAAGGGAGACAAGGTTTTTGTTTTTGTTCTTGTTTTCTAATTTTTCATTGTTGTATCTGTATGTATAGGGTTGTAACTGTATGCATAGGGTTTTTGCAGAAGTCAACCCAGTGGTTGATAATAGTATGTGTGTGTGGGGGGGGGGTCTCTTGAGAATCATCCACATTCTTCAAACGTTATTTAGAAGACAGTAAAGATCTTTGTAAAATTATGATTCCTTCCTTCTGCTACCAAAAGCATTGCTACTATACATGTGCTCTCCAACTTTGGGGGTGGGGGGAGGACCACCAGCAGAACTTGTTACTATCAGTGTCATAGCTAACGGTGCATCAAACCTCAATGCTACTGTGTTTCTTTAGGCCCAACTATGAAATCTGAGACCTTATATCTGGTAATTAAGAAGAAAAGATTCTGAGTCCAAAGCAATTAGACACCTGAGAAACTCTCATCTAGAATTAGTCCTAGCATATTCTTTGGTTTAGAGTCGTACTTTTTACCTAATACACAGTGCAGGAACAAATACGCTCTCTGGAGATGGTTTTGTTTTGTTTTGCTTTAAGGTTTTATTTATTTATTAGAGAGAGAGCACAAGCGAGCATGAGCGGAGGGAGAGGGAGAAGCTGGCTCCCTGCTGAGCAGGGAGCCTGATGCGGGACTCAATCCCAGGACCCTGGGATCAAGACCTGAGCCGAACACAGACACTCAACCGACTAAGCCACCCAGGCGCCCCTGAAGATGTTGTTTTAAAGTCTGATGGTTACAGGGCAACCCTGTTGGGACACCTCTCACTCCTGAGAGTTTTTTTCTGTAGCTTCACTTAATAAACTTCTACCGCTTTACAGAAAAATTAAATAAAGTATGATGCTTACATTTGAAAATAACCTCGATAAACCTGGATTATTCTCCACACTTCTAAACAGGCAAGAGCAGCCTGTTGGAGCCCAAAAATTCAAGGGACTCCAGCTATGACAATCAGATAGAGACATTTCAGTAATCAAAGAGAGATAATACATTTTCAGATAATGCCCTCTGATGTATTTATCTTGTTGTTCTCTAATCAAAAAAGGAATTGAGGGTCAGGGGTATAGCAGAGCACCAAGCATCGTAATATCCTATCTCATACCACACACACACATACATACACACATACACACATGTACATGTGCGCTTGCATATAAATTACTAAACAAACAGGAAATATTCCACTATTCCTTACTTAGAAGTCCTGGCTAATGGCAATTCATAACTATGCTAGCATAATAATATAGTTTTTTGCAGATGCCTAATATGGGCCAGTTTGATATGATTTTCATGATTTTCATCTCTCAGCCTTATTAAAAATAACCACCAAAAACATCTCCTTGTAAAAGATGAAAGCCTGTGATATAAACTCCATTAACATGTTTCACACTTCATAGTAGCTTTTGCCCTTAAACTGGGTCTATATCATTCCCTTGTATAAGCCTCCTAGTGATGCTATTTTTAAAATTATCTGTTATTTTAAATGGCAGTTTTGACCAATCTCCTTTATTTACCTAAGAGACAAAAATGGCTAAACACTCCATTCTACTAATCAGGATTAGGATTTAAATACTAAATGTCCTAGCTGCTATAAATTTGAGATGGTTCTTTATACTTTATACCTTAGATTACTTTCCCTAGATTTTTCTTTTTTAAAAAATGTGTCTCTCTCACTCACTGTCTGTGTAACCTTAATTTAATTTGTTTTGTCTTGCTGAGTTTCAATTTCCACATCTAAAAGATAGGGATAATGCCAGCAACTGTGCGGGGCTGTTGATAGGATCAGTTGACGGTGTGTGTCAAGTATCTTCAAAACATCTGGCATACAGTAGGTAGGCAGTAAAGGGTTGTCACTATGAAGACCACTGACCTGGCAACATAACGCTTAATTTCTTCAAAAGTCAAGTGGGGAATTGTCTTTCTGTTCAGGGCTTTCTAAATACACAATGCTTCTTACAGAAATTATGGCAGAAGAGTTTGTCTGTCACACATCGCTACATAAACGCCTATACTGAATCACAAGACCATTTCTTATGAAATGCTATTCTTGCATTTTAAAACAGAAACATTTAATTAGTTACATATAAATTGTTCTGGGTGTGCCTGGCTGAATCAGTGGGGAGCATGCAACTCTTGGGGTTGTGAGTTCAAGTCCCACATTGGGTTGTGAAGATGACTTAATAATAAAATCTTAAAAAAAGTTTTTCTTTTCACCCTAATGTATTGTTAAAAACTTCAGAATTGGAGCTTAGTTAATAGTAACATGTCCATATTGATTCATTAATTGTGACAAATGTACATAGGAACGGAAGACTTCTATAGAAGGGGAAATGGTATGGGGTATATGGGAAATCTGTAATTACTTTGTAACTTTTCTATAAATCTCAAACTATCC
This sequence comes from Ursus americanus, assembly GCF_024610735.1. Lineage (NCBI taxonomy): Eukaryota > Metazoa > Chordata > Mammalia > Carnivora > Ursidae > Ursus > Ursus americanus. The sequence continues at coordinate 77,272,215 of NC_142132.1, forward strand.
TGAAATAAAGAGTGTATTTAAAAAAAACTAGAACTAACTCTAATACAATTAAATTTCAAGAAGCAAGTCTGTTAAAGCGTCAGTAAGAATTGAGAATGGACTTTTGGACAGAAGTTACATGTCCCTTCTCTTCAATCAGAAGTTTACCTTTCCCTATAAATTCTAGGCATTAAGCTTGGCTTTTGCACAGAGGTCATGGATTTCTAGGTCATCCACTTGCTATCTATAAATCCCATACATCCCATCATTTTAATTGAAAATTTAATGAGCACTCTGTGCTTTGGGGACAGGTCTCACTCAAAGAAAAGGTAAAGAACCGAACTCCCAGCCAAGATGCACTGAGTTTGTTTCACCCTTGAAAATTATCATACGGTCTCACTCATACGTGGAACATAAGGAATAGCATGGAGGACCACAGGGGAAGGGAGGAAAAACTGAATGGGAAGAAATCAGAGAGGGGGAAAAACCATGAGAGACTCTGGATTCCGGGAAACAAGCTGAGGGTTTCAAGGTGGAAGAGGGGTAGCCGGGCGATGGGTATTAAGAAGGGCACGTGTGGTGATAAGTACTGGGTGTTATATGCAACTAACGAATCGTTGAGCACTATATCAGAAACTAATGATGTACTATATGCTGGCTAACTGGAGGGACAGAGGGAGGGAGGGAGGGAGGAAGGAAGGAAGGAGAAAAGAAAGGGAGGGAGGGAGAAAAGAAAGGGAGGTAGGGAGAAAAGAAAGGGAGGGAGGGAGGAAGGAAGGAAGGGGGAAGGGGGAAGGGGAAGGGAAGGGAAGGAAAGAAAAGGAAAGGAGGACGGAAGGAAGGAAGGAAGGAAGGAAGGAAGGAAAGAAAGAAAGAAAGAAAGAAAGAAAGAAAGAAAGAAAGAAAGAAAGAAAGAAAGAAAGAAAATGCTGCCTAAAGCCCAACATCGAACATAATGCAGAAGGCTGGAAGAGAAAAAAAGCCTGCAGAAATAGCTTATATAAGGATTAGTGGCCCTAAAATTAAATGAATCATTCCTCCGTTGTGACAAAGTCAACACGTTGTTTCCTACTGAGGATTCTATTGGAAGAAAAAACAGTTCAAGTAACATTTGTTAGATCACATGCAAATGTGTGATCAAGGGAAAGACACGTTCAGTTATTTATCAGTAAGATGGAATTATATAGAAGGACCTCCTCTTTTATTGAATGTCTACCGTGGTTAAGGAGAAGATCTAATAATGGATTGAGATACATAATTGTTCCCCAGATGACGCAAATTGTTGAGACAATCATGCATGGCTTGTAACATCAGTTTCCTTACGATTATCTTGCCTACATTAAAAAAAGAAGAAGAAAAGAAAGAACCACGGACTTTAGAAGGATCATGGGAACAATTTCATATTCCTTTCTGAAGACCTTTTCATGTCTTCTCCTATTTAACGAAATTGTCATGCATTAAAACAAAACTTTCATTTGTTCCATAAACTGTTTTTTGTTTTTTTTTTAAACAATGCAAGGCAAGGCAATTCACAAGACAAGCTCTGGAGATGTTTTGTCTGGTCTCTGGCTCTTGAATTCCTCATTTGTGACAGTCATTAGGCAAAGAGACTACGCAATCTAGAGCGGATCCCCAGCCTCTAATGCACTAATCATGCCTTCTGACTTATGTATGCAATAAGGAGACCATCACCTCTAATGCAATCTGTTGTATGTATTATTTACACCTTCCAGTGCATTAGTAAGGAATATGAGGATCCAGGGGAAAAAAATCAATGCAGCCTGCTTGCTTTTCTGTCCTGTGGGTATTGGTGCATGCTACGCATACAGAAGGCATTTTCCCTGATAAAGTAATAGTGCCTGCTGCGCCTTCAAACTGTCAATGTATATATTCATCCCACTCTCTTCCCACCTTCCGTTCATTCATGTGTCCAAAATGTGACGCTGGAGACAAGATAGAAGTCCTTATCTAGCTCCTTGACCAGAGGTCAGTTTACAATGTCTCTCTCCACCACAGTGACTTTGCTAACCAATTCTGTTCCACATCACTTGGTGTCTCTCCAAATAGCAGCAAGTCCTTGTTTCTCTTCTACCAAATATCATTTCATCATTAAACCATTTGTATTAACCACTGAGGTTTCTTTTGGTTTTTTGGTTTTTTTATACTTCTAATTCAGCTGAGCCAATATTTGCTCTTATTCCATTGGGCATTTAAACACTTAGGCTGACTCAATTTACTGCTGCTGTCATCCATGCATATTCACTGGCACCAGATGAGAAACGTAAGTCTGCCTGCAGGGACTCTCGTACTGAGATCACCCTGGGAACACGGCAGAGAGATCGCAACTTAGGGAAGTAGGAGAAACTAAATACATATTTTTTAAATTAAGCATGATCCTCATTTGATAACAAAACTTCTGTATTTGAATAGAACTCTGTGATTTAATTTGATTTGTTTTTCCTTGTTTCTTTGCCAAGATTAGCTCCTTATTCTAACCACAATTTGGCTGGGACGCACAAAAGATCGCTTCAAATATTTATATACTTAACGACTTAAGATTCCTCTCATTTTTTAATTCTCTCAACTTGAAAACATCCCATACAACTGGAGATGATTCAAGCAATGTCACACTGAAATTGAATTATTTGTGAATAACTAGGCATTGTGAATACAGAAATTCAAAGGTTTGGTCTCTCGGTAATTTGTATTCAGAAGTTAGAGATTAAGAAAGAACAGTTCTTTCAAATAGGCCTACATCAAAATATATTATTTTCAGTACAAATATACAGAAGGATAAAGAAAAAACATTTTTTGAAAATGCAAAATAGAAAAGCATCATAGGAAATTAAAAACTGCAGATTAAATCCTCCTTTTCTATTGATTTTTACTTTAAAATTGGAAGTAAATCCCTAAGGCTGTGTTTCTAAAACACCTTGGTGCCCAAGCATCACCCAGAGTCCTTTCTCAAGCCCATCCTCTGGCAGCACCCACAGAAGTTCTGATGCCTTAGTTGAGGCAGACGCAGTAGCTGAGGAGGACCACACTCTGAGAAGCATCATTCCTTTTTTTTTTCTTTTTAAAATTACTTATTTATTTGAGAGAGAGAGAGAGCGAGAGTGCACAAGCAGGAGGGGCAGAGAGAGAGAAAGAGATCTTTCCTCCATCCCTCCATCCCTCCATCCCTCCCCTCCTTCCCTTGCTTCCTAATTAAGGGAATGAGGTTTGGTTGAGGTGAGGAAAGTAGTTAGTTGTACCTGAAGATACGAAATTGAGGATTGTCAGGCACCCGGGTGGCTCAGTCAGTTGAACATCTTCCTTCTGCTCAGGTCATGACCCCGGAGACCCAGATGGAGCCCAAATGGGGCTCCCTGCTCAGCGGGGAGTCTGCTTCTCCCTCTACCCCCCGCCATGTTTTCTCTCTCACTCTCTCTCTCTCAAATAAATAAACAAAATCTTAAAAAAAAAAAAAAACTAGGATTGTTTACAGTCAGGTCATTTCTGAGCTAGGGGCTGTCAGATAACAGTAGGTTTTCTATTAGATGGATGAAGATATGGAGACCAGCAGAGTGAAATTAACCCTCCCCACCCCGCCTCCCCTTCACCCCAGGCAAGTCACCAAGTGATAAAGTAAAACCTGGTTATTCTGGCTCTTGGCTCACAAAACTTTCCAATATACTTGATTTTGTCCTCAACGGCTATCCTGCCTGATGTCCTACGGGTGCTTCTTTCAGAATTAGGGTTCTATCATTTCTGCTCAGATCTTAAAACCTGATAAAATAGAGAAACTTCAGGGAATGTGCCCTGGGAGATGGTGGTTTTTGTGGCCTTCCCAAACAAGTAACCTGACTTCTCACTTTATAACATAGTTACAGCCATTGTTCTTTTCACTTTTATCCCCACATTCCTTCTTCAATAAAGGCCGTTTCTAGCTGTCTTCTCAAGTTGTTTCCCAAGTGAACTGAACATCCCCAAACAATAAAACTTCACTCTAGCAAATAATGAAAAATAGAGAATACCAAAATGTGTCAACCATTGGATGCATTTGTTTCAGGGTGCTTTTGAGGGAGGAGGGCAGCTAATCCATTAGATTAGAGAGCTTTGATTTGAAAATGTTTCTGCTTCTATAGTAAGGGTGCAGCCTTGTGTTTCTGTAGCAACTAAATTGTCTTGGGGCACTTGGAAAAAGTGAAAAAGATATAATGACTTCAGTTTTTTCTCTCTTTACTATTCTCACGCAGTATAAACACCTTAAATATTTTTGCTGCAGAAAGAGTAAGTGTAACAGTCTTATCACCTTATCTTTGTATTTTTTTTCCTTTTTTTTAACAGTTCAGGTACTGAACTGCCCTTAACAGGTGTAACAACCCACATGAGGCAAGAATCTTGTTACATTTAGATAAACCAGGGAGGCTCAGGGGCTCCGGGGTATTTACAGAGTGCCCTGAAATTCACAAGGGGCCTTATTGCCAGGGCCTTGGTTGAATACGGAATCCTTATCATTCATGGATCCTACAAAGATTCATTCACTGAGGATCCACTGTTTTCAATCCCAGCACAATGCTGGGTACCTGGAATGCAGAGATGAATATAATACCCTCTTTCTCTTTATAACACACTTAGTAAACGGATGATTACAGAACTCCATGAAAATGCACGGGGGCTACGGGTCCCAGGAGCAGGATTGAGGTGGCATCTCCTAGAAGGCTTCCTAGAGGAGATGACTCATGGGCAAATCTTGAAAGACTATTTGAATGAATAAATGATTGGGATTTAATCTAGCTGAGAGCAGAGAAGAAGGTTTTGGGGAAAGGAAAGCAATGCACACGGGTAGCACAGCGAGGAGGGGGGGGGGGCTGCAGCAAGGGGGAGTGTGCCTTCAGGGAAGAGCAAGCCGCTCTGTAACTCAGGAGCCAAGTGGGGGAGCCGGGGCGCAGGACAACGGAGCAGTCTCAGGACGAAGGACTTTCTGTTCAGAACCAAGCAGTGTGTGGTTCTCCCCAGAAACCCTGGAGGACCACATGAGAATTTCAAGAAGGGAGTGTCATGGTTAGATTTACATTTCCCAAGATCACTTTGGCTGCTCCTTGAGGCAGGATTTGAAGCAAAGACTCCACTTGTTGGAAGCCAAACAGGAAGCTAGCGGATCGATGGGACTGATTGGATGGTCTCTTTTTAGAGGACAGTTTATTATTTCAGACCTTCAACTCTAACCAATTCTTTTCCAATTCTGCTTCCTGATTTTGACGACACATGAAAGCCTGGAAACCTACATGATTTTCCCTGGTCAAAGAAAACAGGTAAATAACCGACTCCAGAAAGTGTTGTGTTTTCTGTCACACCAGAAGACGTAAATTGAGGTTTTATTTGGAGAGTTTCAGCTTTTATCACCCATTATTCCCTCTCCTTTTTTTTTTGCAATTCTTAAATAATTAAGTGAAATCCTAAAACAGAAGTTCAGCAAAAAAGATTTTAAATGTCAAAAGTGGTTTCACAAAATGGCTGACTTTAAGCAAAGTTTATGCACTTAGGCACTATAAATGGTCTGGGGTTATGTTATTAAAAATGTGCCTTCAAAGAAAAAAGTGAGGAGAAACTAAAAATTCAATCAAGTTCATCTTTGCTATCCTCATTATGCTATTTTATGTTCATAATTTGCTGATTTTAGCTCTGCAACCCCCTTCGGTGATTTAGACAAAGAAAACCTGAAGCAATTTTAGAGCTAAATTGTGTCTTGTAGTGTCTACAGCCTGTCTGCCTGACAATACCGAGCCACGCAGACAATAGATTTTTACCAGCAAAAATACTGCAGAAGAAACTTCATGGTCGATCACAGATGAGATTTCCACAATGACAAAGTTTTTCAAAGCAGAGAAGAGACATTTGATTTCAGAAGACCACATGAAACATTTCATACCTGTTTTTAATTGATGACCTAGGCTGAGTGAAAGTTAATTGGTATTTCATATGGTTTCTTGTAAGCTAGGGGAGTATGGTCACAATAAGCAGGGGAGAGTTGATTTCATTAGACAAAGTGATTTCCAGGCAAGTTTCTTAAATAAGAAACTTGTTTCATGAATGTAGTATCTGCAACTACGGTGATCTATATCAAATGATGGTAAGAATTATGGTCTCGCTATTCCGTGTGGGAAGCACAGAGCTAGAGGAGTCCGCCTGCATTCAAGCACCGGTATGCCCGGGTGTGGTGGGTTAGAACAAACACTCCATCACCAACAAAAAGAAGATGGATCCCCCATTATTATCTAGCTCGAGCCTTTGGATATTCCTGTTACTTACTAAATGTATACAAAATATAAGTGAAATGGACATTTTAAAGAGGACTTTATGATTTTTTTTTTCAATCTAAGCAAACATGTTGCTGGACCAGAGGGCCACCATTCACAATAATTTAAGAATTCCCTAGAGTGTTTACATAATAGATCCTTAGTATAATCATCCTCTGAGATAAAATTGACAGTATTTTCTTCTTCTTAAAGAATCACTGGGTTTTGAGAGTGTATATTTACCCAGATATGAAATAAACTATTTCTAAAGTCAGTCAAAGATGGGAAAAATGACATCTGGCCACGTACTCAGAAGGATTAGCTTATTCACAAACGTATTACTTCTCCCTTGTTAATAAAGAGAAAATTGGTGCTCAAATCATTGTCAAGGGAAGAATAAAAAATACAATGATTAATTTGAGCTGAAGTCCAGGCACAATCTTGAAAAGTGAACTAAGGCTTTTACTACGGTTCATCTCCATAGAAGAAAAAAGAAAGCACTTCAAATAGCCCATTAGAATCTTTCATTATTAAATATGGAAAACTATCCATGATACAGTTGAAAGAACTTCACTCATTTATTACTTTGTTAATGACAGAAGAGGCTCTAAATAAAGATTATAAATAAGTCACGTGTATAAATGCCACCCTCTCCCAGGCTCTCAAACATCTCAACTTTGAATCCCTGCATCCTAAAGCATATAGTGACTATTTATTTATCTGCTATAGCAAATGGAAGAATTCTTCCCTGTCCAATAACTGAGCCATACAGACACGTAGAATTTATTCAATTGGAATAAAAGCTTCATCCTCTTACTTACAAATTGTTCATGAACAAATTTTGAATATTATGTTATCCTTATATATCAGTAGCTGTGTTACTTTGCTAACTCAAGATAATCATTAATGGTCATCATTTAAAAGTTTTAGCAGATAGCAAAAATCAATTTGGAGTTTGAATAATTTTCTATAATTTTAATAGCATTGCTAAAATTAATTTAAATTCTTTGACAAAAGATCTTTGTACATCAATCACAAGTAAGGTCCATACAATTTGAAGTCCATAAAAATAATCCGTGGAGCATAACATGGAGGGTTGTCAGTGTGAAATGTGTATCAGTTATAAGTTATCTATCATGTGGTATCAGCCTTATAATGAATTATTAATAATGATAGCAAAAGGAATGCTCACTGAGAAATGCAGACTTTTTTGGGGGGAGGGGGTGGGTAGAGGGAGAGAGAGAGAGGATCCCAAGCAGACTCCATGCCTAGTGTGGGGCCGGACACGGGGCTCGATCTCGCAACCCTGAGATCACGACCTGAGCCAAAATCAAGAGTCAGACACTTAACTGACTTAGCCACCCAGGCACCCCATGACATGAGATTTTTTTTTTTAATGAAGGGACAGTAATAGGGATTTACTGATATCATTAAAATAATTATAAATCATGATACTACTTTTCATTTGCCCGAATTTGACATTTCCTCATTACTAAATGTTTTAAGAGCCCTCCTACAGACTCATTAGTTGACTCCAATATATATTTCCCAACAGAAAACTTATATTTAGGTTCACATTGTCAATGTTAGATTCTTTAGCATGATCAACTTGGGGTTCATGTTTGAAACCATAGTTGGCCCATGAATATATGTAATAGATTGCTATCAGTAGTTGTAAAGGTTTCCATGATACCTATTTCAGCTGGTTTGGAGCAGACGGCTCCTACCTGTGGATGCCCAAATGTTCAACTGAGAATCTTACCTGGTTGCATTGGAGTCCGTCTTTTCTAACTGGCCACTCTACTGTCTTCATATTGAATTTTATTTTCATTCGTCCAGGAAAGGGCCTCTAAATTAGATGTTAGGGGATTGCTCCTAAGATTCTACCTAGGATCCCAGAAAGTGCGTTTTGTATAAGCCATGAACCTATCTTTGAGTAAGACCATTACAAACATACCCTACAAATCTGATGAAAATGCATCTAACCATCCCAAAGTAATGTCATTTATATTAAAAATAGAGGCAACCTTGGGTAATGGTGACCTTGAGAACAGGGATTCTGCATCTACAAGAGCTTTATTCCTGGGCATCTGGGCAAATCAGGAAGAGGAATAAGGACCATGAATACCATGGTCATCCCAGATAGTATATACCTATCTCAGAAAGATCTCCTTTTGACATCTGTACTAATTATAAAACATTTTAATAGAGCTTTCATATGAAAATAAATTTAAATAAAAGAAAATAGCAAAAGAAGGGCAAAGCATAGCACTAGCGCAAATCTTGTTTTAAAACGACATCCTTAATAAGATGACTTTATTTTTTTTTCCAAACTAATCTAGACAGGAAAATCTTTTTCTAACTACAGCTGAGACACGACAGGAATGTTGAAATGATCAGAGATTAAGGAAACGTCATACTTTCCCATGTTCAAATTCAATAAGATAACAATTGCATTTGATAAGCTTTGCATTCCCATAGTTCCTAGCAGGGACCTGGTCTTGAGAGGTGCTCATGGGATTTGTGTTCATTTGATGACAGGTAGGGAAGGGACGGAATGTTACTGAAGGTGATGCAAGTCCATTGTGTTTAGTAAAGCACAGTCTTGGCTTCAATTACTTCTGGTAAATCTGACAACTCAATATTGTGATTCGGAAATAAATTAGTGATGAGTCTGCACAAAAACGATACCAAAACCCAAACCTCCCCTCCAAGTACATTTGCCCCATCCCAACTCATAGTTCATAAAAGCTTCTCCTAGACAGTCTTGGGCAGTGAGGCTTATCAGAAGGCTAAGAACTTGGCACTTGCTCAGGAAAGGTCAATAAGGCCACTTGACATAAACTATATAACCTCAGCTTTATCACCCTAAACTTTAAATACCCTGACGCCTCATCATTCAAACAGGAAAAGCCACGAGTTAATGACTCCTTCTGGGCAAACAAGGACAGCTTAACTAGGTCACAAGAAAATACTAGAAGTACAGCATCTTCAAGAAGAAAATAATTTTCAAAATCGATGTCTAGTGTGAAGACACTGCAATGTGGCAGTTGTGTTGTTTTTTTTTCTAAAGTGCAAAAAGGCTTTAAACGTCAGGAAATAGAATAAATAAATCCATAGCAACTAGTAGCTAAGTTATCGTAAACCAGGAGATGTCACGTAAACCAGGAGATGACAATATGAAGTTGAGTGAATATTGTACATTAGTTTAGGCGAGGACAGTGAGGGAGTACAAATTATGCTCTACTTAAGAACATCTGGTGTCCCAAAGCCTGAGGGGTGAAAAGAACCACATTCACTATCAGAAGTTCATGAACAAAAGGGTCTACAGCATATCTCTTAACTTATTCTTGGAATGACACTATACTTGCTTCTTGAAATAAAATTTTATAAGAGTTTTCTGTCAGGTAAAATTAAAATGAGAAGTGAATACTTTGGAGAGGTGCTATTTTGGACTTTCACACACAAATACAAGATTTATAAAAGATTCTGCTAAGCCAGCAAAGTCTCGTCATTTTATGTAAATCAAAGAGTTGAGCCTCTAGAGGTTTGTCTAAAACGGAACGCAGAGTTTCCAAAAGGTGTTATAGTCAACCTCGGGCCCGCATACTGAAACGGAAACCGAAGTAGATAACTCAAATCTCTCAGTAAATGTAAAGTGGGACGCCAACACGCTTCTGAGATGTTTTATTGAGTAGTAGCACACCATACAGATACTGACTGATGGTCTCAGACATACGGTAGACACCTGGAACTTACACAAACACTAAGCCATAAGAGAAAATAAAAGACAAGAGTAAGAATGGTCATAACTCATTCGCTAATGATTTCTTATTAGGCCGGATTTAAGACTCTTTTTTTTTTTTTTTTTTTTTTTAAATATCCTGGTTTGTGACATACGAAAATCCTTCTTAGTGTAGTCAAACGAGCCTTGGATTAGGGCTTAGATTCTGTTCTTAGCGTCTTCCTGTGGGCTCCTTAATGAACCTGGAGCAAAATCCCCCAAATCCTTGGCTTGTTTTCTTCCCTGTAAATCTGAGCATAAGAACATTACCTCAATCTACCCCCACAGGGTGGTTATAAGGAATAAGAAATGTGATAGGGATTTGCATATTTTTGTGTAAGTCCACTACAATTAGCGTAGAAGATGATTTTTCATGTAGACATACGTAAGATTAAAAACTCAGAAATAAATTCGTCCAACTCATACTGTTTAAAGATGCTTTCCGATTTAGCAGTTGAGATACACAGTCGCTATGTTCTATTTTCTGGAGACAGAGGCTCTTTGTGTGCTGTGAGTCAAAAAAGCCAGCAACATGCTGGTTACCATCCATGGCACAAGAGGGAAAAGTCTCTCCAAGTCCTACACTTGAAGAGACCTGTGGGTCATCGCTACTGCAACACTGCGTCTCATGCTGGCCTTGATCGTCCAGAAGGGCAGGAGGGAACTGCAAACAAGGCGGGCAGAGCAGGTGTCGGGGAAAACAGACCACTTTCTCGGTAAGGAGAAATACTAAGAAATCAACCTCTTTCGGTCTGGGAAATTAAAACACTATGGGGAAAAAAAAACTGAATTAAGCCTTAATACTCAAGAAGTGCATGAATATGGGAAATAATTCACCAACTTTGGGGTGACAGCACTTACTCCCATTGGGTAAAAGAAGTAGAAAGAAGGCAACAAAAGGAAACCGAGTAATCCCACACAAAATTTTTTAAAATTATTAAGCTTGCTAATTTAAGAGGCAATGCAAGGTGTGTTCACAGGCTCAGGGCGACTATGGAAATGGGCAGACGATAAAAATTTAATGGATCAGTATGAGAAACTGGGGTGTATCTCAACTTTTTCAGATTGATTTAAAAAGATCCCCTCATCAAATATCAATGGGAATTGTGGTAAGACACTGGTTGTTGCCCAGATCGGTGTCCAAATAAAGCCAGTCATAGGGCATCTAGACGAGAATTAAAACTCTCAATGGCCTAGAAACATCAAAGTTTGGACTATATATACGAGTTGACTCTATGTATCTAGTTGAATATAAATACTATAAGCTCCAAAAAGGCGGCCTCTATTTTCCAGAAGGCTTGAATGATCTGAATTTGCTGATATTCGACCATATTTGAATTATAAAATTTGCAACCTTCTATGGTTCAACGTAAGAGTAAGAGCTTGAGATCCTATTTAAAATATACTGATGAAGTGAATGAATTCACCCAGTTGTTTTGACTGATGTCTTTTATGATATACTAACCATTATGATTGTTATGGAAATATGTGTATACTCAAGAACCTCTTCATATGCTCGGTTGCCCTGCTTTGATCGAGCTAGACACTTTCAGGTTGAAAGCCTCCCGAACTTACAGGAATCACTTTTTCTCTACCCAACTATACATCCTGGGATGAATATAAAACTGGCCCGGGATGAGCAACATTGTTCTCAGGGTGCCCTGCTGGTAGAGACAAGACCTCTGCACTGAAACATGTGATGTTAGCCACAGTGATTTGCACCCGTATAGGAACTGAGCTTGCCTTGACTTACGAGTAGATTTGTAGACAGAGTATAAGGGAAAAGCCTTTTTTTTTTCTTTTTTAAAGATTTTATTTATTTATTCGGCAGAGATAGACACAGCCGGCGAGAGAGGGAACACAAGCAGGGGGAGTGGGAGAGGAAGAAGCAGGCTCATAGCGGAGGAGCCTCATGTGGGGCTCGATCCCACAACGCCAGGATCACGCCCTGAGCTAAAGGCAGAGGCTTAACCGCTGTGCCACCCAGGCGCCCCGGGAAAGGCCTTTTTAGATGTAGACGGAGAGGACGAGAGAATGAACATGTGTCTGGGGAGTGCCCAGGCAGTCATTCTAGCCACGAGAGAAATTTTGTTTTGGAGAGTAGAGGTGAAAACTTTGATTAAAAAAACATGAGATTCTTTTCAAGGGCCCAGAGTCTGGATTGAGAATATAAAATTTATTGTTTATGCATAGAGAACCTCAGAGGTTTAGGAGTCCTCAGAGGGCACAGGAAGCCATCAAAGGTTTTAAACCGGAGATAAACTGAGCTTAAAGAACATTAGTTTTAATTATTAAAAGACTACACGTTCCAAAATAAAGCATTTGTAGCATACATGGGGCTGTTCTAATTTCAATGATGACCAATTACGTTCCCACACCTATATTTTAAGCAAGCTTAGAGCACACATATCCAGAATTAAAAGGATTATCTACAAAAGACAGTACCCCATAGTAAAACTGAATATGAATTAGATTAGTCATTAAATATCATCTGAACTGAAAAAGAAAATTTCAGTAGCTGCTAGTTCATTTTTGGGGACTGTCTTCCATGAAGACTTTGGTCACTCAGAAAACAAATTAGAGAAATACTATTTTGTGTGCTTATGTGCACAGCATACACACATATACAGATGTTCATGCCAATTCCTACATTTTCATGGCATTTATGACACTATAGTCAATTAGTGCGTCTTAAAGGGACAGCATATAGATAAAGTATATTTTAAAATAAACACATGAAAAATTTGGCTGGATTACTTTGCAAATAGCAGTTGTGAAATACACTGGTGAAGGTCTAAAGAAAAAGAACAGTTTAACCACTGAGTTTCTGAGCACATACGAGCGTGTCATTATGTAGCTTCTCTTAAGGTAAACAGGAGCCATGCAGCTAACGCCTATGGCTGTGCTAATTTAAAACTGGAACAAAACAAAGCAAAACAACAAAACCTCCATTTGATATAAAAGAAACCAATGGTGAAATCTCATGGTGATTTGGGAGGTTAAATATCATTATAAAGTCACTTTTTTTGCAACCATTCATTGATTTACTATTGATCACTTAGGATATGCCTGTGACATTTTAAGAATCCTGTACAATGTAGCTATAAAGAAATTCATCTGCACATACATTTGGAAAATGACAAGCCTAATCACAATTTCTTCAGTATAATTTCCTATGACAGGACTCATTACATAGATTTTCATTTTGGCAACAACATAGAAAAGGATTCCGATGAATTATTTTGTTCTTATGAATCTGTTTAAAGTTTTTTGTCACTGCAACTTCTCTAAGAGATAGAATTGCTCTATATATTCTGATTAAGTGTATGCCCCAGAAAAGATCACACACCAAGGAAGACCCGCTATCCAGGGAAAGGGCTGGTTATTAACAGAGCCATGGAGAACTTCTCACACAACACATTCATTACTCATAGCAGGCCTCGAGTCTATAACTCTTGCATAACTGTAAGAATGAGAATAAAAGAAAATCAATTAAAATACAGGTGGGGTTTAGTTTCAAGAAAATGGCTGATCTTTATCCATCCAAGCAGCTCACCTGTGGAGAGGAGAAGGATGGCATGTGTATTTTAAGTAGATTCTTTACAATATTCCTTTTATTGAGTTTATATGGGTTATTTAAGTGTTTTGTGACCCATTTATAGACATATCAAGGGCAAAGACATCAAGGAAATGTGACGAATATCTGCCAACAGGAAATAAAAAGAGCACCACTAAGACAGAAATGCAAATTAAAGGAAGATTGTTTTAAAAAGTTTGCAAAATACTGACTGTGTGCCTACACTTTGAAGAATGTTTCAGTTGCGTGACATGAGGAACACATGATGAGGCTACACTGTCACCATTCATAATCTAGAACGACTGTTTACAAAGATTGTCAGAAGGAACTGAAAGGAACTGAAAGGAACTTATGGGGCGTCGGTACTTACAATACAGATCATATGATGGTGGCTCTCCAAGTCCCTGGAAGCCTCTTCCTCTCTGGGCTAAAGCTCCTCCTTCTCTCAACGCTGCTTTGAAGGACAACTTCAAGGCCCATCTCTGCTTTAGCAACCTTCTTCAGAACACTTTTGCCTGTTCCTGTCCTTATTCAGCTGGCACAGAAAGCAGAGGGCCTGGAGCCTGAGTGTGGCTTTTCCATGGGGCTTCCACAGTCTCTGAGACCCCGAGTGCTACACATCTGAGCTACTAATACAGAAATTCAACACGCTCGGCGGCAGCTTCTTTTAGCCGTGCTGTCATCCGAGAAACACTCAGTAACATCCATGTAAGCTTTAGGTCAAGTGTGTAGTGGGGCACAAACATTGAGACTCATTGCTCTATTTATAGGGTCACCTACCTGCACATAGCCTAAGATCACTCTACGGTTTGCAAACATCCTCCCCATATTGCTGATGAACAGTGAATCTCCATCAATTGAAATGTTGCTAACGATTTGCATTTATGCAAATTCTATTAACCAATGGCAGAAACAGAAGTTTCCCTTACTGAGTTCCCCTCATTAGTTCCATCTTTCAAGGCTTTTCAACTCTGTTGTTTCATAGATGATGTTAGGGATCGCTGCAAAGCACTCATCACCTTGACATGCATGCCGTCTCTGTGTTGTGATACTGGTGGGGACGTCAGGTAGGGCAGGGCCAAGTTCAAAACCTGTCACTGAACACTAAAGGACGGCTCTCCAACTTCACTGAGGCTGACACTGACCCCCAGAAGAGGCCACACGGTTTGATACTAAGTACCTGACTCGGGAATTAAGAACAACAGAAGTCAACACCAGCTGTGTCACTACCGTGTGTGTGTGTGTGTGTGTGTGTGTGTGTGTGTGTGTGTGTGTGTGTCTGTGTGTGTGGTGCGGCAGGTAGGATGCGCAGCATTAACCGAGACACTCAATCTCCAAACTCCCACTTTGTCACCTATGAAAGGACGAATCACAAAAATATTACTGTTTGCAAGCTCCCGGGCAATTATGTAATCTAATATCCCTGTAATAATATAGATGTGGAAACAGGCTCAAGAAGAAACTGGAAATGGTTGCGTGGCTCCGCCTAAGGCCACGCAGAAAGAAAAGAATGGAAATCTCCCTCCTTTCCATACTTAGAAAAACCATGAGAACATGAAATGCTTTCCACCCAGATCATTTCAATACAGTTGGCAGGTGTCATGGCCCCTGAGTGCAGTGCGTGAAAATGTGACCATGTTAGAAAAGTCTGTACAGCAAGATGATGAATCAGAGTCGCAGCCCTAGTGAGTGCCAGCACCGGCCCCCGCGTGGAGTACAAAGCAAAGAAAAGATTGATCAAGTCCATTCATTTCTTCCCACCCTTTTCTAAAAGCAAAGAACATGGAAGACAATTACTCAGAAAAAGATGGTGGGTTTGCAATCACTTGCGATGGTTGGGAACAGAAGAAATACTCCAGCATTCCCAGAATTCTATCAGCCAACCTCTCAGAGCCTCAGAGCTCTCATGGAAAAACAAGGGTAATAATAATCTCCTCAATACGACTGCCCATGGGATGAACCTGTCGGTCCCACATACAGCACTTGACCTGCACCTGGGAGACATCGAGCGATTTGAACGTTTCGGCTATTGCTGTAGTCTTCCTGGTGCAGACCTTCCACTCTCTTCCTCTCTATTCCTACTTCCAGTTGGTCTACTCCAAGAACAATTTTCTGGAAAGACTTGGGGGCACAACACACAATGGTTTGATAGGGAAAATGATCTGTGCTTATACAGAAACAGGACTCTGTTGGTTAACATGTCAGATGAAGGGTTTCAAAAGGAGAGTTGTCTCATTTGTCACCTAAACCTACTCTGTGATTACTAATGAAGACCCTGAGTTGACAGGGGTCAAGAGACTGGAGTGTCTCAGGTGGGACAGAACAAGCCAAAGCTACGGGAATTTCAGCAGGATAATCATTACCAGCAAAAGGCTTATACAAGCTTGTTATGGTGAAGAAAATTTAATAAGAACTACCTTACATGTTAGATTTATAAGGCAAAAAAAATATTTAAAAAGACAAGTTAAAATGAGCTGAAGGGGACCTTGCTGTCAGCTAAATGGCATTTCTGAGCCAAAGGGTATGAAATTAATTTATTCTTCAAAAAAAAGGTGGGGGGCTTAATGCATTTTTTTTTTCAGAAAATAAAACTTCATTCCCCTTTTTATGCATTTGGAATGAACACTGTGGAAACTATGGGTAATCAATATAAATAATATTAAGCAATATAATACAATATCAGAATTTTAAGCCAAATGACAAACTTCGCTGATTTTATTTGACCATTACCTATTTTCTTTATTGCTTTTCCAATTCCCTTAATATAATTTATCTTAAACCTCTGAATTGTGATCACAGCTTTATTTGGTCAGAGGTCCCAAGAGACAGCATAAACAACCTGATATTGATCCATGAACACAGGATTCAAGAAATAGTTTTTGCTCATTCAGCTATCTGCACTTGTCCTTTAATAGAAGAACCCCCAGAAAACTACTATATCAGCAAAATTAAAGAGAAATATTGATCCAAGCGATAATCACGACTGCCTAAAATCTAAAAGCTGAAGTATTCTGTGAAGTTGCTCTTTAAACCTAGCATACACCGCAGGTATGCTATATACATGTAATACTGTATATATATGTATATCCCATATATATGTATATACTATATACGTGTAATACCGTATATATATATGTATATCCCATATATATATGTATATACTATATACGTGTAATACTGTATATATATATGTATATCCCATATATATATGTATATACTATATACGTGTAATACCGTATATATATGTATATCCCATATATATATATATACTATATACATGTAATACCATATATATATATGTATATCCCATATATATATGTATATACTATATACATGTAATACCGTATATAGATATATATATATAATCAACCTATCCATCTTTCTAAGTTATTGAAATGAATAGGGAATTAACTTGAGCAACTGTCATACCTAAAGATACTATATCATTACTATGATAATAGTCATAATACTATGTCACTACATCTTTGACAATTTGGTATTATGTTCTTGGCCGGTATAAAATTATTCATATTCAACATCTTGAAAATTTTCAGCTGACTTGACGGAGGTGTTAATAGTCTCCACTGATGTGAGTGCTTTATAATAACATAAAAGAAAAGTAGCTGTTACATAATGTGCCCACATTCAGAAGTTGCCTCCTTTAAAGCTAATGAGATGGTATCATGAAATTCTAGACAAAGCATTGGCTTCTAGACACATCTGATGGAATGTGATCACAGCTTACTCTCTAGAGCATCCAGCACCCTGTCTAATTTGTACGCATCACAGGACCCCAGCCTGACATGTTTAATGACTGCCTGGAGTCAGAGCAGAGGAAGCCTTGGTCCTACTCCTGAGCCAGGTGGCAAAAAGATCACCTGGTTCTGTTACTGAGAAAACGTCTCTTGGGCTGCTAAGGAACAGATCTGCAACAAAAATGGCCTTCACAGAAATAAGGCCAGTCTTGGGGAGCGTCACAGAAAAAATTGTTAGGAAAAATTGAACACTAGTTAAGTCTCTTTTACATGCCCGAAATAATCAGCATTGATTTTATGGAACTGTGCAAGCATTACAGACGGGGGACTATTAAGATTTCAGATAATGAACAGCCGGTCAAAAATTGCCCACTCGGTTGGATAAGTTGGACGGAAGCTAAAAAATCCTTTCATCCTTCTGAAAACTGTGATGTTTTGACCCTACTCGTCTGATGGAAGTGTACGCATTCTGCCTTTTTCTCACCATCAATATATGGCCGTGATAATCAGTGGCATACAGCAGTAGATAACGTCCTTAAGAGAAACTCATTAGAATACTTAAACTGGCTTGGCTATCTGAGCTGCTGAGTGTTTCAGAAGTAGGACAAGTCTCGAGACAATAATTAAGGTCCGTCTATAGCTCCAAATGGTTCACAGCGATGTACCAACTTTTAACACTAACCTAGCAAAGATGAATGAAAGTCCTTTCTTAAAAGACAATTTTGCTTCATGCCCAAGGTTCTTAGAGGATTCTAGCATGTGCCTCTTGTTATTCCCTATAATAACTTCATGTTGGGATGGAGGCTATGTTTATTTTTGCCGGACACTTTCACCCACCCTTTAAGTTTATGGACCCAGCGGGCTGCATTTACCTTGGGGAGTGTAATTAAGGACAAAGAACTTTTTCATACTGGAAGAAATGGACAAATTTAAATCTTAACAAGTAATTGAGCAAATTGCTATACTATGAATATGATATTTAAAAGAATACAAACACAGGCGCCTGGGTGGGTCGGTCAGTTAAGTGTCCCACTCTTGATTTCGGCTCAGGTCATGATCTCAGGGTCCTGAGATCGAGTCCCATGTGGGGCTCCACATTCAGCGAGTCTGAGATTCTCTCTCCCTCTCCCTCTTCCCCTCCCCCCATCTCAAATAAATAAATAGATCTTTACAAAGTAAATAAATAAAAGAACACAAACAGAAAGAAGGAGTTAAAGTTAACACTCTTAAACAATCACATTTCAGGTTCAATGATACTGTTCAAATAAAGACAATCAAAAATGGATAAAACTATATCTATCATACAACATTAGATCAATCTGCAACATGTAGTTTTTCTATTTTAATAAACTAAAAGCACATTCGCTTCCACTTATATATGTATATCCAAACACATAAAATCTATTTGATGGAGTGGTTATGAAAAAACAAGATTGCTGAAAAACAGAGATAATTAGTCTTAGCTAAGTCAGAAAAACCGGTATGTGCAGACATTTCTATGATACCAGCAGCCTAATTTAACAGGAGATAAAAACTGAATTCTTAAATTTGAAAATTATCTAACGGCTGCAAAAGATCAGGTCAACTAATTATTTTCTTCTTCTCTTTTCTCTCCCTATGAGCTAAAAGTTATCACAGAAAAGTATGAAGGGGACTGGCCGTCCTTTTCACGGTCAGGGACGCCAAATGCCAATTATGTTCAGGAGGTTTTAACATCATGCCTCAGTCAGGTATGGTAGAGTTTTCAGACATTCATCATCTCGCTTGTCCTCAGCAGCCAGTTCATTTAAACATCAAACTAGCTGTCTAGATCTGTGCAAGTGTCCAGAGCTGTGTATCACAACATATATTAATCACTTTCTTTTCTATTGCACTCAGCTAATTGCATTATACAAGCTGCAAATACTTGGGACGGTTATGTTTTGCCCCGAACACAGAAAATAAGAAAATGCTCCTTCTTTGTCTTCAACTGTTAAAAGTTATACTTGGGATTGAAGGTATCTGGACAGACACATTATGGTCTAAAGCAGTTCTCATTCTTCCACAAAGAGCATTACAAAGATGAGCGTGGGATGGGGGAATGGGCGCTGGGTTATGAGGAGTCGGGAATCTCACTCTTACCTTGGACACTAACTGGATGTTTACCACCAGACAAATAATTTGCCCTGATATGTAGCTTCCTCATTTCAAAAAATGAAGTCGTTGATGCAGAGTATTTTTATACACTTGACGAGCTTAAAACTAGGTTTAATTTGCCTCTGGATGTGAGAAACACATGAAACTTGCAAATAAATCAGCGGCTCTCAAACTGGGTTAGTCAGGCCCATCACCTGAGGAGGTTTAACTACTTCTCCCTGGAATTCAGCGCAGAACAATTAAGGGAGATTTCCGGTGGGTGGGGCCCAGGCCTCGGTAGGTCTTAAAAGCTCCCTGAATAATTCTAATATGCACCCGGGTCGGGAGGTCTGCCCCCAGGGCAGTTCTTAAAGGCGGCCCCAGCTCCAAATAGAGACTAGTGTGATGTGAATGCAAGATAAGAGCTTTATTTTCTCATTTCTGGGCATTCGCTTTCTAATTCATTCATAAACATTTATGACGTGCCTCTGAGATGTTGTACGATGTGCTAGGCACAAAAGATCCAAAGACTAAAAACAATGCCAAGCCCTGCCAAGAGAAAACCTTATTTCCGCCCGTGTTTCTAACATTCTGTGACTGTTACCTGGATTGGAGCCCTGTCAGGATTCACGAGGTAGATCTAGCCAATACCGGTTTTAAAAATGACAGCACAGCATTCCAGA
Organism: Ursus americanus; assembly: GCF_024610735.1. Classification (NCBI taxonomy): domain Eukaryota; kingdom Metazoa; phylum Chordata; class Mammalia; order Carnivora; family Ursidae; genus Ursus; species Ursus americanus. The sequence goes on from NC_142132.1 coordinate 77,292,389, forward strand.
GCCAAAGGTGATGGCAAATCTCAGTTACTCCACTCTGTCAGGTAGGGTTTCTTAATTCAGAGGTGTTTGGGTTTTGTTTTATTTTCCAGATAGACTTTATTTTAAAAAGTGAGATTGCCATATGCCATGGCAACGAAGTACTAAATGAAATTTAATTGAACAAATGCTTAGTATTTCATTTTTTATTATTTATTTCTTTTTAAGGAGGCACCATGCCCAGTGTGGAGTCCAACATGGGGCCTGAACTTACGACCCTGAGATCAAGACCTGAGCTGAGATCAAGAGTCGCACGCAGGGTCTCTCTCTCAAAAAATAAAAATTAAAAAATATATAAAAATATAAAATAAAATAAAATAGTCAGATGCTTAACCGACTGAGCCACCCAGGTGCCCCTACTATTTAATTTTTAAGATTGGGTATAATCAGCAGAAAGAAGTTCTAAACCGGATTGACAATGGGGTTTTGAAAACCCCGTTATTAGCTTGTTTGTTTTGGTTTTTTTTTTTTTTTTTGGCTTATTTCTTACCAAAATCTGAACAATGGTGTCCCAAAAAGCAAAAAGAAATAACAGCTATGTTTAAAAGTATGTATCCCCAAGCAGATGCATATAACATACATGTTAGGACCGCAAGAGCAAATTCACTTTTGTTTATCTCGACTCTTTAGTTTTGCATTTGCTGCCATAATTTTTCCTGCCATTATTGTTTTGGACAACTTTAATTTCATTAGCAGTGCATGTTTCAGTATTTAGGGCTGTGATAAGATACATTCCATTGTGACTATCACTTTCCCTGAAATCTGACAAAGTGGTGACTCCACAAACGTCGCCTGCTCATGTTGGAGGACACTGCCTGGGCTGCTGACGGCCTTGTCATAGCCACCTCGGCACCCCTCTGTGGTCCTTCCGACTCTCCGCTCCTTTAAAAATCATGATGTAAGTCAAAGAAAAGATGCACTGACAAGATACCATCCCTTAAGGGACTGAAAGCCTATCGTTTTGTTTACTTCCTGTAAATCAGCGATTTGCCTTTCAGATTACCTGAGAAATTTCTGACACAGAATTTTCTGAATGGGATGAGGATGACAGGTGTCACGGAGAGAACAATGGGATCGTGCTCCAGGAAGAGCTCTGCCATCGATCCTTAGTGAAGTAGTGGGGCCTCACATACTCATCTGTAGGACCAGGCAAAGGTCCGGATAAGGATTCTGGGACAAAGGGATCTGCGTGTTTCTCACCAGAATGAGAAATCCGACTTCACCTGGGACAAAAGAGGTGTTGAAGTTACCTTGGCACAAAAGAATTGTAATAAAACCAACTTTGTTTATTAAATGACACAAGCGACGTTAAGTCTCCAGGCAGCGCATTTATTGGAGGGTGTGTCTTAGAGTAGATGCGATAAGACACGAACTCAAGGTCATCCTGACAAATAACCTCACAGGGACTGAGGAAAGGGTCTACGGCAGAGAAGCAACGTTTGGCTGGAGTATCAAACAGGTGTCAAAAGAGCACCAGTTGGAAAGAGTCCTTGGGGGGGGGGGCACCTGGGTGGCTCAGTTGGTTAAGTATCTGCCTTCGGCTCAGGTCCTGATCTCAGGGTCATGGCATCGAGTCCCACATCAGGCTCCCTGCTCCGTGGGGAGTCTGCTTCTCCCTCTGCCTCTGCCGCTCCCCAGCTTGTGCTCTCTCTCCCTCTCTGATAAATAAATAAAATCTTAAAAAAAAAAAAAAAGAAAAAAAAGAAAGAGTGCACGGTCCAGAGTTTCCCTTCCCGCCACCGCCACTAGCCTGATGTGGGACCTTGGGCATAACACTTAACCTCACAGATTTCTGTTTTCTACTTGTTCTAGGATTCTTGATTTTCCAAAACACAAACCACAGTTTCAGCCTTGGCCATATCAGTACCATGTCCTCCATAAACTGGACCAATCAAAAGCATATTTACAATCTCTTTTTTTTTGTTTCAAAATCTTTGATTTCAAATACTTTTGTTTCTTTTTCATCTTTATCAAATTTACATTTTTTTCTTTAGTTTTGACAGTTTACTTTTCTCCTTTCGCTTTTTCACTTTCTTGCTTGTTGCCTTTTCAACTAAGCTTCTGCATTTGAAAGCTTACCTAATTGCTGATAACCAAGAGGGAGAAAAAGAGTTTCCCATAACAGAAACTGATTTATTCAGATGCTTCAAAGTATTGTTTGATGTGAATTAGGGCGTAAGATACAAAACATTTAAAACTGAATTTATTCTGTATTTCTTTCCCTCCTTTTAAGAAATGACTCACCTATGTTGTAATTTGTGCAGTCACTTGGTAAGTATTTGGTGTCATTTTTGTTATATTCTGACAGTTTTTTTTTTAAACAATTCTATCATTTAATTTCCACTTAATGTTTCTTTTTAAAATGAAAAAATCATTCTTGAGATAATTTAGTGTGAAAAAGACATGACAGGAGTTATAAAGGCCCATTCATAGAAAAATAATGAAACATCAGACATGGTAATAAGGTTATCTTTGGCCAACATTGTTCATTTTCTTTCTACTTTTCTGTACTCTTCCAGGACTTTATAGCACCCGTAGTTTTTTATAATTTTTTTATAAGAAAAGGTAGAATAGTTTTTTATAATTTTTTATAAGAAAAGATAGAATATCTTTTCTTTTTTGTTAGGATTTATGTATCTGAGAGGGAGAGCGTGCACATGTACCCGAGTGGGGGGAGGGACAGAGAGAGAGAGGGAGACTCTCAAGCAGACTCCCCACCAAGCATGGAACCCAACATGGGGCTCAATCGCAAGACCCTGATATCATGACCTGAGCCGAAATCAAGAGCCAGGTGCTTCACTGACTGAACCACCCAGGTGCCCCTCTATCTTACCATAAACATCATGGAGATCGCAGGAATAGATTAGGTACCCAAAGAGAAAGAGTTAAGGGGAAATGTGTAATCATGTTTATTTAAACAAATTTATTTTTTGGATGCAGCATGCGTCATAAATAATAATCAATTCTCGTGCCGTAGAAAGTACTGCAAGGTTCACCGAACAGCAGGCCCTTGTTAATACACAGCGTCGAGTCAGGCAGGTGCCAGCCACGAGAAGATCAAAAGCATAAGAAATAGTCCCTGACTTTAAAGACCTGCTGATCCATTCCGGAGATGAGAAGGGAGTAGAAAATAAAACCTTTCCGGTGTGGCACAGGCTTGGAGTGCTGTGTGTGTGCTGGCGACGGTTTATCAGTGAGGAGGAGTTGGTCCTGACAAGCTCAGTGAAGGAAGAGACGCTTGCCTGGAATCTGAATAAGCAGAGGGCCATCCAGGTGGGGGTGTGAGGGCAGAAACAAGGATGGCATGACGGAGGCCCAGGGAGGAGGTGAACTGGGACGATTGCTCAGGTACGGGGCATAAGTTTGAAAGGTCAAACCAAGAAGTTTCCAATCAAAGGCGGAGCACTCGTTCTTAATCACAGACTCTTCCCCACAGTGCTCACTAGCGGATGTACAAAGCACGTGCGCACCCGGAAGTCAGACATTTATTAGCTGATGTGGAGAACGGAGGGCGCAAAATTCAAGAGAGAAGACCCACAGAGAAGCAAGGAGGAGAGAAAGCATCCATCAGTGAACCCTTAGAAAATCAGGCACACCTCACTTTGTATTATTGAAATAATTTTAACCTTTCGGAAAACATTACAAGATTAGCACAAAGATTTCCTATATACGCTTTCCCAGATTCCCTTAAGTCATAGTTCTTCTCAGAGTTCGCAAGATGGGTTAGAAGGGGATCACGGGGGGGACACTCACTCTAGAGGCGGGGTCCCTGGGTGAGGAAGTCAGGCTTACACACAATGGGCCAACAAAACCTCCTGTGGACCAGCACGGCTGGGGTATCAGAGCAGAAGGGATGAATGCAAGGCCTTTCGGAGGGGAGATGACAGGCTACCATCGGAGAACACCAAGGGACATCTGCAGTAAGTTCCCAGGGTAGGTGGCTGGGAGAATGGCTCCACAGTGGGGGAGTCCATAGTGACAGTGACTGGGATGGCATCAGAAGGTGTGCACAGGGAGGGGGCTGACAGTGGGGGCTCAGAGAAGCCTGGGGCTGTTGACCTTCACCTTCTCAGTCCACACCTCCCTCCCAAGCTTCTCTTCCACCAAAGCTTTCTCTGTTCCTCCAGATCTGACAGCTGCTAGCCCTGTCTCTTCTCTCCTTGATGCCTCTTCCCCTTCCATCAGATCTTGCACCTGTTTATCATAATGGTCATGAAACAGGGGCAAATGGGGTGTTTTCTGGTTTTGTTGGGGGGGGAGGGGAAGAGGAAGAGAGAATCCCAAGCAGACTCCCCACTGAGTGTGGAGCCCCCCTTGGGGCTCTGTCCCAGGACTCTGAGATCAGGACCTGAGCCAAAATCAAGAGTTGGACACTTCACTGACTGAGCCACCCAGGCGCCCCACGGGGGACTTTATAAAATGCAGAATGATCTCACATGGAATAAAATACTTCATGGAGTAGTAAAACTATATCCATTATGTGCTGTCAGAATAAATGATTCCAATTCCACTGGAGAGTGAAAAAGCAGAAAACAAATCCTCAGCAAATGTGAGCAAAATCCTAAGTTTTTTCCCCTTGGGCAGCCCTTCCTACACTTGAGTATGTATCAACCAGAGGATCTCTTAAGACAGATGGCTTGCTTTGTCCCCAGATTTTTCGCATTCAGTCCGTTTGAGGTGGAGCTCAAAGATTTGCATTTCTAACAAATTCTAACAGAATCAGGTGATTGTCATGCTGCTGGTCAGGGACCACAGCCTTTGAGAAGCACTGCCATTCGGCGTGCCGATAAAGAGACTCCGTTAATTCTCTCTGGTAAGGCAGGTACATAAAGCAAGGGAGGAGATGCAGATATTAAGAAGGCGGTTCTCAGTCAGTGAAGCATCCCACTCTTGACTCTGGCTCAGGTCATGATCTCAGGGTCATGAGATTGAGCCCAAGTCCGGCTCTGAGCTCAGTATGACTCTGCTTGAGATTCTCTCACTCTCTCCCCCAACTCCCCTCTCTCTCGCTCTCTGACAGAGTGTTCTTCAGTGATTTTACTTATCCGTTTTTTTTTTAATTTATATGAAGAGAATTTACCAGTAAAGAGGTGCAAACAAGAAAAGTTAGTTTTAGAGAGGTTCTCCAAAATGCTGCCACTGACAGTTTTGTCAAAGTCATTGGGTTCTGCTAGTTATAAAAATAAATAAATAAATAAATAATTCGATCAATCAATTAAATTGCTCCCTCTCTCTTTTGGCTATTTTATCAGATAATCATGACCATGACTTTATGGGAAGGGTGGAACCTGCTTTTCATTTTTACTTTTTCCCCACCATAAGTATTGACAGTTTCTCATTATGCAAAATACTCAGTATTTAATTAACAATTAGTTTTGAAATTGAGTTTGTAGGCTTATCGATTACCTATTTTAATTTTTAGAAACATGGCTATGCTCACAGACAGTGATGAACAAATAAACCAGCACAGTTACAATTGTACTTGGGCGTTTTCTTTCCAGTGATCTCTTTTTTGGTCAATCCATAATGAGTTTCATAAGCCTGCTGGGATTCCAGCCTTCTGCCTGTGGCCTCGTTTCATGGCCCTGAGACGCACGTCTCTGGCCTCCCAAGCCTGATTTTACCCAGCAATGAGCTTTAGGGAAGGAGATCTGAGTTTGAATTATAATTTCTCCTTGCTGTAGCTTTAGGACCTTGGATAAACCATGTCCTGTTTCTTGCCGTTCCTTCTCTCACCCCTCATCTGTGAAATTACAGGGTTGAGCTAGCTGACACTGACAGTCCTTTTACCCTTCTAATTCGAAGACTGAACAAATATTCTGAGACCATTCTCCAGCAATGCGGTAGAGGTCTTCACCCACAGCTGGAAGCTATCCTGGTAAAGAATTGAAAAGTTCCAATTAAGGATAGATTTAGGGTTTTCAGCTTTTCTTTGAAAATGTACGGATACACTTGGCTCCAGAACACACAGTACATGATTGGACAAAATATTTAGTTTGCTAGAGGCAGTGGTTTGCTGGTAAAAGTTGAAAAACTGGCTTAAAAAAAAAAAAAAAAAGGCCATGAATTGCCATATTTGCTGATTTTGGGGGGAGGAGGGCATAAATACTCCCACCGTGGCTAATTTCAAGCTTCCAATACAAAATCACTGAACACCGACCGTGAAGTCGAGCTGAGAGCATATGCAGGACTGTGGAACCCAGAGTCTGGGACCTACGTCCAGCGCTGCTTCCAATTCTGTGTGAGATTTTAAGCACGTTATTTGATCTCTTAGACTCTTATCTAAAATAGGATCATTTCTTATCAAATTTTAAAATAATTTCTTATCCAGCAAGCGTGGGAATAGCACTTACTCTCTCTTCTCTGGCAACAGCATTTCACATTAAAGCATTTTGAAAAAGTTAAACTGCTTGCCAAATACAGATCACAACTACTATTACTTTTACTGTAAGGGAAAAAGATTTATATTTGATAAATCCATCTTTTTTTGAGAGAGAGAGAGTACGAGCACACCTGTGAGTGGCAAGGGAAAGAGAGAACCCTAAACAGGTTCCAGACCCAGCGTGGAACCCAACACGGGGCTCGATCTTACGACCCTGAGATCCTAACCTGAGCTGAAACCAAGAGTCAGACGCTTCAGTTACTGAGCCACCCAGGCGATCTATTTGATAAATGCAACTAAAAATAACTGGTAGCAAACTCTAGCTACAACTCTCCTGATTAAGTTTCTTTTAGTTACAAGAAACAAAAATCTACTCAAGCTAAGCTGAACAACTTTTGAGGAAGACAATCGGTTATTTTTGTGTCATTAGAGAACATAAAAGCCAGCCGCGACTGAGGTCAGTCTTATCGGCTCAAAAATTTCAGATTCTCCGTCTCTGGAGAGAAGACTCTCTTGCTTACACATTAGGCCACGGCTAACAGTTTCCTGGTCCCCAGTCTCCTCTGCCTGATTATGTGCACCCATTTCAAATCGGAGAGAGAGGGACAAAGGGAGGGGATGTGAGGAACTGAGAGACAGAGGGTAAGGAGAGACTGATTTATTTAATGTTGAGCTGCCTCATATCGTTAAAGCAACCACATAAATGAGAGAATAGATCCTTTTAGCAAAAATGTTAAAAACGAACATTGATTACTATCAGTCAAAAACTGGATGCTCCTTCCGTGAAGTCACTGATGTCTTCTTGAGGCCGAGAGCTATTTGTCAGTGACAGGAAATCTGGAGAAATGCCTGATTAGCACCTGCTTTGCCTGGTGGCCAGATTATGGCCCACGAGATTCAGTCGAGGCACGAACACTGCTTTAAAAACTTACTAGACTTTAGGGGCGCCTGGGTGGCTCAGTCGGGTAAGCCTCTGACTCCTGATTTCAGCTCAGGGGATCTCAGGGTCATAGGATCGAGCCCCGCATCCAGTTCCACCCACGCTCAGCAGGGAGTCCCCTCCTCTGCCCCTCTGTGTGGGCACACTCACTCTCTGTCTCTTGAATAAATAAACAAATCTTTTTAAAAAGCCTTAATACATTTTAAATTACTCAAACTGTAAATTCATTTGGAAGTCACAACAGAAGTAGGACCGACAGAGAACCAATTTGTAAGTCATGCTTTAGTGACGTCAAACAACATAGTCGCATGAAAACTGTGTACAAAGCTTTTTCGCAAAAGGCAGGAATGTGTGGAGCCGCAGATTCGTGACACAGAGTAGTGTCCCCTGAAGTGAGAGGACCTTTATGTCTCCAGCCTCACCGGCACTTTCAGCTCCCGCCCCCTGATAATACAACCACCTGTGGGTTGAGAGCTAGCCCATGACAAGGAGAGATGGCCAGCTGTTAGCCACCCCTCCCTGGGCCTGCTGTGGCTTCCGCAGAGAAAGGTGACAATGCATCAAGAAACAAACTGGACAGAAAACACACAGCCAGCCATCCTTTGCCAAGATACTGAGCAAAACTGAGCTTAACTGGTTTCCAGGCAAGGACGTTGTATCTCGCACTCTGGGACTAGAGGAGATCACACGCCCTGCTTGTCTTTTTTCACAAATCACAAATCTTGGGTCACGAACCACAGGGACAAACATGAAGAACTTTGACAAGTGGCACACTTGCTCTGGTATAAAAGATACAAATGCACAACCTTCGTTAGAGAGTGCAAAGCGGTAAGTCGTTTGAGACGTGCGGAAGACACTGTTTTTAAGGCCAGGTCTTACTTAAGAGCCAAACCCCATACGAAAGCCAGTGAAGCAGACAATTCTACACCGGAACTTCCCTTCCAAGCATGACGTTCAGTGTTTTAGTGTGTTACTTACTGAACACAGTTACATCATGCCACGAGAATTTTGATTATCATGGTCACGATTATGCCAAAGAGTTACCATAAATCTGTGACTTTTAAAGACTTACTGTACATTTCAGTTTGGGGGGATGGGGGTGGGAGAGCCGTTGTGGATTATCTAAGGACCATTTATAAACCAAACGCTCAAGAGCAGTTTCATTTTTATACTGAGGTGTAAAATTGAAAACCATTATGGAGGGATAATATTTTGTGTTATTAACCTACGTTTTTCTGCTCTCAGTATTTACCGTCTCTTCTCACCCCAATTCCATCAGAGAATTGGCCCTGTGCTCAGTGACTCGATAGAGGGATTTGGCTGGGCAGAAGACAGAAATTCCCTGCAATTCTCTCTGGCCATGTGTTTGCCAACCCCAGGCTGTCAAGAAAATTTAAAGCACTTACAGAACTAGTAAGAGAAATAGGATCAGGACAGAGAGCAAATGTCTTGGACAAAACTATATGGGAAGAAGGGTTTCTAATCAGATCAAAGACATGTCCGGAGGGGGGGGGCTCGGAGAAGGGATGTTTGAGGAGAGAGTAAGGGTGTTTGGCAGACTCACTGGTGGCCCTGCTGGGGACAGGAACAGCTGTGTGGTACACATGGGCACATGGGACCCAGGCTAAATATCAAAGAAAGATGCTTGCTCCCAGTATGGAAAGTAAACAGCCAAGATGTTGTTGGCGACCATGATGGCGGTCATCTTAGTTGATGAGCTCTGGGTGGGCAGGTGGCTCAAATACCAGGTGAGGATGGCAGGGAAGAGAAGATGAAGAGTAGGATTTGAGGGGCGCCTGGGTGGCTCAGTCATTAAGCGTCTGCCTTCGGCTCAGGGCGTGTGATCCTGGATCCCTGGGATCGAGCCCCGCATCAGGCTTCTCCGCTATGAGCCTGCTTCTTCCTCTCCCACTCCCCCTGCCTGTGTTCCCTCTCTTGCTGGCTGTCTCTTTCTCTGTCAAATAAATAAATAAAATCTTAAAAAAAAAAAAAAAGAGTAGGATTTGAACCGAGGGCAGGAGAGGCGCGTGAAGCAAAAGTTCAGTCATAGGAAACCAAGGAAGGACACCGTCTTGTCCACCCAAGATGGTGGGGCACGATTTGTATCTGTCTTATCACGTATGTATCTACTCTATGAGGGCAAAATGAAATGTTATTCTTCTTTTAATATTTAAAAATAATAAACCAACAACATGCTTATGAAATAGTCATGTTGTTTAGACCCCAGGGCAGTTACAAACTTCCTGGAGCCCCAATAAATAGCCATTTCCTTAGGAGACAGACATTGTTTGAAAAACCAACACACTTGATAAACTACTTGAAAATATGTATCAAGGGCAAATAAGGGTTATACATTTTCTTAGTCTTATGTCTTGCATCATAATGTATGATGCTTAAGGAGGCATGAAAAATGGTATTAAATATTATGAGAAGGAGCAAGTACTAAAAAATAAATACTATTATTTAAATAGCCAGTAACTAATTATCTCCAGGCTGGTAAAAAGTACAGCAAGGGGAAAAGAATAATTATAATTAGTTAAATCAAAAAAAGCCTTTTGATTCCTAATGTCATTAGACTAGCGACTTAACGTGGCCAACTACTGTAATCACCATCCCTCACATATCAATAGAGCTTTATAAAGTGCTTGTACATGCAAGATCTGTTTCAATCTCCCTAACTGGGTCAGATGTATAAGTAAATAAATAATTTCAGTAGTAATAAGTGCTACAAAGAATAATAGTAGAGGACCAGCGGATTCCGTGTGTGTGTGTGTGTGTGTGTGTGTTGCTATTTTAGTGGTCAGGAAAAAAAAAGAAGTGACAGTCTTGCAGAGCGGAAGGAGACACAGGGAAGAGTGTTCAAGAAAAGGAAAAGCAAGCATAGGATCAGAGATGCCAAAGAAGGGGAGTCTGGCCATAAAGACGTAAGTGACAGGCCATGGGGTGAAGGAGGCGCTCGAGAAGATTGTTGGGGGTGAAATTCAGGATGTTACATTTGAATCTGGGTGTGATCACGAGTCACTGAAGAGCTCCAAGCAGGGGGCAAGATCCAAATTAATTTTTTAAAACATGACTGGGTTGTGGGATGGGAAAGTGACAGCGGCAGAGCCAGAAGGGAAGCAAGGAGACCACAGAAGTAGCCACGAGAACAGTGGCTTCTGCAGGGGGGAGCGGGGGAGGTGGAAACCGGGGCTGGATCGGGGATATATCTGGATGGTAGAATCAACAGGACTTGTGGGGGCATCAGACACGGCAGGTGGGGAAATGAGCAGCGTCAAGGTCTGAACAGCAGAGGACATGGAGTGCCACCTACTGAGACAGGGGACATTGGGAGCTTGAGGGACAAAATAAGAACCCCCTTCCTCCGAATGTTCAGAACAGCCACCGTCCTACCCTTTGCATGTTAATGGCAGTGCACGTAGCAGAAATATTCCCAGAACATCCATTGATTTTAATGCAGTAGGTATGACCTGTCTAGAGAATGACATGGTCACTTGCTTTGGGGACTAGATACGTGGAACTGCTGTTTTAAGACTTTTCTGCCTGTTCTCTTGAATGTTCTGTAGCTGACTTGTTGATTTGGGGGTTATTTCCTAAGGATTAGAGACCTTCTGACTCTGGCTGTCCTCAGCATGGAGAATGCACCCACTCACATGGGCTTCCTTAGCCCCGTGCCAGAGAGACGCACTCCCACGGAAGAAGGTGAGCTGCACCTGTTCTAAATTATAAATCTTTCACCTGCACAGAAGAACTTGGATTCACCTTTGAATCGACTTTTTCCTTTTCTTTTTTTTTTTTTTTTTTTTTTTGGCCTTACTGAATGTAAGTTAAAATAAAAACAAAAACATAGCTATGAGAGGAGGTAATCAATTATAGTATTGATTGGGGCTCACTGGTGTGGCGATCTCTCCCTGTTTGAGCAGAGTGATTCTAAAAGGCTCTTCTCATTTATCTCCAGTTGATCTTGAAAGCTTCCTGACATTTGCTCCCACAAACATTTGCTCCCAGAAGCATCATTTGAAATTACAGGAAATATGAGGAAGCTGGGCAGGCTTACGCCAGCATGCTGTGGGCTTGTGAACAGTGACTTGCAAACTGCCAATGGTCAGCACCTCCCAGCTGGGAGACACTAGATCATACACTCTTCAAGTCCTTGGGACCTTGAGAAAGAGCTAAATTCATAGTGTGGCCACTTTAAAGATGGATTTTAGTATTGCTTATCTTTCCCTTTTCTTAACCAGAGAGGCATGTGTCTGGAGGGGTTTGAACATCTCTTTCAAACAGAAATAACTCCTCTTGGGGCAAAGAGAAGAAAAGGCTCTGTGTAAATTTACTGCTGTCTTCTCTAGGATCTGAAGTACAATTCCCCAGAACGCTGGTACTATTGTTTAGATAAGACATCCTGAAACTTCTAGAAATTTGAATCCCTCCACGATGCCTCAAACTCTTTTGCGTTCATGATGTTCCATTGAATGAGTAAAGGTTCACATTTTACTTTATGCATCTTAATAAATTCACGTTCAGTAAATCTTGCGTTACTCGCTGTGTACTTTTTCTTCTTATGTGAAATAGACTTGACCACTTGCTAACGTTCGCTCATTCCTTTCCGTTCTTCGGAATCCACCTCGACTCACTTTTCCCTGTGCAATCTCTCTGACACCCTCCCATGCTTGCAACGCCTAAAGTCTGGGCAGATCATTTGACAATTTGCACATCTAGTTGAATTCTCTCTTACAAGTTGACATCTTATCTCAAATTGAGTATTACAGCTACAGAATGTCTGTCACACACCTGCATCTTCATTTATTCACTAGATCTTTCTTGGTAAACATTAAGATTGCTTCCCTCCACTACGACTTTATAAAGGCACCAGGGAGAAAGTGAGACATACCCATTCCATCCCGCTAGAGAACAGCGCAATATGCTGGTGATAAGGTGGACAAAATCTACAGAGAAGTCCCTTCTAGTATAGAAAACCTAAAATGGTTAGATTAAAAAATATATTTAGAAAGCATGTCTGAACTGTTGGGAGAAAAAGGAAAACAGGTGGAAACGAGAAATGGGGAGCAGATATAAGCAAACCCTAGAGCTGCTGATGTTCCTGGGAATACTGGCTGAAGACAATGGGATACTTTTGAAGTTTATTTTTTAAAAGCCAACTACATAATCTGGAGACATGCATGTATCAGATAAAACTAAAAGGAAAGCAAGGAACTTGTCAATAGAAAAGTTCAGAGAAAAGATGACTTTAGGGTGGGAGATGGGAGAAGAAGACACAAGACTGAAAAGTGTGAGTGATGCTTACAGCAGCTCTGTTCAATCCAGATACAATAGGGGACAGAAATTCAAACCGCTTGTGCAATTTTCTAGTAAAATTTTAGATAAAATTTTAAAAGTAAAAAAAAATTAAAATTAAATTTTAATTATTTAAATTTAAAGTAATAAATTTAATTTAATGAATTTAATTTAAAAGAATTAAAATTTATTTTAATAATTTCTTTAGCCCAATGTATCCAAAATAGGGCCATTCAACATGTAATCAATATAAAAATGACTATTTGTTGCTGGATACTGATTTTTCACAGTCGGGTTAGTATGTTTTACTTACGGCACATCTCAATTTCAACTGGCCACATTTTCTTTTTTTTTTTAAGACTTTATTTATTTATTTGTTAGAGAGAGAGAGCACAAGCAGGGGGAGCGGCAATTAGAGAGGGAGACAGAGACTCCCCGCTGAGCAAGGAGCGCTATGCGGGGCTTGATCCCAGGACCTTGGGATCATGACCTGAGCTGAAGGTGGATGCTTAACCGACTGAGCCACCCAGGCGTCCCACAACCTGGCCACATTTGAAGTTCTCAACAGCCAAGTGCCTTGGCTACTCCAGTGGACCACACAGTTTTATATCTTAAGATTGATGGTGAGAATGTTGTTATTTCTTGAGCTGTGCACACCTTATCTATTGCTTGTATATCACATTATTTTTAGGTACAAGGGAAATACTTGAATATTTACAGCCCACTTAAAAATGAAAATGTTCTTTTCCCCTAAATTCTAGCTGTGTTAATACTATTGTTCTCCTTCCCTTCCTTCCTCCCACCCCCTCCTCCTCTCTTCTCCTTCTCAGGGCTCCCACACTCTCCCCACTCTTGTCACATTCTCACATCCTTTATGGGATGTGCTTTGTATTACATCTTTGATTATGGAGGATTCTGACACATTTATTTCTTGGATCTGCTACTCCAAAGCCTCTCAGGAATGTTCCTTTTGTTTGTTAAATAAAAAAAAGTCTTTTGATTCCTAATGTCATTAGACTGGCATCTTAAAGTGGCAAACTCAACTACAATAACCATCCCTCACATCTAAATAGAGCTTTATAAAGTGCTTGTACATGCATACATGCAAGATCTGTTTCAATCGTGTGCGGCACACACACACACACACACACACACACACACACACACACACTAATTTATCATGAACTAAATATGGGCTTATTTTTCCCCCACTAATGATATGGCACCAAATAGTCATTCTTGAAAAAAAAGCATTTTTTTTTTAAGAAAAAAATGATTAAACTATGACTTTAAAAGCTGAAAAGGAAAAAGCAGCTTCTGGGTAAGCAATAGTAATTATTGGGGCAAAGAGTATTTTAAATAGAAAGCTCTTAAGGGAAAGCAGTGTTAGGATATTGAGCGTAATAAAAGCCTTTTCTTTCTCACTCGAGTCCACTTAGACTCAGCTTCTGCAGATGCTCCTGAACAATGAAGACTTGGGAGGGTCCACATGCAGACCCCAAAGTGTCAGAGCAAAAATGGCAGAATGCAACTGAGGTCAGCAGACGACGCCCGTGGCACATAGCCAGTAAGCTGCCTGTTTTTGTTGGTCACGTGAACTAAGGATAGTTTTACATTTAATAAAAGATTGAAAAAAAAATTTAAAAAAGCAATGTCCTGTGACACATGAAAATGAGGTAAAATTCAGATTCCAGGGGCCATAAAGTTGATGGGCACACAGCTGTGTGCTCTCATTGACGTTCTGTCGCACCGCGGCCATGGCGAATAGTTGTGGTGGAGACTAGTTAGCCTAGGCAGCCTAAAATTTTTATATTTGGTCCTTTAAGCAAACATTTGCCCACTCCTGGTTTAAATCACCATTCTGCCCAGACAATGACCCATTTTCCATATAAGGACAAAATAAACAATACAAGATAAACTTTCTGAACTATGGAAAGCATTATTAGATAATGGGAGCGTGATAATTGAGTGTAATAGGGGTTTATTTCCTGATTCCCGCCTTGAGCTCTTGTCAGTCATCTTGGATTTGCCCAATTCAGGAAAGGAGAAACCAGATCTGGCCACAGCTCTGCCATAACCTAACCTTGTCGATGACCTCAAGAGCATCGGAACCTCTAGGAACTTCTGTTGATCTCTAAAGCAAGAGGATGAAGTTAGATCATTGTCATGGTCATTCCCAGTTTTATGACTAATTATGGAGAGAATTACTTAAGAAAGAAGCAGTCACAAATAACAGACAACCAGGGCGCCTGGGTGGCTTGGTTGGTGAAGCATCCAACTCTTGATTTTGGCTCAGGTCATGATCTCAGCATCCTGAGATCTAGCCCGGTGCTCAGTAGGGAGCCTGCTTGAGATTCTCCCGCTCCTCTCCATCTGCTCCTCCCCCTTCCTCCCCTCCTTCTTCTATAAAAGAATCAAATCAAATCAAAAAATAATAGACAACCAATGCTGATGTTACCTAGACCAGTTTCGAGCACTGGTCTCTATGTCTGCAGAGGTGGGCAAAAATGTAACATGCCTTTTGTAAGTTCACTGAGGTAATACACTGGGGATCTGCTGGGTACGGAGCAAGCACTTATATATAAAATGCAGCTGCTGAGCCGAATCACAAGAATCACAGATGCAGGGACCCCCATCACTCTCGTCAGGATCCCACAGGGGCTGAAGCAGAGAATCACCATCATGACAACAAATGGAGATGGCCCCACCAAGCACGGGGTCCCTGGACAAAATGGCCACAGTGTGCCTGCCTGTTGGATGCCATTAGGATAGAAAGACTGGATTTCAGCCTCTGATTCCTAACATTAATAATAATAATTATTATTATAATTATTATTTAACTCCAAAGCAATTGGCAGGTGAAAGAAGCCAAGTGACCTCCAACCGCTCAGCAGTTGGTGCTGTATCATCCACGGGAACCATAAACCATGGACCGTTTTTGAGCAAAACTCCTTAGACAAAACAGTTCAGAATAAAGACATTATTTTGAACATACAAATAGATCCATGAAAAATAAGACTATTTAAAATAAGAGTGTCAGGTCACAATTTGGGCTTTTTTTCCCTCGATCTTTAATGAACTACTAATCTAAGAGCAGTCGGTACTTAGGAGCACTAAAGTTTCTTTCTAAGTAAATAATTTGGGTAAGAATGCATCACCTTGGCAACAACACATTCCAGAATTCCCTGTGATTGACATTGGCATAATATTCTAATAAAATCAGCCCATTTTTTTTCAGTGCTCCAATACTTTGCTTGAAGATGGGACAGAGAAAAATTATTTCCAGGAGATCAATCAATTACAGCGAAATTTTAGACTTGAACCGATTCACAGTAAACACACTTTTATTATTTCCTGAGTGTATGTAGAAATCAGGTTTACACTCATTCATAGACACCCCTCACTATCCCCAAAGTTCACTCAAGAAGAAAGGATTTGAACTTGATGAAGAGTCAAGGACAGTCACAAAGGCAGGAGAAAGCTATCTACCTCGAAGAATCGTACAGAAATACTTCTCTCTCACCAACTACTTTCTCATCCTCTGCGTCACCCGATGTAGGCAGAAAATCAATTTCGTTACCAAGCAACGTTTTCAATCACAGTCCTCAAACTATTCAACATCAGAGTTAAATTTCCCCAGGTATTTTTATGATTAGTCCACCTCCATGTCTATGGGATGGTTTGACCCTTTTTGTTTGGAGAAAGGAAAAGGAATAGTACCAAACTGGGAAAACGTATCAACCAGAAAACACAAATCCATGTGTTCAATGCCATATGCAAAGACTTCCCAAAGTTCAATGCTTACATACTAATGTGAAATTAGAAAATTTTCTGAAATTATCTGTTGTCACTGACCTACAGAACTAACAAATACAACCATGAACTTTCCAAATCTTTTTTAAAAAAACAGTAGATTCAACTAGGAGAAACTACAAATAATCATCCAAGAAGCAATTGGAAATTCCTTTCTCTTAAGTCCCAATCTGTTGGCTACAAGCGAATTTTTTTGCCTCTCCTGCTGCATCAGAATAGAAGTATATTAATTAAATTATTACAAAGAAAAAAAAAGCAGTTATGTTATTTTGCATACCAAAGGGCCCTAAAAGATTTAATAGCCTTATGGTACATGCAGAGGAGTATAAAAAGAGCAACTTAAAAAAATTATTCACACCACTTTCATTTATAGTAGTGAAATGACTAATTACTTGCCAAGTTCTATTTACAGAGAATTCTCTTCAAGAAGCTCAGAGTATTTTATAGATCTCTCTAATTGATCTTTTCCCTTTTACAGATGTTAGTTATTTATAAAATTAGAATTGCCAGGGAATGAGAAGTCAAGGCAAAGAGACGTGAACTGATAAATCAGCTAAGTTAAGGGTAGAGTTCAAGTTCAGAGGACAACCCTGTTGTGTTCTGTCTCCTCAGCCATGTTCTCTATTGTTTTAAAATATATCTCGGGGTAGTAGAAAGTAACTCACAATGCTCAATCCTAACCATTTTTTTAAACATCTTTATTGAAATATAAGTGATACATAAAAACCGCACATACACAATGTATATTATTTGATGAGTTTGGACATAGGCATCTTCAACACCTAATCTTATTTTATTCTTAAAGACGTTTTATTTATTCATTTGAGAGAGAGAAAACATGAGCAGATGAAGCGGCAGAGGCAGAGGGAGAAGCAGACTCCCCGCTGAGCAGGGAGCTGAACGCAGGGCTCGATCCCAGGACCCTGGGGCCAGGACCTGAGCCGAAGGCAGATGCTTAACTGACTGAGCCACCCAGACTCCCCTCAACAACTAATTTTAAATACAGCTCATGTGGCCCAGCACTTTAGTCAAAATCTATTATTACCAAAAAAATTGTCAATTTTTCATATCAATTATAGGATTAAAAGAAATTTTGAGAGCCATTAGCTTATTTTCATTCACTAACTATGTATCAAGTACTTATCAGCAAAATAAACATGGTCCTTATCCACACTGAGCTTCTGAATACAGCCTCAATTAAAAATAACATTCCCTAATTTTACATGTCTAAAGAAGATTCCACACTTCTCAAAAGTAATTCATCCCAATGTCAACAGCTTTTAATGGACAGAAAATCCTTCCAAATCTGACATGAATCTTTCATTCTATAACCTCAGTCAGTTCTTCTTGCTGAACATTCTATGGACACAAAGATCAGGTCAATATGCAAAGATCATTCATAGGATTCTAGAGTATTATCTAATTTCCCCCAACCTCCTCTCCTCTAGACACCAGGTCTCCTCTAATTATCATAGTGAATTTCTAGATAGTATGGAGTTTTTCTTGGGTTTTCATCATATCGCAGTGATTTGTTTATCTAAAATTATTTCTTATGCATGCAAGTGTCAGGCACTATGACTATGCTGGACTCTTCCAATGGAAGTGATTACCATATAGACTGACCCTGCTCTCCTCCTGTCATATGCAGAATGCTGTAGTAATGGTTTCTCCCTTGTTGATAAAACAGAGACCGGCTCATATTTGTTTAACACTCTAAACTCGGGGCACCTGGGTGGCTCAGTCAGTTGAGTGTCTACCTTCCCCTCAGGTCAGGGTCCCGGAGTTCCGGAATCGAGTCCCACACTGGGCTCCCTGCTTGGCAAGGAGTCTGCTTCTCCCTCTGCCTCTGCTCCTTCCCCTGATCATTCTCTCTCTCTCTCTCTCTCTCAAATAAATAAATAATCTAAAAAAAAAAAAAAAACCCAAATTCTAAACTCTCCTATCCATTGTTTTATAATCATTCTCCTGTATATTCTATTTTAATATATATTATATAAAATATAATGAATTGCATATATAAAAACATATATTTAAGGGGCCCCTGGGTGGCGCAGTCAGTTAAGTATTTAACTTTTGGTTTCGGCTCAGGTCATGGAACTCACTCAGGGTCTTGAGTTGGTGCCCCACGTCGGGCTCTGCACTGAGTGAGGAGTCTGCTTGAGAATCTCTCTCCCTCTCCCTCTGCCACTCCTCCTCTCTCTCTTCCCCTCTCTCATTCTCTAAAATAAATAAATAGATCTTCAAAAAAAAATAATAAAACAAAAATTAAAACACATTAAATATACATAAAACTATATCTAGATAAAGATAGATAGCAATGTGTTATTTTAAGTTTAGTACAATGTGTCCACAGTGACTTATACTTACCTAAATCTGTGTTAACCAAGATACTGGATTCTTTAACTACAAAAGGTTTTATCATCAGGTTCAGAATGAACTGCCCCTTCAGAATCTATGACATGAGATGTCATTTGACTTCTCTGGATCTCAACTAAATCATCTGTGAAAGTAGCATGTACCTCATGGGTTTGTTGTAAAAATTAAATGAGATCGCTAAATTCGAAGTGCCTAGAATAGGGTAGAAGTACAATAAATGTTCAGTTTTCTTTCTTCTCGTCTGTGGGGCTAAGACTGCAGCCAACTGTGAACTCATCTAGTGATTTTGTCACCTGAGTCAGAGGTCGGCTAGTTTTGTTGCGACACAGAGAACTTCCCATGCTCAGGGAAAAAACCAAAAGAAAGGTGGAATTATTTTAACATTGCTAGTTTGGCTGTTCCTATATCAACAGTGACAACAGGTATATGAAACTTCGTGTGGATGAGATCATGTTTAGAGTCCAGGAAGTATATCATGACATGCCTGGGGATTCAAGTTAATGAGAGAATGAGCTGCACTCTACTCTCAGGAGTGAAAGTACTACTTGGAAAGAATTTAATTGAAATTATTTTTCATTTTCTATAAAATGACATTGAATAATGCAAAGTTTTATTCAAACAGATCTAAATAACAGGACCTCGATTTTCCTCCTATGCTTTTCTCAGCTTTTCTCTAAATGTCAGAGAGTTCTTAAATTTGTGGGACCTTGGAAAGAGAAAATAGAGTAGAATAAAACACTTAGTTTTCAGTCCTTGTTCTGCCATTTATGACTTGTGCGATATCAGGCAAGCTGTCCCAACTTTTTGAGACTGGTCTCCAGAAAATATGGAAAATATATAACTTACTTATAAGGCAATAGAAAAGGTTAAATGGGAATGTACCTAAAGTCCTCCACACTGGTCTCCTGGTCACTTCCACCTCCCTTAGTAGTATTTCCCTAGAAGAAGTGCCACACATCTCAAGTGCACTGCTAAATAGCGCTCATTACCAACCTAGCTCAGTGTTTCAAGTTGAATGGCTCAACCTCATCCATAAAATATTGCTATCAGAAAAATAAGACAGGTTTGGCTTTACATATTTTCCATGCTTCCTGAATTATGGAGCACGCGGCTTCTCCTTCAAAGGCTCCTGAATTTATGGAGCACATGACTTCCTTTCACATAAAGACTAACTTAAGCTCGTTCTTCTTTTGAACAATGAAGCCAGATTAAAATACATTTCCCTTTCAATCCTTAGAGCCAAGAATAATAGCAGAACCATGAGAAATTTCAAAGAGCTGATTATTTTGTTTGGCAACCAGTCATCCCTGACCAGCCTTTACAATTATGAGGGACGTAGAATTCATAAGCCAATATGTCATTCTCCTTTTGACACACCAATAAAATTTAAGAGATGCTGACAGCTAAATTTTTCCATTTGCCATCACTTCTCATCCACACCCGGAGTATTTTTCGCTTCTATTTCCTCTTCTGCATTTTATGCTCACTGCCCTACTTTGGGTCCTCATTATCTTCTGCCTGCATGCACCAATTTCAGGGACTTTTTTTTCTGGCTTCTCAGCATCTATTCTCAACCTTCCCAATCCATTTTTTTTTTTTTTTTTTTTTTTACTTTGCTGATAGTAGAACAAACTTTCTCAAAGACAACTCAAACCCTTCTGTAGGTTCACAACTGGATGTCAGTGGTCTAAATCTTAAGGAGCCAAGACCCAGAAGAGAAGGAAGGCAGAGAGAAGTCAGCTTGGCCTCTTCAGTCTGAGTCATTTATCATTCCTCAGTGGAGCACCCGGCAGAAAATGGCTGCAAATGCCTAAGAAATTAGAAGGGCATTAGGTGGTATCGCAATTCTGGGGAGACAGAAATCAGAGTTTAGGGTCTGCTAAGTAGGTGGCGGCCCGGAGAACATGCTGGACTTTCCCCTGAGATCCAAAAGGGCTCCCCCCTGAGGAAGATGAGGCAGAAATAGATCAGATTTTACAAAAATGAAAACGCAGGCTTGAGTCAGCTCAGTCTCTGACCGGGTTAGATTGACCTGTCCTTTCTGAAACAGCCTTCCAGATGAAAGTGAAAAATCCTCTCTGGAGGAAGAACAGATTAAGCAGAACTTCTTAAAACGTTTCCATACACAATGGTGAAAAGTCAATAGGATGTTATCAGGCGTGCAGGAAACAGGCCCAAGTGGAAAAAATAATTTATAGAAACAGAGCTATGGGTGGGCTGGATAGGAGAGTTATGAGACATAAACTTAAAAAAAACAAACTGTGATTAGTATGTTCAAGAAAACAGGGAACAAGGCCAACAAATTCAGTGCCATTCTACCCATAGCTGATCCTGTCCAAGTCTTGTCCATAGCAGTGAATGGCAAACCCCTAACTAGGAAAACCCCAGCAGGCATCTCTGACTCCTGTCTTTCCTTCAGTCCCAAATCCAATCCCAAATGTCTGTTCCCGAACGTCTGCTCCTGTCCCCCCAGCTGGCCCTGCCCTTCACCACCATCATCTGTCAGCTGGGTTCCTGGGACAACTGGTCCTTCCAAAGCCATTCTTGCTGCCTCACCACCTATCCCTCACATGGCGACCAGACAGAATGATTTTCCTAAAATCAGACCATGTTCCTCTTCTACTTCAGATGCTCCAACAGCCTCCTACCTTTACTAAGAATGAAACTGAAACAGTTGTCTGTGACCTGCAAGGGTCTACACGACTTGGCCCTGTCCTCATTATTCCGTTCCAGGGGTTCTCAGCCAGGGGTGATTTGGCAATACTGGGGGTATTCTGGTTGTCACACTGGGAGTGGGAGGAGGCTACTGGTATCTCATGGCAGAGGCCAGGCAGGCTTCTAACCACACTCTAATTTAGAGGACAGCTCCTCCCAACAAAGAATGACACAACCCAAAACACTAATCGCGCTTAGGTTGAGAAAGGTTCATCTCCTCTGCCAGTCTATCAACAGTCACTTTGTTCTAGGTCATCTGCTTTCTCTTCCTTCTCAGAGCAAACTCAACCCATGCTTACCTCGGGGCCTTCTGAACTTGAGACTCCCTCCCCCTGGAAGCCTCTGTGCTCTGATCTTCACAGGGCTCGCCTCTTGCACCATTCATCTCCTGGTTCATATGACCTCCCTCCGGAGACGCCTTCTGCGATCATGCCTTCCAAAACATGGCCCTCTAGGGCCTTCAGTTGTTCCTTCCACAGCTCCTTTCTTAACCCACAGCTTACTCATGTGCATTTGTCTCTTGTCTACCCCCCCACTGAAACGTCAGCTCAACTGACGCACAGACCTCCTCCATTGTATCCGCCCCACTATTTCCAGTGCCTCCCGTGGAACAGAGCTCATAATAACAGCCAAAAACTATGAGTTGAACAATTACTAAGTCAACATAGGTTTTCACTAACTTGGCAAAAGTTGCAGCCAAACTGCGCTTCAGTCCCAGGACCTGGTCTGCACCCAATGGGTAGTCATTCTTCTGGATGTTTCTCCTTCCTATTGATACCTCTCAGAATTCAATTCAATGTCACTGGAACTCAGCTGTGTCTTCTACCATATATTTACTACCATATATTTATTGAGTGTTCACTATGTGAAAAGAATTGTTCTGGGCATAACATGGTCACATAGATGGCAGATTCCGTTTCAGCAAAGGAGGACATAGAAGAGGACACTGTGGCAACATTCTTGAAAGAATACAGCAGGTCATTTTGAAACAAGTGGGTAAATAATCTCACTGTAGCCACTAATTTCATACAAATGACCTTTTCTTAATTTTTATTTTATTTTATTTTATCTATCTATCTACCTATCTATTTGTTGAATGATACTAAGACCTTACCAGCATGTCAGTATGGTTTTCCTATCAGGACCAAGCACGAATAATATTACACAGATTCACCACGATCCATCCATTCTGTAGATTGTTTGCAGACTTGGCCCATTTCTACAGACCTTTTCCTTCTTTACCGACAAAAATGGCCCACTTCAAATTTAAGGACAACTTAGGTCTGTTAGAAATGGGCACAGATACAAGTAACAGAAATAATGTCTCTGAATGTCTTGTGAACACAATAAAATTGCTTTCTTGTCTTATCCTCCTAGGTTGTTAATGTCATATAAATGTTTTAGATATGCCTCATATAAAAGGTACATAATTGTGCACACAACAAAGTTATTTCTTGTCTTTCTTATTGGTATATAAATTCATTGATTCCAGTTGTTCTCATGAGGAGGAGGGGAAGGCAATTTTACCCCTCAAGAAAACTTTTACCAATGTCTAGAGACAATGGTGGTTGTCACAGGCGGGGAGAGGGTACTACTGACATCCGGTGGGTAGAGGCCAGGGAGGCTGCTAAGCGTCCTACAGCGTACAAGACACCCCGCCCATAAAGAATTATCCAGCCTAAAATTCAAATAGTGTTGAGGTTTAGTGCTCCCATTTATTCCTAAGTCCAAAGTGCTTACACTTAAATCCCTAAATAAATTTCCACCAATGAGAAGTTGGAGTCAGTTTTCTGAAATTTGAAAACTTGGGGACACTCTTCCCCTTTGTGATCTGTGACCCCTGACCAACCCTTCCCAAGACAGATCAGATCCACCCAGATTTTAAATCCATGAAGGTCAGTCACCCTCCTTCTTCCTGACTTCGCAAATGCCTAGCAACTGCATGATCAATGGTTGCCAACTTGCCACACATGCTGACGTTTTGCAGACCTCAGCTGGGCTCATCTTCAGAAGCTATAGGATGGCTTCATCAAGGACACATACACCATGCTTTGCCCTTAAGTTCTGGGACAAACTCCTGCCTTTCTTTGAACTAAAAAGACGTAATAAATGTTTTACTTGGCTGTTGACCCTTGGAGCCACACCCATGTTTTTAACTTTCTGTGATAAACTCTTGTTGCGTTTTTCTTCGTGATTCATTAAAAGCATAACATTCATACCAAAGGGCACACAGGTAAGCAGACAGCTCAAGAAAATTCCAAACAATGAACACAATTATGCAACCACCGCCGAGACCAAGAAACAGGAAATCAGGCAGGATGAGGCAAGTCCCTTCCATGTCCTCTCACAGTTACTGCCCCCACTTGCTTTCCCAGAAGTCACTCCTTTAGGGCTGTCACACCTCTGTGGCACCTTAGCTTTGCCCATCTTTGTTCTTTTACATGGAATCAGCATGTATCATTTTCTTCATGACTTTTTTACTCAATATAATAGTGTGGAGTCCATCGGTGCCGTTGTGCATAGTAATAATTCATTTATATTCATTTGTCTACAGTATCCCATTGTAGAAAAATCCCACTATTTATTCTATCACCATTGATAGATATTTGAATTGTTTCCAGTTCATGGCTATTATAAACAGAGATTCTTTAAATATTCTCATCTGTGATCTGTGGGGTGTGTGTGTGTGTGTGTGTGTGTACCCACACATTTCTGCCAGTATATGTTTTAGTAGATATGGCCAAATGGTTTTTAAAACGTAACACTCCCACCAGCAATGTATTCACATCCTCACCAGCACTCAGTACTGTTGGCCTTTCTGTGCAGCTATTTTGGACACACTGACACTTCTGAGCATTTTAATCTGTACCCCAGGACCACTGATAAGGTTAATGGGTTCATGTGTTTACTTCATATTTCATGTATTTACTGACTTTTTGGATATCATTTTTAAAAATAGGATATTTATCCAACTCTTTTGCTCTATTGTATTGGGTAATCTCTTTCTTACCAACTCGTAAGCCTTTATTTATATATTCCATACAGGGTCTTTTGAGGAAAATAAGGATGTCAAATAGCTTTTCCCACTCCTTGCGTTGTCTTTTTGTTCTCTTAGTGGTGACTTTGGATGACTAGAAATTCTTACTTTTAATGTAGTCCCATTTATCAGTCTTGCCTTAATTTTGTGTTTTCAATCAGTAAAATCCAGTGAAAACAGCTGGGCGTGCAAAACTCTCCTGAATCTTGGTGCACATTTTATGATTTCAAGGCTGTCCTCCATACCATGTCTTATTTTATTTATCAGAAGACCATAATATGTAAGTCCACCCACATCTTATGTCCAAAGACTGTACTGTGGTACACTAAGTACTGTATTTCAGCCTCCTGTTAAACCATGTAAAGGAAAACCTTCAAAATTTCTTCAAAAACTATACAATAGAGAAAAACGTATGTAATATTTTAATGCCTTTATTTTCCAGTAGCATTCCTGCGTATGTATGCACATGGCGATTATTTACTAACAACCTCTGGGATCATATAGCAAAATTATCTTAATTAGGAACGTAGGAAATGTAATACTAGTTTATTTAAATGGGCACTGCAAAATTTGATTTCAAGTCATTGCTTAAGATAATTCAAACTGTAGAAATTAAAAATTGACCCTATAGCCAGTCCAGAAATTAATGCTTAGGAAGTTAGATACCTACATTATTGTTGGTAAGTGAAGACTCTCTCACAATGCAGAATTCCTCCATTATATACTATGGGGTGAAGCACCAAGGGTAACCGTGTATACATGCAAACACGTACTTTCAACCACTTTTTGTCAGTGAATTATTGTTTTCTGTAACAATTTACTTATCTAAGTAGTTGTCTCCCTTGGGCTGATCTGGATCTGATTTTATCTGTTATCCACAGGAGATAATTTCATTTTTTCCTTATCATCTTTCATCTGAGTTTAATTTGTGTACATGTATACACACACACACACTCTTGCTACATCTGTGATAAACTAACAAGTTACATTTGTCTCTAATGATATTATAGAAATAGAGACCTTAACTAAGTTCCTCTAATAATGCTATTAACTGGTAACTCTATATTTCCCGATTACAAAGTTTTATTTTAATTATTATTTATTACGAATTGCATGTTACCAGTGCAATCAGCACATAAATAAGTTGGAGATTAGCACATATAATGAAATCATAAAACCCAAGTGTTCTGTTAAATTACAGCGAAGAGCAGGAAGTTCTTTCCATGTTTTCCAAATCAAACAGCCTCAGCGTATGGAAGATCAGATAATTCTGTATCAAAATCCACCATAAACCTGTCAAATTAAATTGGGGGAAAAATGCCTTGGACCTTAGTATGGACGTGTGTTCAAGGACCCCCAGGAGCTGGTTATAGAACGTGGGAACTTCTGAAATGGCTGGTAAAGCTTTTTCTTTTCTACAAAATGCATAGAGGATTCTCAAAATATGATGGATGGCTCTTGTTTTTTAAACAAGATAACACTCTAGTCCTTCCCAACAAAGAGGCTGCATTATCTGAAAGAAGGAAGGAAAAATGGGCAACATTTACAACATTACAAAATTTGCATCTTAAAGCCCCTTTAAGCCTCCTGATTGTTTTTACTTCTCTCCATAAAAGCACAAGGATTATCTTGCACATTTGTTTTTCAAATAAAGTGCAACAAAACGGTGATGCTGTTACTGTTTCTATCCTTAAAGCAATGACAAAAGGATACCAACACCTGCCTTGACTTGGTAAGATACCTCATTCAAACTCTCACACACTGAGCTGGGGGTTGGGGCACCCCCTCTGCTCTGAGCACCTCAGTCATTTAGCGATCCAAGCTCATTCCAAGTCCTGAACTATTTAGGAAACTGGAGAATCCCACTTTGATGGAAACACGGAATCGAAGTATAGCAAGATACTGGGTGGCACTGTATTTGGTAGGAAATAAAGGGAAAGAGACAGTTTTGTCGAGGGTTTCTTGATATAACATCATTTGTTTCATTGGGAAATGAATCGAAGTATGGCCTTTCCAGATAGGGAAGACAAGCTCCACTTTTTGGCTAACCTGAGAAAGGTATTTTCTATTGCTAAGCTTAAATCTAATGGCATTTAACATAAAAGTTCACCAGTCCACAGATTCAAACTTCTTTCCCCGATGCCCCCTTTTGGAAGATGTAGAGTTACAGCTTTGACCTGGTATTTCCATTGGTCTTTTTCCCTCAGTATCATTGCTGTGCTCACGGGATATTTTGTTAACGGCTGATGAATGGTCTGAGAGGACAGTCCTAGAGGTACAGGCTCCCAGCAGCTCCTGTGTCTCACGTCCACCATTCCGTTCCTGCCTGGTGACGGTGCCTTGCTACAGAACCCGACCGCAAAGTGTATCAGGACTGCCGGTAACATTAGGTAATTGACATTCAGAACAGATCAACACAATTGGAACAGACCTCCTCAGAGAAACAAATGAGAGGAGTTGTCTAGGTCAACGGCAACATAGATTCTGACCATGACAAGGTCTCATCATATTTGTGACCATCAATAATCCACACAAAATTATGAAACTTCCGACTAGAAAGAGCCCATTGACAGTGTGTGCGTGTGTGTGTGTGTGTGTGTGTGTGTGTGTGTGTGTGACAGAGACAGAGAGACCGGCAGGGACAGAGAGCGTGGGAGAGACAATGTGAGTGCCCTCCTGACCTATGTGGCTTTGCAGATAATCGGACCAGATTCCCTCCACCTGGCCTTTATTTAGCATCTTGATGACACAAAGAAAGTTGTTTATTTGACCTTAGTTTTCGCATGTGGACATCTTTCATCTCCCAGTTGTGAAAATCAGATGAAATAATACACTGGATAGTCTGATACGTGGAGAAAATTCAAATGTTAATTTCCATTCTCCCAAAAATAAAGACGGATCTGATTTGGCCAGAGTAGTAAAGTTACCAGATTACCGAGTGATCTATTTACGTATATAGTAGACATCAGTCAAGATTATGGAGTTGATCTTAAAAAAACAAAAAAGTGGATAGCGGGATTCAAAAAAGAGAAATTAGCATATCCCTGTAAGTGTGGTTCAAATCCCAGAGTTCCCAAACACAAGATTCAGAGTCTGCAAACAAACGTTTTTTTTTTAATTCTCCGTGTTGCTCTGTGCGCCCAGGAGCTCATTTTATAATTGAGTCAGATCTAAGAACACAGTTATTTATACACAGTTCAAAATATAACCATCAAATGTAAAACAGGTTTATATAAACATTTCTAGAAACCATGCCTGTGAATGTTATTGCCACAAAGCACCCAGAGCTCCCTGCATGAGATGAAATTATAACAATTCATCAGCTTTTGTTTCTCCAAGAATTAACATTCCAGAGGCACTGCAACTCATTTTGGCAAAAGGCATCTTCATTTACTTCAACTTGATTTTTAAAAACCAGGAGGGAAACTGACAATGGGGAATGATGGAAGGATTCAGAGGCTGATAGCTGGAGCCTTTCTAAGTGAAGTCATTCAGCACCTGCTGTTTGTATCAGTGATGAAAAACACGGAGGCTGACTTAGAAACTCACCACTTCCCAACCTCATCCGTGCATGTGGGTTGACCTGGCTTTAGAGACAGTTCCCTATGCGTGGAGATATACAGGGATACGCCAGGGAGCATTATGCACATGTAAGTGTATGTGTGTGCATTTACGTATGTATTGTTGAAGTATTCATACGCACACGTAAATACACACACTCCTATCTCTCTGCCCAGCCATTTGCCAACCTGTGTACCAAATCTAGAGTAGCTAGAGTTCAAGCCCTCACTCTTCCTCTTACTAACTCCCAGCTAGACTCCTCTCCACAAGGACAGGAACTCTGTCCCCAGCCTTCAGAGTTTTGTCCTTTGCCCCTGGTAGAATTTCCAAGCAACTGTTCAACAGACATTTCTTGAATGAATTAACAAGAAATACTTCTCGTGTTTTCTTTGTTGCAGGTACCGTGCTGTCCTCTTAAATCTGGTTTTTGCCTTAAATTCTTAGATCCGTACAATGAAGCAAAAACCATTTCCGAATAAGGCAACTGATGTTCGGTGAGAATGAAACAAATTGTATCAAAGGTCACAGTGTTGAATAAGCAGCAGGGCCCATCTCGGCCTCCTCTGGTTGTGATTTCTGCGATTGTAATTTGGGAATGACGCATGTGCCTACTTGCATACTCTTAAGGGGTCCTTGTGAGGAGCAAATCAGCTTAGCCACGTGCACACGGGCTGGAAACAATAAAAGGCTGTCAAAGGAGGAGGTGTGATCACTCTCACTTCACACACGCAGGGGCAGGATGTGTGGTCAGCAAAGCCAACTCCACTGCTGGAAATGCTAAGAGGAGGAGCGCCTGACGGCCTGACCGGAGACCCCTAGAACCTTCTCCATAGCCAGCAGCAACACAGCCAGCTCCTGCAAGAAAATCTCGTGGTTGCTAGGGAAATTCAACCCCCGTGAACCGATGAATTTGTCAGTTATGTAACGATAGTGAGACTACCGAGAGCAAACGCCTAGCAGTCCCTCACTGATGATGCCGCTAATCGCATTATCTGCGGACTTTTAAATCTGGGCTGAGTTAAAGGAAATACAAACTGCTAACTTTCAGTATTTTAAGAGATGTTTCTTACTGTTTTTTGGAGCGTTTCTGGAAGATTTGCACAGTTCACTTCCTGAGTTGAATAATTCTTAAGATAGGAATTGCCCCTTGTATCTGACATCAGGAATTACTGCCTGATTCACTAGAGTATTATTTTCAATGAGAGAACAGGCTTACAGTTTTGGGCCATTAGCAACTTTCTATAAAAAATGCTCAAGGAAGCTAAGGAAAGAACAGCAAAATAAATGACAGGGAGAAGAGTTACCACAAGTAATAGCTGCAATATAAATTATAAAATCATTTTCTCCTAATAACAGTCTAGAGATAGAGAACTAGAAATATAAAGAATATTAAGAAATCCCTGTGGGTTTGTTCAGAATGAATGAGCAAAGGACAGTTTTTCTCCCCAATGCATCACGTCTGCAAAAGCAGCAGCAGGAGAGGGAGGGGAGCTAACTAACGGGTCAGAGCTCGAAGCAGAGATGCATCTATTATGGTGTAGGCCATCCCCTGGACTTCCAATCCTGCGGCTCAGTCTTACTGCAGGGAAAGGGGAAACCCTGCAAGCAGGTCCCAGGCCTCCTACTCCAAGCCTTAGCACCAATAATCCCCAGCACCGCGCTCCGCCTCTAACAATCCCCAGGAGCATGTGGCTGTAGTTCAAAGAACATCCACACTTTGGACTTAAATCTCAACACTAGGATTTCTCACTTTCCGGCTGTGTGCAAATGGCGTAAGCCTTGCCTCTGGTTTCCTCGTTTATAAAATGGAGATGAAGCCGCCTTCCTAATAAGATGAGACGGGACAGCACATGGAAAAGCCCAGGGCGGCGCGCAGTCCGCCTCAGGTGCTCAGAGATACTGGTGCCATGTCGTAACCCCAAGGACCACCCAACTCGCCATTTATCTCACTGTATCCTCACAACCGCCTCCTTAGACACACCTATGGCCTAATTCATAGGAATGAGAACAGTGACGTTGAATTTATGTGATGAAATGGAATCTGTGCCCCCAGATTACCACCATAGTGATTTCCTAATGTAGCTCGTTCAAAAATTAATCACCTCTTGCATAGCACTAGGTCCTGCCAACTGAAGTGTATTTCTAAAATATTTACTTAGCCTAATACATACCCATACACGCGTATTTTTTCCTTGGTATTACTGGGCTTCTTTAATGATTGTGTCAATCAGGGCTTATTGTGAGAATATTCCAATACACTGTTTGAAATAACTATTCAAACCATTACAATGTTGTGAAGGAGTCACCAGCTGTAACATTACTAATGAATATTAATGTTCTTTTATATTTGGCTGGCACTGACATAATAGCAGTTGTCATGTAGCATCAACAATTTTAACTAGGGTACTCTGGAAAGTCATTTAAAATCTGAAATGCCCTCTAGATTACATTTTGTGGTCAACGCACAGCCATGAAGTCAGCTGTGATCAATATAGCTTATAGTAATACCACTGGACTAATGTCATAATAAAATGGGATTTGAAAACAACTCATTTCCTTCTTTGATTGCTTCCACTTTTATACCAGGTAGATTAAATGTCTTCTAATTTGCTCAGTTTGGGTAAAGAGATCTATAAGAACAAATTTCATTGCTTTTCAATCACATTGAATAAAAAGAACAGAATTGGATGGGAATGAAGAGAACTAAAACAAGAGCAGAATTTAAGTTCAGAGACCGTTTTCTGCCTTTTGAGAAAGATTACAAGAAGACTTTGTATCTATTGGCCCAATCTTCAAAAGTGACCTGATCGTTCAGATGTGGCAAAATATTTAAGGTTTAAAAAAAAAAAAAAAAAACACAGTCACTCTCACAAGACAAAGCATGACTGCCTTAGAAATATTTCAAAGTGATCTTTTGGTGTTACATGTCTAGGCATCAAA
Organism: Ursus americanus; assembly: GCF_024610735.1. NCBI lineage: Eukaryota > Metazoa > Chordata > Mammalia > Carnivora > Ursidae > Ursus > Ursus americanus. The sequence continues at coordinate 77,323,484 of NC_142132.1, forward strand.
ATTAATAAAACACGTTCACTTCCTGAGTTGAATAATCAACAGTTTGATGACTTCTTTGATGACTTCTCGTTAAGGTATGGGATAGTCACGCTCCTGCTCAAGGTTCGGTCTAGCTTAAGTAACTAGAATTACTTCTTAAGATATCAACACTGGAGTCTCTCTTTCCCAAGGCATGTGTATATTCTTGTACATCAAGAGGTAAAACCTAATGCTAAAGAGGGATACTGGGTGTCAGTGACCCCTCTTACGATCAACTAATGCTAAAAACATCAGTAACTTTCTTGAGCGTTAACTGTTTGTCAGGTCCTGTTTAAATGCTTCAGGTGTCCTCAGCGTAGCTCTGTGGGGTAGCTACTATCATTTCCTCCATTTTATAGACAGGGAAGAACAAGGTCAGGTAACAAACAAAGCTGGGCTAGGAGTCTAGGCTGTCTAACTTCACAGCCCATACACGTAACCATTAAACTACTGGCTCTCAATAGCATGTTCGACATTCTTGCTTTAGACATAAAAGCATTTAAGTTTAAAATATTGCATTTCTTAGCCTTTTATAATTTCCTGAAACAGACAGAAGAGGGTATTAGTGAGTGGCAAAGCAGGATAGGTTACAGGCTAGACACATGAGATGGTATCACATAGAGATGGGAACAACACGGATGGTATCACAGAAGGAGCTCTATCCGCCTTCTTCCAAGGCATTCCCTCCAGCATCAGCCTGGCTCCTCCAGTCTTTCCAGGGAGGGGTGGGGGGTTGATTTGCACTGAGTCAACCATTTGCTCTGAACCAGGTCACTCACGACTGGTGGAGAGATGAGTTCTTCACAAATCTGCTACAAAAATTCAATCAGAGTCCTAGGGAGTGATATTTACTGATCTATACCCGCAGCTGAGGACTATCTATCTCTGAAACACCATACTCCTGATAAAGCAAACCAGCCTTGGATGAAAGAACTTTACAGTAAGCTAGGACACTGCTGAGGTGCAGAAGATACAAAATACAAGCAAGAATTACAAGCACACAAGCAAGAATTACCATACATGTGGTTTCTTCAGATGATCACCTCATTTAGCCAAATGTATCTGCTTTGTGAACAGAAATAGACCTGCAAACTCTCCTTTATTCTATTCTGAATTCATTCAACATGCTTGGTGCATCGAGAGGTCTGTGCCAGTTAGCCAAACTCTTTGCACCTTTAAAATGCAGGGAGCAACATAAAAATGTCCAAACTAAGGAAATTTCCATGGCTTGTGCTTAAGGATCTGCATCATAGAATAATGGGAGGAACCTCTTCCTCATCCTAGTAGGCTCCACTTCATAATATAACATCTTTCCTTGTCTCCTTCTTTCCTTCCTTCCTTCCTTCCTTCCTTGCTTTCTTTCAGTAATCAAACAGCAAGATACACATCTGAGTAGTATTCTTACTAAATATGGAGTACAGGATCTTAATGCTAAGTTCTGAGTATTTGTTTAAAATCCCCAAGCATTTTTAAATGACAACTTTTCTATGGATTAACAAGCATTTTACAATCAACACTAAAAAAACATACAGCTCTTTTTTCAGGTGCTCTACAAACATTTCTTCATTGAAAACATTTTTATTGCAGCACCTGGGTGGCTCAGTCAGTGAAGTGTCTGCCTTTGGCTCAGGTCATGATCCCAGGGTCCTGGGAGGTCCTCAGCAGGGAGCCTGCTTCTCCCTCTCCCTCTGCCCCTCCACCCTGCTTGTGCTCTCTCAGGCAATCTCTGTCTCTCTCAAATAAATAAATAAAATCTTAAAAAAAAAAAAAAAGACAATATTTTTATCCACATGTGGAAGAGATAAAGGGTCAAGGGTTAGGGGACACATGGGGTTCGCAGGTGATAAACCAGGTCCATCTGTGTTTTTTTCCTAGCGACCACGTGAGGACAAAGGCCCAGAACCAGATGATTCTAAGGCTGGCTAACAGTAATCCTGTTACCTATTAGCACGTTAGGACATGGAGAGCTTCAGGGACTCCCCTAGAGTCCCAGGGCCCCAGAGTCATAGGACAGGCACGACTGTGCACCTGTCCCAAGCATATTCTACAACAGGCCTCTCATTTCACCCAAAACATGCGAACGAGTCTCTTCCATAAGGCTTTTTTTTGAAGTACTGTCTCCAAAATTATCTCATCGAACTTTCACAGGATGAGTGGGCCTCAGGGTACAGATTTTGCTTTTGTTTCTGTTTACTTGTTCTTCTTTGTTTTACCTCTAAGGGAAGAGACTGAAAAGCTTATGTGTGGGGGATGGCAGAGTGAGGATCGAAAGGAACATTCAGGAAAAGTGCTTAGCCCAGAACAGGGTCCAGGAATTCTCACTTCCCCTCCCCCTAGAAGAGGACACAACAGGACACTAAGCCCCACAGGTAATTTGCTAGAAGTTAAAGACTCTAGAAACAGACAGAAAAAGAACGGGGTGCAGCTGAAACAAGGGAGTGGAGCTCCCTTCTCTAAAAATCCATTTCTGTCTCAGAGGGGAATTTCTATCTATTGGATTTCAAATGCACTCCTCTCTGAAAAACAGAAATATGTATATAATCCTAAGGCTGATTTAGGAGCCAAGCAGCAGGGGCTGAAAATCAGCAAACCGAGCACAGTCGTTTAGATTGTTAGTTTGAGAAGAAGGACTTAGATTCACAATTCAATACGAACCTCTAGACTTGACTAATCACTGCAAATTGCATAAAACAACATCTGCTGTTAATAACTCAGTAAAACATCTCATAGATCATAAGCGTGCTTTCATTGACGATCAGAATCACCGTGGGATTTCAATAGTGTCATTACTCCCATTCTACACACTAAGAAATTAAAGCTCAAAGAGGGCTTACGTGATTCACCCAAGGTCACACCACCACTGTATTAGTAAAGATGAAATAGATTTCGGTTCTTCCAACCCCACATACGATTTCTAAACCCTAGAGAATTGGTGCAAAAGAGTGGAAGGTATATGAACACAAATGCATCCCGTGTATGAGCAAACAGCTCAAGGTGCATACCCCACAATGGCGGAAAAAGTATTCTCTTCATGTGTAGCCTGGATGAGTTCAGAGTTGCCAAGTGCAACTCAGTACCTCTCAGAGCTTGCCCTTGGCAAACTGAGCACAATATGTTAATGCCTGCGTGTCTGAGTGTGTCGCCTGGCACCAGGGCTAGGACTGCTCTGACTGGCCTGGAGAGCCAGCCCTCTGGTCCCTGACTCTACTGGTCAGCAGAATGAAGCAAGTGATTCCTCAGAATACACCTGCTCACCTCGATCTAATGAATTTAGAGTGACGTCAGGTCTGGGTACAGATTCATTCATTCATAACAGGGACTCAGACTTTGAATACTCTACAACCTAGGAGAGAAGTCAAGCTCGTAAAGAGTTTGTGTTTATTCTGTTTGTCTTAAGAGACCAAAAAACACCGAGAATCGAGGACTCTTATAAAACTACACAGGACACTAAATGCTCTACGAATTGATGGAGCTAAAAAGCCTGCCTGTGGATACCTCCTTATTCAGGAAAAAACAGTTTGCTGTAAAGGAAAAAAAAAATGTTCCCATATTTGACCAAGCTACCTTCTACAGCTGCTTAAGAAGAGCCAAAATTTAGCAAACGAACAAAACTAAAATTCGGTGAATCACCTTCCACACAAAGAGTCCTCTGTTCGGCAATCTTAGGTAAAGAATGCGAGTTTTGTCAAAGAGCTAATAGCAGGTCAGTTCCGGCTGAACGCCAAGGCATTTTGTCAAATAGCAAGGACTATGTAAGCTTTCCTGAAAATTTCACCAAACTGGGAAATGGACAAGGAGTCAGCACAAACATGGTAACAACGGGAATGAACAAAGCAGAGACTCATTGGGAAGCATGGGTAGAGAGATCTTGGATGTCATCAGAGGGCTTCCATGAGCAAGACCCACGTCCCCTACGGTGGAAGAGGGTCCACAGGATGGCCAGCAGGCTGTGTAACATACCCAAAGAGATCCAAGAGACCCCTGCAGAAACCCTACTCTCCCTGAGTTTTCGAACCGTGACCCGTGTTCAGTATGAGCACTCTAACTGTAAAGTCCAATTCAGAGATGCCAAAAATATAATTTATCCAATGAAACAACCTACTTGAGTTAAGGAAAGAATTCCAGTCTCATGGGCTCCCGAATTCTGTTATAGCCCTTAGAATCAACAGAAATGTAAGCAAACCTGAACAAAATTTCATCTCAGTTCACAAAGAAAAAGGATTTGTTGGAAGGGCATTATAGGATTCAGAAATCACAGGGAGACTGAACAGTAGGACCACATAAAAAGGGGACTCGGGGACACTCTGAGCACTAAGTCACATACATCGATAGACAATAACCTAAAAGGAAATGCAACTCTGATTGTTCTCTATCTCGCTTGAATCACATGTTCACCTTGGACTAGAAATGGCAATGCCTTGAATGACAGCTCCACCAGGACCCCATGGAATGAGGGGGAATCAGGAGAAGCCCTGCGTCAATATGGGGGAAGGGGATCCTGGGTAGGCAATACAACAAAATAGATGCAGAAATTTCCTCTCAGGAGGTAAGGTGAGCTGCCTTGAAGGATATCCAGACCCTTTATAACACTGTCAGCTCCAATAAAGTTCATGCAGTATGTAAACAGCTCTACGCAAGCCTGGGTATTAGAAGAAGCAGGTACCAGAATCCAGTTTCTGGTATCTGAACCCAGTTTTTTTAAAAACAAGATTTATTTATTTATTTGTTGGCGAGAGACAGAGAGAGTGGGAGAGAGAGAGCAGGAACCAGGGGGAGTGACAGACAGAGGGAGAGGGAGAAGCAGACTCCCCACCGAGCAGGGAGCTAGACATGAGGATCAATCCCAAGACCCTGAGAGCATGACCTGACCTGAAGGCAGATGCTTCACCCGGGCGCCCCTGAAACTGATTTTTTGAAACCTAAACAATATTTACTGCATATCTCAAGGATTTCTATATGGTGACTCTCGATCCAAGTGATTAACACAAAAAATAATCAGGAAAAGACCGCACATGAAGGGTGGTTATAGATTTTTAAACAGCGGCATCACGTAGTAAGTTAGGTGTCCCGTGGCACCAGTTATTGGAAGGATTGTTGAACTGCCAAGGTCAAGCAGAAATAGCATTCAGGAGGGACAGCCAGAAATGTGGACCTCCATTCACATCCCAACTGTTACCGGGAATGCAGACGGGTTTGATTTCTGACATGACATCAAGAAAAAGCAATACTGAGGAAAAAATAAACCTGAATACATACAGTCCCTAAGTAGCAAAAGAACAATAAAGGACCTGGCATGAACACTGAAACAGTAACTGCAAAGTCTGATGGAAGCAACCAAAGAGTCATTAGCACAATTTTTAAGAAGGAATTCAATGAAAAGGAAAAACAGCAATTCCATGTGTCCACAATGATGTCTACTTCCGAAAATTCCAGGGGAAATTATTCAGTTTGCACTAATGAGCTTACTTTCCTGCTGCCCATATTCACACTTAGTATGAATAATGGAGACCATGGACAAGTGAATTTGGCCTCCATGTCGAAGTGAGATAATTAGGTGAAATTGCATGGTAATTCCATCAGATAATTTAAAATCCAATTATAATACACAAAATATCCTTCTTTCTCTGGGTGCCTCTCATCTGAATCCTTCTTAGGCTTATTTTCTATCTTACGTTTTGATTTCTGTACTGGAAGGCTTTGAAAGTGCCTTCCAGTTCATTCCAACAGAGCCTAAGCTGATGCCAAGTACTGGCTGTGCGCACACTTCTCTTTATAGTCATAGAATTCCTTATTCGTATGTGGGTAGCAGCTGACCCCAGCTCTCAGGTGACAGGCGACTGGACAGGGAGTGGGTGCCTGGCTGAGACCTGTCCACAGGCTGTTAGTCTGTAACTCAAGCTGACCTCAAGAGCGTTTGTCAAGCCAATCATTTCTCCTTGGAGTTTTAATGTGAGTCAGAACCAGCAGGTGGCAAAGTGGCACTGAAGATTATCTGAGAACACAAGCATGTGTGCATCTGCGCACACACACACACACACGTAGTTACCATGATATAATAAAAGCCAAGAGGCAGAGACAAGGGAAGTATTGGTAACAGAGTAGAAAAAAAAGAGCAAAGGTCAAAAGGATGGCAGTGAAACAGGAAAACGGGTGAAGGGGAATAAGAGGCACAAACCTTCAGTTACAAAATAACGAAGCCACAGCGATGAAAAGCACAGCAGAGGGAACATAGTCAATACTATCATAATCGCACTCTATGGTGACAGACGGTAACTACACTTAGCACAGTAAGTACTGCACAATGAATACAGTCGTCCATTCACTAAGCCATACACCAGAAATGAATACAACATTGTATGTCAATTACACATTAAAACAAGCAGTGAACAAGGAGGATCTGCTGCTGAGATGGGCAATGAGATCAATGCCTTGGGAAGGCATGAACATATCCTGTAAGGCATTCCAGTTTTCCATAAGCCTTGGACTAAGTGATTATTTCTACAATTTGAAATGACGTTCCACTCCCCAGAAGCCCAAGTAAAGCGGAAGATAGGACCATTTCCATTTCTTGCCTTGCCGTCTTTCCCGCGTAACACCTTCGTCAAGTTCTCCCACAGTGATTAAACAATAAATATGTGCACATAGTGCACAGGGCATGTTTGGGGAAAGGGAAACCGAGCAACATGACACACAGAGAAAGCAAGGATAAGAAATGCAAATCACTGAAAACCCTGGGCATTCCTGAGCATTTAATTTTATTTTAAGTGCAAAAATAGAAGAACAAAGGGTTTTACTCATCCGTGTTTTTAATAACTTGCCTCGACATAAAGAAGGATGGTGATTGTACTCAGTATGTAAGACAGATCTTTCCAGAACTCTGACATATAGTGAAGCCCATCCCCTTTATCAAAGGAAAGTTAATATGGGAATGTATTAGTCTTGAGTAGAATTGGGTGAATCTAGGCTCTGGAATAGATTGAACATAGTAAATAGTTTCCATGGTGTATATTTAATGAAGAACTCTGTATACAAAATGGTAAAACAATAAGTAACAAAAAATGTCAAGTTCTTATAATGACAGTGGGAAATATTAAAGCAATAAAATTTTGAAATAGTGAGAAAACCTCTCTTTCTTCCACCCAACTATATATTCAGGTTTTCACTTTCACAGTTTCTATCACTTAAAAATAGGGGTATCTTTTCTGGGACACCTGGTGGCTCAGTGGGTTAAGCATCCCACTCTTGATTTTGGCTTAGGTCATGATCTCAGATCGTGAGATCAAGCCCCACATCGGGCTCTGCACTCAGTGGGGAGTCTGCTTGAGATTCTCTCTCTCCCTCTCCCTTTCCCCCTCCTTCTCTTCTCTCTCTCTTTCTCTCTCCCAAAAGAAAATAGGGGTATTTTTTCAAATGTTGTCAGTCGAAGTTGATAAAGTCTCATAGGCGTAGACGTGGTCCTGTGTTAAAATTTCTAGTTAAGATTTAATGAGTGCTTATTTGGAGTACTTATACACTAAGGACTTGGTATTTGACATTCTGCTTAATTCTTATTATATAACATGATGTTATTAGTGTCTCCATTGCACAGAGGAGGAAACTGAGGGCCAGAGGTCAAGCAACATGTCCAGGGTCTCAGAGGTTATAGTTCCATGAATTAACGCCCAGACCTCACTGTCCTACTGCAGTGCCCTATCACCTTCAGAGCCATAGCATACGGAGGTGCAGTCTGGGTACTGCACAAAAGCATCTAACCCAGTAAGCGCTAAGGGGCTAGAACCCATAGCTCTCCAAACCACGTGCCTTGAACCTTTTTCTCTGCACAAATATTCATCAGCTGTTATCTAGAAAGATGCCTTCTATTTTCACCCACTTTGAGACAGCTCCTTGTGGGCTGGCAGCTACCTGGTTACCTCTCCCAGAAGGATGGCCAAGCATCTCTGACCACTGCAGGACCCCTTCCTTTGTTAGAGCTCTGCCCCACCTCCCAAAGCAAAACTGCACAGTGCCCTGGACTTACATGTATGTGGGTTGTCTTACACGAAGCAAAGCTGGCTGACCTACAGAACCATATACAACTGTTGTTTCAAGAGTGTTACTTAATTTACTCATCACTTTCCCTTTTAAAAGTCAGAGGTTTGGGGCGCCAGGGTGGTGCAGTCGGTTAAGCGTCCGACTCTTGATTCCAGCTCAGGTCATGATCTCAGGGTCGTGAGATTGAGTCCATGTCAGCTCCACGCTCAGCGTGGAGTCTGCTTGAGTTTCTTTCTTTCTCCCTCTGACCCTTCCACCGCACATGCTCTCTCTCTCTCTCAATAAATAAATAAAATCTTAAAAAATAATAATAATGAAACTCAGAGCTTTGCAGAACAGAATGCTGGCTGGCTTTCTCTAGCACAGTTCAGGTCTAGATCTGTAGGGGAAAGAAGCCTTTTTTCTCCTGTGTGTGTATTGATTTTATATATATAATATATAATACATAATATGTTAATAATATATATACATATATAATGTTTTATATATGTATATATTAGATATATAAATATGTATTTATATAATATTATATATAACAAATACATTATGTATAATAAACAAATATATAATAAACAAAAAATTAAAAACCTAGAGGAAGAGCCTTAAGAGAATGAAGACTTGATTCAACCTCAGTACTTTCATTATTTGGTATACTTTCTCAACCAGTTCACAGACTTAATATTTTCAACCAAAAACTGGCCGGGACAAGAAAACCTACTAGTTTTTACTTTACCTCCACAATATGCGTGTGGTTTAATCAGGGCCTACAAGACATCATTCAGCCATTCAAAGTACTCAGTGCAACATTAAAAATTCAGCTGTAGTAAATCTTAGACAGATAGTGCCTTCTTGTAAAACTTCCAGAGGAAGAATTCTACGTCTCCTGTTAAACATAAGCATTGCTAGATTCTTCCATTTGAAATTAAGTCTTATTTTTAGAATAACTCCTCCCTATTGTTTTCCTGTGATGATTTCTAAAAGTCAATACTGAGTAGCTCTGTATTTTCTCAAATTCTATAAACTAGGGCATCTCTGAAGTTGCTAGACAATTTGGACTTTGGGTTCATTAAAATTAGGAACTAGCTTAATCATTTGCATGCCCTTTGTTCCCAGCACAGCACTTAGCACCTAATAGGCCCTCCAAATATTTGTGAAACTGAAAAGAATTAACCCAGGGGCAAAACCTGTCAGCTTCTCATTGCTTAAACTAAGTCCTTCAAGCCCCAGAATGGCTTGTCCACATTGCCCAGAACCAGATTCAAGAGGTAAGAAGAACAAGTAGGTGCCTATCGATTCTGCATGAGGCTT